>NW_027187359.1:15602288-15949324 GCF_028583685.1 Petaurus breviceps papuanus | reverse complement strand
AGAGAGAGAGAGAGACAGAGACAGAGACAGAGAGAGACAGAGAGAGAGAGACAGAGACAGAGAGAGAGAGACAGAGAGAGACAGAGACAGAGAGACAGAGACAGAGAGAGACAGAGAGAGAGAGACAGAGACAGAGAGAGACAGAGACAGAGAGAGACAGATACAGAGACAGAGAGAGACAGATACAGAGAGAGACAGAGAGAGAGACAGTGACAGAGAGATAGAGAGACAGAAAGACAAAGAGAGACAGACAGAGACAGACAGAGACAAAGACAGACAGAGAGAGAGAGAGAGAGAGAGAGAGAGAGAGAGTATTTTTCCCCCTATTCCTCCCTCTTTGAACCAATTCTGATGGTAGTGATGGGAGGGAGAAAGCAGTGCCCATCACTTCTTGTCCTCTCCCTGTTTTTCCCTCCACTATAAAAGTTCTTCCTTGCAAGCCTCTTTTATGTGAGAAAAATTTCCTCATTCCCCTGTCTCCCAGTACATCCCTCTTTTTCACCCCTTCATTTATTTTGTGATCATTCCAAATATAATCAGTTCACATCCATGCCCTCTCTCTATGTAAACTTCTTTTAACTGTCCTAATAATGATAAAGTTCTTAGGAGGCACATGTATCATCTCATCATATTAGAATGCAAACAGTTTAACTTTATTGAGACCCTTATGATTACTTTCATATTTACCTCTTTGTGTTTTTCTTGAGTCTTGGGTTTGATGTCAAATTTTTCTATTCAGCTCTGGTCTTTTCATCAGGAATATTTGAAAATCCTCTGTTTCATTAAATATCCATTTTCTCCCTACAGAGTTATACTCAGTTTGACTGGGTAGCTTATTCTTAGTTTCCTTCTGGAATATCATATTGCAAGCCCTTCATTCCATTAACATGGAAGTCACTAAATCTTATGTGATCCTGATTATGGCTCCACATTATTTGAATTGTTTGTTTCTGGCTACTTTAGCTATTTTCTCTTTGACTTGGGAGCTCTGAAATTTGGTTGCAATATTCCTGGGAGTTTTCATTTTGGAATCTCTTTTGGGAGGCAATCAGAAGATTCTTTCCATTTCTGTTTTACCCTCTAGATCAAAGATATCAGGGCATTATGGGTCACTTCTTGAAATATGATGTGTAAGCTCTTTTGTTGGTCATGGCTTTAAGGTAGTACAATAATTCTTAAATTATCTTTCTTCAATCTATTTTCCAAATCAGTTGTTCTTCCTTTGAGGTAATTCACATTTTCTTCTAGTTTTTTATTCTTTTGGTTATATTTTTATCAATTCTTTTTTTTAAGCAATTGGGGTTAAGTAACTTGCTCAAGGTTACATGGCCAGTTATTTCTTGTTGTGGTGCTAAGTATCAGAGCCCAGATTTGATTCCAGGTCATCCCGACTCTGGGGCCAGTGCTCTTACTCACTGAGTCACCTGGCTGCCCCTATTTTTATCAATTCTTGATGTCCCATGGAGTCATTAGTTTACTGTCCAATTCTAATTTTTAAGGAATTATTTTCTTCAGTGATGTTTTTGTACCTCTTTTTCCATTTGGCTAATTCTGTTTTTAAAAGAGGTCTTTTCTTCAGTGAATTTTTGTACCCCTTTTACCATTTGGTCAGGTTTGTTTTTTAAGATGTTATTTTCTATATTTCTTTGTACTTTTTTGTATCTCTTTTAGTTTTGTTAATTCTCTTTTCATATTTTTTCTTGCATTGCTCTCATTTTTCCCCAATTTTTCCTCTACCACTCATATCTTTTCAATGCTTCAGAAAATCTTCTTGGACTTGGGTCCAATTAGCAATTTTCTTTGTAACTTTGGTTGTAGATTTCCCCCCTTCAAACTGCTGTCTTTCAGTTTGTCTTGGTTCTCCCTTCTACTGTAGTAGTTTTTTTATGGTCAAGCTCTTTTTTGTGTTGTTTGCTCATTTTCCCAGCCTATTTCTAGATTTTGAACTATATATTAAAATTGTATTCTCCTCAACTAGGAGTGGGGAAGTACTGTCCTAAGTGTCAGGCTTTTCTGTGTTATTTTTTGCAGAGCTAGTTCTAGGGTTCTGCCAGTTTTTAGTGTTTACAAGGTAGTGTTATGTAGGGAAGGTTATAGTCTCTGCTCTCCTAGTCTGCACTCTGGTCTTTACCCAGGAGGGGTCCCTGGTACACTTCAGCCACAAGCACTAGAACTCTTCTTTACCTTGGAACTGTGACCAGGGCCTCTGCTCTCTTGTGACTGACCCCTAGCATTCCTCTATGGCCTGGAAATGCAACCCAGAATTTTGCATGGGCAACAGAGTTGCCAGTCAATGTGAGCTGTACCCAGTGCCAGCAAAGTGTCCCTTGTATTCTCTTTCTGACCAGTTGTCTGACTCCTTGTTACAAGTTCTGAACTAAGAGCTCACAAAGATGATGCCACTATGTGTGTGAGCTACAGACAAGTTTCCACTCTGGTGTCACAAACTTCTGCCAAAATCCTAAGTTTTCTTAGGCCAGAAAAAAATGTCTCACCCTGACCTTTTGTTGACCCCACTGTTCCAAAATTTGAGTTGAGGCATTATTTTAAAGTTCTTTGGAGGAGAATGTGGAGAGACTTCAGCTGGATTGCCTCTTATTTACCATCTTGGCTCTGCCTCCTAGAATGCTGGTATAAAAAGGTGAGTCTTTTGTTTCCAGGAGAAGTTAGGTAACATTAAAGGGAGGTTTTCAGTTTTCTGAAAGCAATTCAGGCCATTCTCTACAACTGTAGGTCCAACTATTATCCCCTTGTACTGTCAATCCAAGACAAACATCCTGATGCCCTATGTTATAAGCCAACAGCAATTAGTCGTGATTTTAAAATTATGTTGAGTTTAAACTTCAAGACAAGTTTAATTATTAAAACACTTTGGGGGAGGTGGACCTGTAATATCATCAGTATAAGAAAATTCCTGGTGTATAAACTTCCTCTACTAAGGCATATTGGAATTTGTTCTGTAACTAAGTCTTAGAGAGTTGCCTAGATTATTGAGAAGTTAAGTGACTAGCCAAGGGCCACCAACCATTATGTGTCAGAGGCAGGGCTAATACCCAGGTTTTCTTGAATATAAGATCAGTTCTCTATCCACTATGCAACACTGTCCATCTACTAAAAATATTTTATCACAATAAACACATGTATAATTAGTTTATAATTTCCTATGTGTTTATTTTGAAGAGTTATTTTGTGCAATTTTACCATTGCTCCTGGATCATCATAGGTACACATGATGAGGGCCTGAATCAGGGTGGTGACAGTGTCAGAGTAGAGGCATATGTGAGAAATGTTGTAAAGATAAAATAGAGAAACCTTGAGAACAGATTGTACATAGGGGCTGAGTGAGAGTGAGGGTGACAGGTAGTGATTTGGACAAGAGTGGTACCCTTGGAGAGTACTAAGGAAGTTAGAAGGAGAGAAGGGGAAAAGATAATGAATTCAGTTTTGGTCATATTAAATTTTAGATGACTGTGAGGCAACCAGGTCAAGTTGTATAGGAAAAGAATTGCCAGGTGAACCCAAGCACACTGATCACTTGGTCATAAGTAACATCAGTTAATAGTGATAATGTCAATACTTAGGTCTCTGAAGACTTCTAATTTTGATAATCCAATTGTAACATGCACATTTACACATACACACATGTATACAACTTGGGGCTAAGATTTTAGATTGATTCAATTGACCCAGAGGGAAAAATAGTTTCTATTTGTATAATTTTATAAAGTTTGGGGCTATTAAGATAAAAATATTTTGCATAAGCTAGTAACTTTCAGTTAAACTGGACAGATTAGAAGTCGATGCCTCAGTTTCCTATGTCATATGAAGAGTAAGTACATTATTCTCTAGAATATATAGATAATATATGTAAATAACATATTATACAAATTAGAAAAATAATAGAAATTTAAATAGAACAATGACAAACTCTAGAAAAGACAAGAAGGACTGAGGGCCATGTGAAGATCAAAAGTGACTACCCTTAGTTTATATAAACAGCTTATCTTGTTAAAAAGTTCCTTTGTGGGGTGGCTAGGTGGTGCAGTGAATAGAGCACCGGCCCTGGAGTCAGGAGGACCTGAGTTAAAATCTGGCCTCAGATGCTTAACACACACACACACACAAACTAGCCGTGTGACCTTGGGCAAGTCACTAAACCCCAAGTGCCCTCCAAAAAGCAAAAAAAAAAAGTGCTTTTGATGGAAAATGTGACCTTTTATACTCCTTTGAGTTGTACTTTTCACTTTGAGAAATATTTAGTTGGCATTTATTCTAAGATATGATAGCCATATATATCTATGGTCAGTTATTGCAGATTCCTGCTAAAAGCTAGTTCAAGCAAAAAATCTTGGAAGCTGAAGAAAGTATGCCATTTTCCTTTAAGTGATTCTAATAAGTAAACTGTCATATTGGTTTTCCCTCCTTCCCACATCAATGGTATAGATGGGCCAATAACACATAAATATAGCTGATAGGAAGAGCAACAGGATTTCTGAATTTGGGGTAAATAAAAGTTCCCAAGATCATAGCTCTAGAGTTGGAAGGGACCTCACAGGCCATTTAATTTGCATTCCTCATTTTACAGTTAGGAAAACTGAGGGCCATAGAGGTTAAGGAGAATGGAGTAGTACATGTAAGCTCTGCAGGAGAAGAGACTATCTTACTCTTTTATTTGCATTCCTAGAGCTTGGCACAGGGCCTGGCATGTAGCAAGTAAACATCTACTAATTAGTGCTTTCTAATTAAGTGACTCACCCAAGGTCACACAGCTAGTGACTGAGCTGAGTGTTAAAGCCAAATCTTCTAATGCCAAACCCAGCCTTCTTGGCATTGACTATAGATAATTTTCTTTGATTTGAAATTTGCCTCACTTTACAAACAACAGGAAAAAGTGTCAGCAGAGTCATAAAGATCAATTGGTCAACTATGAGAAATGTGTCACAATATGTCCCTGTGATAAAATCATGGGGTCACATTCACTACATTTATTCTAATTAGGGTATAACTTTTATTATCTCATATCTACATCAATCAGGAGCCCAAGAACAATCATTCAATATCCTACCTACTAGACACTTAACTAATTTTGGAACCATTACATTATCTTAAACAGCACAAATACATATTAATCATGAAAAGACAAAATTAAAAAAAAAGAACTTTGTTGATAACAAAGAATTAGCTAAAAGAGATACTCAGTGCCATATGGGTGAGCTACCAAAATATGGCATTAAGGATAGACTGTTCATGGATTCCACTCCTTTCTAGTCAAATGTAATATTACCTGGCTACCATATATTACTTACTAATCCTTCTAAAAAGAGAAGTTTTCAGAGTTCTAAAACTTTAAAAGGTCAGACATGATAAAAGCTTAGGATGGGCTCCTGCATATTTCACAATTATGAATTTTATCAATAACTTTGATATACAGAAGATAACCAAACAGCACATAGAAAATCTTTACTCCAAGTCCAAAGGAGTCTTTTCCAGAGAAAATATCCTTAACTCTCTCCCTAATGATTTAAACAGCCATTTTCACTAAGTTTTGCAGAAATACATTCTCAGAAGGAGCTAACATGAAGAAAAGAAGCCTTTATAGCTGGAAACCACATCCTAGATGGCTATATGGTATTCACAATTTTTTTTGTTTTTGCCTTAAAATTAAGCTAAATTTCCTTTTTCTTGGAAACATAAGATATGTAAATAGGATCTCATTACTTTTTTTGGTTTAGATCTGAAAGTGGCTTTCCTAAAATTTGAAAATGGCTATATTCGCTGCTAGGTATAAAATAAATGAGTTATAACTGTGGCAGAGGCCTACTAGTACCCTACTTGCCCCTGCCCAAAATTTTAAATATATATTTTTTCTGGTGCTCGATATAAAGTTTTACCTCTAAGCCAATAAAACCACCAATTACTTTTGGAGCATCATCAACTATGGCTTCAAAATTTTCCTTTTATGCCACATTGTTTATAAAAAATTACACTTCAGTCCTGAGGGTAAACCTCTCTACTCTTTTTTTACATCCTTTGACATGGCTAAAGTTGGGCTTTACTATTTTCCTATTTCTTATGAAAGAGAAATTAATTTTAGAAATTTTGAAAATATGATTTCTGGTTTGAGGATTTTCTCTACTGTTAGTGGACTCTGGGCACAGTTGTATAGTGTTAGTGAATTACTGGTACATAAGACTTTTTAAAAGCTTTGTTATCCAAGTCTACTAATTTTCATTTGTGCCTTTTCTTTTTAAAATAACTGAGCAAACATTTTTAAGAACAAAAATAGCCACAACTTTGGTAGAACCACTTCTTGGGAGATCTTAAAAGCATGAAACATATCTATATTATTTTGGTGCAATTCTACTGAGAGTCAGTAGGATTGCCCAGGATTCATTCTAATTTGAGAAGCCTGGTATGTACTAAAAAGAGATAAGAATAATGGAACTGAATTTGCTTAGCATATTGGGAGTATTTTTGGAAAACTGTCATAAAGGTAAAGGAAAATCCACAAAGAAGGGTAATTAGGACGATGAAAGGCCTAGAAATCATGGTACATTGGGATCATCTGAATGAATTATGAATTTTTAGACTGAATAAGAGAAGACTTACAGGGACTATCATATCTGCCTTCAAGTATTTGAAAGGCTATTATGTAAAAGGAATATTAGATTTGCTTTGACTGGTGCCCAAGAGGAGGAGGAATAGAACTAGGAGCAAGAGAGAGATGTAGACCTATATTAAATCAGTAGGCAATTTTCTTTTTTTTTTTCTTTTTAAGCAATTGGGGTTAAGTAACTTGCTCAAGCTTACATGGCCAGGTGTTTCTGGGTGGGTGCTAAGTGTCTGAGCCTGGGATTCGATCTCCAGGTCTTCTCAACACTGGAGCCGGTGCTCTTACTCGCTGTGCTACCTGGCCGCCCCGGCAATTTTCAATAATAGAAAGGATACTACCCTAAGAGTTAGAAAACTCTAGTTCTACTGGCCGTGTCACTTCCCTCAAGCTATCATTCTCTATCTCTCCTCTCTCAGCTGAATTCCTTGAAAAATCCTCTACACTTATTACTTCTGCTTCCTTTCTTCCCCTTTACTCCTCAATTCTTTGCAATCTGTATTTCAGCCTAATCACTCAACTAAAACCACTCCCTCCAAAGTTACCAATGATCTGACAAATATGACAAATTTTCTCAGTCCTCAAACTTCTCAAACTGTGCTGCAATTTAACACCCGATGCCCAATCTTTCTTTTATGATAATCTTTACTCTCCGGAGTTTCATGACACTAATCTCTCCTGTTTTGCCTCTCACCTTTACAATTGCCCTTTGTCAGAATCATTTGCTAGTTAATTGTGTACACACAAGACAGCTGAACTCTGGATGTTCCCCTAGGTTCTATCCTGGGTCCTTTCTATACATTCTTTCTCAGAACATCACCAGCTACCAATAGGTTAATGAACATCTCTATGGCAGATGACTGCCAGATATGCAAATGCAGACCCTCACCTTCAGATCTGTATCACCAATTAATCATTTGGATATTTCAAACTGAAGTCTGGAGATATCTTAAACTCAGCATGTCTAAAATTGAACTCTTTATTTTTCCTCCTGCCATTTCTACCTCCACAACGTCTCCTCATATCCAGCCTCTTAGGTCAGGCCCTCATCATCTCTCATCTAGATTAGTGCAACAGCTTCTGAAAGCTTCTCAGCACACCAGGTCACTTTCCAGCCTAGTGACAAAGCAATTCATTTTAAATGTAGTTCTGACCATGTCACACCCTACTCAATCAACTCCAGTGATTTCCTATTACCTCTAAAATAAAATATAAGCTGCTATGTTAATCTTTTAAAGTCCTACACAACCTGGTCCAACCTATCTTTCCAGCCCCACTGGTTGGTAATCTTCTTCCTACATTGCCCTACTGGTCTGCTTTCTATTCTTCACTCATCACAATCCATCTCTCATCTCTGTGCCTTTGCACTGGGTGTCCCCCATGCCTGGAAAACATTACCTCCTCACCTCTACCACATAGAGTCTCTGCTCTTCCTTCCCTTAAGATGAAGCTCAGATACAGTATTCTGAAAGAAGCCTTTCCTGAAGTGTCAAATGCTAGTGCTCTCCCTCTACATCTGTACATCTGTATTTAAATAAGTGTATATTTAATAACTATAATTATGCAGTATATTCACTCATATGTAATTGTTGTCTACTCCATTATAAGTTCACTTAAAGTGGGGTTTTTTCATTCCTTGTATTGATATCCCTAGGGCCTGGCACAATGCCTGGTCTACAGTAGGAGCTTTATAATTACTTACCAATTGATTGGTGCTGAGTTTCAGAATCTTTCATCAATATTTTGAGTTATACTGAATGTTATCTAAAGTCCTTTCAGTTCTGCTAATCTACCCTTTTAGATCAGGGGAGAGTTAATATGAGACTGAATTTTAGGAAGGAAATGGAAGAGATGGATGCAAGTGAAATATTGGAGAGAGAATTACATATTTGGTGATTGATTTGTATTTCAGATAAAGGAAGTAAAGATGCATTTGCTACTTTGAACCCACTTTACTGGTAGAATGGTGATGGTATTAGCAGAAATGGGAAAGTTAAAAAAAAGGAAAGATAATTAGTTCAGTTATTTTTTTGGTCCTATAACTTTATGATAGGGTAGACAACAACAATGGTAGCTAAGTCCTCCAGTGGACTTGGAATCAGAATACCTGCCTGAGTTCAAATTCTGTCACAGACACTAGAATTTGGGTGAATCGCTCAGCCTCATTTTACTCATTGGGAAAATGGTGATGATAATAGCACCTATCACACAGGGTTGTTGTTAGGAGCAAATGAGATGATGTATGTAAAATGCTTTGTAAATTTTAAAGGGCTACATGTTAATCATTATTATTATTAGTATCAATAATAACAACAATAATAGCATCTCTGTTGGTTGTAAGAGAGTTTTCATGTATATGCCTTCACTTATTCTCTCTAGTATCCTCGACTCTCTCTGTCTTTCTGACCCTGACACACGTACTGACAGTCATCACATAGAGAAAGAGGGAAACCAGTTTTGAGATATAGGAACACAAACCACACTTGATCTCAATCATATAATTTTTTAGGATGATAGCATCATAAATTTTGGAGCTAAAGCGACCTTAGAAATCATATGTTCAACCTGAGGTCAAATATTGTTTTTATATCCCCAATATCATTTATGGCCATCATATTCTCTACATACACAGCCACCCCACCTAGTTCAAGCCCTCATTACCATTCACTGGGACTATTTCTTTGGCCTTCTAATTGGTCTCTCTGACTCAAATCTCTCTCAACTCTAATCCATCCTCTGTTTAACTGCCAAAGTAATTTTCTTGAAGTGCAAATCTGACCGTGTCATTCTTGCTACTAAATAAATTCCTGTGGCTGGTTCCTCTAGGATCAAATATAAACTCCTCTGTTTAGAACTGAGCAACTTTTACCTTTTTGTACCTTTCCAGTCTTATACTTTATACCTCTCTACCACATCATAATAACAAAAAACCCAACAACCCCAAAATAATACAAATTAGTTCATTCAAAGAAGTCTTTTCTTACTTTTAGGGTAAGACAGACTTATATGTCTCATTCACTAAAGTTCTATTTTATTTTATTTACAGAATTGTTTATTTTTAAATAAACACAAACTAGTATGAAATTTTTATAAACCCTGCACATATAATTAAGTGGCTTATTGTCTGATGGGAACTCATTGAAGGTTCCCATTTTTAGGCTAACATACACTTTAGATTGTTAAGCAAAATATAAATTATAACAATTGTTTAGATGAAGCTTCACAGTAATAAGCTAGTGGCATCTGTCATGTTCCTAAAAGACTGGTTTTTATTACTTCTTTTTTTTATGCTTTACCTCAAAATGTACAATTCTTCCCTTTCATTTAAGGACTGTATTAGCCATTTGTAATTGAGGAAATTTAACAAGGAAAATGAATTCATAGAAATTTGAAACGATAAATCTCATATTATTTAATAAGTACAAATTTATCTTATATTAATAACAATATTTAAAATTCAGACTATCATTTTGGAGAGTAGAAACAGGTTAACATGGCATATGTGATTTTAAGAATTTCAAATTTTTAAAAATTTTGACATGTGACTTCATATTGGAAATTCCCCTATACCAATGCAGATTTATACCTTCTCTGCAATGTATATAGTCTTATAGAGTTTCCTAGTGTATTAAAAAGTCAAATAATCTAACTAGAATCATACAGTGAGTATGTATAAGAGGAAGGACTTAAATACAAATTATCCTGAGTATGAGTCCAACTCTAGATCTAATCTGCCAAGTTATACCATGCATATTATCTAAATTTTTTTTTGGTAAAACATGGTTACCAATGCCTAGGCTTGCAGGTCACCATGAGGCTTTGTTTTTCACTTTTTTTTGGGGGGGGGGAAGGCAAGGCAATTGGGGTTAAATGACCTGCCCAAGGTCACACAGCTAGTAAGTATCAAGTATCTGAGGCTGGATTTGAACTCAAGTCCTCCTGACTTCAAGGTCAGTGCTCTATTCACTGTGCCACCTAGATGCCCCATCATGAGTTTTCAAAGGTATGTCAGAAGAGCAAAAGCTCTGGCAGGTCCTATCATGCAGGTGTCAGGCACATCTTGGACACAGACTTACATGTCTCATTCATTAAAGTCCAGCCCAACTATTGCTTAGAGGGACTCATCACCAGATTGCCCACAACGTCATACACTTTTCAACACATCAACGCACAAAAACGATCTGCTGAGGGATGGCTAGGTGGCATAGTGAATAGAGCACTAGTCCTGAAGTCAGCAGGACCTGAGTTCAAATTCAGCCTCAGACACTTAACACTTACTAGTCATGTAACCTTGGGCAAGTCACTTAATCCCAATTGCCCTGCCTTCCCCCCTCCAAAAAAAAAATCTTCTAAGAAGTTGCAGATGCGCTATTACAAGAGGTGTCCACTACAATGAAATCATAGATCCTTTAGGAATGGTCCTTAATTGGGGCGGATAGGTGATGCAGTGAATAGAGCCCTGGCCCTGGAGTCAGGAGGACCTGAGTTAAAATCCAGCCTCAAACATTTAACACAAAAACTAGCCATGTGACCTTGGGCAAGTCACTTAACCCCAATTGCCCTCCAAAAAAAAGCAATAAAAAAAAAGAATGGTCCTTAAAAAGTCTGAGTTATTGATGTTTCTAACACCAGTCTTATAAATGGTTCCCAAAGGACTTTGATTTTTAAAAATCTCCAGTGCTCTTAAAATTTTTCATTTTTACTGAGTAAGATTCTTGCTTACTATTCAGTAACAGAGAGAATAGGAAATCAGTGTTTGAGAAAAGAAGCTAGAAACTATTTAAGTCATGGAGCCACTAGTTACTTATTCCACAGATGACAGATTCTTCAAATTTGCCATTTCAAAATGTAATTCAATTTGGCCAACTTGGATAGTTTCTACACATTCAATAGCTCTCCAAAGATACATGGGATGGAGGTAGATACCTAGACTATGATTAGCACACAATATCTTCCCAGCATTATTGGACTACATGATCTGTGGTTGGACTATGTGACTATCAAATAGAAGTCTGTGAGAGCAAGGTATATTAACAAAGGATAAACTGCAGGCTTAAAAGTGAGTGTTTGAGTGGCTCAGTGAGTAAGAGCACCGGCCCCAGAGTCGGGATGACCTGGGATCAAATCCGGGCTCAGATACTTAGCACCACACCCAGAAATACCTGGCGGTATAACCTTGAGCAAGTTACTTAACCCCAATTGCTTAAAAAAATAGATAAATAAATAAAAGAGTGTTTTAGGGGCAGCTAGGTGGAGTAGTGAATAGAGCACCAACCCTGGAGTCAGGAGGACCTGAGTTCAAATCCAGCCTCAGACACTTAACACTTACTAGCTGTGTGACCTTGGGCAAGTCACTTTACCCCAACTGCCCTACCTTCCTCCCTCCAAAAATAACAAAAAAAAATTTTTTTAAGTGAGTCTGCCAGAGCATGAAGGCATAGTGGCAACCATGTCCTGGTTACAATTAAAGGACTATGTTCAAATGGCTGAAACTTAAACCAAAGCTAAAGGTGAATACCTCCTGGATCCTGACACAGGCTACTAGAACCTGTTCGGTTCAACACATATTTTATAAAGGTCTACTATGTTCATGACATAGTGATGATACATTCTGGATTAAATCAATGAGATCTATTCCAAAATTCTATTATTGTACAATAGAGTGAGATAGATTGATTTTCATAACATTTATATTGAGAGGAAGCATAGTTAGTATTGAGAGGATGCAGTGGTTAGTACTGATAAGTAGCACATTCTCTATAGAGAATTAGCTTCTGAATCAGAAAGACTGCAATTTAAGTTCCACCTCTGACACATACTGCCTGTATAAAGCTAAGCAAGTCACCCAGCCTCTCAGTGCCCTAGAAAATTCTGAAAGGATTGGCAGAATGGTTGCTGATCTGCATTGGTGGAAGAAGACTCCTCATCTGGAGCTCCTTTGTGTTAATGAAATCACAGGTCTGGACATTAAAAAAATTTTTAATCACATAACAAAAGCAATTATAATTGGGATTTTTTTTAAAGTTTTTATTATCTACTGACTTAAAGCCAAGCAAAGTAGCAGAGTTGTGGGTTTTGTAATGCAGAGATTGTGCAAAGTTTTAGCATTAGTGACTCAGACTGGCCAGTCTCATATCCCTAGGCTGGGAAATATTGTAAACTTTCCAAAAGAATCTATTGTCTTAATGTCCTTTTGAGGTCTTCTGGCACCAGATCACTACATATAACATTATCATAAAGCTCTAACCAAGGAAAACAATATTTCCTTTTGGTTGCTCATATAATAGATTATTATGCTTTTTCTTTAGGTTCCCAGGTCCAAACCCTTACTATGATTTCCTCAATCTTCCCTCATCCCCTAATCCACACTACTAAGTCCAGTTCTCTCATGCTCAGAGTAAGTCTGGTATCAATATTTTGTCTCAACTTAGCTGGAGAGCTAGTTCCCAGTTTATTCTCCATAACGCAGTAATTAGTTTCAGATGGAACCAGTCCCTCCCTGGTGGTGCTAGCAGTAAGAACAGGCACCTCTTGTTGCTCTTTAGTTACAGTTCAAGAACTGTGGTACTCTAGGACCCTAGTAGAACCTTCCCATCTATGCTTCTAAAACATATGAAAATTTGAACCTGGATTCTCAGAAGGATATGCAATTGTTCACATGACTTACAAATATAAAAACTTCTTAGTTTGTGTTTATGAAAAAAATTCTGGTGCCTTATTTGCTTCTTCAAAAATTCTTCAGATGGGGCAGCCAGGTAGCACAGAGAGTAAGAGCACCGGCTCCAGTGTCGGGATGACCTGGGATCGAATCCCAGGCTCAGATACTTAGCACCACACCCAGAAATAACTGGCCATGTAACCTTGAGCAAGTTACTTAACCCTGATTGCTTAAAAAAAAATTCTTCAGACTGGGGACTCTGGAGCTTACAGGGCTAGCTTTAGCTGTGCTCTCTTCATTCCTGGAAGGTCTCATTCTCTGGACTTCTCTATCTCCCCTCCTACCACCTGATCCTTGCTTAGTTTTCTAGTGCCTTTTTCCCTGTTGTGATGCCTCATTAGAATGTGAGCTCCTTGTGGCTTGTATTGGCATCTCCAGCATTAAGCACAGTCTATGTAACTGACTAGATTTGTGATTTAATTGGCAAATGCAGTTTCCTACACCAAGAGTAGCCAGTTGGAAGAGTAGTAGAAAAAGCAAATAAGGCACCACAATGTTTTTAATAAACATGAACTGGGAACTAGGGTCTCAAAGAGCTGCCTCGGAATCATTAAGCTCAATGCCTCATCAAGGGCCACACAACCTGCCTGTGCCAGAACAGGGCCTGAGACAGAGGTCTCTCTAATTCTGAGGCCAGCTCTATGTTCACAAGGTCATGTTGACTCTCAACCAAATATAATAAAGATCTAATGATATAATTCATCTTAATATATTTAGTGCTATGTCCTAGCAAGCATGAAGAGGTAGCCAAGAGCAAGTCAATGTCTTCCTTCTTCTATGGATGGGTCTTCATGGGGCTAACAAGTACTAACTAGTGAATATTAAGAAGCTTTAGCATAAATCACTAAAGTGTGTGGAGAAAATCACAGGAGAAAGTTGTTGCTGACAAGTGCACAGAGAAAACACAATAGAAATTTTTTAAACCAATGTAATAAGAGATAATCAACAAAGCACAGACTGTATTACAGACCATATCTTTTGTCATGGCCTCTCTGCTCTCTCCATCCCTGCACTTAAAAATCTCATTAATCCATTGCCAATCACAGAATCTACTTGGATTTGCTGTAATCATCCCCTCAGATACATTACATTAGTGTAATTTTTGAGCTGTACTTTCTTACAATTAGTCACTTCATACATCTCTGGAGGCCATGTTATGAATACTCCACTGCCTTGGAGACTTTGCCTACTTAAACAGAAATTAACCACTTTCCTGATTTATGATGTGATTTCTACCAGATTTCTTCTTGCTCATCTTACCTTCACATGTTTGACCATCTGCAGAGATGGCGAAACCTTGTTCACAGATGCAGTGAAAAGAACCATCTGTATTCAGACATTCTCCATGAGGACCACAGAGCTCTTTTTGCTCACATTCATTAATATCTGGAATTTAAAATGAATTACAAATGATTAAAGAATCTTCTTACATTTTCCAGTGACATCAGACATAAGATCCAGTGACTGACATCTTTAGAAAAATCTCTTAAGGGAATGGTAGAAATTTCCTGTTTTTTTTTCTTTTTAATTTTAAAAATTCTATTTTCAGTGATTATCATCAAACGACAATGCAAATATAAAAGCACAACAGCAGTTACTATGCATAGAACCATGAGCTCAATTTATTTACAATTTAACAAAGTCATAATAATAATTTGCTATTTACTTCCATGTCTCCTTCTGACTTTTTTATTCTGTATTTTTTGAACACTGAAATTATTACTATTTTTACATAATCACAGTGCATACAAAGTTGCTCTAATTTTGCTCTACTACTATGGTTAGATTAAATTGAACTTATTTTGGAACTGGACTAGAGTAATCTCTCTATAAGACAAGTCACAATGTAGGAGTTGCATTATTATGAGTAGTAGCTAGGTTACATGCTTCATTAAAGGATGCCAAACTTCTAGAAAATATTTACTGGACAAGGAATGTTTCATTTTATTTCAAAATAGATATGTTTACAGAAGAGATATTTTGCATTTTCAGACATCAATTAGATTTATTCAGTCTATTTTGTTAGTGGCATGCCCTCAGCATGAGCGATTATTATCTACCCAGCCAGGATTCTGTGGTGCTACAAAGGTGTCGACAATGCATGATGTGCTTTGCAGCAATTAATGTTTGTATTATTTGAGGTGTTCTTAACAAATCAGACAGACCCTCAGAGAAGACTAAGAATGAGCCTTCGGCAGGCTAGATAAGAACCAGGAGATAGCAGAGTCAAGGAAGCCAAGAGAGATTGCTTCTCTTTGTGGTCTCTCCTGCTCTAATTTATCTTCTCCCTTCTTCTCTGATATCAATACAATCCTATAATTATCATCTTTATTTGGATCATTTTTAAGTCTACATGTCCAACCTCATCTCCCCCCTTAGCTCCATTCCTATATGCATACATGCCTACTGGACATCATCTGGTTGTCCCACTATTACTTCAAAATGAAAATACCCTACATTTAATACATCAGCTCACCATACTACCCAGGTTACATCCACGCTCATGAAACTGAAATGGAACCAACAATTTCCTATAGTTTCCATTTCTACCTTGTATCTCTCCTCCTAATCTCTAAATGAAAGGCAGCATAGTATAGTCAAACGACTGTGGAATATAAATGAATTTACCACTTATTACCTGTGAAAATTTAAGTAAACAATCAACCACAGTAGGTCTCAGTTTCTTCCTTGTAAAAAAGCAAGGGTATTGGACTAAATGACCTCTAAGGTCCTTTCTAGCTCTAAATCTGTGATCCTAGAGAACAATGTGTGAGTGTGTGTGTGTGTGTGTGTTTGTACTGAAAGTGTGAATATTCTGATAATTATTATTGGATATATTATACCATGTTTAATCAATCATTAAATACTTACTGATTGCCTACTGCCAAGCACTACATTTGCACTCAGGATACAAAAAATAAGACATTCCATACTTCTGAGAAGTTTACACTCTGCTGGGGAAAACAATATGTGCACAGAAAATATATGCACGATTTATAAATACAAAACAATTTCGGGGTAGAGAGCACTAAAAACTAGGGGAATAATGAAAGGTTCTTGAAAAAAGGTGACATTCAATCCTTGAAAGGAACTATGAATTTCAAAAAGAAAAATTAGAATAGAGAGAATTCCTGGTATGGGGGACTACTTGTGCTGAGGCTGGAGGTAGGGAATGGAATGTTGGGCAGAATGTATAACAAGTAGGCTAGCTGGGTTGAAATTCAGAGGGTATGAAGAATAATATGCAATCAATCTGAAAAATTAGACTGGAGCAAGAGTAGAAAGGACTTTAAATACCAAAGAGAGGAGGTTGTATTTTATTCTACAGCAAGGGTCTTAACTTTTTTGTGTTGTGGGTCCCTAGCGAAAATCATGTCCACATCTGTTGACCTTATTCCTACTTAAGGGAAATATTAATTTTAGTTAAATGTTTGTAAAAAAGAAGGGATTTCCTGCCCATCCAAGCTCACAGTGGATACCCTGAAATCTATCCACATACCCCTTTTGGGTCTATGGACCTCAGGTTAAGGACCTCTGTCCTTAAGAGAGAAGCCACTCTTACTATATAGTCAGTGAAGGGCTCCTTATTTTCAAGTCCAAAAAAATGTTTCTCCATCTTAACCTTTCTCAACCTCTTTACAACTTTTGAAATGATGTATCTCAATCTATCATCAAATCAATCTCTAATATCACTGGCAACACCATGAGAATACTATCTTTATGTCAAATACCTCCCATTAACTGTTATCTCCTAAAGACCAACATATAACCTTGGTCCCTTATTTTTCTCCTGTACACAAGAAGCATATAAATCTCCGTGCTCAGATAACAAAAACATATTTGCCCTGAGACATTTGTGCTTCATCCAGTTGTTTACAGTATCCTATATCAGCTGTTTCATATGTCTCAAATTATGTGGCTAAGATTAGGATGTTAATATATCTGATTTAGAATCTTGTCCTATAATCAACTGCATGGAGATCATTGGATATAGAGTTGAAAGGAAGCTTAGTAATCAGAAAGTCTAATACCCTAAAATTACAGATGAGGAATGTGAGGCTTACAGAGGAAGTGACTTACCTAAGGAGAAATAATTACTAAATAGTAAAGCTGAGATTTAAACCCAGGTTGTCTAATTCCATATCTCGGATTCTCTCCATTACACCACCCAGCCTTCCATGATAAAATGACCATAAGTACTATTTATCTGACAATTAATACAAGGACAGAGCAATTTTCAAGTTATCGCTGTTTATTTCCCAACATACTCATCCTGCTGATAAAGTTCAGCACTTCCTCCTTTATAAAGTCTCTTGTATCCTCCTTTATCTTTTCATCTTTATTAGAAAAGCATAGCCCAAGCCCTGGTAATCTTTTGCCTTGGCTACTACAAATTCATTCTTACTGGTAACATCACTTCCTCCAAGCACTGGCTAATTTTTTTTTTGTTTTCTTCCAAGCATACTGACTACACCACGTGCCTTTTTCAAAGATTTCAATTTGTTTCTCATTGTTTTATGGATCAAATCCAAGTTCCCCACCCTTTACCAGTGGCCCTTGACAAAGTTATCCTAGATCTTATTTCTTTGACTTTTTCTTACACCTTAGTATAGTTCATTAAAAGCTTCGTGTACCTATTTCAGAATTAGATAAAACAGGCATAGAATTCTGTAAGTTATTAATTAGCCAATGAGCTTGAAAAATTTTTTTCTTAAATTTTGATGACAGGAACTGCAAAAGAAATCCCAGGGTTTTTCCAGGAAACTGCTAACAAAGATCAGCCTGGATATCTTGATCTAGAGAAACATATGCATTCAATTTGGGCTACACTTATTGAAGTATTTCTAAACGAGTCTTGCTAGTAGCTTTGAGCTAAAAACCAGACTGTATTTAAGTTGGGTCTCATTCAGCAGTCCCAGATTCCACAGAATAACAGAATCTTGAGTTAAGTCAAAATGTGAAACTCAAATAGATTGAGAATCTCAGTTTACCTACCACATTATTAACGAGACAGTTAAAATACTCTTAAAATATGAACCGTAATTTTAGCAATTAAAGGCATTGTTTCTGATTTTACAAATGCAGTAATTGAGGCACAGAGAGGTTAAGAGACTTGCCTAGGGTCATAGACCTAGTAAATATCTATGTAGAACTAGAAAGTGGATTTTCTTGACTCTTGGTTCATTGATTGACCTATCCACTCCACAACATAGCCTCACATAGGAGAGAACTGCGAAGTCAATCTGCTATTCATGAAGAAGTTTACTCTTTTAACAAATCTGAGCTAATTAATGTGCTCTGAACATATCTGATTTTATTTCTCCATGTAGAAAATTAATCCACTCTAGAACTCAATAATAACCAATATAGGAAAGAATTGTCATAAGTTTAAAAATGACTTGAAGTTCCTAACAATATTAATAGCTAGCATTTACATGGTGGCTAGGTGGTACAGTGGATAGAGTGCTGGGCCTGGAGACAGGAAGACTCATCTTCTTGAGTTCAAATCTGGCCTAAGACACTTAATAGCTGTGTGTCCTGGGCAAGTAATTTACCCCCATTTCTTCATATGTAAAATGATCTAGAGGAGGATATGGTAAACCACTCTAGTATCTTTGCTAAGAAAACTCTAAATGGAGTCATGAAAAGTTGGATGTGTCTGAACAGTGACTGAACAAGCATTTACATAGCACATGAAGGTTTGAAAAATGCTTTACATATGTTATCTCATTAGATCCTCATAACTCTATTGGGCAGTTGCTATTATTGTTTCCATTTTACAGATGAGGAATCTAGGACTGAGATAGGATAAGTGACTTGCCCAGGGTCACACAGATTGTAAGTGTTTTTGTTTGTTTATTGAGACTGAAGTCTTCTCTCTCAGCATGGGAATTTGGACCTGCGGTTCCATTTCTGAGTGGGGCCATTGCATCTCCTTAGTAAGCCTGGTGGTCCCCTTCCTGACAACACACACTCTTGACAGCCTACCATATTGGTATCAAACTTAGTATGGACACCCTGTCAGGTTCAGTTTTATGGTAGCTCAGAACTCCCAAACCCAAAGGATCTACCAGCCTCAGCAACCCTAGTAAGAGGGATTTTAATCCTCTACCACCATATCCAGGGAATAGGAAAAGATATGAACTCAGATCTTCCTGACTGAAAGTTCATTGCTGTACCCTGTGCCATCTACTTGCCTAAGTGAGATAAGAATAATAAAAGAAGATGGTGAGACGACAAATGATTGAAATTTCCTACTAAATTTAAAACTGTAATAGAATATATATTCTGCAAATGACTGATGGTAAAAAGGACTATACAAAGTTACTAGACAGTACTTAACAAATGTTTATGGAATTCAATTGAATTGATTTGATTTTGAAGAACAGAGAGGAATAGAAAATATAGTTGAATGGGGTTGAATGAACCTCAAATGAGAAAAGTTTATTGAACAAAGAGGAGAGGAAGAGGGAGAGGAAGATGGAGAAAGGGAATGAGGGAAATGGGGAGAGGGAGGGGGAGAGAAAGAGAGAGAGAGAGAGAGAGAGAGAGAGAGAGAGAGAACACACTTAGCAGAGGTAGGTAGTGGAGAACAAGAAACGTGCCATGCCCCAAGCTCAGTGTGCTGCACAAGTTACAATAGAAATAAGATTTGGGCTCTGTATTTCTTGGCATTTCTGTCTAAACTCATGTTCATATTGTTAAAATGTCAAAGCATGCCTGAAAATATATTCATGTAAATTTACAACCACTCTATTATTTTAAAACCAATGCAATTTGTCTGAAGACTTGGAAAGATGGAAGTAGTAATTTTAATCTAGAATCACAGCAAATGTTATATGGAATTCATAAAAAACACTGGTGAAAGTTCAACAAGGAGCACAGTCTTATATTTTATTCTTGGGATATCTGTCAAAAGTAGTTTGGAAAGACTGTAAGCACCCTGAAGGCAAACCCTCCCCCCCCCCATATTTTATACTTTCTTTAAATCCCTAGCACTTAGCACAATGTCTTGAACACAATTAATTTCAACAAGAATTTCTTAAGAATCAGGCCCTGTGCTAGACACTAGGGCCACAAAGACAAAAATGAAAACATTCTTTGCACTCAACAAGTTTACATGCTATTGAAAGAAATCCCACCTCAGACAATTACTAGCTGTGTGACTGGGCAAGTCACTTAACCTGTCTGTGCCTCCATTTCAGTATGTGTAAAACAAGAGGGAACTGGACTCAAAGTGCCCCAGAAGTTCTCTTCCAGTTCTAAATCTATCATGTATACATATAAGTATATAAAGAATAACAAAAAAAATCATTTATTAAGCACCTACCATGTGTCAGGCACTACTAAGATTGGGGATAAGATTATTAAAGAAGACTGGCTCTGCTCTCAAGGAGCTTACAATCTAATGGGAAGAGACAACACAGAAAAGGAGCTAGGGAAATGAGGTGGGAAGTGGATGACACTGGGGGTATCTTACAGAGATGAAACCAACTGATTGGAGTGAGATCAGAAGTCCAGGTTCTGTCCTTTATAATGGAAGGCCTTGGGAGAAGTTAGCCCTTAAATCAAAGGGGAGAGGAAGCAGACGGAGATGGTGTCAATCAAGATTTGAGTTAGAAGATGAGCTTCACCTGGGATGGGCCTCTTGTTCCATGAAATAGAAGCAAGTTAGATTAGGGAGAGAGGTCGCCAGCAGATGGGTCAATAGGAAAAGACTAGAGAATAGAACTTGAGATGAGTCTTAAAGGAATTGAGGGATGTTATAATGTGTAACTGAAGAGGAAGGAAGTACATTATGGGCATGGGAACAACTAGTACAAAAGCAAAGGAAAAAGAATCAGAGTAACATATGAGGAATAACAAGAAAGCCAGTTTGCCCAGGAGTGAAGAGAAGTAACGTATAACAGGTCTTGAAAGGTCGATTAGGGCTACAGTACAAAGCTCACAGTAGATATTTTCAATATTATTTCTTGCTACTGATTGAAATATAAGTTAGTTATGTTATTATTCAAATATGTATAAGAGGGTAGACACAACCCTCTGCCTCCAAGTAAATGCTATTAGAGAACATATGGCTATCTTGAATGAAAACCATCCATGTCTGTTACAATGTGGCAATAAGAAGACATTCAACATAATTATATTTCTAATGGTATGTTATGAGGTTTAAAAGAATCAAAATAACAAAAAACATATACAACATAAAATTAAATATTACAGTAAATTTTTAGGGTGAAAAATATGGGACAGGTTTGAGGGAAATGGAGGAATGATTTTAAGGTGTTGCATTAGGAGTCAAAAGATCTATTCCTGTAGGGGCGGCCAGGTGGCTCAGTGAGTAAGAGCACCGGCTCCACTGTCGGGATGACCTGGGGATTGAATCCGGGCTCAGATACTTAGCACCACACCCAGAAATAACTGGCCATGTAACCTTGAGAAAGTTACTTAACCCCGATTGCTTAAAAAAAAAAAAATCTATTCGCTATTCTTGGGCCCAGCACTGAGTCACAGACTCAATTCTGATCAAGTCAAAGAATCGTTGCTTGTTAGAGCAGGAAGAGTTCATCTTTCTAACCCCTTCATTTCCAGATGAGAGAACTGAGACGTAGAGTTGCAGTGACTTGCCCAAGGTGACAGAGTTTGGTAATAGTAGAACTATGGCTATTAAAACCCAAGACTCCTATTTCCCAATAAGTTCCTTTTCCCCCATGCCATGTTGTCATATAGCCTCAATGTATCTTTGTGTCTTTATTTATAAAGTGGTTCCTCTGTTCATTAAACTTAGGGTTTATCTATGGAGACAAGACAAATTAAACAAAAATTCAAGTGATAACATTTCAATAACAATGGAAGAAATGTCAAAGGACAGGAAAGACTGATATGGCTTTCATTTGATTTGTGCACTTCTGTGCAGAAAAACAAATTATATGAATGGATAAAGTAAAAAATGGAGACAATCTCTTCCCTGTCTTAATCACATGATTATTGTGAGGCTTAAATATGATTATGAATGTAAAATTATTTTAAGAAATAATAAAATTATAAATTAGAGGAGTAATGGGCAAAATTTAGGACAAAATTATTTGAGAAGCTGTAATTCTCAGAGAAATGGTAGGTAGATATTGGACAAATGGTGGCATTCAAGAAAAGGGACATTTGCTCCACCAGAGAAGGTGGGGGCATGCATGTCAATGGAAGACTTAAAAAGTAAGGGGTGAATCAAAGTCCTTGAGTGAATGAGTGTAATCAACACATACTATAGGTGACAGAATCTTGGGAAGGAACCATATGAATAATCTGTATTGACAAAGCTGATTTATAAACAAATAAGTAAGATTTAGAGATAAAAGTAAGCCTGAGATAAACTAACCCAAAGTAACAAAAGTAAATAAAATAGTACAGTGTTAGATCATGACCGGGAAACACTGGAGAAGCTAAGAAACATGAACAAAATAAATTTCATAACAAAATAGTACCTTGACACTCTTTCTTATTAATTAGCTGGAAGCCACTGGAACAAGTACATTCATAAGAACCTTCCGTATTAGTGCAGTCTCCTCCCTGACAAACACTGCTGTCCTCCAAGCATTCATTGATATCTGAAATCCAAGCAAGAGCCAAAATAACTTATACAGGCAATAAGAGGAAAGTTTGTGACATTGTTTTCCTTTATTTTAAATCCCCAAATTATGTAAATTATAGCATATATCATTTATCAAATGTGATTTTTGGATAAGTGGATGAGAGTGTTTTCATTTTTGGATCTTTTCATCTAAATAATGATACACCTTCGAAACAGCTTGGCTTTTGGCAAAAAATTTTTAAAGACTATCTCTGCAATTTCCATTAACAAACAGGAAATAAATAAAAAACTGGGATTATATAACTAGCAATGGCTAACTTGGTTACATAATTTATGATGATGATTCTTATATGAAATAAAAATGCATTGTAAAATCTTAGATCAAATGATCAAGAAATATTTTGAGTATAATGTAATATGCATCAAAGGCAAAAAATGGAATATTAAGACATTAAATCCCTGAGTTTAAAGCCTCAAAATTTATCTGGAAAGACAAGTTAAATAATAATTCAAAAAGTAAATAGTAATTCAATAGGACAAGAGAAGAAATAACATTATTTACAAATTTGATCAAAAAAGGAACTGGAAGAGAGAAATACTGGATGGTACAATTGTCTGAAAATGTCCTTTGCAGAGATATTCACATTGCTGCCATGGCTTGAGCCTTCACTCTTCCTAAAACCATTTTTATACCTTCCTGATTGGTCTTTTACCTCTAGTTTATCATTCCCAACCAAGCCTAATGCTTAACCATATCATGAATCCTAATGCTTAACCATGTCATGAGTCCTAATGCCTACCTGCTCACATTATCCCTATGCTCAAAACCCTTAACTGTCTCCCTTTTATTGATCTGGACTTGTGGTACCATCAGTACATGAATTATGCATCAGAGGTAGAATCTGAATTCTGGCCTTCCAGAATATAGGCCTGGTCCTCTATCTACAATGCCATGTTGTCTCCCATTAGAACCTCCCACCTTCTCCACTTCCTCTTCTCATCAAATCAAATAAAAATTCCTTGACGTGGCATTCAATTCATTATAATCTGGCTCTAAACTACATGGCCAATCTTGTTGCATTTTATTTCCCTTCCCACATTCTGCAACTGCACATCATTCCCTGATATTATCCATTATTTTTCTGCTTCTATACTTTTATATTCACACTGTTCTCTTCACCTGGAATGATTTCCCTCAGCATCTCTTTCTGTTGAAAATCTTTCTTCAGGGTCTCTGTTAGGTGAAATCATTGTCCTAAGCTCTTCAAAAGCTAATTGTGTTTGCTTAAAAGTGGCAGGTTAAAGATGGAGGACTTATAAAATAAAGATTCCCTTTTGAAAGTAGGTGATTGGTGGAAGTTTATTCTCATTAAAAAAAAGTTATCCCCGATTAGGAGGAAAACACAAGGGATGATAGGATCACAAATTTAGATCTGGAAAGGAACTTAAAGTTCAACCCACTCATTTTATGTAGAGGTTAAGTGACTCGCACAAGGTCATACAGTTACGCAAATGTGGGAGACAGAATTTGAACTCAGGACACTGTCCACTGAACTACCTAAGAGGTAAAATAATGAAGATTAGAGAAAACTTGGCATCAATTGTCTCAATCTTTTCTGTTCTGTTTGGGAGGTAAACAGATTAAAACACAAACAGTGTAACATGCTAACATAAGTAAGGCTGTTCTAAGCTCACAGGAGGTAGAAAAAGCCAGACCCTGAAAAAAATAGTAGAACATGAGAATCAGTTTAAAGTCAAGCTTTCTTAACATAATCAAAACAGAATTAGATTTTGGTTATTTTCTCAATTTCTTTTAGAATCACCATGCCAACAAAAAGCAAATTGGACATAATGAAAACAATGGAGGTGGCAATTTTCTCTATCCTCATCTAGGCTGGCCCTCAAACAGCAAACAAGTCCTTTACCAGTTTACTACCAGAAGCCTCTCAAGCTTGGAAGAAATTATCAAGTGTTTGTGATCCATTGGCAGAGCTTCAGAGGGAACTGAAAATTCATGGAAGGCAACTTGACTATTCTAGTCCAACTCTTTCATTTTATATGAGAAAAATGAGACCAAAAGTCTTCCCTAAGTTTTCATAGGAAATTGTAGGATTACAGATACTGTATAGGATAGAAAGAATCTTAGAGGTTATCTAATGCAGGGCTTCTTCAATTTTTTCCACTTGCAATCCCTTTAGTGCTTCTTAAATTATAGGTCATGACTCCATATGGGATCAGTAGTATATGCATTAGTAGTAAAAACTGAGGCCCAGAGACATTAAATAATTACCCAAGCTTACAGAGTCATTAAGTAATAAAACCAACATTTGAATTAAAGTCTTCTGACTCCAAAGACAATGGTTTTTCCATTGTAAAATAGATTTGAACCCAGATTCTTTGACAACAAAGGCAACAATCTTTCTACTCTACCATCACACCTCCAACTACAGGTAGGCTTTGAACTTGACTCCTTCGACTCCAAAATTTGTGTTACTATCTCTGCACTACATAGCTGTGAGAAAACCAAATCTGTTTATATAGGTAAAGAAACAGGAATGACATGCAAGACAAAGGTATCTGATTGCATTTAAGTTTCTCTTATTTAATAAACATTATGTAAAAGGTAACTTCCCATAAAAGTTTAATTCTGATTGTGGTTCTTTGTTCTATTTTGATAACAAAGAGTAAGACTGATTTTACAATGTCATAGTTTGAGGTTTCATGAATTATTTTGGGGTTCAAATATCTAGGCTTTTGAATAAGGAGATTAATACAGTTCAACTCTTCAAATCACAAAACATAGAAAGATCCCCATCTAGTGGTAGTTCATTATCAGAGCGTTAGCCTTTATGTGACCCATTAACCTTCTGGGGTCAGAGCAGTGGACTTGGTAGCAAGTTTATTTCTTTATATCCTTAACTATTTTTGTTATGCTGTAAAAGAATGTAATTCCACACACCAAACCTACTTCCCTCTCTAAAAAAACTTCTAAGAAAACTAGTTTATGCAAATAAACTGACCAATAGCATTGTAGCAACCATTGGCATTTCCCAAATAGTAATTTCAAGAAGCTTATACCAAAAATCAATAAACAAACTGAGCTTCAGAGAAAATTAGTGCTAAAAGGTTAGGCAGAACCAAGATAGTTAGGATACAAAAACAATCCTGAGGGGTTAGAAAACTAGACAAAATTAAGCAAAATGAAATTTGACAGGAATAAATGTAAATCTAAGACTTAGATTCAATAAACTGACTTCACAAATACAAGATGAGGGAAAGCATGGTATGAGAGCAATTTTTATGAAAAGATCTTGAGGCTTTCATGGAATGTAGGTTCCATATGAGTCAATACCATGGTACAATAGCTAAAAGGCTAATAAAATTGTAGGCTGAATTAAGACAGGTATAATAGCTTCCAGGTAAAAGGTGATCAAATCCCATAAGCTGTACTACTCAGACAACATCTAAAATTTTGTGTTCACTTCTAGATACTTCATTGTATAAAAGATATTAGCAAGTAAGAGAGATTATATAGTGGAACTACCAGAACTGTATGAAAGGCATTGGGCCCAGTGCCATACAAGGATTAGATGAAAAAAAAATGGAGACATTTAGCCTACACTAGAGAGAAGATTCAAGAGGAACATGGTCACTGTCTTCATACTCTTAAAACCAGTAATGTGCTGAGATGTATTCTATTTGGCCCCACAAGGAAGAACTAGAAGAAAGGGCAGAAGTTGCCAAGATGCAATTTAGAACTGAGGCAAGAAAAAAACTTGATAGTAATTAGAGGTGTCCAAGAATGAAAGTGGCTGCCTTGAAAGGTAATGGATTCTCTGTCGCTGAAGGATATGATCCAAGTGAAAGTTGGATGATGACTTGGGATGGTGAGGGGGAGAGGAATGTTAAGTGGAGTTGTATTAGGCATACTTGTTTTGGTATGGGATGAACTGAATGCTTATGAAATTCCCTTCCAATTTTAAAATTTGGTGATTCTGACTTACAAGACAAATTTTTACATTGATGTGTGCTTTTTCTGATTTCTGGTATTAGAAATTCATTTTTCAACCTCAGCCCTTTTCTAACTATTTTGTAACTAAGAAGAGCTACCCTGATTTCTCTCTTCTGTTGAAGTAACTCTATTACACAGCAGCTTGAGTAGTAGAAAAAACAAAGGACTAAAAGCCACGAAGCTTGAGACATAGTCTCAGCTCTACCGTAATCTTCTTACGTAATATTTAGAAATCATTTTGCCTCTCAGAGCTTCAATTTCAACTATGAAATAAGTAATTTAGAATTTGAAGTTCTTAGAGTTCTAAAGTTCTATGTAAGGATCACATTCCACAGCCAAGTCCTCACCTTCACAATGGTCTCCTACTGCAGATGCTCTGTAACCCTGATCACATAAGCACCTGAAAGATCCTTCTGTATTTCTACATTGTCCATTTGTGCACAGATGGCGGTGCTCACATTCGTCAATATCTGTGAACCAAAATTAAATCTATGAGGCAGTGCTTTTAAAAAGTACTTTTATCATTCATGTAAACAAATAGCTTATTTCAGTAATTGTTCTACCATACCTTTGATAATTCAACTTGCAATTTTCAGCAGGAACTTTCTGTGAATTGAAATCTCTTAAGAGGAAAATCTATCTTGCAATGGAAAAAAAAAAACCCTCAAAATATTCTATTACTGCTTGTTGAATTCTGCATCTATTTAACCAAGGTGTTCAAGCTATAAGTGACAAGTGACTCACTGCGTGTATTCTATAGTCCCAGAGTTCCCTTAGCACTTCTGTATTGTCTTTCCAAATGAATGTTTAGAAATATTTCATATTACTCCATTTTTATTTTTCTAACTCTATCTCAAACTTCTTAAAGGGAAGAATCCATAATTTTATGGTTTTATAGAAAGTGACTTTGCCTAACTATACTAAGGCCAATGCTCTAAATAAAAAGGACATTTAACAAGTTAATAAACAGGATTAAATCAATAATTAATCGATCTGAAAACATTTATTAAGAGCCTACTAAGTGCCAAGGATTATGGTAAGTCGAATAGTCCTTGCCTTCAAGGAGTTTATGTTGTTCTGGAGTTTTAAGTGGGAAAGCAGGAGTGGCTACTTGCTTATTTGGACAGTAACTAGAGCAACTCATTTTCTTTGGGTTTCAGTTCTACATCTCTAAAATACTTATATATGGCCCTGAGTGTTCTTACATATCACATTTGCATATGCACATATAATCCTACATATATATGATGAATTTAATGGATCAATTTTAAATCTTTATTATTTTATTAAATATATTTTATATAATTTTATATATTTTGTAAAATTACATATTATATGTAATATTTTGTAATATATAAATCTATATTATATAGAGAACACGGCTTTTCTTAATTCCTGATATTATTCAAAACTATGAAACCACCTAAAACCTTCTAAGAGCAATATTATTCACATTTGAGGCTTTTTCACAGTACTGTACTCAATTCTCTGCCAAAAAAAGTGATTTTCATAATTCCTTCTTGCTAATGTAGCAGCTTTGTGTGATCTCCTTAGACATAGTGACAGCTACATGTCTTTAGGAGACTTTTCAGAAAGTTTGTAATTAAGATAAGTTTTGTTAATATCCTTATGCCATACTCCTACCTTCACATTGGTCTTTTGCTGCAGACAGATGATACCCTTTTCCACAGGTACACTTGAATGAACCCTCTGTGTTTTGGCACTGCCCATGTGTGCAGAGGTTACCACGCTGACATTCATCAATATCTGTAAATAAAAAGACAGGTAAATGTTTTAAACCAGACTCCTTGGCTAAACAGTTAACCATTTCATTAGGCAGCTAGACAGACTACAAAGTGTCTTCCAGATCAACCTCAGAGCTTAGAACCTATGCCATTGTCCAGAGTGTCACACTCAGATGAAAAAAGAAATCTCAGAAGGATCCCAGTTTCTCTGCCAACCTTTCTACCTTTGGAAAGACATAAATCTGACACTTTCTTGTCTAGCTCAATCTTCATGTTCCAGTATATACCATTGTACAGTACACTGAAGAATAGAAATACTTATTTCCAGTTATAGTACTTAACAATCACTTCACACAGTGGGTGGCATACAGTAGGTATTTAATAAATGTATACTGACTAACCAAAATATAAAGCTTCACTTAATATTGCAAAAATTAAAGGTAAGGTTAATAAAATTAAGTCAAGTTAAGAATCTGTATGATCACACTCACAGAAACTCTTGGGAGAGAAAGAAGATAGGTCAGAAATGTTCAACAGGACATGTTAAGTTCTTAAGACAGGAGACAGCCTTGAACACGAAAGTATAAATGACAAGCAGTCCTAGACCTCAGGAACTGCATGAAAGGCAGAGTTTCAAGAGCACAAAGAAGCCAAAAAAACATCTAGGAATAAAACCAGGGGTGAATAAAATCAGGTAGTGAAAGAAAAACTTGAGTACCAGAAACATAAATATTGATAGAGCTATGAAAGTGAACAGAAGTTTCTGTTTTATTATGAACATAAAGATACAGTATAGAAGAATGTGAGTTACATAGAAGGAAAATAAAATCACTTTTAAAAGGGAAAATAAGGAGAAAATGTGACTGGTATGAGGAAGGCTGCAAGAAATTCAAAGGAAAAAAGAGAAATGATTTGATGGGGGGCTCAAACAAAGAAATACTGAGAAACTTTTATTTAAGTATTCTGTAGAATGTCACATATAGTTAAGGCTGTAAATACAACTAGTAGTGGTTGACACATAATCTTTTAAGGGTTTCAGGATACTTTATATAGAGCATCTATTTGATCCTCACATAGGTGATTTGATTCTGAGGTAGGTGGCTTTTTATTATACCTATTTTATAAGTGAAAAAATTGAGCCTTGTTGATGTAGGATCACAGTGTTAGCAAAATACTTGCAGTAATATTAAATCAATGTCCTTCTAAACTCAGTCAAACATCTTACCTACTATGCCACACTGGCCCTAAGGGTCCAAAACAAAGGACTGTCCTAACCATCAATTTGGATATTTTTGGCAAAATAATGAGCTTTTTAATATGTCACAATGTTTTAATAAATATAAACTATGATGTTATTAATTAGTCATGCTCAGCCTGCCTCAGAAGTTTATTAAGATCAAATGAGATAACAAGTAAGAAAGCACACTGAAAACTTTAAAACAAGAAAAGTATTGTTCACAAAAGTGACACAAGGTAGCCTGCATTCCATGGGTTACTCAGCTGTATTATGTGAGCTTTTGCCCTACCTTATTGGAAGACCAAGACTACCCAAACAACTTTCTAATCATCTCAATGTCATTTCTTCTGCTCTTGGCCATCCTCATCTTCTTCCAACCAGAGCCTTGGACTTTGCTCCTGGCATTCCCAAGCTCTGATATGTAAACTTTTGGCCTTTTCCTACATAGCCGAGCTCTCCACTTCAATTTCCAACCACCATTTTCTTGCACTCCTTTAAATGTTGTCTTACTCCATTAGAAACTAGGCTTCTTGAGGGAATGGACTTGCTTACTTATATTTGCTTCCCCAGTGATAAACTCAGTACCTAGCACATAATTATCACTTAATAAATCCTTTCTCTTTGTTCACACACACAGACACACACAAAGACACACAGATACATATACACACACACAAAGAGTTTCCTAGAGGGGTGGGAGTGGAATCTTGATTTCAAAGGACTGAAGAATAAAGGATAGTGTAATGGTAATGGCAATATGAAGATCTTCCCAGCCCCTTAATAGAATCTAAGGGAATATGAAGATCTTCACTGCCTCTTAATAGGCTGAATGTAATCACATGGAACCTGTATTGGGAGGAGTTTGCTGAAAGGTGGAGCAGAGCTGAGAGGAAACTGGGAGTCAGAGCAATTAGCATGGTGGGAGACAGAGGATGCAAGCATGGAGACAGCTAGGCTTGTGAGTGTTTGTGGGAAGATTTTGGGATGGTGTTGCTCCCTGTGGGGATAATATGTATTAACTTTGTTGCTGTGATGGAATCAGTTTTCTAGTGTTGGGATTTGGTTTTCTGGTATCTGAATAAATGTTTTGCTTCTGTCTTCTATGTGGAGAGTTTGTTATATTTTGAGATTCAGAACTATGCTATCATATTCATAGTCACTGTTGGTGCTGTGAATATTGTCTTGGAGATACAGGTAGTGACAAAGTGAATATGAGTACATTAGGAATAAGTAGTAAGGGATAGCTTTAAGAAGAAATAAAGGCATACAGGAAAAAAGCACCTGATTTTTCCCTCTACCTCTTATGAGAAAATTGACATCATCAAGAGAAGTAACTCTTTCATACCACTGGAGTTTAATTCAGAATATTACTATTATACTGAAAGAGTTAATTTACCACACAAAGCACTGAACATACTAAAACTCACTGAGGCACTAAGGAAATTCAGCTCATCACCCTTCTTTCTCAGATAAAAATTATTCATTTTTTTCCTCTTCCTAAGAACAAACTTCAGTAGCATTTATTAAAAAAAAAAACTGAAGTAGTTCAAGGCTACCAATGAAAACGTATTTGTTTTCTCTCTTAGGCAAACTAAAATAGATGCTTCCTATGTTTAATGAATAAAAGTTTCCACTTTTTTTTCACTTTTTGGAGGGGGGAAGGCAGGGCAAATGGGGTTAAATGACTTGCCCAAGGTCACACAGCTAGTAAATGTTAAGTGTTTGAGGCTGGATTTGAACTCAGGTCCTCCTGAATCCAGGATCAGTGCTCTATTTACTGTGCCACCTAGCCACCCCTCAAGTTTCTACTTTGAAAGAAATGTGTTGGGTAGGCACAATAATGAATAATTCTATTCAGTCATAGACTCTCAGAGCTAGAAGACACCACAAACGACATCTATTATGATTCCTATCTCTACAAGATCCCTGATAAGTAGTCATCTAGGTTTGAATGAATGAATGTATGAAAAAGGCATCTACTAAGCACTTAAATTTCCTTGGCAATATGGTAAGTATATGCCTTGATTTGAAGATGTTCAAGGGAAGAGGAATTCATTAAACACAAAAGCAGCCCATTTCTGGACAGCTTGAATTATTAGGAAGCTTTTTCTCAGGATAAGTTGAAATTTAACCCTCTCTCCATTACAACAAATAAAATAAGCCAAATTCTGCATTCATGTGACACTACATTAAATACTTAGAAAGAAAGCTCACGTTCCCCCTAAGTTTTTTCTTTTTCAGGTTAATCATTTAAAGTTTCTTGGAGTGATACTCTAGTTTATCAATGTTCTTCCAAAGACTGGACAACCAAAAATAAATGTAGTATTCCAGATGTACAAAGCACAATATGACTATCACCTCCCCTATTCTGGACACTGTGTCTCTCTTAAAGCAATCTAAAGGCTTATAATACAATATAATGCTTATGATGCAAAGCTCTGTAATTCTGGAGTTGTGTACAGCATCCATCAACATTCTTTGTGAACCATCTCTCACTTTGTAAGTCATCAACAAGAGTTGCTCTGGTCCCAAAATTAATGAAAGAATCACAGAATTTTAGAGATGTATGGATAGGACTTTAATGGCTAGCCAAAAAGGAAATGTCCTTATAATATACTTTATAATTGGTTATCTAATCCCCAGAAAAAGACTATCAATGAAGGGTGACTTCTCAATGCAGCAGTCTCTTCCACTTTGAGATCACTTGTAAGTTTTGCTTTTTCTTTCTTACATCATGCTTATGTTTTCTTCAGGCATAGATTGAACTAGAAAACTACTAAGAATGCTTCTAATATTCAAATTCTGTGATTGTGAGAAGGGCTTTGGCAGAATGTTTTATCTCATGAAAATTTTTGGTTGCCATAACAGACTGCTGATTTAGATTCAGAATTATCAATGAAATTTTTTGGAGGGGAGGGGCAATTGGGGTTAAGTGACTTGCCCAAGGTCACACAGCTAATTTATGTGTGTGTGTGTGTGTGTGTGTGTGTGTTAAGTGTCTGAGGCCAAATTTGAACTCAGGTCTTCCTGACTCTGAAGCCAGTGCTCTATTCACTGTGCCACCTAGCTGTCCCACCAATGAAATTTTTAAAGAAACATTTTCATCAATGTAGTTACCTTTGCATTGCTTTCTATCAGGTGTTGGGTTATAACCTCTATGGCATGTACACATATAAGAGCCTTCAAGGTTGGAACAGCTGCCATTCTTGCATACTTTTGGATCCAAACACTCATCAACATCTTGAAGAAATAAAATAGGAAAGAAATTTTTTAGATAGAGAAAAAACATCAATAAGGAAATTCCCGGGATCACTCAAAGCTTCAGAAAATTCAACAATTGCTTCAAAATAATATTTCACATCAGATAAATAGTTTTAGTAGGAATGGACAGTGTAATATAAGAAGATAAACTATTTTCTGAAGTTTACCTGTAACAGAATCTTATCAAACAATTCAATTTTATAATATGAAATTACTTCTTTCTGGATAAGTTTTAAGAGAACCAAGCAAATTCTGTGAATAAGCAATTAACCATCAAAGGAAAAGTGACAGCTAGAAAGAACCACTTTTAATTTCAATTCAACATTTAAATGCTTACTATATGCAAAGCTCTATGCTAGACGCTGGGGATATAATAACAAAGAAAAAAATTGCTGCCTTCAAGGAGTTTTAATCTGTAAATTTTGGAGAACTCTTTCAGGATGTAATTGGGGAACTAATGAGGCAGACGGAATTGAAGGATGGACAGAAATAAGAGGTGAGTCCTTTGTGGCAAAAAGAAAAATACAAGAGAGAGAAATTAAGGACTGAAAAAAAGGTAAATCAGGGCATTGAAAAAGATTCTTTCTAAAAGCTAAAGGAGATTCAGAAGGATTTTATAAAAATGAAATATTCTAACATGACTATGAATCAATATGTACTGAAGTAAAAAGTTTAAGCTGATCCACAAGTTAAGTTTACTCATGATACAGGTTAGACAGACATCTTGAACTAGAAGTAAAGCCAGAGAATTTAGTTTCCTGTGAGAAGAGGTAAGAAACAAAATAATAGAGAATATATATAATAGCTAAATAGATTAAAATGTTATATTTATCACTTGTTTTAAAGGGGAATTTTATATTCTTTTAAGTTAAAGTTTTATTTAACTAATTTTAGTAATTTTTAATCAAATGTTTTCATTTTTCTTTTAAAAAGGAAATTGGAGTTTCATGTTCAATTTCAGTTTTTAGCTACACACTCCCCACATGGACTCACATCATTATCTTCCTTGATAACAGCACATGTCTTCTACAAGAATGAGTATACAAGAGGAAAAATTCAAACCAGAGTGCAGAAATAGCAAGTCTAGAGTCAGAGTAAAAGCTTAATGAAAAAATTTTTTTCATGAATCATATTTACAACTTATACTTTTTCAAAGCAAGAATATACAAATGGTCTTCTATAGGCAAAAGCAAAGGGCATCTGTAATTTTGGTAGGATGAAACAAAAGGAATTGTGTGGACATTACAAGTCCTACTTTGTCAAGACGCCATTTCATGACCTGGGTTAACTGGCTTGGCATCAGTGCAACAAAAACAGCACTTTCTAACAGCCACTTGCTTGCCTGATGTGCATCTCTATCTTTTAATATTTGGAATCCATTTTGCTGCAAGCAAAAACTAGAGGAAGGAGCCAATAGTCAGAGCCAAACTAAATAATGAAACAGGACTGGCCTAGACACCATGCATAGAAATTCCAGACAGAGTAGGGAAAATATCATGTCTAGTACCTGGTTTGGTTTCAAAAATGTTAACAAGTTCAGAAATGTATGAACGGTCCCCTTTAATTATGCAGTCACTGGGGACTTATTTGTTTACAGGGGAGTTGCACTTAACAGCAAAACAATTCCTAAGACCATATTTCTTTCTTAATTCAAATAAATTAATAAAATTGTTTTCAGGCCAGAGTTTCTAGAAGCACACATAAAACATAAGATTTTCTAAAGTAATTAATAAAGAGGCAAAATTCCCTGAAATTTATAGTGGCTTAAAAAGATGGTTTCCCATGCTCATCAGAGGCAGCATAGTGTAGTCGCCAAGACAGGGAAGACCTGGGTTCAAGTCTTCCCTACAATATAAATCAGTCACATGACCCTGAAATAAAGGACTTAACCTCTATGTCAGAGGCATCAACTCAGCATACAGAGCACACCCAGTGTAGTTGAAATCAAATTAAAGTGTAATTGGGAAATATTTAGCAAAGTAAAAATACAATAAACCATAGATAAAAATATTTTAAAACTAGATCAAACAGGCATCCACAGGGATCCTTATGTGATGACACCACTACTCTAGTCAATTCTAAAAGATGGAGAGAAGGTAACTGATAACTTATATTATTGATAGGAGTTTCCTTGATTGGAAGTTCCCTGTACCAATAAAATGAAAGGCCCAATCTCTACCCCTTTTCAGATAAATGTACCAGAATCTTGCCCAACTACTAAGATTTTTTTTAATCTAAATGGCTAAATAGGTTTAATAGTGCTGAAGTGTGTCTTTAGGGACTAACTACATATTCTAACATTGCTAAAGAATCTGCAAAAGAAAGTCACCTTAGATGCTAATCATTAAACATTGATCTGATACAAGTATAGTAATATCAATGCAATATCTGTATCTGTTTTGGTGCATACCCATTTGGAGTCTCAAGAAAAAACATTCAAGGCAGATATTTTTAGAGGGTGAATAATTACCAATGATTTTAATCACCTTCATCCTCCTCCTGTTTTTCTGCCTAGAATGGAGTCTTAAATCAGAGGTGGGGTAAAATGTCAGTGTATTTGGCACTTATACCTCATTTCTGATCACTTATCCTGACAACTGTACTAAAAATACCAAAATGAATAAGTAAAGGGTCTCATTATATTTACTCTTTTTTTACTGTAATGTTTTGGGGTTTTTTGCAATTACATGTAAAAGCAATTTTTGACATTATATTTTTAAAATTTTGAATTCCAAATTCTCTCCCTCCCATCCTTCCTCCCCTACCTGAGATAGCATATAATTTGATACAGGCTATATATCTTGCAGTCATACAAAAATATTTACATATTAGTCATGTTGTGAAAGAAAACAGTCCAAAAAAATAAAACCACATAAAAATAAAACAAAAATTAGTATGCTTCAATCTGCATTCAGACTCCATCAGTTCTCTCTCTAGATGTGGAGAGCATTTTTCATCATAAGACCTTTGTAACTGTCTTGGATCTTTGTATGGCTGAGAATATCTAAGTCATTCATAGTTGATCATCATGCAATATTGTTATTTTTATGTAGAATGTACTCTTGGTTCTACTCAATTTACTTTGTACCAGTCCATGGAAATCTTTTTTTTATGAATGCATATTGCTTATCATTTCTTATTGGACAGTAAGTATTCCATCACAATCAAATACCACAACTTGTTCAACCTTACCCCAAATGATGGGAATTCCCTCAATTTCCAATTCCTTGCCACCATAAAAAGAATGGCTATAAATATTTTTGCCCATATATGTGTGCTTTTCCACTAAAAAAAAAATCCCTTTTGTATACAAACCTAGTAGTTAGTGGTATTACTGGGTCAAAGAGTATGCAGAGTTTTATAGTTCTTTGGGCATAGTTCCACACTGTTCTCCAGAATGGTTGGAGCAGTTCACAACTCCAACAATGTAATAGCGTCCCATTTTCCCACATCACCTCCAATATTTGTCATTTTTCTTTTCTGTCATATTAACCAATCTGCTAGATGAGTAAGGCACAGTTGTTTTGATTCACATTTCTCTAATCAATAGTGATTCAGAGTCTTTTTTCATCAGATTATAGATAGCTTTGACTTCATCTAAAAACTTCCTGTTCAAATTCTTTGACCATTTATCTAGGGAATTGACTTGTATTCTTATAAATTTGACTCAATTCCTTATATATTTTGGAAATGAGGATCACATGAGAGAAACTTGTTATAAATGCACTCCCCTCCCCAGTTTTATGCTTTCTTTCTAATCTTGGCTGCATTGTTTTAGTTTGGGCAAAACCTTTTTAATTTAATGTAATCAAAATTGTCCATTTTACTTCCTGTAAGGAAATCTTTCTCTTTTTTGGCCATAAATACTTCCCTTATCCATAGGTCTAACAGGTAAACTATTCCATGTTCCCCTAAGATGCTTATGGTATCACCCTTTATGTATAAATTATGTAACCATTTTGACCTTATTTTAGTAAATGGTATGAGTTATCTATGCCTAGTTTCTGCTAAACTTGTCAAATAGTAACTATTTGTCTCAAAAGTTGGGATCTGGGTTTGCTAGGTGGCACAGTGGATAGAGCACCAGCCCTGGAGTCAGGAGGACGTGAGTTCAAATCCAGCCTCAGACACTTAACACACACACACACACACACACAAAAAAAAAAACTTGGGCAAGTCACTTAACCCCAATTGCCCTCCAAAAAGCAAAACAAAACAAAAAAAGTTGGGATCTTTGCATGTAGCAAATACTATACTACTATTTTCACTACTTACCATGTATTGTGTATCTAATTTTTTCCACCCATCCACCCTCTATCTCTTAGCCAACACCAGAATGTTTTGATGATTATCACTTTATTATACAGCGTGGGATCTAATATGACTATGTCACCTTCCTTCACATTTTCCGTCATTAATTCCATGATATTCTTGACCTTTTGTTTTTTCCTGATGTAAATTTTATTTTTTCTAGGTCTATAAAATAATTTTAGGTAGTTTTATTGAATAAGTAAATTAATTAAGTAGAACTGTCATTTTTATTATATCAGTTAAGCCAACCCATAAGCAATTAATATTTTTCCAATTGTTCAGACATTTTTTAGTGTAAGACTTTTTTAGTGTAAGAAGTATTTTGTAATTGCATTTTTAAAGTTCCTGGGTTCTCTTGGCAGGTAGATTCCCAAGTATTTTATATTTTCCACAGTTATTTTAAATGGGATTTCTCTTGCTGCTGGACTTTGTTGATAATTTATGGAAAGGCTGATGATTTATATGGATTTAATATTACATTCTGCAACTTCACTAAAGTTGTTAATTTTTTCAACTAGGTTTTTAGTTGATTCTTTAGGATTCTTCAAGTAAGAGTGAGTTTTGTTTCTTCATTACCTATTCTAATTCCTTCAATTTCTTTGTATTTTCCTATTTTATTAGCTAAGTATTTCTGGTAAAATATTGAATAATGGTGGTGATAACAGGTATACTTGCTTCACCCCTGATCTTATTGGGAAGGCTTCTACTTAATCCCCTTTACAGACAATACTTGCTGATGACTTTAGATAAATACTATTTATCATTTTAAGAAAGACCAATTTATTCCTGTACTTTTTTTTTAAGCAATTGGGGTTAAGAAACTTGCTCAAAGTTAACACGGCCAGTTATTTCTGGGTGTGGTGGTAAGTATCTGAGCCTGGATTCAATCCCAGGTCATCCCGACTCTGGGGCCCATGCTCTTACTCACTGTGCTACCTGGCCACCCCTATTCCTGTACTTTTTAATGTTTTTTATAGGAGTGTTGTATATTGTCAAAGACTTTTACTGCATCTATTAAAATAATCATATGATTTTTGTTGGTTTTGTTATTGATGTGGTCAATTATGCTGATTATTTCCCTATTACTCAACCAGCCCTGCATTCCTGGCATAAATCCCACCTGGTCTTAATGATCTTTGTGATATGTTACTATAATCTTCTTGTTAGTATTTTTGTTAAAAATCTACATCAATATTAATTATGGAAATTACTTTATAGTTTTCTTTCCCTGTTTTTGCTCTTACTGGTGTAGGTATCAAACCTATATTTGTGTCATGAAAGAAATATGGTAGGACTTCTTTGCCTATTTCTCCAAATGATATATGTAGTACTGAAGTTAATTGTTCTATAAATGTTGAGTAGAATTCATTTGTGCATCCATCTGGTCCTGGATATTTTTTTAGGGATATGGCTTTAGGGATGGCATGTTCAATTTCTTTTTCTAAGATAGTATTATTTGAACCTCCTATTTCTTCTCTTAATGTTGGTGATTTATATTTTTATATATCACCCATTTCACTTATATTGTCAGACTTATTGGCATATAATTGGACAAAATAGTTCCTAATAATTCCTTTAATTTCCTCCTTCATTTGTGCTGAATTCATCCTTTTCATTTTTGATACTAGTAATTTGGTTTTCTTCTTTCTTTTTGTAAAAGTTATCTATTTTATTGTTTTTTCCCATAAAACCAGCTCCTAGTTTTATTTTTTGGTTCAATGGTTTTGTTACTTTCAATTTTATTAATCTCTCCTTTAATTTTCAAATTTTTCAATTTAGATTTAATTGGGGATTTTAAATTTGTTGTCCTTCTAGTTTTTTTTTAGTTGCATGCCCAATTCATTGATCTGGTTTTTTTTTTCAATTTTATTGATGTAAAGGGTTAGCGATATAAATGCCCCCTAAGTACTTCTTGAGCTGCATCCCATAAATTCTAGCACATTATCTCATTATTGTCATTCTCTTTAATGGAATTATTATTTCTCTGATTTGCTCTTGGACCCACTCATTCTTTAAGATTAGATTACTTTCCAACTAATTGTTAATCTATGTTTCCACGGCCCTTTATTGAATGTAGTTTTTAATACAATAAGATTCGAAAAGGATACAGATAGTATTTCTGCCTTGTTGCATTTGGTTTTGAGGTTTTTATGCCCTAATACATGGGCAATTTTTGTGTAGGTGCAACATACCATTGAGGGAAAAAGGAATATTTCATTCTATTTTCACTCATTTTTTCCCCAGAGGTCTATAATCCATAACTTTTCTAAAATTCTATTCACTTCCTTAACTTCTTTCTTGTTTATTTTGTGACTAGATTTATCTAGTTCTGAGAGGGGAAAGTTGAGGACCCTTACTAGTACAGTTTTACTATCTCCTCCTGTAACTCATTTCACTTTTCCTTTAAGAATTTTTTTTTGGGGGGCGGGGTTTGTGTGTGTGGGCAAATAGATAGATAGATTGATTGATTTAGTATTGATATTGTTTCATTGTCTATGGTGCCTTTTAGCAAGATTTAGTTTCCTTGCTTACCTTTCTTAATTAGGTCTATTTTTGCTTTTGCTTTGTCTGAGATCATGAAGGCAACCTCTTTTTCTTTTTTTTACTTCTGCTAAAAAAGATTCTACTCCAGTCCCTTACATTTACTTTGTGTGTGTGTGTGTGTGTGTGTGTGTGTGTGTGCATATGTGTGGATGCTTCAAGTATGTTTCTTTTAAACAACTTTTTGTAGGATTTTGGCTTTTAATGCACTCAGCTATCTGTTTCCATTTTATAGGTAAGTTCATTCCATTCACATTCACAGTTGATTAAAGTGTATGTCTCTCTCTTACCCCTTTCCCCCCAGCCCTCCTCAAAAGTGTTTGCTTCTGACCACTGCCTTCCCAAATCTGCCCTTCCATCTATCAGCTCCCACCCTTATTCTCTTATTTCCCCACCCCTCCTTTTTATGTAGGGTAAGACAGATTTTTTTGTTCCAAATAGAATGTATATTTTATTCCCTCTTTGAGCCAATTCTAATTAAAGTAAGGTCCAAACATTGCCTGCCACCACCATCTCACCTTCTCCTCCCATGTAAAAGCTCTTTTACACTTCTTTTATGTGAGATTATTTATCCTATTAGAACTTTCCTTTCCTTCTCCTATGCCATAACTCCTTCTCACTCCTTAATTTTGCTTTTGGGCTATCATCTCATCATAGTCAACTCATACCTGTGCTCTCTGTTTATGTATACTCCTCCCAACTACCCATATAATGAGAAGATTCTTAGGAGTTACAAGTATCATCTTCCTGTGTAGGAATGTAAACAGTTTAACCTTATTGACTCTCTTATGATTTCTCTTTCCTTTTATCTTCTTAATGTTTCTACTGAGTCTTGTATTTGAAAATTGAATTATCTATTCACCCCTGATCTTTTCATCAAGAATGCTTGAAAGTCTACCATTTCATTAAATATCAAGTTCTTCCCATGAAGGATTACACACAATTTGCTGCGAAGGTGATTTTTTACTGTAATCCTAACTTTTTTGCCCTCTGGAATATCATATTCCAAGCCTTTTTTTTTCTGAAAGGGAAATTTATCAATGAAAAGCAAATAGTATCTTGCTGTGGATTATGGTCGAGTATTTAGCCAAAACAATAAGGAAATAAATTGTGCCTTGAGGACATTTAAAAATTATAGTTAACATTAGCATTAATGAAACATTACCTGAAGACACACTGTTTACCCTTTTCTCTACATGGTAAGATAATCTGAACTTATCAATTCTGTACCATGGAATTTTGACATTTACAAGTGAAATATCAGTGTGAGAAAACAGTTTATAAAACAGAAAACAGACCTTTAAATAAACTAATTCAGTTTATCACAAAGCTTGATGAAGTACCAATGACTAACCTGGAGAAGAGTTGCTTATGAAAAATGTCATATTCAGATAGTACCAAAACCACAGAAATAAATATGAAAAAAGATCTAAGAGTTTGAAAATGAAAAAAAAAATCTCTTTCTAGAGGAGTTCTCAAAATTAAAATGTAAAGGGGACCCAATTTTATGGTAACATACAATAAAGTACTTTCTAGATGCATGTGGCTCAGATGTCTTTAAGCTCCAAGGGATCCTGGGTCTGGTGTTTCTACACCATTAAAGTACCTTCTTCCTTGAAGCTGGGCATCAGTTGGAACTTTATATAAAAAAGCATTTTCCCCCTATTTCCCTAAGTGAAACTGCTAATAATGTGCATATATTTTTCCTTCAAGATATTTCACACAAATCCTGAAAAAGTAATTATAAGAATCTAACAACTTCTAAGTTAAACCTTGCTCATATATGAAAAGTTCTAACACATTTAATCTTCCTGTCTTTAAACAGTGGCCCCAAAACTAAAATCCTATTCTCTTTTAGGATGCTGTTCCCAAGCTAATTCCAATCTAGATGATGAAAAAATGCTTTTGGGAGAAAATAAGAAATTTAATCAAATAATCATTCCCTGTAGGGGGATGTGGGGTGATAGCCACACTATTCTGTTCACTATTAATTCACCCAACAGAGCCACTGGTGAAATATGGCATTGTATTTCTAATACTTCCATAACTTTGAAAAACGTTAAATTAAACTCACCTCCAGGGCAAGTTTTATTACTTGATAACATTCTCAACTTGGATAGCTTATTTTGTGCCCATCTTTGGAATATGCCTCTTCTTTTATCATTTCCTGCCTTAACTGCTAATTTTTCTCCAAGACCAGGTCATTTTCATCTGATTTATGACCTTCCATAAGTTGGCTTCCATTTTCAGATTTGGTTCCTTTCTCACTTTCCACCTGGGTCTCAGAAATTGGTCCCTCCTCTTTAGTACCCTTTACCATCACCCGAGGATTATTTTTTTCTTCTGCACAGTCACTTTCGTTTGATTTGAGATTCTCTTTGTCTGTGTTTCCAAACTCCAGTTTTGCCTTGTTTCCAATTATTACTTGTGCATCCTGGCCAGGATTTGGTTGAGACCCCTCCCTGTTACTCTTGACCACTTCCTGAAGGTTGTGTTTTCGGAACAACATGTAGTCTTTGACAACACTCAGGCAGCAGACAGCCTTAATGATTTCTACCACAATGCTATACTGGGGATTACTAAAACTGACCTTATTTTCAGGATTGAGGCAGCCCACTATGCCTGCTAGTTCTTAAATAACTTCTTCTTGGCTCATGTGACTATTATTTCATGCTTTGTAAATAATCTAGAATGTCCCTTTATTTGGTGCTTTAAACCAAGGTTCCAAAAAGGTTTCAGCATATTTTTTCATATCTTCTAAGAAAGCTTTGCGTATGCCAGATATGGGCAACATAGGTAGAATAATCCGTGTTTTCTTCTTCTTGGTTGTGGACATAACCTTTAGGATATGATGTACAAGTTTTTTAGGTTCTATGCCAAGTGTTCTAATGAAGACCATATTATTTGCTCCACTTTCCAATGACTGGAATTGTCTTAATCTCAGTTTTGTAGAGGCCCGAATCTCGCTGATTTTCTTCTTCAAGGCAACTTCTGCATCATCTTCCTCTTCCTCCTCACTTCCATATGGTTGCTTATCTTTGTCTACAAACTTCTCAGGCCAGCACAGTTGTCCTGTATTCATTGAGGACGCTGTAGGCCTCCTCCACACACTTGTGCTTATTCATGTTGTAGGTAATGAGGATGCCCTGAAGCCAGTGCAAGCTGCCTGAGGCCACTGCCTTCCCTCTTCATTTCACCCCAGCTGCTTGTGGGGGTTGCTCCCTGGCCACAACCATCGCGAACATCGTGAAGAAAGAGGAGGTGTTGGCAAGAAGGACTATGTGGGGGCGGGGGGAGGTGTTGGAGGAAAGCCTATTCCAAGTCTTCTAATCCTTGCATGTAGAAGCTACTAAATCTTTACTGTTTTATCCTGACTGTGGGTCCACAATATCTGAATTATTTCTTTCTGGATGCTTGCAGCATTTTTTCCTTGACCTAGGATCTCTGGAATTTGCTATAATATCCCTGTGAATTTTCATTTTGGGATTTCTTTTAGGAGGTGATCCGTGAATTCTTTCAATTCCTATTTTACCCTCTGGTTCTAGGATATTAGGGAAGTTTTCCTTAAAAATTTCTTGAAAGATGGTGTGTAGGTTATTTTTGTGATAATGGCTTCCAGGTAGTTCAATAATTCTTAAATTCTCTCTCCTGGATCTATTTTCCAGGTCAGTTGATTTTCTAATGAGATATTTCACATTTTCTTCTTTTGATTTTTATTTGATTTTCTGGTTTACCAAGGCAGTCCTGGGGCTGACCTCCCAGGGCATGGCCTATGCTGGACTACACTCCACTCTCACTTGGGGGAGACAGCCTTTTCCTGTCAACTCTTACATTGTCTAGGACTGGAAAATCGTTTCATCCCATCCTTTTGTTGGTTATTCTGCTTCAGAATTCCTTTTGAGGCATTATTTTCTAGTCATCCGGAGGGACATTTGGCAGAGCTCAGGCAAGTCTCTGCCTTTATTCCACCATCTTGGCTCCAGTCTTAATCTCAGTATTTTTAAAATGTATTTTCATTATAACAGAAAAGGAAGGTGGAAAAATTTAATTCTATTAAAAAGATCTCATGAGAACATCCCTTCATTGCTCCCTATTTTGTTTCAACCTACTCTCACAAAACAACACACACACAGTAACCAGGATCATCTCCAATACTGTCACCAACATTTTTTTAAATCTTAAAATGTACTACCATCATGAATTCACATGTTCCAGAAAGCTAATAGTCACTGCATGACAATTATCTTCAAGATTTAATTAAATATATAATCAAGATTCAATATAACATAACAAATACAATCAAGATTTGCAAAAGTTCTATGAGACAGATCTAACATATTTTAAACTAGAAAGAACACGTGGATGTCTGGGTGTATGTGTGTATGTACAACATAATTGAAATAATATAAATTAGTAAACATTGCCAGAACTTACTAGAAGATACTAAAATTCTACCTGGGGGTTATACACACAAATTTCACCATACTTTCAGAGTTCCATAAGAGCTACTACTGACAAGGGTAATCTACCAGGGAATGAATTATGCATACAGAGAAAAAAAGTACATTTCCTTCTTCCTTCCTTGAAAATGAAAAAAATTAGGGGGGAGAGGAAGGAGGGGAAATTGAGCAGTAGTAAAAAATGGGAGTGGAGGTTGGGAAATATGTATAGAAATATTTAAAACTAGGCATAATGGTCAAATGAAATAACACAATTAAGCTTCTTAGTACAGTCCTTTCATTCTAATAGGAATTCATTAAGCTCTTATAGAGTATATAACCAAGGTTTGATTTGATATTTAATAAGAACCTATCCAATTAGCCAACAAGAAGTTCTTAAGTAACATGTAATAGGTAATAAAATAATGTAATGTAATATGTAATAATATGTAAAATGTAATAGGAGTTGAGTATTCAATATAAAGATAGAAACAATCATTACTCTCAAGGACTTCATATTCTAAAGGGAAGATAAGTAGATAAACATGTATATATATATATATATATATATATAATACATAGCAATATAGATGTGTGTGAGTGTGTGTAAATATTTGAGAAAGAGAGAATAAACATAATGAGAATAGATACAAAGTAGTTTGATACAAGGACAAGGAAGTTTGGGAGGAAAGAAGTCACTAGCAATGTCTCTAGATAGGATGATTCAGGCAAGATCCTTGAGCTATATCTTGAAGGTTGAAAAGGATTCTGTGAATTAGAGGGCATGCATGGAAAACTGGAGCTGGCACAGAGGTAAAGAAAAGCATAGTAAAAATAGCAGAAAGAATAAACTGATGGATATTTTCTGCGACTGGATGAGAAAATCAAAGGGACTAAGTATTGATGTTAAGCTAAAAAAAAGGGTTTTGGTAAGAAGAAAGACTATTCACTAACAACGTGGATGATTCAGTAAGAGCAAATAGATCATGCTGCTACTGAGGTAAAAGGTTTCAAAAAGATCCTCTGGTACTTTCCACATTCACTCCTCTACCAAGTTTATTAGCTTCACTTAGAGGCAGCTATCAAGTACAGTGAAAAGATCACTGGACCTGGAGGCAGGGAAGACCTGAGTTCTAATCCAGTTCAGTCACTTACTAGTTGTGTGACCCTGGGCATGTCACTTAACTTTAGATTCAGAGAAGAGATAAAAAAATATATTTCCATCCATTCCTTGCAGAAATGAGGGAGTATGGGGGTAGAATATTACATGATATATCAGGCATGGCTAATATATTGATTAGCTTTTCACATATGCTTATTTCTCACCTTTTACAAATTCTTTATTACAAAGGATGGCTTATGGAGTAAGAGAAGGGAAATAAAGGTGATGGTTTATTTTTTTTTGAGGGGGAAGGCAGGGCAATTGGGGTTAAGAGACTTGTCCAATGTCCACACGACTAGTAAGTGTTAAAATGTCAGAGGCCAGATTTGAACTCAAGTTCTGACTCCAGCCAGGGCTGGTGTTCTATTCACTGCACCACCTAGCTGCCCCAGGTGATGTTTTAAAAAAAAAAACTTTAAATAACAACTTTTTATCTATTTTTATTTTTTGAGCCCATCACCTGTCAAGAAATAGGTGGTACATTTTAAAAACTTTTATGTTTATTTTTAGTTTACAACATTCATTTCCACAAGATTTTGAGTTACAAATTTTCTCTATCTTTCCTCTACACACCACCCCAAAACAGCAATCCCACTGATTAATCCCTCCCCCAATCTGCTCTCTCCTATATCCTCCACCATCCCCCCCCCCCTCCAACTTTCCGGTAGGGCAAGATGTATCTCCATACCCCAGTGCCTGTACATCTTACTTTCCAGTTGCACATAAATAATAATAATAATAATAATAATAATTAAAAAAACATTTGATTTGAAAACTTTGAATTCCAGATTTTTTCCCTTCTTCCCTTTTCACACACCCTTACTGAGAAAATAAGCAATTCATTATAGGTTGTACATGTGTAGTTATGCAAAGCATTTCCACAGTGGATATATTGTGAAAGACTATATTTCTCTCCATCCTATCCCACCCTCCACTTGTTCTATTTTTTACTTTGACCCTGTCCCTATTCAAAAGTGTGTGCTCCCCCCCAACCTGCCCTCCGTTCTATCATCCCCCCTCTTATCCTATTCCCCCCTACTTTCCTGTAGGGTAAGATAACCAATTTAGTGTGCATATTATTCCCTCCTTAAGCCAAATTCAATGAGAGTAAGGTTAACCCATTCCCATTTGCTTTCCTGTTATTCCCCTCCATTGTAACAGCTTTGCCTTGCCTCTTTTATATGAGATAATTTGCCCTATTCTGTGTCTCCCTATCTCCTCTCATTATATTCCTCTCTGGGAAAAAAGTATTTTTTTCATCAAGAATGCTTGAAAGTCCTCTATTTCATTGAATGATCATATTTTCCCCTGAAACATGATATTCAGTTTTGCTGGGTAGGTGATTCTTGGCTTTAATCCTAGCTACTTTGACCTCTGGAATATCATATTCCAAGCCCTGCAATCCCTTAATGTATAAGCTTCTAGATCTTGTGTTATCCTGATTGTTTCCACATTAGTCGAATTGTTTCTTCTTGGCTGCTTGTAATATTTTCTCCTTGATCTGGGAACTCTGGAACCTGGCTACAATATTCCTAGGAGTTCTTTTTTTGGGGGGGGGGTCTTTTTCATGAGGTGATTGGTGAATTTCAATTTCTATTCTGACTTCTGGTTCTAAAATATCAGGGCAATTTTCCTTGAGGATTTCTTGGAGGATGATTTCTAGGTTCTTTCTTTGATCATGGCTTTCAGGTAGTCCAATAATTTTTAAATTATCTCTCCTGGATCTATTTTCCAGGTCAGTGGTTTTTCCAGTGAGATATTTCACATTGCCTTCTATCCTTTCATTTGTTTGGATCTGTTTAACAGCATCTTGATTCCTCATAAAGTCATTAGCTTCCATTTGCTCCAATCTAATTCTGAAGGAGTTATTTTCTTTAGTGAACTTTTGAAATTCTTTTTCCATCTGGCAAATTCAGCTTTTTAAAAAAGTCATTCTTCTCCTCATTGGCTTTTTGGGCCTCTTTTACCATTTGAGTTAGTCTATTTTTTAAGGTATTATTTTCTTCAGTCAGGTTGTTGACTCACTTTTCATGATTTTCTTGCATCATTCTCATTTCTCTTCCCAATTTTTCCTCCACTTCTCTTACTTGATTTTCAAAATCCTTCTTGAGCTTCTCCATGGTCTGTAATCAATTCATATTTCTCTTGGAAGCTTTTGGTGCAGGATTTCTGACTTTGTTGTCTTCCTCTATTCCATGCTTTGATTCTTTTTGTCCCCAAAAAAGGAATCTAAAGTTGGATTGCTGTGCTTGCTTTGCTTCCTTTGCTTGCTCATGTTGCCACTCAATTACTTAACTTTTGAGCTCTTTGCCACAGTAGAACTCTGCTTCCGGAGAGGAAAGCTTTGTCCCAAATCACTGGGGTTTTTGCAGCTGCTGGAGCTATTAGTTGGGTACCCTCTCTACAACCCCAAATACTCTGGCTCACTGGTTACACACCCCAGGAACTCCACCTAAGACAGCAATTCAGATCCAAGCAGGTTAAAGCAAGAGTGATTCCCCTCAGACCGGTTGCTTGGTCCCCCTATGATCTGCAGGCCAGGAGCTCTGAAGCAGCCATGGGGAGGCAGCTGCACAACCACAGTGCCTCTGCTGCTTCTTGCCTTCTAGCCCTAGGGGCAGTGGCCAGACCTCACTCTTAGTATCCCTGTTCCCACAAAGTCCACACTGACCTTTTACTTTGTCTTTGTCATTTATGGGTTGATAATTCTGGAAACCACCACAGCTGCTGGTGATCCACTCTGCCAAAGTCCATTCCAGACGCTGCTGGATTGGGGCTGCCCTGAGGCTAAAACCTCAGGCTCACATGGGGCTGGGCTTGGCTCCCAGCCTGCTGTGATGGACCCTTCCTGTCAGCCTGCCAGGCTTCCTTCAGTGGGAGATTTGTTTCTCTCTGTCACTTCGTGGGTTCTGTAGCTCTAAAGTTTGTTTAGAGTCATATTTTATAGATATTTGAGGTGGTTATGGGGGGAGCTTATGGAGTTTTCCTGCTTCTATGCCACCATCTTAGCCAAGAACAACTTTTAAAAGGAAAAAAAATACCTTGGATTGTTTAAGCATTGGTATGTCTAATGGCTGAAGGATGTACTCTGTGAATTTAGTTACATAAATTCTTCAGATATCAGATTTAGAGTCCATCACTGCACCCTTTGCAGGAGGCTTTCCAATTTGGGAGGTCCTGGCAAAGCTTAATCGGCACAGGTATAGTCTTCGAAAACCCAGGGTTTTGAATAAGGCTTTTCATGGAGGGTCAGTCCATGATCCTGGCTATTCCCCATGCAGAACACTGTCTCCAACTTCTGTGCAGAGGCACAAGCTATTCTCCACACCTGCACTCTCTTACTTACTTCTGCCTTTTAGAAGCTTAAATTTCCTTCAAAGGAATGCCAACTCTATGAGAACTTTCTGATCTTTCCAAATGCTAGTGTCTACCTCCTTCCCCCAACTACACACACCTATACCCACATATTTTGTATATTCTCCTAAGTAAAATGTCAGCTCTTTCTGAATAGATATTTCTTAAAGGCTGGGACTGTTTCAATTTTGTTATTGTATTCATAATACTTTGGACAGTGCCTGGTGCATAGCAAGAGCATAACAAATTGATCCATTTATTCATAATAAAATATGTCTGACAGAATTAGAATGGATCTTTTAAACATTCTAGCTCTTAAAAACTTCTGTGTATAACAATTTTGTAACATGTAACAGTTCTAATTATGTTCTTTGAGAACTTTTCTGTACTTTCATAATAGCTAATGTGATGAAATAATCAATTTAGAATACCTTCAGAAACAAGCTCCTGGAGTTAAATACTCAGTGCCCCCCAAATAGCTTAATTGATGGTAAATTTAAGAAGAGAAGATCTTCTGAAGGAAAAAAAATCAAAAACAAAAACATCAGGTGACTAGATTTTCTGAACACACACATACGTATACTCACATATATGTATATGTGTGTATATACACATACATATATGTATATATGAGTATGTGTGTGTATATATATAGATATATATAATAACTTTACATGAATACTGATCATGAAAAATGGCATAGAAAATTTTTGGTTCTCCTATTTTCTGAAAACAAAGATAGGTTTTTTTTGCCTTCACTTTTAACAAGATTTCTAATCACCTATCTTACGTATTGGTAAAGATTATGTTTAGGGTAAAGAGTTGTACAAGTCTGAAAAGAGGGATAATACGAGTCAGGAAAATTAGTTTTTTAAATAATATAAGGAGAAAAACAATCATCCACAAAAAGGTTGAACAGATTAATTGTCCATTATCTTCGAGGGAATTAAATACAACATAAGATATGGCAAGAGCAGGTGTTGATAGAGCGCCTGGCCTGGAGTCAGGAAGATTGATTTTACAGAGTTTAAATTCATCTACAGATACTTACTAGACTTATTATGTGACCATGGGCAAGTCACTTAACCCAGTTTGCCTTAGTTTCCTCACCTTCAAAATGAGTTGGAGAAGGAAATGGCAAACCACCCCAGTATCTTTGCCATAAAAACTCCAAATGGGGTCACAAAGAATAAACAACCAGAAAGATATAGGTAATTATCCCCTTCACTTTGTTTCCTACAGTAAAGATCATACATAAAGAAGAACATTTTACAGACGATTAAATGGTGACATGAGAGACAGATGCTTCTAAGGATGAGTGTAATGAGGTTAACTTCAATGCATAATGTGCAGAAAATCATCAGGGCTAAATGACCCTTGCCCTCAGTGCTAGAGAACCTGAAACATGCATAAACAGAGCTACTGACTAAAAGGTTATATAATACTTGAAAACCACAGCTTCTTAAATCTGGAGAAGGACCAATACCACACAGAGGAAAATGTAGCCAAGGATGACCTCAGAAACTCAGTACAAAAATCCCACCAAAGTGGGAACTCCCCAGGAATCACCTTTCAAGAAGTGCTTTTATTTTCTTAGCCAAACTCACCAAGATCTACTGACTGCTCTCCCTCTGAGTCTGGTTCTGGGAATCTCTCAGTGATTAATCAGTGCCTTTGAAAGAGGAGGGAAAAGCAACTTAAGCAGAGCTTACCTTTCTATGAATCCCTACTACATGGATTGGTTGCATAACACAATTTGACATGGTATTTAGTGTAGGGTTTTTTTTTTTTTAATTCCCTACTTGTTTGGCCCTCCTAACTACAATGAATGCATACTCTCTGAGGGCAGGGACCTAGTCAAACTTCTTTGATTCCACAGAGCAACTTGAACAGGGGAGGGCATAGAAGAGGGCTATTCAAATGACTGGTGAATAATAATAGAGATGAAACCAAAGCTTTCCTCAAAGTGCTGTGGAATTCCTGGAGCACCTAAAATAAGACTCAGAGCTAGAAAGAAGCTCAAAGGCTATCTAGTCTAGCCCTTTCATTTCACAGATGAAGAAAGAGGGGCCTAGGGAGAGCAGATGACACATCCAAGACCAAGAAGCAGTAGACTAATACTCTCTAATCAGATATTCCTAAGAAGCACCAGATTAAAATATGAACTCACAATAGAAAGCAAGGGAAGACTAAATGAGCTTATAAAAAGTCAATTAATTTCAAAGACAAGGAAATGGTGGGTCTGAGAAGTTAAATGATTTGTTCATGATCACATAGGAATTAAGTGACTGAAGCAGGATGTATAAAGCTTATAGAATGAGCACAGAACTTCACCTATCATGTAATTCTGCCTTCAATTGCTTTATCACAATTCATTCCTTCAACCTTAAGTTTCACTGAGTAAAAGCATTATTTTTGACAGAAGTGGTGGCATTAAATCATACTCCCTAAGGGCTAGTCACTGAGGCTAATGTCAAACTTATTTTTATAAGTTAGAAACAGGCTAAGAGAAAAAAGTGACTTATCCAAGGTCACACAAGGAGACATTGGTGAGCCTTTTCTAGGACTCAGGTTCCAGATTTTGATTATGAAACTTGATAGCTCAGGTCATCAGGAACTTGTTATGGTAAACTCTGACTAAGCCCAGATCCCAACAGTTCAAAGAACCCTGGTAGTCAGACCTTTTCACAAGAAAAGGCCCTGTCCTGAACTGGAGAAAATAATAGGTGGTTAAATAATAATAAAATATTTATGTAGCACTTTACAGTTAGAGTCAACATTAGAATTACCAAGCACCTTGCACAATCCATTTGATTCTAACAGCCACCATGGAAACAAGGTAGTATCAAATATTGTCCCCATTTTACAGATAAGGAAGATTGCCCTCAACCCAGAGAAATTGTGACATTCCCAAACTCAATAAGCTGGCAAATGGCAAGGCTGGAACTTGAATCCCAGGATCAACCAGTCAGTGCAATCCATCCCTGAATACGTAGCCCTTCTATAATATTTCTTTCTTTTTCTTTTTTTTTTTGCTTCTTTTTTTTGGAGGGGGGAAGGTAGGGCAATTTGGGTTAAGTGATTTGCCCAAGATCACATGGCTAGTTTTTGTGCTAAGTGTCTGAGGCCGTATTTGAACTCAGGTCCTCCTGACTCCAGGGCCGGTACTCTATTCACTGTGCCACCTAAGCTACCCCTCTCTAATATGTTTCAAGAGCAGTCAGTCAACTTTTGTGTGAAGGTTCAGAGGGAGGGGGGAGTGGCCTAACTAAGGGAGCTCATTCTATTTTTGGACATTCTTATATGTTTTTCCTGATTTCAAGCTTAAATTTCCCTCTTGGCAACTTCTTAATGCTTCTAGTTCTGCCATATGGATTCTAATAGAACAAATCTAACATTCTCCACCATGGCAGCCTTTCCTTTCTTACCTGAAAGTGATTATCATGTCCTAGCGAAAACTTATCTTGTACAGGCTAAGCATCCTACAAATGTTCCCCCATAATAATGAAGTTGCTCACCATCCTGGTTTGATCTCTTCCATTATCAACAGGGACAGAGACTGCCCCAGATTTCATTGGTAGAGGGAAAGTTCAGGTGGAATTCCCACTATCAATGTAGGTTGGCACCTTAGCTGCAACTTACTGTTTCAGAAAGTTGCTTATTGCCCTGAGAGGTTGTGACCAAGTGGCTTATACAAGGTCACACAGCCAGAACTCAGGTCTTGACTATGAGAATGACTCTCCACTCTTGATGCAACATTGTCTCTTAGTTTACTAATGTCTTTTCTAAAATGTGTCTCCCAGAACTAAACACAATACTCCAGATGTAATATCACTAGGGCAGGCTATATACAGTGCACTGTTGGTGGAGTTGCGAATTGATTCAACCATTCTGTAGAACAATTTGGAACTATGCCCAAAGATGTATAAAAGCTTCTGCTTTGACTTAGCAATACCACTACTGGGTATATATCTGAAAATAGATTTAAAAAAAACAAAAAGGAAAAGGACCAATATGTATAAAAATATTTATAACAGCTCTTTTCTGAGGCAAAGAATTGGAAATTGAAGGGATGTCCATCAATTGGCAAATAGCTGAACAAATTGTGGTATGTGATCATGATGGAATATTATTATACTATAAGAAATGATGAGCAGAAAAACCTGAAAAGACTTGCATGGACTGATGCAAAGTGAAATGTACTGTGTACAAAGTAACAGCAATATTGTAAGATCATCAGCTGTGAATGACTTAGCTATTCTCAGCAATACAATAATCCAAGAAAACTCTGAAGGACACGTGATGAAAAATGGTATCTATCCCCAGAGAAAGAAGTGATGGTGTCTGAATATAGAATGAAGTATACTTTTTCACTTTATTTTTCTTGAGTTTTTTTATCTATGTTTTCTTTCATGGCCTATTATGGATGTTTTGCATGACTACACATGTATAACTTATATAGAATTGCTTCCTTTGTCAATGGGGAGGAGGTGAAGAGGGAGGAAGGGAGAGAATTTGGAACTAATAGTTTTAAAAAAGTATGTTAAAATTTGTTTTTACATATAACTGGGGAAAAAACAAAATACTAATTAAGAAAAAAAAGAATATCTGGCCTTCTGATTCCAAATTCTCCATAAATTTTAGGGAATAGGTGGGCCATTGAGGGTCAGTACATTCTCATTTAAGCTATGGAAGGCATAAATAGCAACAGCAGAAGAGGACCCTGAGAAGTTGAAGGGAGAGGTGTGAAAGTTATTAGAAATCAGCTGCCAGTATAGCTGAGCAACTCCTAATTAGATAAAGAAAGAATTTACTTCTCTGGTCAAAAGCTCCAGTGAATCTTTTGTCCTTCAGTGACACCTAGAGTTGGAAAACCCTGAAGCTTTTTATAAAGGTTTTGCAGATATTTTGGTATCCTGGCCAGTTGGAGCTGTGTTGCTATGAGCACAGCATCCAGATGTGTTAAAAACTGGCTGGACTGGTCTTTATAAGCCAGAGAGAGCCAGTTTGATGAGCTGTGCAGTTCTTCAAACTAAAAAGAACTGTTACTTTATCTTATATGGTGAAATGAAAGAACTTGTAATACCTGTGTATTAATAAAAGGGAGAAGAGATTTTCCCTAGCTGAAGAGGGGAGGGCAGAAAAGCAGTTTCATATGATGGAGAGATTTCTGAATGCACATTTCTGAATGACATTGAAGTCCAGAGCTGTGAACTACCCTAAGCACCTGAGTTTTCTCCATTATATTCTTCTCTACCAGGTTCCCATAAGTGTGAACACATTCTTCATTAAAACAATTAAATGTACTAGTAAGAGAGTATGCCTTGGGTTTATATTCTTATTGTGATAAATCGTATTATGTATTGACTTTAATGTATTAGCATCTGTTATTATTTCTTTTGCACTACTATTAAGTAAATGGTTATATTTAAGATCTAAAAGTATCATTATTGAGAGTGGCTGGTTGTACAAAAATCACACACTATTTAGATGCATTACACTGTGAGTTGTTGGTAACATAGATAAAAATGTATAGGGGGGAGGGGAAGGTTGGATTTTAAGAGGAAACGTGGTACATAAGGAAGTATATGTTTCCCTCCAATAGAGTTGCCCTAGGACCAATGTAACCATGTGGTGGCTGCCTATTTCTTGTTAGACCTGCTAGTGTGTAATGGCAAGCAAATAAGTACTTAGCGCCTTATTTCAGCTATTTAACTATTTAGCACCTTTTTTCAGTTTAAGTTTCTCTTGAGTCTTGCCCTGATTGTATCAAGTCTTTGTTAAGAAACATAACTTGTGAAAACCCCAGTGGGAGGGACTTGTCAAAGACAGGAACAGGAAGGACATAAGAGGTGGGAAGAACAGGGAGGAGCTAATGACCAGATCAAAAGCTGAGCACAAGCTGGGAGAGAGCAGAACTGAGAAGGGAACACTTGTGGTGGCAGAGCTGAAAAGGAGAAAATTTGTGCTATCCTGGCACTCTGTTTGTTCTGTCTATGTTGATTTGTGTTTGTAATACTTTGAACAGAAGCCCTGGAACCTTACTGGAAGCCCTGAAATAGGATTTTCTTGTTATTTGTTTACAGAGGTCCTGGAGGAGGGTTTCAGAGGTCCTGAGACTATACTGACAATTTATGTTGAGTTCTCAGACTTTGTTTGTGGGTCTGTATTGATTTCACAGGCAGAAAGTTAATCGATGATGGAGCTGGCAATGTACATGAATGTTGTTTTGGCTCTGTTAAGCTTTGTCTTCGCAGAAACAGAAACTGTGAAGAACTTAAGGTGGACTGGACACTGTGAGCTTCTATATGGAATGGGAACTGGATGAGGAACTGGACTAGGAGATGGACAAGGAGCTGGATGAGGAGTTGAGAGCTGCCTACCTTTCAATCCAGGTGAAAATTCAGGCAAAAGCTGGGACCATGGAAGAGGAACCATGGAATCTGAGAGCCATCCACAAGTCATGATGAAAAGATCTCTCCTTGGATACTTAGTGCTGACTGAGAAGATCATGATTTACTGTGGCCTAGGGGTGGGAGAACTTTGTACTCTGTACCTTGTACCTCTTATTTTTTTTTAAGCAATCAGGGTTAAGTAACTTGCTCAAGGTTACATGGCCAGTTATTTTTGGGTGTGGTGCTAAGTATCTGAGCCCAGATTTGATCCCCAGGTCATCCCGACACTGGAGCCGGTGATCTTACTCACTGAGCCACCTGACCACCCCTAAGCAATTAGGGTTAAGTAACTTGCTCAAGGTTACACAGCCAGGTGTTTCTGGGGGGTAATAAGTGTTTGAGCCTAGATTCGATCCACAAGTCATCCCGACACTGGAGCCGGTGCTCTTACTCACTGTGCTACCTGGCTGCCCCTACCTTGTACCTCTTAAGGATGATTGAGTTAAGAATGATTGGAAACTAATCTACAATCAAGAAGAAAGAAGACTTTTTGACTGAGAGATTAAGACAATATGACCTAGGGGTGGAGAACTTTGGCCTTTGTACTTTGTGTCCTTTAAGGAGACTTGCTCCTTAAGGATTATTGAGTTAAGGACTTACTGAATGATATCTTTTGTTTAAAATTATGTGATAACTTTGGTGAAAACTATGTGGCCACTTTAGTGATAAGTTGTTATGTTATAACACTGTGAATGCTGTACTTTGGTTCCTATGAATGTTTTGCTTTAGTTTACTGCTGAATAGAGAGTACACTATACTATGTGATCAGAACCTTAAAGTTGTTCATAGCAGCAGTCCTCTGGAAAGCTGCTTGTGCTTAGCTTTACATAGTGTGAGAGTAGGATGGAATGAGTAAAACAAACCCAGAGAGAAATAGGGTATTATTGACAAACCTAGCTTAGACATGTAAAGTTTCATGTTGTGAGTTCTGACGGTACACCACTGCTGTGACTAGATCTCTACCTATAATATACATTACAAGAGCAAAATCTGTAGTAAAGATAAAGATTTTTTTTAAATATTTAATCTAAACTATTTTATGTCCAAGCACATGCCTGTGCTGCCTAAACTGATCCAATTCAACAAATACTTTTAAGAATCTACTATGTGCAAGAGATTATTATGCTACAAACTAGAGATACAAATTTAAAAACTACAAAATCCAATAGGAGGTTAAATTCTACTGGGAGTATCAACACGCACCAAGATTAAGAAATATAAAATAAGGAGGAAGAGGCCACCAACAACTAGGGAGATTTGGGAAAGCTTCCTATAGGGTATGGCATTTGAGCTAAGTTCTGAAGAAAGCTAAGAATTCTAAGAGGCAAAGATGAGAAGGGGGTTGGGAGGTGGGGGCATTTCAAGGGCAGAAGACAACCCAATGAGTTGTTAATAGTCCATGTAATGGCACAGAGTCTGCAAGAAATGGAATTCTGAGTTTTGGGACATGGCAATTGGAAAGAATATAATGTATAAAAGAGAGTAGTGTAAAATATGCCGGCAAAAGTAAGACTGAGCCATACTGTAGTGGGCTTTAAATACCAAGCTAAAAAATTTACATCTTATCCTAGAGAAAATAGGAAACCATTGAAGATGTTTGAGCAAAGGAATGATATAGTCAAATCTTTGCATTTTAAAATGAATTTTATTTTATGCATTAAAAATTCATTTTAAAACTTTGGCAAGTGTATGAGGAATTATTTAGAAGGGAAAGACTAGAAACAAGGGATTATATGAGAGACAGAAGTGAGTAGAGTGTGCATGAGAGATATCCAGAGAATGCAAAGGCAATGGAGTACCATGAATGAGGACCAGAAAGAATGTCAGTTTGTATGCTCCTTCAGGGTAAGGGCTGTGCCTTATTTCATTTTCATATCTCCAGAATCTAGCATGATATATGCCTTTAATAAATGTTGTTATTGAAATGTCTGCAGAGTATAATAGAAAGAACACTGAATTTAGAGTCATAACAATTGGTTTTGACCATAGCAAAGTGACTTAACTACTCTAGGCTTCAGGTTACTCATTAAAGACTTGAACTAAATGACCTCCAAGATCCCTTACCTTTCTAAATCTCATGATCATATGTAGACAGAGGCCAAAATGAATGAAACAGCAAAAAGAAAACAAAAACTATAAATAATGTTATAAACAATCTGAGTAACTAAAAGAAAAAAGATAACTCTGATCTGTATATGTAAAAAGGCTTAATGTTTCTGGAACATGTATATAAAACATGTGTATGTGTAAATATAGAAGCACATACACACACACACACACACACACACACACATATATATAAACATATACACATAAAGTTATGTGTGTGTATATAAATGTATACAAAGACACAAGAAAAAGTAGACAAGGAAAGGTAAAATCATCTAAAAATTATCCATAACCTTTGAAAGAGTTCTAAGGACAATAAACCAACTATATGAGCATAAGAACAGGAGCATATAAAATTTTCTGGTATTTGTTATGTTTTAAGTCTTAATATTGAAAGGTCATTCATAAAGAATGAAAATGAAAAATCCATTTTTATTTAACCTGAAAAAAATCTTTGTGGGTAATTCTGAATGAACTTCAAGTCCAAGGATCACAATGAGTAAAACCTACAACTATAAAACACAGAGAGAATGACTGAAACCCTAGGTCACATGTGGCTAAAATTTTACCCAAAGTTGGAGAAAATGGAAAAAAGCCCATTGCATGCTTTTTTTTGCTTCTTTTTTTTTTTGGAGGGCAATTGGGGTTAAGTGACTTGCCCAAAGTCACACGGCTAGTAATTGTGTCAAGTATCTGAAGCCAGATTTGAACTCAGGTCCTCCTGACTCCAGGGCCAGTGCTCTATTCACTGAGCCACCTAGCCACCCCCCTCATTGCATACTTTTAATAAAAAGAAATATCTCACTTCAGCAATGCAAAAAAAAATGTATTGCTTGGAGCAAGCGGTTAAGTGTGTGACTGGGCTGAGGAACACAGTGATCTGATACTTCTCCTTCTGATCTAATCATCTAGTTGGAAAAAGTGAAACTACTTCAAATGGGGTGCTATGTTTCTGCCATCAGAAGGGTGGTACTGGTAGTCTCAATGAGAGAGGTTCTGTGGATACAAGTTTTTAAACCCATAACTTGTTTCTCAACTGAATTTGTCATGTATACATATGACGAAATGGTGACTTGTGAGTCTCTTAAACTCAATTAGTAAATTCATTCATGGATCATCGTTCTGTTTCTGCTTCTATTCTGCTATGTAATTGCTTACTATGTTAGACAGGTAAATGTGAAATTCAGGTAGATGTAACAAGTCTTAATTAAGCCAAACAAATTATCAGTCTTTGAGAAGAGAAATAGAACACTAAATAATGACTTTGTAAATATTTGTCTTTACAAAAGCCTCATGATGCAGTGGAACAAATGCAGGATTTTATTGTCTAAAGACTAGAGTTTGAAATCTGACAGCTCAAATCACGGAGGTACTTGATCCTTCTGGTACTCATTTTCCTCACTTTATCGGATAAGGTTACATGAGATGACCTCTCATAATCCTATAAACTTTGTTCATGATTCATGTATCATCATTACCAATGTAAATTGACTTTTATATTGTGCTTTAAAATTTCTAAAGCAATAAACAAATAGCAATTTTTCTCCATTTGAGAAAAATTATGTAATATATAAAACAACTGATATGAATCTGCTCTTATGGTAGAACAGGATTTAGAGAAGTATAAGGAAAAGGATTTGTTTGGGCCTGTACTCTGCAAGTAATGATGAAAACCAGCAAAAATGAAAGCCTTCATTCTGACTGTGAAGTTTTCCTTACCAGAATCTGCCTCTCTGCAACTTTTACTCTCTGCTCTTCATTTTGCCTTCTAGGAAGAGCAAGTCTAATTCCCTTTTCCGCATACCAACCTTTAAAATATGCAAAGGCAACTGTCAAATCTTCTCCAGGCCAGACACCACCCAGTTCCTTTAACTGATTCATCTACAACATGGTCTTTAGTATTCTCAGCACCAAACAGGTTGCCTTCATCTGAACAAGTTTTAGTTTGTCAACATCCTCGCTGAAATGAGATACCCAAGAATGGACACAATACTCTAGATGTGGTCTGACTAAGGTAGACTCCAGATCCCTTAGATATTATGTGTTTCTTAATGTAGCATATTATAGTGCTTGCTTTGCAGCTCTGAGGTTGCTGTTGTTTTCATTTTGGTTTGGTGGCCAAGTCTCATACTTATTCAGTTTGAGATTAGTTATCTGTCAAATAAGGGGACAAGGAAGCTGAGTGCGAGTCTACTGACCAATGTTTCAAGCATCACTATCAATAAGTGGTGAAATGATAACCAGTCAGTTCGCAGGAAAAAAAAGAAAATGTAAATAATTAACAACTGCAAGAATACAAGAAAACTCTGAGGTTTTACCTCTAACCCAACAAGCTGGCAAAGATGACAAAATACAGGTAGAAGTGTTGGAGATGTAGTTGAAAGATAAGCATTACCTATGTACTGTTAATAAGTTATAAATTGCTCTTAGCATTCTAAAATGCAACAATTGACTAAAGAGTCTACTTTAGTGGAGTGGAGTGGAAGAGATTCCCAGCAGATCAATAAAAAAAAGAAAGGCCTATACAAAGTATTCGTAGAAACACTTTTTATAATAAAGCATATGGTCATTTACTGAGAAAATAAGCAAATTGTGCTACATGAAAGTGATGGAAGCTAGGTGGCATAGTGGATGGGGTGCTGGACTCAAAAGTCAAGACTTGATTTTCAATAATGCCTCAGACACAGCCTCTTCTCAGGCTCACTTTCCTCATCTCTAACATGAGGATCATAATACACCTACCATACAGGAACAAATGAAATGTAACATGTTAAATACTTTGTAAACCTGAGAGAGCTATGGAAATATAAATATAAATTATTACTGGGCTGTAAGAAATGAATATAATGAATAGAGGGACATGAACTGATACACAAAATGCAGCAGGCAGAAGCAATATATATGTGTGTGTGTGTATATATATATATATATATATATATATATATACACACAATGATATATAATATAAATGGACGGATCTATAAGGAAACAAAATGCAGTAAAATTATAATGACCATACTCAACTCCAAAGAAGAAAACCGAGGAGAATCTCCCCCACAATGAGTAAGGAACAATGCATATAATGCCAGGCAAAATTTTTGAAAGGTTGATTAGTTTTGCTGAATCCTTTTGTTCTTTCTTTCTAATTCTTAGTTATTAGGGATGATATTCAAGAACAGGGAGGGAGGGAGAATACACTGGGAGACATAGGTGATGTAAAAACTCAAAATAACAAGAAAATTTATTTAAAAAAATAAAACTGTGCTAGTTTCCACTGGAAAACTACCTGTCTTGGAGTCAGAGTTGAGAAAACAAAACTGGATTCCCACCTCTACCCTAGCATGAATTACAAAGGGAAAAAAACAAACACATTATTTAAATAACACATTGAAATAAAAAAGACAATTATAGCCATTTCAGCAGAAATAGATCTTATAAATATGGTTTGAGACTTGCTGAACATTATATCAGAAATAATGGCAAATCATACTTTCCCAGTCTATTCCACAAATCAAATTAAGTTCTTTGAAACTCTGAAATGCTTACTTGTTTATACTCTTGGCAACCAGACTGGAAGATTATCTACTTCAATTATTATCAGAATTCCTTATCCTATCTGAAATTTCAACTCTACTGCCTTACTCTAGATCATTTTAGCTTTAATTTCTCCATAGTTAAAAAAATATTTTCTCTTTAATAATATAAGAAAAGATTCAGAAGCTTATTTTCTTCTGGTCTTAATTTCAGTCCTCCAACTAGGTTTACTGCACATACTATTTCCAACACCATCATCATTTGACCTGAAAACAGGAAATATAAAAGAAACAAAATTTGGATGTTAACACTAAAGTACATACCGAGACACTGTCCATTCCAGCCTCTGAATCCCTCTGTGCAAGGAACACACTGGTAAGATCCAGGAGTGTTAATGCATTGTTCATCTGGACAAATACTTGCAGCTAAACATTCATCAATATCTTTAAAAAAAAAAGGCAGTAAATCTAAGTCAGATACCTTTAACAGAACTCCCCCAAGGTCATTCAAAAATTGCTGTCATTGCTATTGCTGTTGGGATGTGGTAACATTCTTTATATACATAAAATGTATATGTGATATGTTTATAATGCATGTTAAAATGAATTTGAAAAATATATACATCAAAGTTTTATAATGGTATAATCACGTTGATACTTATCTAATAAGTCCATCTTATTTAGGAAGTCTGTCATATACCCAAAAAGATTTTCAAAAATTACTCTTTTCTTTTTAGTGCCATCTACGCTAAAGGAATGTGAAGTCCTATGGGACCAATTAGATGGCACCAAACTGCACATTCAATACCAAATACCTTCCTAGAAAAGATGTAGGAGAGTAAGGAAGCAGAATCTACAGCAGTGTAGAGATAATCTTTCTGGGCCTCTGTTTCTCATCTATATATTAGGGGGTAATGATGGCACCTACCTCACAAGATTACTGAGAGGTTTATTAAAACTGTGTTTAATATGTTCTGCAAACATTAAGTCTAGATGATATTATTTTTCTAATGAAAATAAATGCTCTAGGAAATTTCTCTACTTTGATGAATCTAATAAGAAATATCTTCTCTCAGAATGATTTAATCCCAATATAGAATAGGGATTTTGGAGTGAACCATTAGGACCACCAGAGAAATTAGAATATTTCTGGAAAAACTGAATCATAGAAAAAAAATTTTAAATCAAGTCAGCATGGAATATGTGTAGATATTAAGCCTTTCTGGGAAGTAGCAACCTGTTCCTATCTCATTTTTTTTTTGCTAAGTTAAGTTACTTATATTTATTTTCTGAATGAGAAGAGAGAATGTAGAGCAAAGGGAAATTTATCTAAGGAAAAGATGGTTGAAATCTGAATTTTTCTTGATAAGCTTTAAAAAGCTGATGAAAATTAGCCTGACAGGGACTCTATATTGAATAGTTGACATTGGCTTTCAGAAATACACGTTTCTGGCTTTGAACTTAAGCTGGAACTATAGATAACAATGTTGGGGCTAAAAGGACTCTTGAAAATGATCCAATTCAATAGATGAGAAACCTGAGGCCCAGAGAAGCCAAATAATTTTCCCAGGTTCTCACACTGTGTCAGAATTGTGACTCATAACCAAGCCTTTAAATTCCAAGCCTTGCATAATCTATTCTGTACCCTTTCCATTTTCTTTTAAAGTGGGAGTGACAAATCACAACAAATAATGTACACATAAACATGTTTTCAAAATATAAACATTTTAAGGACATTAAACTCTAAAGTAGAAGTGACACTCTGCAATGGATATATTAAACATTTGTGAATATCTCTTTTCATCAGACTAATTCTAGAATATTTTAATTATGTTAAATGTAGCTAATTATGTGTAAAAACATGCTTATAAACTTAAGGCACCATTAATAACACAAATATCAGGTCAGTGTTTCAAATAAACGCACACGAAGAATTTCTGTCAAGGAAAAATTAATGCCAAAAAATACAGTGATACATGATGGTTTTGTGTTGTTGTTTTTTTTTTTTAAGTCAGAGGCTATGGGGCTTCATCCTCAAAAAGATGGTACTTGCCAATTAAGTATTCCAAACAGTACTGTACTCCACCCTTGGATGAGATTTTTTAAATCATAAACTCTAAATTATAGTCTGGTCCAATGAAAAGAGTGCATGTTCAATGAACAGTTGAAATACAGTTGATATTCTATCAGCATTATCCTAGCCTCTCTCAGCAAGTTTCTCTGCAAATTAGGTCTTAGCTACCATTACATACCTTGAAAGAACATAGCAGAGATCAATGAAATTGTATCTTTAAAAATACAATGAATTTCCAGAAGAATAGTAAGAACTATTTGAATGCAACTCAGTGTTAGCTAAGAAAATCCTTAATAATACACAGGTTAATGGGACCTTTGCCTCTAATCCTCTACAAAGAGACGAACAATTTTTTTAAAAGCAACTCACAATATCATAACGAGTTTCCTTCTCTTTCCTTAGACTTGGCACAGTGGTAAACAAGCATATATTTACTTTGGGAATTCTTGTAATATTCTTCTCAAATTATTTTAATGAAATATGGTTTTTGTAGCTTTAGGGTTTATTTTAAGCATTCCATACTAAATTTTCATCTCAGTTTTTGAGGTTGGATAGTAGTAGGAGGTGGGGTTGAGGAACAAAATAGAAAACCAGAAATCCACCAAAGGATCAAAGAATTTGTGGTTTTACAAAGTGGCTTCCTGACCAAACCCCTTCTCCCCCCACAACCCTATCTAATAGGTACTATACAAATTAGTTTCTCTGTTTTAGAGAGGAGTAAGAAACTTGCCCAAGGTCAAATAATTAGTGAGTGTCCCAGTAAAGGATTATTGCTTTGTTTTAAAACTATTAGATTATGAGCTCCCAGACTGTCTTTGCCACTCTTTATATCCCCAGCACTTAGCACGCTCCCGGGTACTTAATAAAAGCTTATTGATTGACATGAAGAGATGGCATTCTCTACTCTCCAGAAGGATAAAAGAATTCTGCATATAGGGGAGAGCTGATGTCTGAACCAGGAAAATTTAGGGAAACAGACATAAGAAGCCAATTAATTTCTTATCAGACCCAGGTCACCAGGCAAGCATACAGAGATTGAGAGTTATCTTCTGCCTATGGTCCAACTTTTTTTTTGTTGCACAAACATATATGAGCCCTAGACCAAATGAAAAGGCATGACAAGAGGGGACAGGTGCTTGTTCAGACTACCAGGGACCAGCTCCATGCCCACAACCTACCTTTTTTATTTCGGTTGCTTATAATATTATCCCATCATCCTCTGGTTAATTCTAGTTGATCCCCTTGCCCAAAGTCTCTCCTCATCTAATCCATCCTTCATTCAGTTGCCAAAGTGAAGCTGAAGTATGACCATATTACCTCCCTATTCAAAAAATTCATGGGGCTCTTTACTGACACAGAATTAAATTTAAAAATTTTTGATTCAGCTTTTAACACCCTTCACAACCTAGCCTCTTCTTACCCTTCTGGTCTTCTTACACTTTACTCTCCTCCTCTTATTCTGTCATCCAACAATACTGGCCATCTTGCTTTTCTTCACACACAACTCTCCATCTCCCAATGGTTGCCCCCCATATCTGGAATGTTCTCCCTCTTCACTTCTACTTCCTAGTTTCCTTTGACTCCTTCAAGAATTACCTGAAATTCCACCTTCTAAAGGAGACATTGTCTAATGCCCTCCATCCCTGACCTCCACATTGCTACTGTTTTCCTTCTGAGATTGCTTTCCATATACCTGTATATATTTTGTATGTACTATGATTTGTATCACCCATGATAATGTGAACTCCTTGCAGGTTGGGCAAGGAGTCTTTTGTCTTTCTGTCTCTCATCTTAACACAATGGTTAGCAAGAAGTAGGCCCTTAATAAATATTTGTTGACTGACTGATGAGTTGATCTTGCTCTCAAAACTAAGTTACTGCCCACTGCTACTTTTACCTTTCTTGGATTTGGATTACATTCCTACCATATAAATATTTCTCCATCTATCTCACTCTCCTAATTTTGAGGAGCACATAATTTCTGGTTTTCCTCTGTATTTCTCCTAAACTAGGGCAGAAGAGTAGTTCAGTTATATTTTCTTTTGTGAAAAGGAAAATAACAGTTTTTTTTTTCCTTTCCAAAGAAACTACAATTAATTTTTTTTAATCCCACAGAAGACTGTTGGCTAAAAGGTAAATTTCTCTTGTTATAAATGGTTCTAGAGCTGGTTCTAGATCCATTTGTGGAAAGGGTTCTAGATCTAGAGCTACAGTATCAGCCTTTATATCTAGATCATGTACCCATTTAGACTTTATTTTGATATACGGTATAAGATATTGGTCTATGCCCAGTTCCTGCCATACTGTTTTCCAGTTTTCCCAGCAGTTTTTGTCAAATAGTGAGTTCTTATTCCAAAAGCTGGGTTCTTTGGGTTTATCAAAAGGTAGATTACTATAGTCACTGACTGCTGTGTCTTGTCCACCTAATCTATTCCATTGATCCACTATTCTATTCCTCAGCCAGTACTGAGTAGTTTTGATGACTACTGCTTTATAATATAGATTAAAATCTGGTATGACTAGGCCACCTTCCCTAGTATTTCTTTTCATTAACTCTCTTGATATTCTGGACATTTTGTTCTTCTAAATGAATTTTGTTATTGTTTCTTTTAGCTCTATAAAATAATTTTTTGGTAGATTGATTGGTATGGCACTAAATATGTAAATTAATTTAGGTAAAATTGTCATTTTTATTATATTAGGTCAACCTACCCATGAGCAATTGATATTTTTACAATTATTTAGATGTGACTTTATTTGTGTGAAAAGTGTTTTGCAATTGTGTTCATACAGGTCCTGGGTTTGTTTTGGCATTTTATTTGGTATTTTATAAAGTCTACAGTAACTTTATTTTTTTTAAAGCAATTGGGGTTAAGTAACTTGCTGAAGGTTACACAGCCAGTTATTTTTGTGTGGGTGCTGAGTATCTGAGGCTGGAACCGATCCCAGGTCTCTTGACTCTGGGGCTTGTGCTCTTACTCACTGGGCCACCTGGCTGCCCCTAAGCAATTGGGGTTAAGTAACTTGCTCAAGGTTACACAGCCAGTTATTTTGTGTGGGTGTTAAGTATCTGAGCCCAGAACCAATCCCAGGTCTCTTGACTCTGGGGCTGGCACTCTTACTCACTGTGCCACCTGGCCACCCCTACAGTAACTTTAAATGGAATTTCTCTTTCTATCTCTTGCTGTTGGATTTCGTTAGAAATATACAGGAATGCCAAGGATTTATGTGGGTTTATTTTATATCCTACAACTTTGCCAAATTTATTTATTATCTCAAGTAGTTTTTTTTACTTGACTCTCTAGGATTCTCTAAGTATATAATCATATCATCTGCAAAGAGTGATAGCTTAGGCTCTTCTTTGTCTAATTTGATTCTTTCAATTCCTTTTTCTTCTCTTATTGCTACTGCTAACATTTCTAGTACCAAATTGAATACGACAGGGATAGTGGACATCCTTGTTTCACCCCAATCTTACTGGAAATGCTTTTAGCTTATCCCCATTACATATAATACTTGCTGATGGTATTAGATAGATGCTACTTACTATTTTAAGGAAGACTCCATTTATTCCTATACTATCTAGTATTTTTAATAGGAATGAGAGTTATCATTGCTCTCATTTGAAAGGCTGATTAGCCCAGCAGTATATCAGCTCACCTCTATAAAAAAACATCACTTTCTAAGCCATTTCAGAATCAGTCCTGGGAAATCACTTATGAGCTTCCATTTTCAAACTCCCAAGTTTATTTTTTTAAAGGGTTAATTTTTCTATGTAATTCCAAAGTTTTCAAAGGTTTAAAGAAATTTCATATCCTATAGAAATTTACTTTGGATTCTTAACAGTTGTCTCTCCATTAAAAATAACACAATATACATTTATATGGTGCTTTGTGGTTTATAAAACTTTCTCTAGAAGAGAAAGTCACTGGCACTCAAAAGCTACTGAAAACCACCAGCTTAGTGTTAGGTTTTTTTTTTTGTTTTGTTTTACTTCTGGTTGCCTGCAATGACTGATTTTCCTCCAGAGGTGATAACACATGTATTAGAAAAAGAAAAAATTTGGAAACTCCTGCACTGTGGGTGAGTACATGAGAAAATCTGATCTCCCTCTTCATTTCCTTGGCCACTCCACTCCATAGGCTGACCATTTTAGTGGACCAGCATGAACAGAGCTAAGCAACCTAATTCTAGAAGGGTGTCATAGTTGGGAGTTTGTTCTGCTTTAAATAAGGAAACTGGAATAAATGTTTTTTTCCAACTCTATTTGGTGACTAAGTGAGGCAAAAGTAGTAATAAAATGTGAAATTTCCAGTGGTAATCCAAAAGAAATGGAATACAGTGAAACTTCAATTAAAAAAAACTCTCTGGGGAAAAAGCCCCTTCATAGCCCAGGGCAGTTTTTAAGCACAGGCACATAAAACTTCCCAAAGGACACAAAGTTAAGATTGAGCACAGTCACAGGCAAATAACAAAACTAACCCAGGGAATAGTTTCTATTTGTTCTCACAATCTAGTCAAAACAGAATCAGCTTTAAAGTCTGAAAGTCCTCCAAGTCTGTCTTCTTTATCCTAGCTCCCCTTTCCACTGCTTTTTACCTTTTGGTAGAGAATTCCTTCCCCACTTCAAAGACCCAATGTCTCCACACCAACCCCCAAGATAACAGAGAAGTATCGGATATCAGTCATTTATTCTCGTTGATTAATTGACTGCTCCCACTTCAATGTGGATTCACTTTAATTAAATACTAAAGCATTTTGATTTATTTTATCTTTAACTAGAATGAAACACCGTGCTACCTATAAATAAAATTTGAAAAAAAAAACATATCAAGTGAGTAGATTTTATCTAGGACAGAGACCCTGAAATCACTGTAAGCCAATCACAAAGGTAAATTTAGTTGAGTCTTTCAGTTATTTGGAAGGAGAAAGACACTGAATGATTGGAAAAGATGGTCTAGAATCTAGGCCTCTATCTTTAGCAGGTACGATATGAACTGGCTCTCTAGTTGAAATTACTGAAGAGGTAGCTTGGTAACTAGGAAAAAAACCTGGATTCCGAGTCAGAGGTAACCTAACTTACCTATGTTACTTAATAGATACGTAACTTTGGCTAATTCACTTATCTTCTCTCAATTTCAGTTAACACATCTATAAACTAAAGTGTTTAGATTAGATAGCCTCTAACATTATCTTATAGCTCTAAATCTATGATTTTATTATCACTAATGTTCCATCTAGCTCCAAATCTTACTAATAATAGAATATCTGGCAAAGGAAAAGGTGGTACACCTTAAGAGTGATTAACTCTCTGCAGCAAAGGAAGAAATTAGGCAATTCTTATCCATTATTTCAAGCCATTTTCTGACTCTTAAACATCCTGTTCTCCATCTGAACATGGGAAACAGATTCAGAATTGTGAACTCACCTTCACACTGGCCTCTTCTGTTCATTCGGTATCCACTGTCACAATATTCACATTTAAAAGCACCCACAGTATTTATACAGTGGCCATCCCCACATGTCTCTGGTCTTAGACATTCATCAACATCTAAAGGAAACAAAAAATATTTAATGTTTTGTTTTCCCTCATTTACCAAATAAAATTTAATTACACCTCTCTCCCCTTCTGCATGAGAGACAGTGTGGCAGAGAACTAGTCTCAGAGAACATGACTCAAACATTTCCCAGCTGTCTGACCCTGAGCAAGTCATTTAACCTCTGTGCCTGGGTCTGTTAATCTATAAAATGAAGGGGTTGGCTTGAGAGCCTCAGATATCCTTCTACAGGGCTAAATCAATGCTCTGTGCCTACAGAGCTAATTTTGTCTGACTGTTTTCTCCATATAGCCTCATAGATTTAGAGTTGGAAGGCATCCTCAGTGCTCTAAGCCAACCTTCTCATTTTACTGATGGTAAGATTGAAGCCTAGAAGGCTAAATGACTTGCCCAGGACCACACAAGTAGCATGTTTCAGAGCTGGAATCTGGAATCAGGTTTTCTGTCTCCAAAGTCAGCATTCTTTGAACTCTATAAAGTTTTCACTGATTACTTGCTGCCTTTTTCTTTCTCAACATCGCATATCTACCTCCTGGCATCCTCCTTCTTGTGCAGTGAAGCCCGTGTTCTATTATGAATCAACTCTCCAACATCCTCCATCTTTTTCTACCTACCAGAGGGCATATCTACCCTTGGAATTTTTTCCAAATGGAGGGAGCAACTAATCTCACTTCCTCTAGCTGGGGCAATTAAACGAGGTCAGCACACTCCTTGCTCTTAAATTCAGGTGGCAGATCACTGCTCTCCTACCATTATTCAACACCTTCTCCTCTAAGTCCACACAGATCATTTTCAAATATCACCCACCTTGGGGCAGCTAGGTGGTACAATGAATAGAGCACCTGCCCTGGAGTCAGGAGGACCTGAGTTCAAATCTGACCTCAGAACACCTGACACTTCCTAGGTGTGTGACCTTGGGAAAGTTACTGAACCCCAATTGCCCTGCCTTCCCCCCTCCAAAAAAAACCAAACATTACCCACTTCACCAGCTATTTATCAATCTTACCCCCAAGTACTTTTCAGTGGAATAACAATGACTTCCTTACTGTTGCTCCAAGAAGACACTCCAGGCATCCTCACTGACTATCCTTCATGAATGGAATACTCTCATTCCTCCTCTCCCTCTCAAGGCCACCCCAGCTTCCTTAAAATCCAAGCTAAAATACTAGCTTCTATGAGCAGCTTTCCCTGATCCTATTTGATGCTACTGATTTCCCTCTGTTGCTATCTCCAATTTAGTGTGTGTGTGTGTGTGTGTATGTAGTTATTTCCATGTCATTTCCCCCATTAGACTAGGAACTCTTTGATAATAGGGACTGTCTTTTGCCTTTGTGCTTAATAAATATTTATTGACTGACTCCATGACATCATAACTCTCCCAGTGACTTCAGCCCTGAGCTTATGGTATTCCTATCTATGGTTGTTCTAAATCTATTCCAGCTCCTCAACTCTCCAACTCTCAGCAGATGATCCCATCTTCCTCTTCACATATACTATTCAATAATAGCTTCTCTTCAATTCAATATTTCTCAGTATTTGTTCCCACTCTGCATTTATTCCTGTCTCCAAGGAAAGGATGGGTTTCTTGCCTTCTGATACTAAGCACTTGATTTGTAATCAATTCAATTTCCTTTCATCTCTTTCTAGGATGTCCCCAGAGGAGCATCATGTTATCATGAAAATGGTACAGGATTTAGAGTCAGAAGAAATGGATTTGAACCCAATTTCTACCACTCCCCTCACTGGAACTCAGAATTATCATATATAAAATGAAGTAACTAGTCCAAATTACCTCCAAAATCCCTTCAGCTCCAAATTCCTAAGATCATAAAGGATTCTTCTGTTCCTAGATCTTGCAGGCAGATTAATCTTTCTTGAGTACAGCTAAACACATATTTTCATTCTAAAATACAATCCAAACTCCTTTCCCTGAAATGCAAGACCCTTCCAAATCAGATCCCACATAATCCCTATAGTTCTAACTCCCCTACATTATTCTCTTCCAAAATAATTTACTAATTTAGTATAACATACTAGAGTTACCTTATCTGTAATTTGCTATTATCATTCTCCCTCCACCTGACCAACTGACACTTGAAACCCTACTTATTCTTCAAGGATCAGGTCAAAAGTCTTATCTTTTTTGGCTACCCATAGCACTTTGTACTCTGATGGGACTTACCACATTCTGCTTTGAAGCAATGTGGATTTTTTTGTTTTTATTTTTGTATATTTACTTGATCTCCCTTTTTAGGTTAAAAGCATCTTGAGGAAAGAGTACCTGTCTATTCTGTATGACTCCCATTGTTCCCTATACAAAATTGATACTCAAATATTCATAAAAAGACAATTCTGGGTGATCAGGGCAAATGTTGGATAGCCAGAAACAGAAAAAATATAAAAACTTGTATTTAAATATATGAAAAAGGAAAGTAGTTACCTATACAGTCAGTTCCCTCTGGATTAGCCATATAGCCTGCTTGGCAAATACATAAGAAACTTCCTTCAGTATTTTCACATCGTCCCTGGGAGCAGAGATGGTGGATCTGAGTACATTCATCAATGTCTGTTAAAAGTAGAAAAGTATTGAAATAAGGAACTTTCAGACTGCCTTACCCATGTAAAGGGACATTTAAAGAGTAACTGAAGGAATTGGAGGTTTAGCCTAAAGGAAAGATGGCCCAGGAAGGACAAAGCAGCTGTCTTCTAGAATCTGAAGGGCTGTCCCATGAAAAGGGGCTTAGCCTTATTTTATCTGGACCCTAAAGGGCAGAACTGGGAACAGAGGAAAATTTAGTCCTGATATTAAGTGCAACATCCTAACAAGTGGAGCTCATCCACAGGTGGAAAGGACTTCCAAGCTAAATGGCTACTTGCTGAGTATACTATAGAAGGCTTCCTTTTAGGATACAGTTTGGACTAAATGACTGCTTATGTGCCTTCCACTGTCAAATGCTATGATGCTGTATGTTAAGGTAACAATCAAAAGATACAGCAAAGTCAAAGAAGCATTAAATTCACAGACTAATTGAGACTTTCAACACCCTAACATCAAAGATTTATTATACCATCTAGATGTGGGACTGTACTATAAGATCAGTATCTCTGACATTTTTGCATGCCAACTAACCCATATTACCCCAATTGCTCATTTTTCTTTTGTTAAAAAAAGAGACACTGAACCTAGAATAAAAATGAGTACAAAACTGGAAATTACAAACTTTCAGACACTGTCTGGAGCTTTTTGGTTTAACCAAGTTCGCCTGAGGTCACATATTTACACACTCAGACTTGGTTAGGGATGATGGTTAATTCAAATGCGTGCACACACTGGAAATCAGATTCCAGATGCCTAGGAAAAAGTTTTTCTTTTCATTTTAGTACATTCTTGCATTAATTTATTCATTTAATGAACATATGTTTGCACATACTATCTATCTAGAGTTTTTGTCTAATATTAGACACACTAAACCTGAAAACCTTTTACAAAATTATTTCATCCTTATGATTTTATATTAAACATTGCAAGATATTCAGCATTCTTCCATGTGTAAAATAAACTTGTGTTTTCTTTTAAGTTTCAGCTTCTTTTAGCTTCCTTTGCATTTCAATAAACACCATTTTTAAAAAATGAAATAATTTCCCTAAACAATATACAAGAATTGTCCTATTTAAAAAATTGTCAAATCTGAAAATACTTCATTTGATTATGTTTGAAAAAAATGTCTCTTACCAACACATTTTCTTTGCTGTTCACTGAATTTGTATCCTTCATAGCAGATACAAGTATATCTCACAGGCAAATTAATGCAATGTCCTGCTCCACAGATATCTGGATTCACTGTACACTCATTGATTTCTAAAAGAAGAACAATGAAAACATTAAGATAAAAACCAAGTAATGCTGTAGGTCACTGGAAACTACTCATTTGAGTATCACTAATTACCAAATTAATTTTTAAAAACCTGGATGGTTCACATAATCTTCCTGACAGTGTTAACAATGTGACTACACACCTCCTACAACCCTTAATGTCCTGTCATTGGCTACAAAATGAAATAAAATTACTCAGCCTTATATTTAAGGCTTACTACAATATGGCTCCAACCTAGCTTTCCAGCTGTATTTCACACTATTTCACATAATATGTTCTATGTTACAACCAAATTGGATTGTCTGAGGTTCCTTAGTATTAGCCAAAACTTTTTGACTTCATTAACCTGTACAAGCAGTCCTCCAGACTTGAAATTCATTGGACCTCATCTGTTGAAATCCTTTTCTTCTGTGTTCTTCTTGTCTTTGTTCTTGCTTTTGTGCATTCTATTCCTCATGTCTAGCATTCCCTTTCCCTTATAGTTTCTGCCAATACTTTCCCTCATCATATGACCTCCAAAAATTTTCTCAAATCTTCCTTCTTCAGATTAACTCTATTTAACTCTCAATCTCTTCATCCTTCACAATCTCTTAAAACATGTGCACAAACAATATAGGACATGAATAAATAAAATGCAATTCCATTGTGGATTCCTTCCCCAGGGATTAAACTTCAGGAATTCCTGGAACACCAAGTATGACAGTATGTGCTGCATCTCCATTGAATTTACCCATATTTTTTTCATATGTAAGTTTATGTTCCATCTTTTCATTTAAAATTCAGTTCTTGGGGTGGCTAGGTGGCACAGTGAATAGAGTACTGGCCCTGGAGTCAGGAGGACCTAAGTTCAAATCTGGCCTTAGACACTTAACACTTACTAGCTGTGTGACTTGATAAATGTTACTGAATGTCTTCTCCCCACCCCGCACCTCCCACCCCACCCTGATCCAGACCTTTGAGTTCATCAGGGAACTTCTCACATGAAAATTCCCTCCACTAATGTAGACTGGCGACCTGCTTGTAACATATTCTTATAGTTTTCTATAAGAATTTCATAATCAAAGTCAGTATATGATTAGAGGCAGGGCATGAACCTAGAAGTCTTTCCTCACTCCAAAGCTAGGCCTCTAGCCACTACCCCTTCCTACCTCTCTTCTCATGTAATACAAAATGAAAGTATGAGTTTTTTTTTAAATCTAAGATCAGAAGATATAGGCTCTAGTAGTATTCTTAGAACATTACTCTCTAAAGCTATATAATTTTCTATGTTCACTATATTAAAAAAATCAGAATATATCTAAAAACCAGAAAGCAAATATGCAATAATAACTTGACTATGAGCTCAATGACTCCACAAATTAAACTGTGACAAAAAAGAGGTGGTACAGTCCCATGGAAAACATTGGTACAAAGGAAGTTTCCCAGGAGCTCATGGCTCATGAAGTAGTCTTTCTCGTGAATCAGTACTACAGGTTAGAATGAGGTCAGAGAGCAGAGTATTTTAAAGCAATTGTGGTTTGTGCAAAGAGGAAAACAGGTGAAGTCAGTGAAGATGGAAATATATATTCTACAAAAAGAGGGATATTTTTTTAAAAAGCAACAATAATAATGCCTTAGCAGAAATCAAATCAAGAAATGGCCCATGTTGTAGCTGGAACTGTAATTTTAAACAAATACAATATTCATTTATATCCTTTCCCTTAAACTGTTATTCTCTTTTGCTATGTGATTTTTGATTAATTTCAGAAGAAAGTGGGTTCCAGAAGGAACCATCCCATACACAAAGACTCCAATTTCTTCCTTTGTGTTTTGATTTATAACCGAGGGTTTGGGAATTCTGTGAGATGAAAAACTGTACATTTATAAGATTTTTCTAAGAGCTAACAAATTTTTATGCCATTTTTGGTTGGAAAAAAATAACTAGCAGTTAACAAATTGTCAAAGATACAAGAAAGGAACAACTAAACTAATTTTGACAACAGATATATGAGCGATTAAAACATCTATTCCTATATAATCACAAAACCTGGAAATGTATGCCAAAGAAGGAGTGCCATAATTATTTAATGATTACAAGATGCTTACAACAAAGATACTCTAACTCTCTCAGCAGGATCTTTTATTTTTTATAGCATAAAAGATATTTATTTCTGGACTCTGGGTGATGAATTTTTTCAGTCATAGAAACTCTCAAAAACAAGCTATTAAGTCAAAGAGGAATATGGATTTGCACAAGTCTTATCATTTCTACACTATACAACATCTCTTGCACAGGTTCCCTTTTCACCACTCACATAGTCATCACCTTGGTCCAGGCTCTAATTACTGTACACCTAAACTATGTATATAGCCTCCTCATGTCTGGACTATTTCAATAGACTTCTGGTTGATCTTATCTCCAGTCTCTCTGCAATCTAGTCCACTCTATACCCAGCTACCATTGATCTTCCTTCAAAAAAAGATCTGACCATGTCAAACAAACACACCCCTACACTCAATAAACTCCAGTGGCTTCATATTGTCTCTAGGGTCAAATACAAAATCATGTTTGGATTTTAAAACTCTTCAAATTTTGGTCTCTTCCTACCTTCCCAGTCTTCTTTACATTTACCTGCCTCCATTTACTTTATGATCTAGCAACACTTGTCTTGAGCTGTTTCTCAGACACTCCATTTTCTTACTCTACCTTTTCACTGGCTGTTTTTGTGTCTGAAATGCTCTCTTCCCTCACTTCCACCTCTTGGCTTTCTTCAAGACCCAGCTCAAATTTCATCTTCTTCAACAGGTCTTTCTAAGTCCCTAACAACAGTGCTTGCCGCTGAGATTATCTTCCATTTACACTATATTATTTTCTATATACATGGGTATTTCTATGTTGTCCCTCCAACTAGAATGAGAGCAAGGACAGTGTTATTTGCTTTTTTTGTATCCACTGCACTTAGCACAGGCTGTGGAATACAGTAAACACTTAATAAATGCTTGCTGACTCTGAATGACCCACTGAGGAAATTATGAGTGACTTTGTCACTTACTTATTGAAGTATTTATTCATTAAGAAAGCATTTATTAAGTACTTACCATACTAGGTATTGGGAACAGTAAGACAAAAATGAAATGGTCCCTACCCTCAAGGAACTTGTACACTATTTTGGGGGTAAATATGGATATTTACTAAACTATATTCCCACTACCAAACCAAGGAAGAAGTCAACAAACACTATTTCTCATACCACTCCATTTTTTAGAAACAAAAAATTCAAGATTTTCTTTTCCCTTTTCTTCTTTCCCATCTTTTTCATAATATAATTGAACCATTTTTTTTAATAGCAATTGGGGTTAAGTAACTTGCCCAAGGTTACATGGCCAGTTTTGTGTGTGTGTAGGTGTTAAGTATCTGAGGCCAGAACCGATCCCAAGTCCTCCTGACTCCAGGGCCGGCACTCTTACTCACCACCTAGACACCCCATAATTGAACCATTTTTGCTGAGAGATTTTTTACAATTATACACTTGCAGAATCTTTTTGAGCCCAGATCACATATTTTTTCTTCTCTCTTTTCCTTTCTTTTTCAAAAGATCAAATAAATTCTTCTTTTGTATTCAAATAAGTTTGCTCCATGAGTGTATAAATATAATTTGAACTTCATTTACAAAGGATGTTTCTTATTCTAGTTCATATTAAATCATTTTCTAAAATGTCAACCCTAGTTTTATTCCCCTTTTCTATCAAAAAAGAAGCTTGAAATGAAAGCAATTAGTGAAGAACTCCAACTTTCTTAGTCTTCCCTTTCTTTGATTCCTTCCTTTAAATCTAGATGCCTAATGTCTCAAACTGAGCCTCTACTAGTACTCTACTCTGGTGCCTCTTGGTGACATATATATGATACATGATTCTGTTCTAGAAAACTACGTCACAAAGTAAAAGATTTGGAAGGTCCTGGCTAAGCCAGAAAAACTTTGAGAAATGCTCCAACCATGAGCTGAATGCTCTTTTTCCAAGGACCAAACCAGCAAAATTTGAAGAGACTTATGACCAGTTTAGCTTCAGGGCACAAACTTTTTTGCTATCTCTGCTGGTAGAGGGTGTATCCACAATGACAAAAAAGCAGATATTTGATGGACTTGATAAATGCTCATTGATCAATTGATTGATCTTGGGCAAATCACTTACTCTCTAAAGGGTTCAGTTTCCTCTTGTATAATAAATGGGGGGGGGAGGTAGGGAAAAATTAGGCGATTTTCAAGGCTACTTAAACCTCATATATTTTGTGATTATATCAAGTTACATTTTGCAAATGTTGGCTGTGATTAAGCCAGTACTCAAGGTATAGGAAGAAATGTTATAGCAACACTACCAAGGTGTTCCTAAGAGTTACATGAAAAGAGAAATACATGATTACAAAACACATCTAATATCTATATTCTGTTTGTTCTATTTTTAAACAAAGAGACAAGCTTTGCTGCCTTGAGGAGGAAGTAGGGGAGGGAAAAAAATTGGGAACTCAAAATCTTATAAAAAATGAATGCTGAAAACTGTCTTTACATGTTAATTGGAAAAAATAAAATACTATTTACAAAAAAGGGCAAGCTTCATCATGTATAACTAAGGGCTATATCATACCAATTCTACCTATCTTCTCTTGGCAAGATTCCACCATCCCAGATAGACAAAACTGGGAAACTCAAACTTGTCAGGCTCCCTGCTTATTGTTTTCTAATTAATGGAATGATCACACCTAACAAAGAGGTGACCTCATTTCTCTGGAAAGTCCTCATATCAGGTGTTTCTCCTCTATTTTTGTGCTAAACTTAGTAACGTTATCCTAGCTAACAGGGCAACCTTATCCTACCTTCATAAATGATGATCTTCACTAAAGGAAACAATAGTGGGGCAAGCCATCTTACGTGACTATTACAATGGAGAAAATGCTATACTCATCAGAAGTGTTCACTGTATAAAGAATCACAACAATTTCATTCTCTTCATTTCAATGGACATATCCCATTGCATTCTCTCAAGTGACTTCAGAATTCTGAATAGAAGTCATGATCAAAGCCAGCGGAAAATCAAATGCTCCGGTCATTCAGCCAACAAACACAATATGGCCAATAATAATTCTAAGATTCAATCATTTTTATTGTTTTCTAAAATTGAATGAAATTATTTGGACAAAACATGAAAATTAATTTTTTTTCTTTGTATATTCATTCTTCTCATGTGAGTGCAAAAAAAGGGCTTCAAACCTAGAGATATAAATTAAACTTAGCATACCATCACCACTCCCTCCCCCCCCCACTCCCCTAAAAAAAAGAATCTCCATTAGCATAGTTTATGAAGGCTCAATGACACCACCAAACATTTCAGGGACAAACATTTTCCAAAGAACATGGCCAGTTCCAACTCTTCAAAAAATTTGATGAGCAAACAGTTTTGAAAATACTCAGGCCATCTTAAGTACAAAGAGTTCCATACAGGAAAACATGTAAGACACCAGGAGACAATCTGGGAAAAGTAAGAGGGAGGCATCAAATGCATATTCATAGAAATGTTTACACTAACACACTGGCACCCCAAGAGAAGAAAAAATGCTCTATAACAAATGAAACCAATGTTTTTAACTTTGTCAGAGGTTCACTTTTCAGACCTTTCCTTGGTCTATTGGAACAGAATGCCAAATCAAATATTTATTTGCCTTAACAGGCAATTTGTTTTTATTTGGAAATGACTTGCTGGTAAAGGTATAAATCACCAAATCATCTGGTATTGTGTTAAATAACATACATGTTTCCTGTAGATACTCTACTCATTTTATCATTAATGAACTTTAAAATATATCTAGTTATATCTGAAATAGTCCCAATATCACCACCATAAACTCTCACCATTAAGCATGAAGAAATAAGTAGATTTCTTTTCATCCTTTATTTCTTATTCTATGTATTCTTAAACCTGTGAGAGAATATAAACTAGGAAAAGAGAAAGGAACCCTTCTTACTCTGCTAAGGGAAGAAAAATCTTTCACTGCCCTTTATATTAAAGGACAATTTAGGAAAATTAATAGTCATCCCTTGACATTTGAGAATTTCACATTCATGGTTTTGGTTATTCACAGGGTAGCCATCAATAATTAAATGGGACTTTTTGGAGATTTTCAGCATTCTACAGAAAATTGCAAATGATGCATGTATGTAAAGAAAAATTTTTTAAAACTGAGTAAGTCATAAATGTATAGATACTATATATTATTAATCTATTTTATCATTTACTACCATGAGTATAAATATAGAAATGTATTATAAACAGATTTTATTAAAATTTTCAGTGCACTAAAGAACTATGGGCCACACACCCTCTTTGAGAATACCTCTTTGTCTTTCTACCATTCAGATTCTATCATGTTATTTTCTCTTGTAGTGAACTTTTCATAGGAGAATAAAATCCGTGAAGCTGTTGCTGTAGCTACACCTGTGACTGGGAAGACTGCATAGTGTTTGACATACTAATCTCTCTCTCACAGAAACTGCAACTTTTTTATGAGTGTAGTGTATTGTTTTATTTTTTGTGTTAAATAAATATCAGTTATTAAAAATAAAGATTTGGGATGGGGCCTAAAATTATTTCCATTTTTTAAAAATATCTGCAGGGCCCTGTGCTCCTAACACCTGTGAATGTCAAGGAACAATGGTAACTAAGTCTATATGATGTCATTCTAGAAAACTGTTCTATAAGAGAGACATTGATCAATCAATCTAAGTCAAACTATAATTGTTGCAAAAAATTGTTTTAGCTACACCACGAAATCTTCTTCGTAGTGCTAATTTACCAAGAAACAAAAAGATGTCAGCCAATAAACATTTATTAAGTGCCTACTGTGTTCCAGGCACTGTGCTAAGTGCTGAGGAGACAAAGAAAGACAAAGGCCAGTCCCAACTTTCAATAAGCTTGAAATAAAATGGAGGAGTTCACCTACAAACAACTTTGTGCACACAACTATATGCAGAATTAATTGTTCTTGTTGTTCAGTGCTTTCAGTTGTGTCTGACTCTTCATGATGCCATTTGGGTTTTCTTTGGTAAAAATACTGGAGTGGTTTGCCATTTCCATCTCCAGCTCATTTTACAGATGAGGAAACTGAGGCAAAGTTAAGTTACTTGCCCAGGTCACACAGCTGGTAAAGGCTGGATTTGAACTCATCTTTTAATTCCGGACCTGGCACTCTATCCACTGTGTCACCTAGCTGTCCACAGAATAAATATGAAATAATAAATAGAGGGAAGTCACTAGAATTAAGAGTACTGGGAAAGGCTTCCTATAGAAGATAGGATTTTAATTGGAACTTGAAGGAGACCAGAGAAACCAGGTGAGCAGCTAGATGGAAAAGTGGATAGAGTGCTAAAGTCAGGAAGATTCATCTTTGTGAATTCAAATCCAGTTTCAGAAATTTACTAACTGTGATCTCTGGCAAGTTAGCTATCCTGTTTGCCTCAGTTTCTTCATCTTAATGATCTGGAGAATGAAAGAGCAAAGTATGTCAATATCATTGCAAAGAAAACCCTACATGGGGTCAAAGAGTCAGAAACAACTGAAACTGAACACCCAGGGAAACCAGAAGAGAGATGAGGAGGGAGAGCATTCCATGCATAATGGACAGGAAGTGAAAACTTCCTGAATTGGGAAATTGAGAGTTGTAGTGTCTTATCCCAGGAACAGAAAGAAATCCAATGTCATTGGATCAAAGTGGGGGGTAGGGGAGGAGTAATAAAGGGAGAGAAGTGGAAGAAGAATGTAAGAGATAGAGAGAGAGAGAGAGAGAGAGAGAGAGAGACAGAGAGAGAGAGACAGAGAGAGAGAGACAGAGAGAGAATGGGTTAGAGTATAATAAGAATGCAAGACATCTATGAATGTCTTCATTCATGCTCAGATGGAGGGGATTAAGGGAAGAATGGACGAGGACTACTTTATGGGGGGGCCTTTGAATGCCAAATAGAGGGTTTTATATTTGATCCTGGAGATAGGGAACCACTGGAGTTTATGGAGCAGGGAGACATGATCAGACAGGAGCTTTAGGAAAATCACTTTGACACATGTGAATTTATATTGTCCCACTTGTTGAATGTTCGAAAAAGTTTCTTTTATTATAGGAAATTGGGATGCAGACAAACATTACATTAAGAGAAAAGAGAAACTTTGAAAAAATAATTTTTTTTTCATAATCAACATTTAAGTTTCCTTAGAAGGAAATATTCGTGCCAAAGAGTCTTTGCCAAGCTCTGATTTAGCTATCTTTTAGCAAAGTTCATTTCCTTTCTAAAAGTTGCTCTGTACCATAAAGGAAGTGAAAGATTCACAGTATTTTCAATGAGTAGCTGCATTTCAATAGTAACTAAACAGAATATGGCTAGTCAAACTATACACAGGGCTACTGAGTGAAATTATCAGCATCCGACAGCTGCTTCCTGCCTTGCCCATTGCTAAACAGCACAAAAGTTAAAGGTTATTTATGTACTGGCAAACTGCTTTGTATTATTGAGAAAACTGTTACAGGATAAAGTTATTTCCTCACTGCTAAATTGTCATTTTTGAAAAGGGTCACTGAAAGGGTATAATATTGTCTCTCCTTGCTATTATCAGCATAAATTATTCTTTGGAGGATCATAACTGTGCTTTGTACATCTTTGTACCTTCAATAGAACATAGAGTGGGTCTTCAAACAATAGGTACGATATTATAATTTAATGAATTAATGATCACATGGTATTCTACGGTAAGAAAAAGATGTTGGGAGAATTGGGAAATCAGTATAATAATAATGGTTCACATTTATATGGCATTTTTAAGATTTGGAAAGCACTTCATACATATACCATATCATCTGAGTCTCACAAGGACCCTGGTTGGCAGATGCTATTATTCCCACTATACCAATGAAGAAACTAAGCTCAGGAAGCGTAAGCTTGGAGGCACAGAGCTAGTACATAGCTGAGATAGGATTAAGGACCCAGGTTTTCCCATATCCACATTCATTATCCTTCCCACTATTTACTGTAACTTAGGGGTGGAGAACTTTGACTTTTGTACTTTGTGACTGAATTTAAGGATTTTGTGATCGACTAAATGAATGTACTTTGTTGAAAACTATGTGACCATTTTGGCAAAAGCTATATTTAGTGGTAAGGTGTTGAGTTGTGACATGATGAATGCTGTATTTAGATTTTTTGTGATAAGTTGTAATATTGTGAATGCTGTTCCTTGATTTTCTGTGAATGTTTTGCTCTATTTGTCATTCAATAAAGAGTTTGCTATACTATGTAATCAGAACCTTGAAAGCTGTTCACAGCAGCAGTCCTCTGGAAAGCTGCTCATGCAGGGCTCTACAGGATGGCAGTGCATTGTTATTGTGTATAGATTTTTTTGTTGCTATGATGGATTTGGCTTTCTGCTGTTGGGATTAGGTTTTCTGGTGTCTGAATAAATGTTTTGGTTCTGTCTCAATGTGGAGAGTCTGTTATATTTTATAAGTCAGAATTATGCCAACATATTCACAGCCACCAAAAGCACTGTGAATATCGTGTTAGCACTACATGAAGGCTCACAGAGATGGCTCTCTGGAAGAAGGAAAAAGGAAAGGAAAAGTGAAGAAAAGGTCTTGTTGTTGGGTCATTTTCAGTCATATCTGACTCTTCACAACCCCATTTAAGGTTTTATAGGCAAAGTTACTTAAGTGGTTTGCCATTTCCTTCTTAAGCTCATTTTTCAGATGAGGAAACTGAAGTAAACAGAGTTAAATGACTTGCCCAGGATCACATAGGTAGTCAGTGTCTGAGGTCAGATTGAACTCAGGAAGATAAGTCTTCCTGACTCTAGGCCTAGCACTGTTATCCACTGTGCTACCTAACTGCCCCACTAAGGAAAACTATAGTGATTTAATTTGTTCTGCTTCTGCTTATTTCACTCTGTATCAGTTCATACAAGTCTTACAAATCTATTACACTGTAAGTTATTTGAGGGCAGGTACTATCTTTTACTTCTTTCTGTATCTCCAGAACTTAGCATAATGTCTGGCACACAATAAATGCTTAATAAATAAATAATAAATGTTTATTGATTAACTGATTACTAAGTGAAATCTTCCCAGACTTCTCTGAAACTGAAAGTTGCCAAGCACTGTGCTAAATGCTATGGCTACAAAAAGAAGCAAAGGACAGGCCCTGCCCTCAAGGTGATTACAATCTAATGGACTGTTAAGGTCTCCAGACCTATGAAATGAACAACCAAGATTGAAAGGGATCATTGATGAACAAAATTACCTTCTGATAGTTAAGTGATGAATTAAATATGTAGAAATGAGACATACATTTTTGTACATGGAAAATGTGGGCATTCAGGCCATATATATTTGTTACAAGGGTTTTTTTTTTCTTTTTGGCAGAGGAAAAGGTGGGAGAGAGAGAAAATAAGTGCTAAGTGAATTTTTTTAAAAAGTACATACTTATGAATTCTATGTTTTCAACCTTTTATGAGATTTGTCTTATTCTAATAATAAAATATGGAAATCTCTGAATATTACATTTTTATCTATTTTTCTTTAAATCTTTATCTTACTAACATAAATATGGAACTGCTTGGAATATATAAATTTAAAAAAAATTTGTTATTTAAAATCTCTGCTACCATTATAGAATACTAGCGTTTTCCCTTTGATGTCTTTTAACTATTCAATATTTTTAAAATCCAACAAAACCCAATCAAACACATGAAATACACTTGCTGGTGGTATTCCTTCTTATCTCCCTTCTGCAGAGGTTATTATTCCACACCTCCATTGGAATTCTACCCATGATGTTGGAGCTTCTATGCAATGATCTTAAAGGCATTCTCTTCTGAGATTTTTTAAAGAATGCTTTGTTTGTCTTTTATAATCATTCTTATTATGATCAAGTAAGACTCCCGTGGAGGATTTCTGACAACATCCTAGAATAAATTATTAAGTAATTAATGCAAATATAAGTGATAACTGGAATTTCCAACTTTCCTAGAATTTCAGAAATTCATATTTTAATGCTGACTATGATCGCTGCCATATCCTCCTTCTTGGTAGATATTCTTGTTAACCTAATATTCTGAGTTATTAGAAAATTACCTTTGTTGCGATTGACTATTAATTACTGAGATGCTACATTAGTCATGGCACTTTCACTAGACACAGATCATATCATACATTGTACCATACCTGTTACTTGAGTGGGTGCAATCACTTGGCTGGCACTTGATGTAGAAGCTTCAGGAGCGACCTCAACAGGCACAGGAGGTGATGTTTTTTCAATCACTACTATATGATAAAGGGTAAATGGATAAAAAGGAAAGCACTTTATGTATGCAAGAAATCCATTTCAAAAGACACTGTTTCATAATAGCTAACAGTAATTTGAAGGCCTACAAACTGCAGAAGTTTTGAGGGGGTACCTCACTTGAAACTTGTAAATAACAGCAAATGCTAGAAAGTGTCAATGAGACTAATTTAAGACAGTGGGTGCAATGAAACAAAAGTAATTCACCTCTATGCCCACAAAAATGCAAACTAATAGGGTAGTGGTCCCTTTACTCCACGAATATGAGGACCTCTTCACTACAAAAAAATTTTCTGGATCTTCACATGATGGTGACAATACTTTACTTACTGAGGTTAAATGAAAATTAAAAAACATAAATATTGCTTCATTTCATATCTAGTTCCTTTTATACACAATAACAGTCTTAGTTTATAAACTAATTTTTTTTCACATCTACTTAGAAATGATTAATGTATGAACACAAAATTAATTATCAATCTCTAAAAAGTAAAGAAACATGAAACTTATTACTACCTTCTTTGATTCAGAATAGATGAATAAAGTTTTTCCTATTATATCAATCAAAATGGGCTACCTGGATACTGTGGATGTAAGTTAATGGTTGAAATTCCAGGAGACAACTGGGGTTGACCGGGCTCAAGTTTGGCTTTCTCTTGGTCAACTAATTCCTAAAAAAAAAAAGGATAAAAGTGAAAAACCACTGTTTAATTCCTTTATATTATGGCTCCTACCCAATTAATTGTTTTCTTAGTAAAACTCAGGAAAGGAATATGAAGTTTCAGGGGAAAATGTAAATTATTTCACTTTATTTTAAAGCATATTATATAAAAGATTATTTTAAAAATGACTAGTGCCAATCTTTGCATACAAAGGATATGTTCGTGGTCCAGAATTACTATGGTAAAGGCTTTAAGCGGTTTTTCCAGTACTGGTGAATGTTTGTGTTAATCCATGCACAGTCTCTCACTCTGACACCCTGATGACCCATACCCATTTTCAAGACAGCTGGCTCACTTTGCTCAGTCCCACATAGGGAATGAACTCATTACCTTGGCCTCCTTCTTGTGATACACTAACCAATGGAGTAACCAGCCAAAGACAATAGATTAAACATTGGATATGACAAATTTGTTACAACAGATCATGTGATAAAGTAAAATACTTCATGTCAGTCACAGAATATGTATAAAGAGGCCATATAGCAACTTTCTGTACACACCAACCTTTCTTTTGAACGTATCACACCTCTAATTCTCAGAACAGTGATAACATAACTGAAGAAAAGTCAGCATCTGCTTTAAGTCAGAGTGGCTGTGTAAGGAGTCACTTGTTACAAGTTGGTTATTTTTCTGCAGTCCTTAGCTTCTTTGGCTTTTATGAAGTACTTGACACTACTGACCATTCTCCCCTGCTACAGACTCTACTCCCATAATTTCTGCTCTTTAGTCTCCTGTTTGTCTCTCCCTGCCTCTACAACTGCTCCCTTATCTCCTTAGCTGACTTGTCTTCCTCTTCTGGCTCCAATAATGTTGGCATTCCTCAGGGCTCTTTCTGAAGTTCTCTTCTTTTCTCTCTCTATACGTTTATCCTTGGAGAGTTTATCCACAATCCTTGACATCTCTAATTGATAAAGCTACTTATCCTTCATGTCCTAGCTCAAAGATCACTTCTTCCATGGGGCCTTCCACAATTCCCCTACCTGTAAGTCACTTCTCCTCATCATTTATTCTCATATATTTCCTTGGGTACCTACCAGATTGTAGTCTGTACCATTTATCTGTTTATGGTAAATGTATATGTATATCTTATCTCACACTGTCCTCTACATGATGTAAATTCCCTGAAGGCAGGAATCATATCTTATTTATCTTCCTATTTCCCCCAGAAACACATGACCCTGCAAATGTCTTTTCCATTATTAAGTGCTGCAGAATTGTATTTAACTTATTGGGGGTCAGAAGTTATCAGTAAACAATACCAGCTTCCACTTGTGAAGCCTTTCAGTTCATTTCTCTGGTCCTCAGTTTCCTCTTCTAAAATGAGAGGATTGCACGGATCATCTGATTCTAAAAGCCCCTGAGTTCTAACTAAGCTCTGTGTTTCCTCAACTACTAGCATAGAAATTCCAGAAGGAAAGAAGAAAACTCCATCATCTTTTGTATCCCTCTCAGTGATTTACATATTATATACAGAGTAGATGCTGCATAAATATTTATCATATGGATGAAACAAATTAAGATGCTAATAATGATGGAGGGCTGGCTCCAGTGCTCCACTGATACACATGGAATGTTAAAAGATCTACGGTAAGGCATCCAATGTACTGTAGAGATCCTCTAGGGAGGCTTTGTGGGAGAACAAGGACAAAAATCACACTTATTGTGGTGAATGGAACACTGAACTTGGAGCCAGAAAGATTAGACCTCAAATCTCACCTGTTTCATACTAGCTAGATTATCTTAGGCACATCCCTCCATCTCTCTCAGCCTTTGTTTCTTTCTTTTTTTTTTTTTTTTTGCTTTTTGGAGGGCAGTTGGGGTTAAGTGACTTGCCCAAGGTCACACAGCTAGTTTTTGTGTTAAGTGCCTGTAATAAGAATGTAAATTTTAAAGATCTTCCCTGCCCCTAGGCTAATGTGCACCTGAAGCCTGGGGTAGGAGGCTTGTTTTTCAGTAGATACTTCTTGATTGGCCAGTGAGTCAATAAGGTTGTTACATTCTCTAAGCCAGGAGAAGGCTATATAAGCCCTGATGTGTACTTTGTTTTGGGACTCACTTTGAGAAGTATTCTGTGATTTGATCTGAATTCTGGGAAGCCGTTGTTGAGAGTCCCCCAGCTTTGAAAAACCCAGAATGTGGAAACCCAGATGTTGACTGGGTATGGATGTAATGGTTGGACAGTTTGGAAATCTGTCTACTTGATGTTTCTGTCTTGATAATTATGCCTGTGTACTTTGAGGCTCAGGGTGCTGACCTTTTCTCCTGAACAAGGTAAACGATATATGTCTGACTGATTAAAGTAAGCTTGTTAACCCATTTTGAGTTGCTTTCCTTTAACAAAGCAGATCCAAGAACCTGTGTGAGCAGGCACCCTGGGGACACTGGGGTGCTTGCTGCAACAGTGCCTGAGGCCAGATTTGAACTCAGGTCCTCCTGACTCCAGTGCTCTATTCACTGCACCACCTAGCCACCCCTAAAGAATATATTTTTTGGATGGCAATTGGGGTTGACTTGCCCAAGGTCACACAACTAGTTAACTGTTAAGTGGCTGAATCTGGATTTGAACTCAGGTCCTACTGACTCCAGGGCTGGCGCTCCACCTAGCTAGCTCTCAGCCTTTGTTTCTCCAACTGTGCAATGAATGGGTTGGATTGCAAGACCTCTGAGGTCCATTATAGCTCTAACCATAGGATGGATGGAAAGTATCCTGGATTTGGAGTCAGGAAGACCTGAAATTGATTCCCAGTTATGTGACCTTAGGCAAATTACTGAAAATCTCAGGACCTTAGTTCTTCATCCATAAAAAGAAGGGGATCAATCAGAATGTTTCACAGGTCCCTTCCAGCTCTAAATCTAATCTAGATTTGACCCAGACTAAGCATAGCAACAAATTCTAGTCTATAGAAGTTTTGCACATCTTCATGTTACAGATAAAGAAACAAAGCGTAGGGGCAAGCAAGATGGTACAATGGATAAAACACAGTGCCTGGACTCAAGAAGACCTGAGATAAAATTTGACCTCAGATACCTCCAAGCTGTTTGACCCTGGACAAGTCACTTAATCTCCAGCTGTTTTAGTTTCCTCAATTGTAAACTGGAATTAATAATAGCACCTACCTCCCACTATGGTTGTGAGACTCAAATGGGACAATACTTGTAAAGTGCTTAGTATACTGCCTGGCATATGGTAGATGTTGAACAAATGCTTGTTCACTTCCTCACCTTCCTTTAAACTAATTGCCTAAATGCACTAAAAGAATCAGCAATTTTCCTGAGGATAAAATAAACCTGGAATTCTTTTGGGGGGCTTTTCTTTTGGACTATTTCTTTTTTTTAAAAAATTTACTTATTTATTTATTTTTAGCTTTCAACATTCATTTCCACAATATTTTGAGTTACAAATTTTTCTCCCCATCTCTACCCCCACCCCCAAATAGTGAGTCTACAGAACACCCCTTCCCCCAACCTGCTCTCTCTTATATCCTCCTCCCCTAACTTTCTAATAGGGCAAAATGGATTTCTATACCCCAGTGCCTGCATATCTTATTTCCCAGTTGCATGTAACATGCATTAACATTTGTTTTTTGAAACTTTGAGTTACTGTCTTTCCCTTCTTCCCTCCTCACCCACCCCCACTGGGAAGACAAGCAATTCAACATAGGTTGTACATGTGTAGTTATGCAAAACATTTCCCTAGTAGTTATATTGTGAAACACTAACTATATTTATCTCCATCCTATCCCATCCCCCACTTTTTCTATTTTCTACTTTAACCCTGTCCCTTTTCAAAAGTGTTTCTAATTACCCTCTCCCCCAATCTGCCCTCCTTTTTATCACCCCCCTTCTTATTCCCTTCCTCCCTGCTTTCCTATAGGGTAAGATACTCAATTAAATGTGTATGTTATTCCCTCCTTAAGCCAAATTCAATTAAACCTGGAATTCTTACTGCCTATGTTTGCCACTCGCCTTTATCTGGGCTTCCTTTCCAATCAAGTACCAACTTTACTGTTTCTTCTTGAACATCATCCCTTCTTTCCAAGTCCACCCCACTCCCAGAGTGACCCTTATCACCTCTCACTTAGATTAATATAACAGTCTCCTAATTAATCTCCTTCTTTCTCCAATCTCTCACCACTCCAGTTCATCCTATACCACTACTTGCTAAAGTAATTTTCTTTAAGCAAAGATGTGAGTATCTGAATATGTCAAAGATCTAAATATATTACTTCCCTTACTCTACACCAATTTCAATGAATTCCTGTTGGCTCTGGGGTAAAACAGAAACTCCTCAGTTTAGATTGTAAAGTCCCACACACACTGGCCCCAATCCATCTTCCTAGCCTCGTTAGACATTATTCTCCCTCTCACACTCTAAGATTGAACCAATTGACTCCCTCTCCATTTCTCACGTAGAATGTTCCATTTCCCTTCTCTGTGCCTTTGCACTGGCTGTGCCACCTTCCTACAATACATGCCCTTCTTCAAAGAACCTCTCTCTTCTTTTAATGTGCAGCTCAAACACCATCTTCCCCATGACATCCTTCCTGATGCCCAAACCTGCTAATGTCCCCCTCCCCTTTGTTTTTATGCTCTATATATTTTTAAATATATATATGTATCTGTATATATATATATTTCCCCATTACAAGGTATTCACTGTGAGAAGCAACAACTCTTTCATTCTTTGTATCTATATCGCCATTGTATGACACACACTTGGTGCTTAATAAGTTCTTGTTGATTAACTGACACAAAGTAACATTCTACATTTATACCACCAACTAGAGTTTGATACAAGTTTATCAGAAATATTTTGTGATTCTGTTTCTTCTGAACAACTTCTGCTCTTGGTCTAATGCCAATTAGACTTAATTTCAATTGTATTTTGAAAACTATTTATATAGCTGTATATAGAGAGCTACATAGCATGATAGATAGAGGACTAGACTTGGAGTCAGGAAGACCTGAATTCAAAGATTCTGCCTCAGACACTTACTAGTTGTGTGACCTTAAATAAGTCACTTAAACTGTCTCAGTTTTTTTCATCTGTAAAATGGAATAAGATAGCTTACCTCACAGGGTTATTGTGAATAGCAAATAAGATCATACATATAATTGCTTTGTAATTTTAAAGCACTATATTAATGAGTTTATTATTTTTATCATATACATATATATTACAGAAATATAATTATGCATGTGTGTTTATATACACATATGCATACACACACACATACACACACATGCATAAGCAAATGTCTATCAGAATTATTACATGGGCATTCCAAGCCTTTGGCTCTTTGTTTTGGTTTTGGGCTCTTACCATCTAGTGACTTAATTACCTTCCTCTTCCTTCATTCTGTCTCTTTTAGATGTAGGCACACAATCCTTTATGTGTGGGCAAAATAAACATGGTTCTCTATGGTGAAACAGAGTCTACAAACATATCTAACAATCCTCTCTCTTAGAAAAATTAATGAAATGTTTAAAAAATGAATAGATTACCTTCTCAGGTGATGCTGTTGCCACTAAAATCAGAAAAGAAAAAAAATTTAGAATTCAAAATAATGAATAGCACATATCCCCTTCTTACAAATTTTTACCAGCAAGACCTCAATATTCTAATGTAATAAGATAACAGAATTTTTCCGCTGGGAGCAAACCTCACTCCAAGATGTTATAAAGCCTTATACTAACACCATGTTATCTTTCTAATATTTGTATTCCCATACCTAGCATGGTGCCTAGAACATAGTAGGCACTTCATAAATGTTCGCTCATTGGTTAGTTAGTATAAAAAGAAGCAGGGCAATGGTTTAGTTTGGACACAGAATGTTTTTGTGGAAAGAGTATCAAATTCAATCAAGAAAACAGGGGTTCTAATTTCAACCCCAACATTAACTAGTCATGTAAGCCTGGGCAAGCCATGTTATCTTTCAAGGCCTTCGTGTTATGACCTTTAAAATAAGGGGAATGAGCTAAAAGACACCCAAGTCTTTAATATCCATAATTCTATGCTTTCATGTTTTATTATAAAATGATTAAGTATCTGGGTTTTGGGTGGGCCCTTTATAATTAGCTTTCTGAAAACAGGTGAGGGATCTATTTAATTTAGAATAATTGCTGTACAGAAAAGCAAAAAGGAGGAGGGGCACTTCAAACCACAAGTAAAATATTTATTCTTAATATGATGTACAACCAAGAGGTCCTTTAGTAGTATCAATTCTGATAAAGAGCATCATTTATTTCAATGGCAGGGATATGAAGAATAAGGGAGAGGTGTTAGAAGAACAACTCTAAAGACAATTTGCTCTTAAAGGAAACCCCTTGAATACTTTACTGACAACATACTGCAGACTGACAAGGATGAATATCAAACAGGTGTAAGTATTATACAGCCTCACCAGTATTGTGTCACCATTACTGGCTATACCCAGGGCAATGATTAAAATGAGTTATTTGCAGCATGGCCCCCTTTGAAAGTGCCCAAGGATTTTCTCTGACAATAACATGAAAGGCTGTGTGACAAACATTAATCACAGGTCTGTGATTCAGAAGTATCCACTGTTTTTTGGCAGTTAATCCTTTTTATTAGGAGTCACCTAGCTTTTCTGAGGTACTCATGCATATAAATTTTCTACCTTCAACCCTAGCTATAGAAACAAAAAGAAGCAAGTCTCATTTCAGATTTTTCACTATTTTTTATTAAGTAGACAATCTTAGATATTAGTCCCCGAGGCAAAAGAGAAATCTCAATGTTTATTGATGGGAATGATCTCCTTAAAAATAAATTAAGGCTTTAGAAGTTGCATTATCTCCAAGACAATGAGGGTGCCAGACAGTAAATCAGGACTGAAAAAGCTTAGTGACCTGAAAAAATTAATTATCTTTTTTCATTACTTAACCTACCCTCAAGGAGGAACTTATTCACTGACAAAATCTAGATAGTTGGGCTCAGTTTTCTTCTGCCTATAAAGGTGAGCAGTTATAAAGCAGTTTCATTCCGAGGCTATATATTCTCAGTAGTACTACCACTGAGCAAAATACCTAATCAAGATAGTTAAGCCCACAAAGATGCAGTAGTTTTTCTTCTCTCACTCTGTTGAGCATGTGTTTCTAGTATGGCTGCAAGTAAGGACTGTTTGCCACTTAAAGAAAAAGCCACTGATATGTTGCTGATCTTAGAGAATATACCATTCTCCTGTCCCAAAAATCTGTCCACTGACCCCTACATTCTGACGTTCAACTCTGGCAATCAAAAAAGAGCTTAATTAGAGTAAATACATGAAGTAAGCAAGTGGAAGGTTTCATTTCTTTGGCACGAGGTGGGAGGAGTGGTTGCCATTATTTAAAGAACATAAAATAACTGAAATGCCAGTTTTAAAGGTAGAAAATTGAATTAGAAAGAATAGACCTTGACAAAGATCAGACAGAGAAATGTAAAAGGTCAAGGTCAAAATTAAAACTCAGGTGTCTGGAATCTCTTTACAACATTATAAGGCTTCCTTTTCTTTGTACAACTTTGTACTCCTCATCCTAATGTTGCCACTAACTTACTATTTGAGCTGAGGTAAGTAATTTAGGAATAACTAAGTGGCAAGTAAATAGAATACCAGGCCTAGAGTCAGGAAGACTCATCTTTCAGAGTTTAAATCTAGTCTCAGACAATTACAAGCCATGTGACCGTGGGCGAATCACTTAACGCTGTGTTTGTCTCAGTTCCTCATCTGTAATGATGGGAGAAGGAAATGGAAAACCACTCCAGTATCTTTTCCAAGAAAACTCCAAATGGGGTCACAAAAAGTTGGAAATGACTGAAATGATTGAACAACAACAACCTTCTGGGTCATGCTTTCCTCAGCAGAATGAGACACTTGGAATAGATGACCTGAAGTTCCTTTCCAACACTGACATTTTAATATTTCCCACTTCCTTTAGTGAGAGGCATTATGGTATGGTAGAAAGAGCATTGGATCTGAAGTCAGAAACTACAGGTTCAAATCATGGATCTGCATTTATTGGCTATGTGACCTGGGGGCAAGTCACTCAACCTCTCTGGGCCTCAATTTTCACATCTGATTTTCACTCTTAATATATGATCCTATAGTAGTATTTAGTGCCTGGGCATTCTGGATAAATGCACAGAAGCTAAATTAATGCCATAACTCTCTCAGGCCTCTGGGGTCTTAGTTTGTGAAAAGAAGGACAATTATGAAGTCACACCCTAGACAATTAATACTGCCTCCTCAAAGAACTATGTTATGCCTGGGGAATCATGAAGTGGAAAAAAAATTATTTCGATTAAGAATCCAGATAAACTAGGTCAATGTCCTTAAAGCACTTCACTTGCTTTATGCATACTGTTCCAAAAGGTTATAAACAGGAAAATTAAAAAAAAAAACAGAGACATCAACAGGCTAGCAACACTTCAAGATCTTTTCCCACTCTCACCTTGCACAGCCACCTGAGGCCCTTTTTCCTGGGAGAAGGTCAACGCTTCTACTGGTTCTTCCTTTGCTGGGAGAGGTGGAGGGGGAGTAGTTTTAACAACAGGTTGGACGTTCTTGGGCTTGATATATACAGGTCCTTTACCTATATGGTGATGAATTGGCCTGCGTCTATGAACGCCAGAAACTGTATAACCCATTCCACCAGGACAGATTTCCTTAAAAGCAGCTAGATTTGGGATGGGAAAATAGGCCTTTTAAAAATTTATAAATACATAACTCCAAACAGAAGAAAATAATATGATGAATATTTTTTAAAAACCCATCATTCATATAACACACACACACGGACACCCCAAAACCATAAAGACAGGTGTGAAATGTATAATAAATGGCAAATTTACCTGAAAACTCACTACTGAGAAAAAATGCAAATGCAAAAGACTTTTACTTTAGATATATCCATTTTCTTAGTCTCAGCTAGTGTGAAAAAAGTACTATTATCCAGACCAATTTAAAAGATAACATTGTTTGGTGACACCAAATAGGAATTCTACCTCTTCTTAGGATTGAGGTCTGAAGCAACTTGACACTAAGGACTTGGATTTTGGCAGTGTGGGGGAAAATCTACTCCTCTTTAATTAATGTTGTGTTTTAAACTGGGCTCTCTTCTTTCTCTCTCTCTCTCTCTCTCTCTCTCTCTCTCTCTCTCTCTCTCTCTTTCCATTAATTGTATACTACCAACCATAAAAGGAGAACACTAATAGTGAGTAAATAAGGAGGTTGTTCAGAAAAATTGGTAGGATTAAGTGAGATGGTTTAACTGAGGTTGAAGGATCTTAGCTGTAGTGACAGTGAGGAGATAGGCAAAGAGAAAAATCAGCTGACCAAGTATTCCTTAAAGATGAAAAAAGTGAACAACCTTTCAGGATATCTTTGGGTAGATATAAGTGAAGGTAAATTTGCTGAAGTGATGCCAGGAAAAACCAGATGAGGAAGAACTGGTTAAGGATCAGTGGGTTGCTGAGAGGTGAAATGCAGCTGCTACACTTAGAGACTTATACCTGGAGTCTCATTAAAAAAACATGGATTCCATATGATGGGGTGGGGAGCTAACTAGCCAACTTGCAGGTGAAATAAAAATAACTAAAAAAAACCTAATCATTGTGGTAAAGCCTGGAAAGTTGGCTTATAGAACCAGTCTGAGTGTATGTAATACATCTACTTGTTTGTAACTAAACATATTCTCAAACTGTAATAACTGTTATTGTACCCCTAAACAGCTACCTGGTCATATAATGTGCTAAAGACACATTCCAAAGAAGAAAGGCTCAAAATAAGAAAAGGAGAAAAATGGTCCCAAGGTTGTATGTGAAGAAGGAAAATAACTTTTTCTATAAGGTGATAACAGAAAGTAACCAAAGAGAAATGTTTTGGTGACCTGGGTTTTTTGCCTCAAAGGTTATATTTGTGTCAACAGCAAAAGAAGACATTTTTTTCTATTAAAAGCTATAGATTTATACAAGTCTTTCCCACTACTAAGAAAAAAAGGGAGGGAGCAAAGGAAAGTAAGGAAAGAAAAAAAGGGAGAAATGGAAGGAAAGGAAAGAGGGAAATGAGGAAAAAAAATAAGGAAAGGGGAAAATAGGAAAATGAGGAAAGGGAAGGAGGAAAGGGAAAATTTTTCTAAAGGAGAATTTCTACAATGTTAAAGCCTTTAAAATATTTAATTGTTCAATTGGTCATATCTAAGTTGACATAACTTGACTTTATATAGCTCCCTAAGAACAAAAATTCTTAGAAATTTATTCTTTACAATAGATCCCTAGAAAATCTTTCTTCCCCGAACTTTTTGTAAAGTTAACATATAACAATACTTTTATTTTCACAGTAATTAAAGTCCCAACTAAAAGAAACTAACAAAAATTATAACTTTTAAACTACATATGAAATATATTTTCAATGTGATGGTAAATTTTAAATATGGTAATTTATGCTGAAAAGCCCATGAAAACACTACTCTAATTTATTTCTTAAATTATCATGAAACTTATTCATTAAAAAATGCACTTATAAATTACAAAGACAGTACATTTGATTTATTTTTATTTGTTTATGAGTCACGAAGCTCTCATTAATGATATACCTTAGAAGTTAGGTAGAGCTACAAGCCTTATTCTGAACATATAAGGTAAGTTTTCATTATAAGGAGAAAAAATGAATCTCAGAACCTCACTTTGCCAACTTTTCTGATTATACTCACTGATGGAATAATACATCAAAATCAAATGAAGAAAAATAACATAAGATTAGGGATATTATGAAATTCCACAAAACTTCAGCACTGCATACTACTTCTTATAACGCAGCTATAATATACTTTGTGGGTACTGTGAGTGGTAGATTCAAAGAGGTTTTTTACATACCTTTATAGGAAGAATCTGGTCAAATAACAAGAATTATGCAGCTTATATACCCACATAATGAAATTGGGGGCAATTTTTGTTAATAATACTAAACACATTTGCCATGTGCCTTTCTTTCTTATAGGCCAAGTCCTGCTGAGTTAGCAAATGACTTCTTGGGTATAAATTAGGCAGTGGGGAAAGTAAATGAATGCTCTCAGACCAATAAGAAATTATGTACCATTAAATCTACAATGTTCATATCCAAAAAAACATGAGAGTTAATGAGGATCTCAGAAGGAATCTGTACCACAAATCTAATCATCTTCTAACACTTGATAGAAATATAACATGAATATTATGAGCTTCAATTTCCAACATGAGAAACTAAGTAGTATTCACCTTGTGAGCCCCAAGTAAAATATCTGTTCTAAGAAGGAGCTGAGGGGCAAATTGTTTTCACTTGGTTAACAGTTAGAAAGTGACAGAGATGTGACCATAACAACAACTATTTTTTTCACATCAGCCTGATAGCTATTCCCTAATATTTTTAATAGTAGGTTGGTATAACCTAAACTGAGAATGAACTGAATTAGTATTTCTTAATTTGTTCAACTGGAAATGTAATGTCACATGGAAAGTATCTTGCTTATGATTTGTCCCTTGGCTCAATGTCACTGTTCTTTTCCTAAAGAAATGGACAAAACCCCTAATTTAAATACTCAAACGCCAGAAAGAAAATAGGATCCAAGTTGGACAGGTTGCTTTCCATGCCAATGAGCATGTATAGATACCCTTGTGTACCTATGCCCATCTTACCTGTTCCTGGAAGGGGACACTTCTCACAATGTGGTCCCCAGGCCTTGCCAACACTGCAACAGCAGAGCTGCTTGCTGAGCTGAACAGAGAGGGGGTGCATGCACTGTCTTCCTGAATTGACAAGTCTGTAACAGGGCCCCTTCTCTTCAGAGATCACAGGGTTATCAGCTACAACAAAAGGACAAAGGAGTGCTAGGTTTGATAGAAGAAACAAAAAAATACAGAACAAAGTCTCATATCCTATCAAAAATTATATTCATTCAAATTATGTGTATGAAATGCTACTTTAAAATTAAGTCACAAATAATAGTTCACATTTATATTGCCTTTCAAGGTTCACAAAAACACTTTCTTCACAACAATCCTGTGAGGTACATAGTGTAAGCATTTTTCCCTCCATCTTAAAGATGAGGAAGCCAACTCAGAGAAGTTAAGTGGTTTTCTCAGGGTCACACAGCTCAGAAGCAGGAAAGCTAATACCTCACCCAGGAGATTTGAGGGGAGCCAAGATGGCAGAGTAGAAAAGCACTCAGGCAAGCTCTCCTGATATTCCCCTCCAGATAACTTTAAAATAATGCCTTAAATCAAATTCTGGAGTGGCAGTCAAGAAAAGGTCAGAGGGAGACATCCTTCCAGTCCAAGACAACACAGGAAGTCAGAAAGAGAGATCTGTAATAGGGGAGAGGAGGCTAACCCAGAGCCCACATGGATGAAACCATTAATGCTGGCACTAGGTGGCAGTGACAGAAGCAGCAACAGATTCAGGAGCTCATGGCCAGACACTGTCTGGCAACTTGTCAGAAAGAGATTATAGGGTACCCCTGCATTAAGCAGTGGGTGTAGGACCAGATTCTGTTTGGCAGTTCCATTGCCTATACCTATTTCTGTGTCTTAGTTCAAGTGCAGAAAGGAAAAAAGAGGATATATATATACACACACACACATATGTATATACATACTCAATTGGTAAGAAAAATCTGTCTTACCCTACAGATAAATAGAAGGCGAAGGAGATGAAAGAAATAGAGGGCAGATAAAAGGTATCAACAGCCAGAAACAAAATAAACTGGAGGGACAGGATAAAAAGAGAGAAAGGAAGAAAGACAAACAGAAGAAAATAGGAGGAGGGAAATGCACGATAAGTAATCATAACTGTAGATGTAAATAGGATGAACCCACCCTTGAAATGGAAGTAGATTGCAGAATTGATTAGAAACCAGAATACAACAATGTCTTTTTTTAAAAGAAACACACGTGGAAGAAAGGGACATATATAAATATGACAGCTTTATTATATGTTTAAAAGGAATAGCAAGTTGTCCATAATAGATTTGCAGTTTCAGGTGCAATGGTTTTTATTTTCTATTCTACTATGTTATGGAAATGCTTATTTTATTTATTAAATTCAGAATAAAATAAATAAAATAATTTTTTTGCATTTTTTTGGCAGGGGAATGGCAGGGCAATTGGGTTTAAGTGACTTGCCCAAGGTCACATGACTAGTAAGTGTTAAGTGTCTGAGTCTGGATTTGAACTCAGGTCCTCCTGACTCCAAGGCCAGTGCTGTATTCACTGCGCCACCTAGCTGCCCCAATAAAAATTTTTTAAATGTATATTACCATTGTGAAATGAAACAAAGGCACACAAGTAAACTTAAAATAATGGGCAGGAGGAGAATCCATTATACTTCAGCTAAAGTAAAAAAGGGAGGGGTACCAATCATGATCTCAGATAAAGCAAAAGCAGACCTAACTAAAAGGGAACTACAGACAATGAAGTTATATCTGTACTAAATATATATGTACCCAAGGCCATAGCATCCAAATTCTTAAAGGAAAAGTTAAATAAATTATAGGAAGAGGACAGTAAAAACTATATACTAGTGAGGGACTTCAACTTCCCCTCTCAAAGCTAGATAAATCTAACTATAAAATAAGAAAAGTTAAGAAGATGAATAGAATCATAGAAAAGTTAGATATGATAGAACTCTGCAGAAAATTTAATGGAAATAGAAAGGAGTATACCTTTTATCTCGGCTGTATATGGCACCTTCATAAAAAATGACCATGTATCAAGGCATTAAAAACATCACAACCGAATACAGAAATATTAAATACACCCTTCTCAGATCTTAATGAAATAAAAATTACATTCAATAAAGGGCTATAAAAGCAAAGATTAAAAATAATTTCAAAACATGAGCGGGCCAAAGAACAAATTAGAAAACAATGAATCTTTAAAGAGAATGACAACAATCAGACACATTCCAAAATCTGTTGAATGCAGCCAATATATAGTACTGAGGAGAAAATTTATATCTTTAAATGCATATTTCAATAAAAGAGAGAAAGAACAAGTCAATGAATTGAACAACTAAAAAAATAGAAAAAGAACAAATTAAAAACCCCCAATTAAACACCATAATAGAAATCCTGAAAATCAAAGGAAAGATTTTAAAAAGTGAAGGAAATAAAACCACTGAAATAAATAAGAGTAAAGGCTGGTTTTATGAAAAAAAAAAAAGAAAAGAAAACCCACTACTAAAATAGATAAATTTGATTTTATAAAAAGAAAGAAAACCAAATAACTTGTATTAAAAATGAAAAGGGTAAATTATATGCCAATAAAACTGTCAATCTGAGTGAAATGAATGAAAATTTACAAAAAATAAACCACCCAGATTAACAGAAGAGGAAATAGAATACTTAAATAATCTTATCACAGAAAAAAAAGACATTGAATAAGCCATCAATGAACTCCCTAAGAAAAAATTCACAGGACCAGATGGATTCACAAGTGAATTTCTATACATTGATGGAACAACTAATCCCAATAGTATATATGGCTTTAATACTTATACCAGGGAAAGCAAAAAAAAAAAAAAACAGAGAAAGAACATTATAGACTAATTTCCTTAATGAATATCAGTGCAAAATCTTTAAACATAATACCAGCAAGGAGATTGCAGCAATACATCACAAAGATCATACATTATGACCAGGTGGGATTTATACCAAGAATGTAGAAAAGATTAGATATTAGAAATACTATTAGCATAATTGACCATAATGATAATAAAAACAACAAAAATCATATGATTGGGCGGCTAGGTGGCACAGTGAATAGAGCACCGGCCCTGGAATCAGGAGGACCTGAGTTCAAATTTGGCCTCAGACACTTAACACAAAAACTAGCCATGTGACCTTGGGCAAGTCACTTAACCTCAACTGCCCTCCCAAAAAAAAAGGCAAAAATGATATGATCATATCTACAGATGCAGAAAAAAATCTTTGACAAAATGCAATATCCATTCCTACTAAAAACACTAGAAATATAGGAATCAATGGAAGCTTTCTTACAATGATATGGAGTATCTATCTAAAACCAAGAGCAAGCATTATCAGGAGGAATGAAAGACTATTATAACCACTATTATTCAATATTGTACTAGAAATGCTAGCTTTGGCAATAAGACAAGAAAAAGAAACTGGAGGAATAAAAACAGTCAATAAGAAAACAAAACTATCACTTTTTGAAAGTGATATGAACTGAGATAATCAACTAGGCAAAATGAATAATTTAGCAAAGTTGAAGGACATAAAACAAATCCACACAAAGCATTTACATTTCTATATACTACCTAAAAAACCATCAGGAAAAGATAGAAAAAATTCCATTTAAAATAACTGCAGAAAATATAAAATAGTTGTTTATCTACCAACCAAGACAAACCCAAGGATTATATAAACACAATTTCAAAAACCTTTTGACACAAATAAAGATAAATCTAAACAACTGGAGAAATATTAACTGCTCAAGTGTAGGCCAGGCCAATATAATAAAACTTAAAATTCTACCTGTGTTTATTTACTTAGCTAGCACCATATGAATTAAACTACCAAAAATTATTTTATAGAGTCATCTGGCAGAACAAAAAGCAAAGCATGTCAAGGGTATCAATGAAAAAAAATGTTAAAGTAGACTAGCAGTTCCAGATTTCAAACTATATTACAAAGTAGCAATAGTCAAAACAATCTGTTACTGCCTAAGAAATAGAGTGATGGACAGTGGGATAAATTAGGTGCACAATACATAGTAATAAAAATGACCAGAGTAATCTAGTGTTTGACAAATCCAAAGATTCAAGCTTTGGGGGTAAGAACTCAATTATTTGACAAAAATTGCTGAGAAAACTGGAAAGCAGTTTGGAAGAAACTAGGCAGAGGCCAACATCTCACACTGTATACCAACATAAGGTCAAAATGGATAAATGATTTAGACATAAGGCGGTGATATCATATGTAAATTAGAAAAGTATGAAAAATAAGCCTGTCAGATTTATGGATAATGGAAGACTTTATGTCCAAACAAGACGTAGAAGGGATTCTGGAAAGTAAAATAGATAATTTTGATTACATGAAATTAAAAAGCTTTTGCACAAACAAAACCCAACACAGCCAAAATTAGAAGAACAACAGGAAACTGACGGGAAATTTTTGTGGCAAGTTCCTTGGATAAAGGTCTCATTTCTCAAATATAAAGGAACTAAGCCAAATTTATAAAAATAAGAGCCATTCCCTAGTTGATCAATGATTAAAGAGGCAGTTTTTAAAAAAAGAAACCAAAGTCACATAAAAAATGTTCTAAATCACTACTGATTAGAGAAATGCAAATTAAAACAACTCTGAGATATCACCTCACACCTATGAGATTGGCTAGGAAATGACAAATGCTGGAGGGAATATGGAAAAATCGGGACACTACTACACTCTTGGTGGAGTTGTGAAATAGTCTAATTACTCTGAAGAGCAATGTGGAACCATGTCCAAAGACATATATAAAAAGCCTTTGACCCAGCAATGCCACTACTATGAGTGTGTCTCAAAGATTTCAAAGAAAAGGGCAAAGGACCCACATATACAAAAATATTTATGCTAGCTCTTTTGTGTTAACAAAAAATTGGAAATCAAGGGGATGCTCATCAAATGGAAAATGTTTAAACAAGTTGTGGTATAGGAATGTGATGGAATATTATTGTGCTATAAGAAATGACAAGCTGGATAGTTTCAGAAAAACCTGTGAAGATTCCTACAAACTCACGAAAAGTTAAGTGAGCAAGACCAGAACATCGTACACAGTAACAGCAATATTGTGAAAAACTGTGAAAAACTTATCTACTCTGATCAACACAAAGTTGCAAGATAATTTCAAAGGAACCCATGACAAAAAATGCCATATATCTCCAGAGAGAGAACTGATGAACTGAGTGCAGATTGAAGCATAATTTTTTTAACTTTCTGTATTTTTTGTTTTATTTTGTGTCTTTCTTTTACAATATGGCTAATATTAAAGTATGTTTTGCATGTCATCAACATGTATAATCAAAGTCAAAGTGCTTGCCTTCTGAAGGAAGGGGGAGGAGTGAGGAGGTGGGAGAGAACTGGAAACTGGAAAAATTTTTTAATGATTGTTAAAAAAATTTTTTTACATGTAATTAGAAAATATTTAAAGAAATTTTTAAAAAGTTAGCACTGTCAAATTATTTCGAAAAGGCAGGGCAGAAGTTGTGGTTAGATGCAATAATAAATGGTGTAAATCTGACTTTGAAGAAACTATCTCTAAACCCCTGATTTGCTTGACCCTATTCTTCACAAAAAAATGCTAAATGATTTAGTGGTAAAATACTTAGATGATCTAAATGAATTGCAAAGAATTTCAGAGATATGAAAATCTACAGGAAATGCCATTGCAGTTATGAAAAGTGATCTTTATTTTGTTCTTGACTACAAATAGGAAATTAAATTAAACAAAGTGTTTGGCATTCAAGTAGAGTGCATTCATTCTCTGCTATATGATGCCGAATCATAACTAAGAATTATAGAAGAAATACTATATTAAAAGTTCCTCTTATTTCAATTCATCAGACTTTCTGTATTAATGATATGGAAATAACTTTAGTATATACTTTCTACATAGTGAGTATAACTCAATCTGCAATGACTGTAAACCATTGGATAATAGTGGAGCTTTTGGCAGTGAGCAGTAGACTTTGAAGGCACTGGGTACTCTTGTGGAAAGGGAAGCTACGCACAGGAAACAGGAATGTAGAACAGAAAAGTGAGAGTAAACAAGATAAATTTCACCTACTTCACAATTTTTCTAAGTCCAGGCCTGGGTCAATCAAAGGAGACTTCAAGACACCTATACCAGTCAGATTGTATATCAGAAAAAACTAAAGTATAGCTTTTCTGTAGTAAACGATGTTTCCAATTTACTTCATTGCCATCATCTTATCCTAAATCATTCAATTCTGTTTTCAAAGTCTAATTTTGATTACTGATAAGGCATATATAGAACAAGGTGGTGGCTGACAGGCAGAAAGAACCATAGAAGTTCTATGGAGGAAGATATCACAGGTTTCATAGCAGAGGTGAGACTAGGGAAGAGTCTTGAAGGCTAAGTAAGGTATGGATAAGCAGAAATAAGGAAGGAGGTACTCCAAACAGGGGAGATTAGTTTAAACAAAAGCTCCTAGGCAAAAACAAGTTTCAACATATGAATCAACATATGAACAAGATAAATGAAGTTATTAGAATAGGCAAGATTACATATTTTGCCTCTTTTTGTAATCCAAGCATTTAGCACATGTCTGGCACACAGAAGATACTTAATAAATGTTTACTTACTGACTACAAAAACTCTGAATTCTAGGTTTAGCATTCTGATGGGAGCCTCTTGAGAAAAGAGATGTTTCTGAGCACAGACATGAAAATTAAAGGAATATTTTCAGCAAAACTAGTATCACAGAACATCTTGGAGGTAAAAAAAAAAAAAAGACCTAGTTTCATATACAGACTCTGACACATTTCAGCTATGTCATCTTGGACAAGTCACTTCATCTCTCCATGCTCTAAGCAACTCTCTTAAGACTATAAATTGCAGAAGTATCAATCTGTATTGGTAGAGCTTCCTACTTGGAAATTCCTTATACCAATGAAATCACAGGAATAGTTACACTCTCTAGCCATAACTGCCCAGCAATGTTCAGAAAAAATTAGAAAGCAAAAAAATTGAGGGAAGGAAGATTTTTAGTAGTCTAGAAATGAACAGCAAATGCCTGAAGTAGGGTAGTAGTAAATAATAGAAATGAAAAAGGAAGGGATTGATAAATACTGGAAAAATCAACAGAATTGTCTAAGGGATTGAAGGAGAGGAAAAAGTCAAAGATGACTCAGAAGTTTTAGGCACGGAAAAGTAGGAGAATAATAGCACCATGGGAACAAATAGAAAAGTGGAAAAAAGGGGTATAATTTAGATGGAAGACTATGCATTTCACTTTGGACATCCAAGTGGAAACAGCCAGCAGGAATTTATCCACCCAGTTTTACAAAGATCATCCATTTCTCAGTCTAATATCAGGGCCTTTTCTAATCTTATGGTTGAACTTGAGTGTTCTTTCTCTCCTATGTTCCTTTCCTATCTTTTAAATGCAAGGTCAAAAGGCCGAGAATACTTTAAAACTGTTAAGTTTGCGGATCAGAAGAAATCCTGGCACTTGTTCCCTTTGGACTTGGTCTATGCCTACCTCTCAGCACCACGACATATATTAGCATAGTATCTGCACACAGTGTCTAACACTTGACTGATAGAAATTCCAGGTAAATTCTCAGGTTTTAAAGATAAGCATTTGTACCTGAAATAAAAAGTAAGCTTCAATTTTATATAAAGTAGCTGTCATTTGTGAGAGAGGGGAGTTATTTTATTAAGAATTTTTTTTTTAGCTCTCTCTCCCTTTGGCCTCTTCTGGTAGGTGGAGTGCCTGTTAGCGCAGGCTGCAATGTAAAGATGGCTAAGTCTAAGAACCATACCACCCACAACCAATCAGGAAAATGGCACAGAAATGGCATCAAGAAACCTAGGTCACAGAGATATGAGTCTCCAAAAAGGGTTGTCCCCAAGTTTCTGAGAAACATGAGCTTTGCCAAGAAACACAACAAGAAGGGGCTGAAGAAGATGCAGGCCAACAACACCAAAATCATCAAGGCCCTGAGCACCAAGGCCTTCAAAGCCAAGCTCCTGAGGCCCAAGATCCCCAAGGTCAGTGCCTGGCATGATGACCGCAAGATGGCTACCAAGTGTTCAGGCCCTAGGATTGGCATCAAATGTCCATGCTCCAGGATTATGAAGCCTGACTCTAAGGTTGCCAGAACTCCAAGGCTACCAAGCCCACTGACCCCAAGGCTACCAAGTCCACTGACCCCAAGGCTGCCAAGCCCACTGACCCCAAAGTCACCAAGTCTGCCACCAAGGTCAGTAAGTCTGATCCTAAGGCTACCAAATCTGGCCCCAAGGCCACCAAATCTGATGCTAAGGCTGCTAACTCTAACCCCAAGGTCACCAAGTCTGATCCCAAGGCAGCCAAGTCCGATTCTAAGGCTGCTAAGCCTGCTGAGTCCAAACCCTTTTTTCTCAGTCAGGGTATGATTATTCACTATTTTGTACAGATAAAGGAAATGGTGAGTTAAAAATATAATTTTTTTTAGCCAATTTTAAAAGCTTTGCCATTCCTCATGAGATATGGTAAATTTTTAAAGATTCCGTTCAAATTCCACCATCTGCAGGAGGCCTTCCCAGTTCCTCCATCACATTTGAACTCAGCTCTCTTTTAATTATGCACATGCCAATTTATTTATATGTCATGCTCTCCCTCCATCAGAATGTGAGTTCTCTGAAAGCAGGAACTGTGTTTTTTACTCTTTGTATCCCTAGTATTTAGCAAATTCTTGCTAACTGATTGACTGAATAGGACTAGCTCTCTCTTGTTCTTCAGATGTGGAGAAATTTCTGGATTATAAAAAACCCACATCTTTTAATAATTTGAATATGTATTAATTTAATATTACATATTCCAGTAATGGTAATGCTCCTATATTTCTTTCATGATGTAGTTCCAGACCAGCCTTATACATTTTAAGATCCAAACACTGGCAGAAAGATATTGCAATCTGCTGCTGATTTTGCAAAGTAGCATTTTTTCCCTTAATCTCCAATGTACTCCTTAATAACTTACTATTGCCAATGGCAACACCATATTCCCCACTCCCTCCAGCCTCACATACAGCCTTGGAGCTATTTTAAGTACCTCCTTGCATCCTTTGCCTCTCTATCTATCCTTCCCAGTTTTGTTCAACTGTTCCTCACCCATTTCCTTAAAAGATAATTCATTATCAAACTAGATTATTGTAAATCATAATATCCCGTGTCATGTCTCCATGGTACTTTGTGAAAAACAGATAAATGTAGGGAGAAGACAAATAAAGAGTTTAAATAATGACTTTGTTATGATCATTATCATTCACTGGATGATATTAAAGAGCCTGGTCTTCTACTACTAACACTGAAAAAGAGCTTTTATTTAACCAGCAATAATATACTTTACTATTTATAAATTTATAAGAACATTCTATTTACATGGACATTGAATTGGTTGAACATTGACATGATTTTTAAATAAGCAAAATGGTTTGAGGTCCCTCCTCTGACACATACTTCCTATGTGAACATGGGCAAAGTACTTGACCTTTCAGAGCTCTAGGAAATTCACTAACACTCTAAACTAAAGAGAAGTTATCAGCCCTCACTGGTACAGGGAATGCCCTCACTGTGAACACTCCACACCAATGAAGTATCTAGTCTGGAAATCCAATGGAAGAAAAGCTTTTTTTTTTTAATTTTATTTATTTTTAGTTTTCAACATTCATTTCCACAAGATTTTGAGTTACAACTCTTCTCCCCATCTCTCCCTTACTCCCCACCCCAAGATGGAAAGCATACTGAATATCCCTTCCCCAAGTCTGCCCTCTTTTATATCCCCCCATTCCTCTCCTTACCCCCTTCCTCATTACTTTCTTGTAGGGCAAGATGGATTTTCAAAACCCATTACCTCTATATCTTATTTCCCAGTTGCATGTAAAAACTAATTTTTAACATTTGTTTATAAAACTTTGAGTTCTAGATTCTCTCCTTTCTTCCCTTCTCACCCTCCCCTACTGCAAAGACAAGCAATTCAATATAGGTTATACATGTGCAGTTATGCAAAACATTTCCATAGTAATCTTGTGAAAGACTAACTATATTTCCCTCCATCCTATCCTGCCCCCATTTATTCTATTTTTCCCTTTGACCCTATCCCTTTTCAAAAGCGTTTGCTTCTGACTACCCCCTCCCCCAATCTGCCCTCCCTTCTATCATACCCCCTCCAGAAAAGCTTTTCTTAAAAATTTTCTATTCTACACTTATGCCATTTTAAAAGAAAATAGTAGTAAGAGAACAGACAATTAAACAAGTCTTATTGGAAAGAGGTAGATTCTAATAGGGCTTTTTTTTTTTTTTTACCATATGTGACATTTCTACAATCTCAACATGAGTGAGCTGAGCCTGTACACCTAAAAAGCAAATAGTGTTATTTGCCTAAAGAATCTATTTTTTTCCTTTGAAAATCAGTTTAAATAGACTAAGGTTCAGGGAAGACATAGTTCAGCTTTTACCAAAACAAAAAAAAAAGATTAATACTGACATTCTTGAAAAAAAATTTCTAATTTCAAGAAAAATTCAAACAAAAAGGAAAATCTGAAAGTACATAAAATTTTTAATAACTCACAAAATTTTAACCAATTCTTACATTTTCCATTTTCACAAAAATGATTACTCAATAAGCACTTATTATATATCTACTATGTGCTAAGGCACTGATGACACAAATAAAGGAGCTTACATTCTCCTGGGTAGATACATGTTCATCTTTAAATCCATATAGACTACAAAATAAATACACGGTGTTTAGAATCTCTAAAAGCTGAAGACTTTTGAAGGGGACTGCATTTGAACTGAGCCCAGAAAGGATTGGGGTTCCAAGAGGAAGAAATAAGGAGCAAAGTTTATGGCTATAAACCTGAGTTTAATTTGTTTTTTTTTTTTTGTTGTTGTTGTGGTTGTTTGCTTGTTTTTGTTGTTTAAGGAACGTTTATGTATCAATGATTATCAAAAAGAATTTGGTTAATAGGTTTGGATTATAATCACAACAGAGAACTAAAGGAACTGTATGGTCTTAGTAAGTTCTCTCACTAAGCCTCATTTTCCTAATATGTAAAAGGAGAGGGAGGACTGGGTTAGAGCAAAGATTCTTAACATTTGGTGGTCCTGGACTCCTTGGGTAGTCTGATGAGACCCATGGACCCCTACTCAGAAGAATGCTTTTCAAATGAGTAAAATAAAGTGCATAGGATTACCAAGAAAACCAATTATATTGAAATAGTTATCAAAATGGCCTTTGAGTTGAGTAGCATGAAAAGTCAGGTATTTTCAATTCCTACTAACATTTTCACTTGTTGACTTATTTATCTCTTTTAGACCTAACTGGCCAGATCAGCTACTCATCTTCGGCTTCACTGATTGACATGGCTAAGATATTAAAGTATGATTTATAGTGCCCCATTTCAATTAGTGCCTCAGTAGCACAATTTACTTAGGAAGGGCTTAAGTTCTTTTAAATTATCGTTTTATAATATTCTAACTGGCATGCATGTAGTAGCAGTTACACTGATTTTATATCAAAGTATATTTGCCCTTCTTTACTATGGAAGTTCACTTTTTTCCTCCCCCTCTCCCTTTTCAGCTTTCTTTTATATGTTGTCTTCCTCCCGTTAGAATGTAAGCTACCTGAGGGCAGAAAGTCTTACTTTTGCATTCCCAGTGCTTTAGCACTGAATCTGACACATGGCAAACACTTAATAAATGCTTCTTGTTTTGATATAGGCTATATCACAAAATTTTCCCCTGAAGAAGCTGAATACAATCTCATTCATTAAAACTCATCACATTTTGAAATAATTCAGACAGAAGTTATGTTACAATTTAGTTTCACAGGGAACCAGTGAGTTCCTAGGGTCTTTGGGCTTTCTTTGTATCCCCAATGTTTAGTATAGTGACTGGGAGATATCTGATACTTAATAAATGCTTCTTGACTTTACTAGATAGGAGTAATGTTTAAAATGCTAGAAGGAGTACATTGTTTCCATATGCTCCAAAACATTTCATTCAAGAAAAACAAATAGTATGCTATTTACAAAACATTCTTTCCTGTTTACTAAAGCAAACCCATTAAGAAGTTCTATCAGCTCTAATAATTTAATTATTAATTACTGCATTTACCTAAGATAATAGATTTAGACCTGAAAGTGATCCTGAATGCTATTTAGCATAATGCTCCCCCCACCCCCATTTTACCAATGAAAAACTGAGGACCAATGAGGTTAAATGACTTGCCCAAGGTCAAACAAATAGTGACCAGCAGAACTTGAACCCATGTTACTTGTCTCCAAATCCAGTTCTCTTTTTACTGTACTACCCTAAAAATAATAGAATCATAGAATTTCGGAATCCCATGAGTTCCCTGGTCCAACCTCTATACACTGCCTCAATTCCCAGTAAAACATCTTTTAGAGTTCATCTACTCTTCATATTTCTTTCAAAATATTCTCTGTCAGATTTTTCAATAAATTTCAATAGTTTCAATAGTCATATTTTTCACTTGCTTTTCCCAACTTTCTTAATTTGTGTGGCTAATTAGTATATATATATATATATAGTATTTCAAATCAACAGCAGCCTGCTCAGATATTCTTCATAAGTCAGGTGCCTTTCCTTGGACTTACCAAAAGTAATTTTTTATCAAAATCAGAAATGAAAATAATCAGTTGTTTTGATTACTTACGGATACAAGTTGACAATGTAGGGTCCGGCACAAATCCCAGTTTGCAGGTGCACCTATAGCTGCCCAGTGTATTCAAACACTCACCATTAGGGCATGCTCCTTGCATCTGGCATTCATTAATGTCTATAGGAAGATACCAACAGATAACTAGAAGTTAAGTTCTTGGCAGAAACTGGCCATAAATTGCTTTTATTGTCCTATTTGCTATAATAAATCTGGTTTCAACTGACACAGTATGCCAGTGGCCCTCGATTAGCAGTCAACAAAGACTTCAAATCCAATCAATATATTTATTGAGTACCTACCATTTTTAGGCCCTTCAGGTGCTAAGAAGATTAAGAGAAGGTTCCCTGAAGAAATTTGCAATACAGCTGGGAAGACAGATAGAAACATAAGGGAGTTTGAAGGTTTAAATGTCAGTTTGAATGAAATAATAGGAGATATTTCAGAAGATCATAAATTTATAGCTAGAAGGCCATCAACAGTCCCTTCACTTTACAGATGATGAAATTGTAACAAAGGGATGTCAAATGACTTTATTAGGGTCACATAGAGAGAAGAGAACCAAGGAGGCATTGGGTTCTCTAACACCAAAGGCAAGTTTATCTCCAACTCACCTTCACTGTGTTAACAAGCCAGTCTAATCAACTGCCAAATAAGCCACCCATCAATAATATGAAAAGTCAGTCATAACAGAGATTGATTCAGTGTATTTCAGGCAAGGAGGTGGGATCAGAATCTCAGAATTTCAGAGTTGGATGGGACTTGAGTGACCATTTGGTCCAAATCACACACAAAAGAAATCCTTACCATAACATACCTTATAAGTGGTCAACTAGCCTCTGCTTAAAGACTCCCATAAGGGTAACCTGCCACCTCCCTGAAAGGCCTATTCTCCTTTTAGACAACCCTAACTGCTAAGAAGTTTTTCCTTGCATCAAAGCTAAATCTGCATATTTTTATTTGCAACTTCTGCCTATTGCTCCTGGTTCTGTCCTCCTGGACCAAAGAGAGTAAGTCTGATCTATCTTCCGCATGCAACCCATCCAGCACTTGAATAGAGTTATCATGCCCCTTACCCTTTCCCAATATTCTCTTCTTCAAGTTAAATATTCCCAGAGGCTCTTAAAGGACCAGTAGGCCTTGGATTCATAAAAATAAGGCAAAACAGAACATTCTTTGATGGAGAATTATGTACTCAAGGACAGAAAACAGGTAAGCATTAAATTTGGATGCCAGGTCATGGAGATCTTTGAATGCCAGGCTAAGTTTGGACTTCATTCTATAAACGAAAAGAAGGTATTGATATCATCTGAGCAGCAAAGCAGATTCACTAAAGCAGTTTTTTATGAACATAAGTATGAAGATAAATAGTATTTAGGATATGTTGGGGGAGCTAGAGAATGGAAGAAAGGAGGATAGTTAAGAAACTATTATAGTATCTAGGCAATAATAGTGTGAAAGAAGGGATGATAAAGAAGGGATGGATAAGAAAAATGATAAAAACAAAGAACTGACAAGATGTGGTGATTTACTGAATATTGGGGTTGGAGCAGAAACCTGGGTACTAACTTTAAAGTTTTGAGATTTGGAAATAATAGTGGCACCACTGACCAAAACAGGTCAATTAGAAGAAATCAAGAATTTGCAGAGGAGGAAGCTGAGATCACCTTTACATATTGTGAAACATCAGAAATGTAGGGTTGGTATTGAAGAAATGGGCTGAGCCTAGTGAGATTTATTTGGGAGGATAAAAAAATCATTTATACAATGGTAATTTAATGGAGAATCACAGGGAAATCATAGTAATTAGTGTTTGAAAGAAACCAAGAATTAAATATTTTTTTTAACAAAAGGAATAATTTGCTTTTCTGTTTCATTTCCCACTATAGTTTAATAAATTCTTAACCTTGGCTATAATTCCTTCCAAACTTTTACTACTTTTTAAACCTAATTTCTTTTTAGCTAAACCTATCATGGCAAGCATCCACTTCATAAAGGGAAATAAAATTTTACACAATTGTTAATTATTGAAAAATATAAATCATTTGTAAATATTCTAATAACCCAAAGATAGTAAACAGATGTCTCACTTGAATGTTGCTGAGGGATGAAATGTGAGGATGGTAATATGTTTGTAGAAGTACAATCATATCCAGTTTGCAATGGTGAACTGAATTACAATAATTTACTTGCCACTTTATGTGTTCTATAATATGGTCATGGGATTTTGAATACGTGTCATTACCTGTAATGTGCATTTGGACATAAAACATAACTAGAAATATTTCCTACCATTCATTCTCCTTAAAAGGACTAGTGCAAACATGCTAGAATATTTTTCAAGCCAACACAGGACTTATCTGGTGCCACTGAAGGCCTGTGCCCCAACTTAAACCTAAAGCTTGGGCAATCAGTCAATCACATAAAAGGAAATTAAGGACACAGCCAAAAAGACTGGGCAGAAATCCCACTCTTCTGTGTCTCATGTTTACAACAGACTATGGACCTCACCTTCCCTACCTCTTGAGCTATGCTCACAAATGATCAACTAGCCATCATATTGTTATATTACTATCCACTCTTGTTTTGTACCTCCCCCCCATCTTGTATAATCAGTTCAATCATATTGTTTCTCTCTAATGCCAAGTTAAGAGGTACCCTGAGGAATGAGCTTTAATAAAGTATATAAGGCCAGAGAGAAACATAAATAATTCTGGAACACGGAACTTTAAAAGATAGGGTGGATCTCAATGTTGCATCAAGTAGGAAAGGACACAGAGAACTTGTGAGAAAGGTTGGTAGGAAGATGTCAAAGATAAACCACATATCTGACATTTTTGCCCAGAGCTGGTCCAATGCCCAAAAAAGGGTGAAGAAGCATTCATAAACTTTAGCAATGCTTCTATAAAACCACTAACTTTACAATACTCCCTTAATGACTCTATAAGAGACCTGCCAATCTTCCACAGTATTCATTACCACACCCAATCTCAAAATACAATACAGGCAGTCCCTGGCTTACCAATGATATATATATATAAAAGCATGTATTAAGTTCTATCCCTTTTGTTCTCCTACTAAGTTCTCACTGCTGCTTCCATAAGAGCAAATGTGGAAAAAAATTGAATTTTTCTTTATAACAAAAAACAAAACTGTTCATAACCTGTGATATATACAACAATGTAAGTGAAGAGTAATTTTTTAAAAGCTAAATACACTGGAAATGCGATGCTCAATCTTGACCCTAAGTAGATAAGAGAATGAAGACCCTAAGTAGATAAGAGAATGAACTTCAGATATGAGGGACTAAGGACAAGGAATGATACAAAAACTATAAGGTGTAGTCTCTGTGCCAGTTGGTTTTGATAACTGCTAATTTTCCTTTGTTAAAAGGCAGGAAAGTACATATGGGGAGGGGGGAGTGATCCAATTAAGTCTAGAAATGACTGATTTAAAAACAAAAGTATAAATAAAACTAAACTTTTTAAAGTGGAGAGATTATTTAATCCAACAAACATTTATTAAGTGCCTGTTATGCACAAAACACTGTAGGAGAAGATATGGGTACAAAAACAAAGTTGGAAAACCCTTAGCAGTAATAAGGAAGAGGGAAGTATTGTTTGTTTTTGTTTTGTTTTGTTTGGGAAGGGAGAGAGATAATGAGTTCTGTTCTGGACATACTGAAATGACCAGAAGACATCAATTTTAATAATTTCAAAAGATAATTGTTAATTCATTACTGTAACTTAAGAGAGAGAGGAAGGGCTAGAAATCATCTGAATAGACACATAACTAAGCTTTTGGGAACTGATGAGATCACCAAGAAAAAAAAGTACAGAGAGAGAAGAGGGTCCAGGATAAAATCTTAGCAGACATGGCATGGATAAAAAATCAGCAACGGAAGCTAAGAATGAGAAGCCAGAAATAGGAGGGAAAAAAGAATGGAGGATTTGTTACAAAAACCTAGGAAGGTGAATGTCTAAAAGGAAAAAGTGATTAAGTGTCAAATGCTGCAGAAAGAAAAGAAAGGAGGGAGAGAGGGAAGGAAGGAGGGAAGGAAGGAGGAAGGGAGGAAGGAAGGAAGGAAGGAAGGAAGGAAGGAAGGAAGGAAGGAAAGAAGGAAGGGGGAAGGCAGGAAGGAAGGAAGGAAGGAAGGAAGGAAGGAAGGAAGGAAGGAAGGAAGGAAGGAAGGAAGGAAGGAAGGAAGGAAGGAAGGAAGGAAGGAAGGAAGGACCAATTATGTGACAGACACTATGCCAAGCACTTTACAAACAGGATCTCATCTGATCCTCACAACAATCCTAGGAGGTAGGTGCTATTATTATCTCCATTTTACAGTTGAGGAAATGGAAGCAGACCAAGGTAAGTAATTTGGCCAGGGTCAAACAATTCATAAGTATCTGAGATCAAATATGCACTCAGCTCTTCCTAACACTAGCCCTAGAGCTCTATCCAGTGCTGCCACCTGGCTTTCTCTGAGAGATCAAGAATCAGGACTAAGAAAAGGCTATGTATGTGATCTGGCAATTGTGAGATCGTTGGTAACTTTGGAGAGGGAAGTTTCAGTCTGATGATGAGGTCAGAAGACAGACTGCAGAGAATTTAGAAAATAATAAAAGAAAAGATAGTATAGGCACCAAGTGTAAACAATTTTTCTAAAGGAGTTTAGTAATAAAGGTGAGGTGGAGAGAGAGGATAATAATTAGAAGGAATATTAAAATCAATTTTCAGTTCAATCAGTTTTCTTAAGGATGACAGAGAAATGGGCATGTTTGTACACAGTAGAGAAGGAACCAGTAGGTGGAGGAGATTAAAGATATGATAGTGAAGACAATGTGGTAAAGAAGAAAGAAGGGGATTGGATCAAGCATTCATGTACAGGGATTGAGTTGGAGAAGGGCAACCCTTCCATCTGAGACCAAAATGAGGGAGGAGATAGTAGAGGAAGATGTCTGAATGATCTGAGATGAGGAGGGAAGAAAGTGACTCTTGGCCAATTGGCTCAAATTTTTTTTTAGTGAACTATGAGATGAGGTTCTCAGTTGAAAGGATGAAGAGAAAAGATGCCTTAGGAGCTCTAAAAAGATGAGAAGAACATGTGGAACAAGAAGAAGAGGTGGAACAACCACAGCAGAGATAATCTAGGAAAGGCATGCCTATGAAGGAAGATCTCAGCTCCTGAGAAGGAAAAACTCCTCAATCTGTCAGTCAAGGAGCTATTAACCCAGAAGAAGATATTGTACCCAGATGAGAGGAGAAAAAGAACCAAGTCAGTGGAAGTGGCTCAGAACTCTGAAACTCCCTCTCAGCACAAAGAGGGCCAATTATGAATTCAAGTCAGAATTAGCCCTGGTAGTGAGGTGTAGAACTGAGGAGAAAACAGGATCCGGGAGCCCACTTTGTCTCCAGGGAAGCATTATGAGGACACTATCAGGAGATAAAATGACATTGTCCTGGCTGTATCAGAGGCACAAATTGCCTTGGTCATATGTCTTCCTTATATATGTGCCTTTTATGAGGGTACCCTTCATTTGCATCCTCTTTTCCAGTTGACCCAATGTGTGTACATCAGGTTGATGGAGAGAATATTTTGTAGCTACTATTCTCACTATGTCACCTTAATAAAGCTTTGAGCTAAGTATGTCTATTGATTCACTACTAAGGCTTTTATCAGTAGGGGCTTGTAAGCTGTAGGTTAGGTGTGCTGAACCAGAAAATATCTTTGACACTGGGGTAATAGTCACTCTCCAGAGGCAAGGAAGTACAGATTTGGGAAGTGCTGTAAAGCAAACATTTCTACCTAGTCAGCTTCAAGTTAGAGCAGGAGTTCTAAAATGGGATTTGTAGATAGATTTCAGGGATAACATCAACTTGATTGAGGGAAAAAATTACATTTTTATTTGCACCAACCTCTAGCTGAAATTTAGTATTTCCGTCAATTGTGGAATAGTGGATGAAACATTAGACCTTGAGTCAGGAAGCAATGAGTTCAAAGCCATCCTCAGATGTTTACCAGATGTGTGATTCTGGACAAGTCATTTAATCTTCACTTGTCTCAGTGTCCTCATCTGTGAAATGGATATAATAAGAGAACCTTCCTCTCAGGGTCGTTGTGAGGATAAAATGAGATGATAGTTGTAAAGCATTTTCAAACCCTAATGTGCTATATAAAGTATAGATGCAGGCAGGATTATTCTGAGAAGGCATCCAAAGACTTCACTAGAAGTCAAATAAGTCCATGACACAAAAAGGTTAAGAATCTCTAGGTTGGAGGGACTGTAGTGTTAAGAAGAAGAACATTAGCTTAGAACTCAAGACAATAGTCCAGACTTTTTACTAGTGAGCATATGTGACCATTGTCAAATGGCATTTCTCAGTCCAAATTTACTCACTTGTAAAATCGGTAAAAACTTAATGATTACTGTCTAGACTAATATCCCATAGAGACAGCATGACACTGGATGGAAAGTTGGCTCGGAATAAGCAACACTGAACCCATATCTGGGTTCCAATTCCATCTCTGATGTAAACTGCTCATGTGACCCTGGACAAGTCACTTAATCCTCTCAGTGGCCCAGATAATTCTAAGACTGAATTACAGATCAGTTGCTGATCTGATTTAGTTGAGAGGTATTATTCACTGGGGTTTCACTACATAATATCACTGAATCAAGGGTCTTTAGAGACTATCTAGTCCAACTCTCTCATTTTGATGAGAAGTTTACTGATTTGCCCATTGTAATTCAGTAAATGTCTAAGATTAGACATGAACTTCAGAGACAGATTGTCATTTTTTAACATTCTCCTGGTGGTGCTATGTGACTGGAAATCACCAAAATCCATTATAATTTGTTCCTGAGAAGTGATATAAAAGCCACTGAGGATTCAGAAGTATGCAAAAGAAAATAACAAGAGTGAGAAATAACAGAGACATCCAAGGTACACCTATCCAAAAAATATTAAGAGAACCAGAGAAAGACCTAAAAATCCTTTATGGAAGATTTAAGTGGCTTCCATGTCAGAATCTTGAGTAGTTTCATTTACTACCATCCAGCACTGAATTTAGCCTGCCAGAGAATGTATGCCACAGACCTTAACCAAAGTATCTATAAACTGGGAAAGTCATTACTAAGTCTGCATGCCATATAGCATGAATTAGGTCACTGGACCCAATAAAATCATGGCAACCTCCTAGGAGAACAACTCTTACTTCTGACCACTTTGTCTTCAGTGGAACATTAAAAAAGAATAACTTTATAACCCAAAGAACAGTTTATTTTTACTTTGTGGTACATGTGCATCACACATGGAATTTGCTGCTAATGATACCCTTACTGTGTTAGCCTTGGATTCCTGACTTTAGTGCATAGACACCACATTAATTTTCTCCTTGAAACTACTATAGTAATAGAAACCAAACATGGCATGGCATTTGATGCTACACATATCATCTTGATGATTTTGATAGGCCTAGAACTTAAAACTCATCAGAGTTCTCAGGAAATACAGTGTGTTAATGATTCACCCTACCACAGCCTTTCCTGAGGAAAAGAGACTAAAATAAAGACATTTCCTCTCTTAGCAGGGATGTGAGGGTTATTTTGTTCTTGGCAATATGAGGACACAATGAACCCCCACCTCCAAAAAAAAAGCCTAAAAGTTTCCCAAATTGGTTTTGCAAACCCTGAAATATTTGACTTTTCAGGCCTAGATCACCGTTATATTATAAATCCTCTTTGAAAATGCTTTGCCAATTCAAACTAGAAGCTGTGACATTGGTTCTGAGAGAGCATTCACTCAATGTGATTTTTATCAACTTTCTTTTAACTTAGAAAATGGAACTGATAAATTAAAATCATAAAACAGGCCATTCAAGGCTACCATCTTAATTGTGGTATATTTTCTGGAACTAAACTTTTCAATATAGTTAGCCTTCTGATAAATTATAGCAGATTCAACAAAAAGAATGAATTGGAATAAGTACTCCTAAGTTCTGACTAAGTCTATTCAACTCTAACTATACTTAAGACTGATCTTTTTCTACTATTGTTTCTGAACTCTGCAGTATCTGATAAAGAAGCTCCTACCATAATACAACAAATACTTCTTAATATCTGCCACAAGGATTAATGCCCATGTGATGAGAATTGACTCTTAAACAGAAAAGTTCTAATCATTAAATATTTCCCCCCAAATGTAGAAATCAAGGCAGATAACTGTGAAGAAATTATTCCATCAAAAAGTCACGTATGCAACCCTAAAGAACAATGGAAATTTTTGTTATCTGTGGACATTTTGCTCATACCCAAATAACTTAAAATTTAAAAATATCAACTCTGGGGAAAGTGTCATAGACTCAGAAAATGGAAGAATGCTGATTTACAAATAAATTTATTTTTCTCAATTTGGCCCTAAACTGTAATAGCATGATTAGGTGGAAGTGATCTCAAAATAACCATGTAAGATTCTTATTTTTTCTTTTCAAAACATTTATGTATGCTGAGTATGTACAAGTCGAGAACTTCTATAAAGAAGCCCTCTTGATACAATCCTTTAATATAAATTAAAGAAAACAGTTTGTTTATGATTTACAAGAAAACATCTGTTCTCACTACAAAACACTGAGACACTGTAAGCAAAAAATTATTTATAAAAAAATCAATAGGCTGCAAAAGTACTAGATAATTTAATTTTTCCAAACAAAGCTAACATGTCTGGAATGCATGCCTTCCTTATCTTTCCCTTTTGTAATCCCTAATTCTTTCAAGGTTTAGATCATGAGCTACCTTCTATACCAAGCCTTCCCTGATTCCTCTTAATTAAAAATTCATTCAATTCGTCAATAAGTGATTTAGTTAAGTGATGTGCCAGACATATATACAAAAACAAGGGGGGAAATCTTTTTTCCTCCTAAAAGAGCTTACATACTAACAAGAGAAACAACATGTGCCCCTATGAAATATATACAGAGTAGACACAAGTTAAACAAAGGGAAGGCATTTGCAGCTGGGGGAGTTCAGCTGTGAAAAGGCGGCAAGATTTGGGATAGCTTAAGATGTCAGCAATAAATGAAAGAGTTTTGTTTCATCAGAAGTGTGATATCATCAGTGCAGTTCCAGCGTCCCAGGTAATGAATTTCCTCCATCAATTCTGAGCTTATAATTTTAAAGAGCTGCATAAGAACACAAGAGAGACTAAATGATCTGACCAGGGTCTCATAGAATGCACGCATCAGAGACAGCACCTGAATTCAGATCATCTTGATTCTCTTTCCACTACACCACCCTGCCTCTCAAAGTGAAGATATAGGAGAATGATAGGAGAGATCTAATCACATTTGTGAAAGAGTAAGAGAGGAATCAGTAGAATGGGACAAAAGTTGAAAATGAAATAAAAAGGGGTGGCTAAGTGGCGCACTGGCCCTGGAGTCAGAAGGACCTAGGTTAAAATCCAGCCTCAGACACTTAACACAAAAACTAGCCATGTTAGGGGCGGCCAGGTGGCTCAGCGAGTAAAAGCACCAGTTCCAGTGTTGGGACGACCTGGAGATCGAATCCCGGGCTCAGACACTCAGCATCACACCCAGAAATAACTGGCCATGTAACCTTGAGCAAGTTACTCAACCCCAATTGCTTAAAAAAAAAAAAACTAGCCACGTGACCTTGGCCGAGTCACTTCAATTGCCTCAATTCAACCTCAATTGCCCTCCAAAAAGCAAAAAAAAAAAAATCTGGCATTTCTCTGAATCCCTCATAATCATTATTTGGGCGGTGAGGTAGCGCAGTAAGTAAAGCACTGGCCCTGGAGTCAAGAGGACACAGGTTCGGTTCTGGCCTCAGAAACTTAACACCCACACAAAAAAAACTAGCCGTGTAACCTTGGGCAAGTTACTCAACCCCAATTGCCCTCCAAAAGGCAAAAAAACAAATGAAGTAAAAAATTAGGGAGAGAGGGATATGTTCTCAGGGGAGACAGAAAGAGATGGAATCAAGGATAGATGCATTCTCTTTTCAAGAAGAGCCATGTCCTGGGGCAGCTAGGTGGCACAGTGAATAGAGTCTAGAGTAAGGAGGGCCTGAGTTCAAATGCAGCCTCAGACACACTAGCTCAGTGACCTCGGGCAAGTCACTTTACCCCAATTGCCTTGCCTTCCTCCTTCCAAAATAAATGAGAAAAGCCACATCCTCATTCAAGGATAGAGCAAAAGAAGAGAGTATTTATTGATCACTCCATAAATACTTTTCACTTTACTGAAGGAGCAAAAGTTTTAAAATGTATGCTGTTCTACTGTCCAGATCAAGTTTCATTTTTTAAAAAATGAAACAAAATTTCAAAGCCTCAGCCCATGTCCCACTTAGTCAAACAATATTCAATACAGGTGTTTCTCATTTTAAGTTACTAAAAAATGTGTAAATCAAATTCATTTGAAATGCACACAGAGTTTGGAATTGGAAAATAATTGGAATTTTGGAATTGGAAAAAATCCAGCAATGAAACTTTTTTGGGAATGAAATCATGCTCTAATTGACCCCTTCTTTAAGTGAATGTTCTTAAAATAACACAATCATTTTCCTTATTTGTAAAAGGAGGGAGTCAGACTAGATGACCTATCACTAAGGGTCTTAGGAGCATTGCCTTTCTGTGAGTTCATGATACTGTAAAATAAAATTCACAATAAAATAATAAAAACGGTGCTTTCACATTTGACGTAAAAGATCTCATTTGAAAATAACCAAAATTAAATATGTGCTGGATTATCTGAAATTTTTAAGTATGTTATATTCCTTCAAACTGATTCCAATCAATCAATGAGCATTATTAAGTGCTTACTATATTATGTGCCAAGCACTATACTAAGTACTGGAGATGCAAAAGAAAACACACACACACACACATGTAAAACCCAAGGAGCACACATTCTAATGAGGAAGACAACATGCAAGTTTGTATGTGTGTATGTATGTATGTAAGGAACATAAACAAAGTAAATACAAGGCAATGGAGGTAAGGTGGAAGCAAGGTCCTAAAAACTAGGAAGAAGGAGAAAAGAACCTCATGCAGAAGGTGGTTGCATGAGCTGGAAGCCAGAATTCTAAGAGGCGGAAACAAAAATAAATGTATTCCGAGAATAGGGATCAGCAAGTTAGGAGATAAAGTGTAGTATATGAGGCACAATGAGGTCAATTTGGTTAGACTGTAGTTTGTGGAGAAACCTGAATTCACAACCTTCCTCTGATGGCTACTTTGTACCCACAGACAAATTAACCTCTCTGACTCTCAGTTTCCTCATTGATAAAATGGGGAAAATAATACTTCATTAGTAAAGTGACAAAAATTAGATAATATAACATAAAGCATCTTGTAAACCTTAGTAAATTATAGAAGAGTCAGCAATTGTTTCTGGACTTGTGATTTCATGCCTGCTATAAGGAGCATACCAACTCCTATCCCTCGCTGCCTGCCATTATCTTATTTCCTTATTAATTATCTACCTGGATTCTACATTAATAAAGGATTGTGTTCTGATATTTTATCATAAATTACTAAAATTGTAATCCCTGTTAATTATAGTTTACACTATATAATGTAATAATTGCTTATAATTATACATATTATTAATTAATATATAATTAACTATAACCTGAAAACAAACTCCAGGTTATAAAAAATGAAAAAAGCCTCTTCTCCCACAAACTTTTAATTAAAAAATTCATTTTCATACAGTTGGAAAAATTATCAATGTTATTGACTACATATAATTTATTAAAAATAGCACGTAATTAAAAACATTTTAAAATATTTAAAGTATGTCAGCTGTGAGAAAATTATCACTTCTAACTGTAGGTTTTAAATCACATTTCAAGAATTCGGCTTTCTCAGGGCATCATTTAAAGTCTCTTCTCATGTTCTCTTCCCCCAGAATAAGGGGAATATACTCAGCTATCAAAATATCTCGTCAAAGTCTTTATCCTTAATAATTAACTCAGTCTGCTCACTAAGAACATTCTCTTAGTCCTTTGTCTGTGTGTCTCACATAGTTTCTCTCCAGTGATGACAGTTAACTGTCTCCAGAATGGCAATTAAATTGAACCCAAGATTGTATTCTCTTTTTATAAAAGTATAGTCCCTGTGAGAAGGGGTATTTAAGCTATGGTTCTATCAACAATGTGGTGAATGTCTGGTGCAGAATTTCCCTTTATTGATGCTGATAGGTAATACAACTGAAGCTGTCAGGGTCACAAAGCTAGCAAGAGTCAGAGATAACTTAAATCCAAGAATTGATGATGTCAAGGCTTAGTCCTCTGTCCACTACCCCCAGACTACTCTCAGATATTATTTCTAAAAATATAAAAGAGGGGGTAATGTTTACATTACAAACAGACTCAATAACAGTTATTAGATAGTTCTATTATATAGCAAATTCCCCTATCTTTAAAATACAATTCTATGTGAAAAATTTGATACTATTCTCAACCTTTCAAAAGCATATTAATTTCATAGGACTTAGAACAAATCAGAGAACTAGCAAGCATGGTAAAACACTGAATTCTGACAGAAAACACAGTCAGTGCCAAATTACCATTGTGATCTCTTTTTATTTTAAATTTTATTTAAATTTCATTTAATTTTATTTTTACACCAAAACTTAGAGAATAAGAATGAAACCATAAATAGTACTTTAAAACCCAAGATATAAAATTTTATGCTGAGATCCAAATTATAAAAGCTCTATATCAGGGAATTGGAAGAATGTTTAAGGTCTCTATGTTTATGTGTAATAAATCATTCCTTTGAAAAGATAATTGCAGCATTGCTAGAGGAAAAACACCCTAGCTTAACAGCAATTATCCTAAAGTTGCTCAAATTAACTCACACAGATGGCTCTGTTATGGTGCATATATTAGTTTAAAAAATTGTTTCAGTACATTGGTTCACTTAGCTCAAAGGAAATAATCAGATTTCAGTTATTAATCACTTTAATGTTAAATGTCTGAAAAAATGAGCAAAATCTTGACCACAGGAAAAATTCAGAGCAAAACAATAATTAGATATTCAATATAATCACTTCACTTTAGGAGACTGAAGTTAAAAAAAAGACTGCAATCCTCCAAGAAAACTGGCTACATGTATATAAAATTCTGTTTAACTTTACTAATATGACAAAGCAAATGATTCTAAATCCCTTTGTTCAATAGCCTCTCCACAGATTATGCTGAATGAAATATTATTTTTATGAGTCAGTATTCTCAATAGTGTAACTTAGCAGTGCCTTCTTGGAGGCATCATGAACCAGAATTTTCTGTGATTGTCTTTGGTCCAAAGTTCATGCCAAAAAGTAGAACACTGCTTTTCAAATATTCTTAGGAGTTTAATTTTAGCCAGGATTGAGTATTACTTACCATCAGCACAAGTGATGGAGACAGAACCATTTGACAAGTTAACTACAAACCAAGCTGACTCAAGATTACTTGGCCCTAGCAACAGAGTGAGATGATTATAGGCAGTTTTTCAGGACATTCAGGTAAAGAGACCATTTTTACTTTGGTTATTTGGATAAGCCCAGTTTACTTTTTGCGTTCCCCCATTTTACTTTGTTAAAGGGGACTGAGCAGTTTATTACCAAGAATTTTCACTTTCATTTCTTAACCAAATTAGTAAATACCTAAGTTTTTTGATGAGCATGTTTTACAAGATTCTTCCAGAATCACAAAATTTTAGCTGGAAGGATTCTTTAATTTTATATAACTCTTTAATTTTATGTAAGGAAATCAAGGTCCAATGAAATGAAGAGACTTGGCTGAGGACCCTAGCTAGTTATGAGTAGAGTTTGGTCAATAACCTAGCAGGACAGATCTTTTTCCTTTTCACTACATATTGCGATCTAGCAACTCACTAAACAAAATTATATATTGTCCTGTATTCAGCTATTAGCTAATCCTTTTATATATTACACATCTACAGTATTTACTCTTTGGCTTAAATCTTAGTTCCCCCACCTTTGTAAAAAAAATTTTTTTTGGTGATGCCAAGGGCTAAGATAAATTACTACTAATATCTGGGTTTTAGATGAATGTTTTTGGTTGCTTGACCTCCTAAATCCAGAATTCTTTACACAGGTCCTGTAAACATTTTAAAATATTTTGATAATTTTATTTCAATGTACTTGGTTTCCTTTGTATTTTATTTTATTTTATTCCTATGTATTTTATTTTGTTGATTTCTGAGAAGAGGTTCATAGGTTTCACCAAACTGTAAAGGGATCTATGATACAAAAAAGGTAAAGAACTCTACCCTAACTGACACTTTGAAATATGTTCCTTCATTTTATGTCATTCCTGAACCAATCAGTGCTCTTTAAGTTTCACCAGTAGATAGAAATAGAGGAAATCAAAGAAAAAGGACGTTAAAGGAAAATTGCCAAGTCTTGGATCACCAAATTCCCAACCTGTTGGTGGCAAGAACACACCAACAAAACCAAAAGGCATTACAATCAATTTTTTAAATTACCTCACTGCTAACTTTACAGGGAAGAGAAGGGATTTCAACATGCTAAAATATGGGATGAGTATAAATGGGACTTTTTATTTCCCCCCAGCTTCTCTGCTTAGTTTCAACTCTACAAAACATCAGATTCTACCAGGATAAGCTCATCAACAGAAATCTCATCATCACGGAGATTGCTTCAATTTTGATGCTCAACACCTCCTCAATTGCCCTTCCCTTCTGACTGGATGCCAGGTCAGGTTGGTTATATAAGCTTTAAGAATCTTTAGATTATCTATTATTTCAGCCTTTCTCTACCATTGGTCACTTCTGTTAGTGCAGAAGAGCAAGATCTGATACTTGATAAGGTACACTTCCATATATGTCATTCAAAGTAAGAACAGAATAGGATCAGCTCTTTCTTCCTATATCTAATACACATCAAAGCCTTAACATCATTTGCAATTATGAGAAATCAATAAAAGCGAAGGTCCCAAGATAAACTACTATAGACCTTCTGGCTCTTAACAGCTGCCTGTTAACAAGCATACTATCAGAGTTCATGATATTATACTATTCATTATCCCTGGGCTTTAGTAAATTGTAAAGAGTTAGCCATTCTCTTTCAGGATCAGAAGGCTTGTTTTCTGCCCTAAGTAACTACTCCAAATTGACTCAGTTGGCAACCTAGAGTTCATCGTAAGAATGTGGAACTGTGAAGTCATCTGTTCTGCTAAATAATATTAGCTGAACATGTACACACTAGCCAACCACAGAGTTATCAGGCATCTATATTTAGGATGCCTGAGGCCCTATTTGTGGCAGCTGGTTATTTGTATCATAGGGTGGTCACCCTGAACCTTTCATGACCCTATTTTTCAGTTATACAAACATATGTCTACTTACCTTTTGCACAGCCATGCATTCTTACAAGCAAGAACTACCTAAACCCTTAAACCAAATTTCAAGTAATGTGATTTTTTAAAAGGGATGCTGCTACTAGCATTACAACCACAAGAGAGAATCATGGCAAATGTACATCGTCCCTGATCCCAGGGTAATAATAAAAAATGATGACAGCTGACATTTATATGGGGCTTTACCACAGTTAACAGTTTCTGAGATAGCAGTTGGAAAGGTAAGCCATTAATTTTTTTGAGCCTTAGTTTCTTCATTTACAAAATGAGAGTGGGAGGGAAGGATAAGATCTTTTAAGTCCCTTCTAGTTCTAAGCGTATAAGATTATATTCAGAGTAACTTGGACAAAGGTACTCACAGTCATGTTTTCTAAATAGCTCTATGATCTCATTTAGCTCCTCTACTGGTATTCAGGAAGCATTTAGGTGGCACAGTAGATAGAGTGCCAGGCCTGGAATAAGAAGACTCACGATCTTCGTGAGTTCAAACCCAGCCTCAGACACTAGCTGTGTGATTCTGAGCAAGTGGCTTAATCCTGTTTGCCTCAGTCTTCCCATTTGTAAAATAAGCTAGAGAAGGAAATGGCAAACCACTCCAGTATCTCTGCCAAGAAAACTCCAAATGAAGTCACAGAGAGTTGGACACAACTAAAAATGAATAAACTTGTTAAGATTATATCTTCTCATCCTGTGGGGAAGAAGTTCAGTAGCCACTCACCACTCTGACCCCAATATTGACTACCAAAGAAACCTTAATTTGCTTTATTTTTCACATGAGCCATGTTCATTTCTCTTTGGGCACCCTGGTGGCCCTCTGCTACTGGAGGCTCACTGTATGAGAGAGAACACCAAACTGGCTTAATCCTACTGCACCTCAGAACTCAAATGATCCAGCCTCAAATGCCCCTAGAAACAACGACAACAGTGAGGCACCAGCACAACCATTTGGGTTTCCCCCCCAGGTGGATCACTAGGCTGCTTTCTTTTGAGTTCTTGGAGATGAACTAAAGAGTTCCAAAACTGCCACCACTATAGTCTTTCACAAATTGGAGTGTCTGGAAAAACTTGCCATCTCTACAGAGAATTCCACTTCTGTTTAGTCTCTGAGAAAGACATTCTCTCTGACCGTGGCTCACCTTTGGTCACCATGCTTTCCTTGCTTTAGACATCACTGGATACTTATAAGTTGGAGATAACTGAGCAAAGTTCTAGCTCTGGTTTCATTTTGTACGATATCAACATATATATGGAAAATTAGCAAAAATCATCTACAAAAAGTATCTAAAATATCCATATCATTTGACCCAGAGATCTGACTGGCACATAGATGTTTTTATTTTAGTTTTAGTTGTTTTTCAGGCATGTCTGACTCTTTGTGACTCCATTTGGGATTTTCTTGTTAAAAATATTGAAGTAGTTTGCCATTTCCTTCTCCAGCTCGTTTTGCAGATGAGGAAACCAAGGCAAACAGGGTTAAAGTTACTTGCCCAGGGTCACAAAACTAATAAGTATCTGAGACCAGATTTGAACTCAGGGAGATGAGTCTTCCTAACTCCAGGCCTTGTACTCTACCCATTCGATCACCTAGCTGCTCAGATGTCAACGGGGGAAAAAGGTCACATATATAGCAAAATATTCATAAATATATAGTGTGAAGAATTAGAAACAAAATAGTTGCCCATCAGTTTGGGACTGCCAAATAAACGGGGGAATAAGAACAAAAAATGAGTGTTACTGTGAAATGAAAATATGAATAGTTCCAAAAACATATAGGCTAATATGAACAGATACTAGTATCAATATCTGTAATATATGACTATTAAAATATGGTAAATAGAATAAAAATAAAGCATAATTATAATGCTGGCCCCAGAGCACAATTGAGAAAACTAACCTCCTTTTACTGGAGAGGTGAGGGACTATAGCTATGAAAGTTACCTACTACCAGATACAGTCAGTTTCAATTAACTTTTTTGGTATTTGTTACAGAGTAGAAATGGGTGAAGGAGAAGGTTATACAAAAATTAATGTGATGTTAAAACCAGTCATCATTAAAACCAAAAGATTAAACAAAAAAAAAGCAAATTCATCTATAAAACCTGCCTTTTCTCTTCCAATTTATCAATGGTCAAAGTTTATGAACAGGCAGTTTTTCAATGAAGTCAAAACTATATATGGTCATATGAAAAAAATTATCTAAATCACTATTGATTAGAGAAAGGCAAATTAAAATAACTTTGAGATAATATCTTACATCTATCAGATTGGCTAAAATTAGGGAAAGTCACAAATATTAGAAGGAATGTGAAAAACTGGGAATGACCCAATCATATAGGTGAGCAATGTGGAATTATACCCAAAGAGTTGTAAACCGTGTATACCCTAAGAACCAGCAATACCACTATTATGTCTGTTTTCGAAGTGGATTAGGGAAAAAGGAAAAGAAACTCATGTTTTCTAAAATATTTATAGCAGCTCTCTTTGTGGCAACAAAGCACTGGGAATTGAGGGGATGCCCGTCAGTTACACAATGGCTAAAAAAGTTGTGGTATATGATTGTGATGGAATTACTATGCTGTAAGAAATGGTAAGCTGGTTCATTTTAGAAAAATATGGAAAGACTGGCATGAAACCATGAAAGTGAAATGGGCAGAACCAAGAGAATGTTGTACACAATTAAGAGCAATATTGTTCTAGGAACAACTTTGAAAAACTAAGAGTTATTTTGCGTATTTCGATACTCGAATCAATTATAAAGAACCCATGAAGAAAGATGCTATCTACATCCAGAGAAAGAATTGATAAAGAGAAGTATATGTAGTGTGGTTATACATATATTTACACCTTTATGCTTAATGGCAGTCTTTAAGGGCAGAGTGGGGAGGGAGGGAGAAAATAAATATAAAAAGTGCACAGCAGAAAAAAAAGGAAACTTAGAAGGAAGCACACACAGAAAAGCAAGATAGCTTTGAAAACAATGTGTAGTATTTATTACATAATTTTTAAAAAAGCAAACTGTGAAGAGGAAATTTGTAGTTTTATACTGAATCTTCTTTTTATGTTGTCCTATGTACATGGAAATATTCTATTTTTTTTCTTTTGTGTTAAAGTTCAAAATGAATTTTAAAAATTAAAAAAGAATAAAAACATCTGCTTCTTTCCTTCTGATATTTTCTTTAGAAATGTTAACAAATCCATTTGCCATTTTACCTGAAGAGATGTGGTCAAATTACAAAGCACACTAGAACCACTGCCAGGCAAACTGTGTTGTGATATAGCAAGATCTTTGAACTCAAGTCAAAAGACCTAAGTCCTGGCTCAGGTTTAACAGTCAAATGGAAAACTATTTGTTTCCCACCTTCCAGTTTCATGTATATTTATTGTAAGGATTATTAGGCTTAGCTGTGTGCCAGTCAAGTGGTTCACTTTCCCCTCTACTGCCTTACATTGTTTGATGAGGCAATACTGTTTCTACTTCCCATATTCTCTAATCATATTTTTTAAATAAATGAACTTGTACATTAAATTAGTGCAGCCTTTACCAGCCATTTCTTTCTACCTCACAAAGAGAACAAAGATTTGCCAGCTAAGTGATTTCTATTATCTTTTGGTTATTTTCTCTGATCTTTTGTTGCAGAAACGGTCTTACTTTGGCTAATCTCTAAGAAATGGTGATAAACACAAAAACATAGGTGTGGAGTTGGAAGGATCCTTAGAGATCTTCATGTCTAGTAATTTCATTATTCAGGGAAGGAAAATGAGGTCCAGAGAGGTTTGTGACTTCATTATGGTCATGTATGCCTAGGCATGGTTCTAGTGTTCTCTGTGATATGACCATATCTCTCTTGGTATTTTATACCCAGAAAACAGAATAAGGAAATAACCCTATTTAATACAGAGGACAACATAGATAATTTTGGCACTTGTCACAGACTTTCATGTTTTCCTAGTCAAATGGTTCTAGCAAAAGGAAAAGAAAAGGTAAAGAGAAGGAAAAGAAGAGTAAAGGAGCAGAGAGGAGGGATAAAGAAGGGGAAAAGAAGGATGGAAGGGGAGGAGAGAAGGAAGGGGAGAGGATAAGGCAATAAAGGAGAGGAAACCTGGGAGGGGACAGGAAAGGAAAGGGGAGAAAAAAGAAATGAAAAAAATGGAAAAATGAAAAAAGGGGAGAAAAAAGGGAAAAAAGGAAAAATGAAAAAAGGGGAGAAAAAAGAAATGGGGAGAAGAAGAGGGAAGTAGGAGTAAAAGGAAAAGAGAAGGGAGAGTAAAGGAGAAGGAGGAAAAGTGAGGGAGATGAAAGGAGAGAAGGAGGAAAGGAGAAAAAAGGGAATTTAGGGTTAGAGTTTAGGGTTAGGGTGAGGAGAATTTAGGGTTAGAAAAAGTGGAACATAATTTAGGGTTAGGATTAGGAAAAGAGAGAAAAGGGAGAGAAGAAGGAAAGAAGAAGGAAGAAGGAGAGAGAAGAGAGAATAAGAAAGAAGGGAAAAAAGACAAGGGGAAGGGATAAAGGAGAAAGCAAATGGAAGAGGAGGGAGGGTAAGGGAGAGGAGGTAAGAAAAGAGAAAGAAGGGAAGATGGGGGAAAAAGAGAGGAGGAGCAGTCAAGGAGGGGGAGGAGGGAAAAGGAGAGGAAGACAGGGGAAAGAAGAAAGAGGGGAAAGTTAAGGAAACAGATGGGGGGAAGGGAGAGGAAAAGAGGAATGAGAGGGGGCAAGGGGGGAGGGAGAAGAGGAAAGCAAGGAGTCAAGAGGGAGGAGTGAGAGAGGTGAGGGAGGTAAAAGATGCAAAGAGAAAGAAAGGTCCCAGGGAAGGAGGGAGAGGGGGGAGAGAGGGAAGGGGAAGGAGAGAAAGAAAGGAAGAAAAGGAAGGGAAATAAGTTTAAATACATTGTCATTAATGGTGAGGTAGATGTTTCCTAGATTTCTGGGTTGTAATATGGCACAGTGCACCAATTACTATTCAGTTCATGAGATGCTTATTAACATCAAATTTTACCTTGGCAAAAGGTGGCATTAAGTCTCTTGTAACCTTGAGGACATTCCATCATTTGGTTATACCCGTGATAAGCTAAAAGGGGAGAAAAATCATGGAATATTTGTTAAAACTTTGTAATACTTTTAAAAAATTTAGTTGGCATTTTATTAATAAAAACAGACATTTATATAGCACCCTAAAGTTTTAAAGTGTTTTGCATACTTTACATTATTTGATCCTCACTGCAGCCTTCTATCAAGTAAATATATAAACATTACCCACCTTTTCCCCAAAAGGAAACCACAGTTCAAGTCTAGGCCTTGTGAAGCTGGGCCACCGAGCCCAGAGCCCAGGACAAATTCCAAGGGTCAGATTCCAAAACCTGCTGCTTCCCCCTCCAGGCTTCAGGCTCCTATCAAAAAGTGCTCTGGATCCCAAAAGATCATATTTAAGAAAGGGAGATATTTAAACACCTACCTAGTCTGGGTATTAAAGGGAAGCTGTACTGGGCAGAAATCAATGGCTCAGCAGACAATGCGGCTATTAGACAGATCTGGGGTCAAGGGCTGAGCCCATCACATACTGGCAGGGTGCCACAGGCAAAGTGCTCTCAGTGACCCAGGAAACTCTAGGAGAAGCTAAGATGTAAAGCAGCTGTTTCTCAGCTGTGAGGTGGGGGTGGGGTAGCGTGGGAGGAGTCCCACACCCAGAACTCCCTAAACCAATGAAATCTCTGGTTCTGGCCAAAAAAAAAAAAAAAGCCCTTGATACAGGGGCAAAAAGAAAAATTGTTTTTCAAGGATATCTATTATATTAATTAGAGTTTAATTGCATTCAAAATTTGGGAGATGATGCTTCAATGTTTGCACAATTTCCCCTAACATGTCTTTGACTGTCCTTTTTTTGTTGTTGTTGTGACTATATGGGTTTTTTCACATCACACAAGAGATATAGTCCTAGAAAGTTTGAATGAATTGAGCTTATTTTTATACTCTATGATTAATTTTTTTCAAGGAAAAAAGTTTCCTGATAACTGAATAATTCCTCCCCCCAAAACTTATTTGCATTTTAAAATCTGGATTTTCATATACTATAAGATCTCTGTCATCCAGCTCCTGAGAAATAGAATACTACAGTAAACAGAATATGTTTTTGAACGTGGAAGTCAGAGAAAGAAGTTGAGAGAAACTTATACCGTTAAAATAGTTACTGCAATTAATTGGTTCATGGATCAGCACATTCACAAATATGGCACTAAAAGTTAATCCCAAAAGGCATTGCAGAGGAGTGGGGAAGGCTAAAAGAGGAAAAAAAAGGGCAGCATCCAAAGGGAGGAAAGACAAGTGAGCAGTAGTTTAAAAAAAAAAGGAACATGATAAAATATGGAAAACAATGATAGAAGAAATAGGCAAAAGAGTAAATTACAGTTAACACAAAAAAATTTGTTAGCCATAACAACTCATTCCAGTACCATTAGTTAATCAACTTTTAATTTCATAAAGTGAGGTATACTTGAACTCTCATAGCATCATCAGATTCAAGTGGAAAGAACCTAAGAGATCACCTATTACAAGACCTCTTTGGTTTATTAAACTAACTTATGTGAACACTAGGCTTATTACAAAAGAAATGATAATGCATGCGAAACCCAAAGAGTTCGCAATCCATACAGAAGTTTGCATATTTATAACAGTAGGAAAAAGAGAAGAAGATATACCAGAAATTTCCACCAAAAAGGGCATGATACGGGAGGGGTAAAGGTGTAGTAAAGGTGGAAAAAGGACAAAATCCCTCCTGAAGGAAAGGAGCGAAGTGATTACAAAAGCCAAATTCTTTTCTCTTGTGAACTGCTAGACTGAAGAGAGGATGGTCTGCTTACCTACAAGAGTCCCAGCTACACAACCAGTTTCCCAGCCTAGGACTGAGAGATGTCTGTCTTTACCCCCAAGGATACACAGGGAGTCCAGTTTGGGATACAAAAAAATAGTGATGTCTGGGCTGGGGGGAGGTTGTCCTAGACACATTCAGGGCCTCCTTCATGCTCTGGGTTCAGTGTTTCTGGAAAATATAGTAACTCAAAAAGATAAGATCAGGGACCCCTTAGCATTCCTTAACATTTTAAAGCTGAGAAAATCTAGACCCAAGGAAGTTGAACCAAGTTGCCCAGTTTTTCACAGCCAAAAAATAGCAGAATCAAAATTCAAACCCATGGCCTCAGACTCCAGAACCAGCACTCTCTCCATTGTTTCACCATACACTTATTCCACTTAATAAGGGGGATAAATAATTATTTTTTCTTGTCCGTAATGAACTGGACAATCACAGAATATAGGCTAAATTAAAAGAAAAGCAACATAATAGGCATATATTAAGCATGTACTTTATGTATTGGGCACTCTGTTATGTGGTAGAGATACAAAAAAACAATAATGCAAAAGGCCCTGCCATCTGGGGAAATGACTTCTCAAAGATCAGTAGAGTCTGGTAGGGTTGGGTGAAAGGTAGCTGCAGAAGAGGAGAAGAGATTTTTACTCTATTCACCCAAAGAGCATATATAAACTACTTGTCATCAGTGGGGGTAAAAGTGATTAACCTAAGGAATGTTTCTTTTTAAGGGCATTTAGGTGGCAAAGTAAATCTGGTCTCAGACCTTCCTAGCTATGGGACCTGGGAAAATCACTCAATCTTGTTTGCCTCCATTTCTACATCTATAAAATGAACTGGAGGAAGAAATGGCAAACTACTCCAGTATCTTTGCAACCCCCCCACCCAAACTAAATGAGGTCACAGGGAGGTGTTCATGACTGAAAAAAACTAAATAACTTTTATTTCTCTCAATGTTCTTTCTCTCCACCCTATTCCCATAATCCTTCTGGAAGAGCAAGATGGCAGATGAAACTAGGAAAAGAGGAGACAAAAATGGACATGGGTGGGAAGGGAAGAATCACCAGCACCAGCAGTCAGCCCTGAATATTTAGAATGTAAGCTCCTTGAGGGCAAATTTGACTCTGCGCTGTGTCCTATGTGTACTACAGACTAGCAAAAATTTGGATTGATCCTGAGTTGGTTAGGGCTTTAGAAATTCTCACTAGCCCAGGCAAAAAAAAAAAAAAAGAACTTTTGGGGAGGGATCCTTGGAGCAGGGTGGGTAATAGGAGAAGAGCAAGGTAGTGGTTTGAAATAAAGTAGAACAGGCATGAAGGATAGGAAGCAAGAGATATGCACAAACATAAAAACAAAGATCAGGAGTAGAATATGCATGGGAAAGTATATGTCTAGATATGTATTGTATATGTATGTATCTATAGCTATAGAGAAACATATCTAAACCTTATTGTAGTGTTCTGGGCAGGAGGGGGGAAGAACAAAGGAAAAAGCACACAGTAGAAAACAAAAGAAAATTCACAAGGAAGCAAAGAAAAGATGGACAATTCTTAACACAACTCATATTATTAATCATATAGGCTTTCTTGAAATGAAGATTTATTGTTACATATTTTGAATCATCTCATATTCTGCTATGCACACATGTTTTTTTCTTTCTTACTTCATATTTAAATTCCAATATTTAAGTTTATGATATATTTTTGTTTTTTTTCTCTATTCTGTATTTGTATTCTGGCCTTTGAGTCTAAAATAAAATTTTAAAAAATTTTAAAAAGATAAATGTATAAAGCTTATGAATACTAAAAAAAAGAACTTTTGTCTTTTACTTACATAGTTGCATACTCTGAAGATTTCCCCACCCCCAATGCATCTTCCATAATTTCTTAGTTTTCTACCTAGCAAAGTGGCTAATGTCCTCGCTCAGAATTTTTCAAATATTTTAGAGTTAAAATTAAGTTAAATTTTCTCAGAAGAAAAAAATAATGTGTATAAATAGCCTGGGGTCCTTCTCAATGTATCCACACAGAAGTTTCAAGAGCTACCTAAAGAAACTCATATGGTTGATAGTTTAAAAGAGGTCACTTAGTCCAACATCCTAATTTTACAGATGAGGAAAATGAGTCCCAGAGAGAGGAAGTGACTCTTCCAGAGTTAAACAATGAGTGCAAGAGCTGGGCCCAGAAATGTAGTCTCTTGACTCTTGGCCAAGGTTCTCTTTCTTTTCTTCATGAGAAAATCATGAAGCACTGAACCATGGAGGATTAAGCCAAAGTAAGTCTGCTCTCTTTCGAAATGCATATGATTTAGAGAGCAATACCAACCCAGGAAAGTTTTCAAAATGACATAAGAAGAATGTGACCCTGAATGTATTTCTTGGGAATGAATCACCCAAAATACACCAAGTACAGTAAATGTCAAGTTGTTAATAAGGTCACTGCATTACTAATCCACACTGTCAGTTTTCAGGATAGGTCAACTGAATTTATTTTTTTTTAATGTGAAATAAACCAACATTTGAATTCATTTAGTAAAAAAAAGGGCAGCAGAATCACAGAGTTGGAAGGGACCTTAGCAGCCATCTACTGCAAACCCTACCTGAAAAAGAATCCTCTCTATGGCACCCTTGAGGAGTGGTCATTTGGCCTTTCCTTGAAAAGCTTCTAGTTGGAGGCAACCCACTTCCTCCCAAGGCAGCCCCTTCCGACTCCAATTTTAAACAAGTATTTTGTTTTGTTTTGTTTTTTTTCCCTGACAGTAAGCTAAAATTTGCCTCTTTGGAAACTTCCACCCATTACCCTGTTTATGTCTTCTGGAGCCAAACAAACCCATCCTAATTCATCTTCTCCCTGAGATACTTGAAAGCAGCTGTCCAGTCCACCTCCAAACCTTCTCTCCCCTGAGTTAAAAGAGTTTCTTAGCAAGTTTACATATTCTTTTCTGTTCAAATACAACATAGAGATCATAGCACAGAGATGTTAACAAAGCTATGTGAATAGTTCTGTTAGTATCAATGAGTTAGTATGCATCAGGACTGGATAGAAAGAACACATGACTAGGAGTCAAGAGATAAGGGCACTAATCTCAGCATTGAATACATGAAGCATTTATTAAGTGCTTAATATGTGTGAAGCACTGCAGTAGGCCCTGAGGTTACAAAAAGTGAAGAAAAGTAGTCTTGGCTCTCAAGGAGCTCATATTCTAATGAAGGAGGCAACATATATGGAAAACTTTGGCTACGAATCAGGTGGAAAGTTCCAGAGATCCAGCAATAAAGCAGATAACTATGTGAATAAGCTAGGCAAGTCATTTACTTCTCCAAGGCAAACTTTCTCCATCTACAAAAAAAGGGAATTGGATTAAATGATTACTGAAATATAATAAATAAAAATAAATCTGAGATTACTCAGCTGTAATCTGCTGTGAAACATGAATGATAGACATGAATTAACAAAGGGTTAAAATTTGAAGGGAGTGAAGAAGGGAAGGAAGTGGAATGATTCTCTCTCTAACATCTCCTCCATCACACCTCTGCACCCTCAGATTTGGAAGCGGATGAAAAAAAAGGAAAAGAGAAGAGGAGGGAAAGAAGAGAATTAGGGAAAAGAGAGTTGGGAAGATGCACTAAAAGCACATGCACAGGTCAGAATTAAAGCCACTAAAAATAGGAGTTTTGGGCCTGAAGTCCATGAACTCATTTTAAATATTTCTTATAACTGTTCTTCAATATAATTGTTTTCCTGTGTAATTCTATATATTTTATTTTATGTACTTAGAAAAACTGTTCTGGGAAACAGTTCATAGGCTTCACCAGAATGCCAAAGGGGTCCATCACACAAAAAAGTTAAGCACCCTGGAGCTTTAAAAAAAAGGATCCTATCTCCTTGATCCATTCTAAGGATCATGATTACCTTTCATCTCCTCCCAGCCACACTGTCACATAAAATGCATACATACAAATAGAGCACAGAAACAAGGGCCACAGCTACTGTTTTAAGTGGAAAACCTGAGACATTTTGAAGGATTGAAATACTGTGTTAAAAGGATATAAGAAGTTCAGGATAGACAGATAAGGAAACTGTGATGCCTTTTCATCTGCAAGGTAAAACACTTTCCTGTAAAATTTAAGAAATGATCCTGGGAAGATGGTGGAGCAGGTGCCCTACACCCCCAACAGAGCTCAAAAAATAACAGTAAAAATAACCTGAGGACTGGGGCACCATTCCCCATACCTTGGGACTAGAACATGATTACGATAATAAGCTGCTAAAAATAAAATAAAGCAAAATAAAATAAAAATGAATAAGTAAAGGAGAAAGAACCTGACCATCAATAGCTATTATGGAGATAGAGAAGATCAAAGGAAGATAGTAAAGTTAAAAAAAAGCAACTCTTACTTTAAAAGATAAATGTCAAATGGTAACAAGCCCAAAAAAGTTCTTGGAAGAACTTAAAAAGGACTGCAAAAAAAAAAAACAAACAAAACAAATAAGAGAGATCAAGGAAAAAGTAGTGGAAAAAATAAAAGCAATCCAAGAAAATTGTGAAAAGAAAGTCAACCAACTAGAAAAAGAGATTCAAAAACTTAAGGAAGAAAATAACTCCTTCAAAACTAGAACTGAACAAGGGGAAGCTAATGATGTTATAAGATACCAAGAAATAATAAAACAAAATAAAAAATTGAAAAAATTGAAAATGTGAAATATCTCATTAGAAAAACAACTGATATAGAGAACAGATTGAGGAGAGACAATATAAGAATTCTTAGACTACCTGAAAGTTACAATCAGAAAAGAAATCTTGATAAAATATTACAAGAAACTATTAAGGAAAATTGCCCTGAAGTTCTAGAAGAAGAGGGCAAAATAGAAAAAGAAAAAAATCCACCAATCACTATCTAAAAGAGATCCCCAAAGGAAAACTTATAGGCATATTAGAGTCAAGTTTCAAAGCAACCACGGTAAGGAGGAAATATTACAAGTAACAGAAGAAAAATAATTTAAATACTGCAGAGCTGCAATCAGAATCACATAAGACCTAGCAGCATCTGCATTAAAAGACTGTATGTCTTATAATATAATATTTCAAAGAGCAAAAGAGCTGGGGTTGTGATAAAAAATAATTCAATGAAATTGAGTATAATCCTGAACAAAAAAAAAGAAGCAAATTAGATGCATGAGGAAGAATAGGGTAAATAGGTGGAGAAGGATAAACACTGAGGAAAGTAGGATGGAGGGAAATATACAACTAGTAATCTTAATTTTGAATATTAATGAGATGAACTCACTCATAAAAAGGAAACAGAATAAAAATCTGAATCTGACAATATATTATTTATAAGAAACACAATTAAAATGAGATATACAGAGTTAAAAATAAAGGGATGGAGTAGATTTTTTTATGCTTCATCTGACATAGAAAAGAGGGGTAGCAATCATTATCTCAGACAAAATTAGAGCCAAAATAGATTTAATTAAAAGACGTAAACAATGAAACTACACTATATGTCACCAATATTATACAATACTGTTTTAGAAATGCTAGCAATAACAATAAGAAAAAGAAATTGAAGGAAACAGAATGGGAAGTGAGATTAAAAAAACTATCTCTTTTTGCAGACAATATGATTATATATTTGGAAAATCCTAAAGATTCAACTAAAAAGTTATTTGAAACAATTAATAATTTAGCAAAGTAGTAGGATATTAAATAAACCCATGTAAATCATCAGCATTTTTATATATCACAAACAAAATCCTGTAAAAAGAGATAGTACTCCATTTAAATAACTGTAGATGGTAAAAAGTACCTGGGAGTACACATGCCAAAACAGACCCAGAAACTACATGAACATAATTATAAAACATTCTTCATATTAATACAGTTAGATTTAAATAGATGGAGAAATATTCATTATTCATTCATAGGCAAAGCCAATCTAATAAATTGACAATTTTTATCTAATTTATTGATTCAATGCCATCCCAATTAAATTACCAAAAATTGTTTTAGTGAGTTGGAAAAAATAATAACAAAATTCATTTGGAAGACAAAAGGTCAAGGATTTCAAAGAAACCAGTGAAAAAAACATACATAAAGGAAAGAGGTTTAGCAGTTCCAGATCTTAAATGATATAAGGTAGTAATTATCAAAACTCTTTAGTACTGGCTAAGAAATAGAAAGGTAGATCAGTGGAACAGAGTGACATATAATGCACAGTAGCAAATGATTATGTTAACCTTTTGTTTGACAAATGTAAAAATTTAAGTTTTGGGGATAAGAATTCATTATTTGGTTTTTAAAAACTGTGGGCAAAATTGGAAAGCAGTCTTACAGGAATTGAGTATAGACCATTATCTTAAACCATTTACCGAGACAAGGTCAAAATGGATGCATGACCTAGATATAAAGGGAGATATCCCAAGAAAATTAGAATATGGAAAATTTAAACTCTCAGACTTATGGATGAGACAATTTATGAATAAACAAGAGATAACGAACATTGTGAGATATAAAATGGATAATTTCAATTATATTAAAAAGGTTTGTACAAATAGAATCAATGTAGCCAAGATTGGAAGGAAAACAGAAAAGTGGAAAAAATTATAGACAGTCTCTTAGATAAAGGTCTCATTTCCCAAAAATATAGAGAACTCTGTCAAATTTATAAGAATACAAGTTATTCCCCAACTGATAAATGGCCAAAGGATATGAACAGTTTTCAAAGAAGAAAAGAAAACCACATATAGTCATAGGATTATATGATCATGAAAAAAATTCTCTAAATCATTATTAATTAGAGAAATGCAAATTAAAACAACTTTGAGACAACATTTTACACCAATCAGGTTGGCTAAAATGATAGAGGCCCCTCAACTAGAGAATGGCTAAACAAGCTGTAGTTTATGATTATGATAGAATGCTTCTGAGTTATAAGAAATTATAAGCTGGTTGACTTCGGAAAAACATGGAAAGATTTGCAAGATATAATGAAAAGTAAAATTAGCAGTACCAAGAGAATGTTGTACATGGTAACAGAAACATTGTCCTAACAACAATTTTGAATGACTAACTCTTGAGTATCATAAGTACACAAACCAACTACAAAGGACACAGGAAGGAATTTGCCATCTACCTTCAGAAAAAGAACTGAGAAATAGAAGTGTAGCATAATTCTACATATATATGTATAATATATATACACATGTGTGTATATATATTATATATGTATATATTTAATTGTAGCCTTCTCTAGAGTAGGGAGGGAAAGAAGGGAGAAAAATAATAATAAAATGTGCACAGTAGGGTGAAAAAAAGATTTAGGGAAACAAAGGAAGTGTCTGAGCAAAAAGGAAAGAAGAAAGTGGAAAATGAGACATATGGAAGGAGGAATTTCCTATGCACCTCTCAAAAAGCAAGAAAAAAGAAACTTTAAATATGGAACCTTCTTTGGTTTGTTTGGCATAGTGGTTTTGGCAAGTGATAACAAGGAATATTAACTACTTAGTTATTTGATGTGACAACCACAGTATAGACTATACTGTCAAACAAGGCCTTGAAGGGTATAGGGACCATTTCTTAGTATAAATATACAATAATGATGACAATAACAACTCACATTTATATAGCATTTTAGGTTTGCAAAGTGCTTTACAAATATATCATTTTATTTTCACAACAATCCTAGGCTGGGCTATTATCTTCATTTTACAGATAATGAAATCAATGCAAGAAGAGGAAAAGTGACTTGCCCAAGGTCACAAAGCTAGTAAGTCCATGAGGCTGTATTTGAACTGTGGTCTTCCTGACTCCAGGCCCAGATTTCTATTCACTGTACTACTTGCTTTATTCAAAAATGAATCACAGATGATCCTTTGATTCTAAATTGAGTTCTGAGAATTAGTCAGGGACTCAAATTTGAATTTATTAAATGTAGCCACAAAGTCAGTCTCCTTCTTTAACAAGAACCCATGAATAAAATTTAAAAAAAATGAACTTCAATAAAGGAAAATTGCCCTGATGTTTTAGAACCAGAGAGCAAAATTGAGGTTGAAAGAATCCACCAATCACCTCTTGAAAAATATCCCAAAAAGAAAACTCCTAGGAATATTATAGCCAGGTTCCAGAGTTCCCAGATCAAGGAGAAAATATTACAAGCAGCCAAGAAGAAACAATTTGAATATTGTGGAAACACAATCAGGATAACACAGGATCTGGCAGCTTCTACACTGAGGGATCACAGGACTTGGAATATGATATTCTGGAAGTCAAAGGAGCTGGGATTAAAACCAAGAATCACCTACCCAGGTGGGTACTGAGTATTATGTTTCAGGGGAAGATATGGTCATTCAATGAATAGAGGATTTTCAAGCATCCTTGATGAAAAAACCAGAGTTGAATAGAAAATTTGACATTCAGATACAAGAAGCAAGGGAAGCATGAGAAGGTAAACAGGGGAAAGAAATCATAAGGAATTTATCAAAGTTGAACTATTTACATTCCTACATGGAAAAACGATCATTGTAACTTATGAAACTTTTCTCAGTATGAAAATAGTTAAAGGGAATATAAATATGTATATATATATGTATATGTACATGTACTCATACATATGTGTATATAGGAGGGTATATGGGCATATGAATACATATGTGAGTGTGTGTATAGATGTGTACAGGCATACATAGACAGAGGGCACAGGACCAGTTGAATAGAAAGGGATGATATTTAAAAGGTAAAATTGAGAGGTGAGAGAGGAATATAATGAGAGGAAATGGGGAGAGACAGAATGGGGTAAATTATGCCATATAGAAGATGCAAGAGAAAATTGTTACAATGGAGGGGAAGAAAAGGAAGGCAAAAGGGAATAGGTCAATCTTACTCTCATTGAGTTTGGCTTAGGGAGGGAATGGAATATACACTAAATAGGGTATCTCACCATACAAGAGAGTAGGGGGAGAGGGGGGATGATGGAGGGGAGGGCAGTTTAGGGGGGAGAGAAGTTGGAAGCACCCACTTTTGAAAAGGGACAGGGTCAAAGTAGAGAATAGAACAAGTGGGGGGGGGCGGGATATAATGGAGGGAAATATAGTCAATCTTTCACAATATATCCACCATGGAAATGTTTTGTGTAGCTACACATGTACAACCTATATTGAATTGCTTATCTTCCCAGTAAGGGTGGGTGACAAGGGAGGAAGGGAAAGAATTTGGAATTCAAAGTTTTAAAATCAAATGTTTAAAAATTATTATTATTATTATCAATTTTTTACATGCAGCTGGGAAATAAGATATACAGGCACTGGGGCATAGAGATATATCTTGCCCTACTGGAAAGTCAGAGGGGGTATGGGGGAGGATATAGGAGAGAGCAGATTGGGGGAGGGGGTATACACAGTGGGATCACTGTTTTGGAGTGGTGGGTAGGGGAAAGATGGGGAAAAATTTGTAACTCAAAATCTTGTGGAAATGAATGATTTAAGCTAAAAATAAACATAAAATTTAATTTCAAAAAATGAACTTCAAGAAAGATTTCAACAAGTCTAAGAAACACAAGAGTTCAAGGGAAGCAGAGAATCTATAAAAGAAACAATTCTAAGGGTACAAGTCCAAATTTTAACAACATATATAGAGCAAGGACAGAAAAGCAGTGTGAAGTGCCAAGATGGCTCAATTTAGAACCAAACATAGACCTGTATGGTAACTGAGAATATTTAAGAGGAGAAAAAAAGAGACAAGAAAAGAAAGAGAGAGAAGGAAGGAAGGAAGGAAGGAAGGAAGGAAGGAAGGAAGGAAGGAAGGAAGGAAGGAAGGAAGGAAGGAAGGAAAGAAGGAAGGAAGGAAGGAAGGAAGGAAGGAAGGAAGGAAGGAAGGAAGGAAGGAAGGAAGGAAGGAAGGACAAAAAGTGGGAGAGAGGGAAAGGCAGAGAAAGAGAATGAGAAAGATAGAAGGAGGAGGAGATTATCAAGCAATGTCTTTTGGAAGAATAACAGAAGCTAGGTTTGAGTCCTGGAATTGACATTCATTCACCTTAGGCAAATCAGTTAACCACTCTGGCACTTCACACTGCTTTCCCCTCATATACATGACAAGGTTAAACAAGATAATTTCTAAAAGTGCTTTCCAGATCAAAATCTATGATCCTGTGAAACCCTGCCAGAAGGATAATGAATTTCAATAAGAAATATTGAGCAAAAATATTAGAGAATATTAGAATGGAAAACAAGGAAAGGAAATTAGATATCACAATGTATAGGAAGGTAATAAGAAAATAGCTTTCTCTTCCCCAAGGAGCCAAGGAAAATGTCACCTTCCTGACTAATAGAAGAATACAGTGATAGAAATCATGTAAAAAGCATCCTTTTCGGGGCGGCCAGGTGGCACAGCGAGTGAGAGCACCGGCTCCAGTGTTGAGAAGACCTGGAGATCGAATCCCGGGCTCAGACACTTAGCACCCACCCAGAAACACTTGGCCGTGTAACCGTGAGCAAGTTACTTAACCCCAATTGCTTAGGGGCGGCCAGGTGGCTCAGCGAGTAAGAGCACCGGCTCCAGTGTCGGGATGACCTGGGGATCAAACCTGGGCTCAGATACTCAGCACCACACCCAGAAATAATAACTGGCCATGTAACCTTGAGCATGTTACTTAACCCCAATTGCTTTAAAAAAAAAAAGCATCCTTTTCATGTATAAAGAGAGAAAGAGAAAGTGACAGACACAGATAGGATAGCAGTGATAAATTATAATTAAATATCTATCAACATAAAAACATGCTACATGAGATACACTGAGTTTTAGGCTAAGGCACTGTTGAAGTTGAACTGGAAGTAAAGGGAAGTTGTCAGTGCCCTTTGACCTCTAGGCCCCCAAAAGAAAGGAGATCAGACTGGAAAGCGGTGTCAAAAATACAACTGTTGCTGGCCCATGACTAAGAAGTCCATTTGATATTTTCTGTGATCAAATCTCCATGCAATTCTCTTACAGAGCTGAACACACAAGAGCTCCCAGGCGAATTCTGATAAAAATGTAATTCTTATGTTATTATGTGGTAGATGATCACTTCTTACAGAAGAAACACACCATCAGACACAAAGGACACCTAGGGATACCTGAACAGTGTCCCTCCTGTAGGCACTAGATCATACTGTCTCCAGCAGAAAAAAAAAAAAAAAACTTTGCTTACATCTCCCTGTAAGCAGATGCAGTGTCTGGTGCAATCCCCAAGGCCACTGACATTAGCCACTGCTTCCCTGCCTCCACAGTTCAGCCGCATTTCTTCCAACACTATGCTGGCTTAAATACTACAAGGATATGTGTTTTCTTTGGTGCGGGTACTCTAAAATCACATAGATTGCAACACTTTACACACACACACACACACACACACACACACGACTCAGTAGGTCTTCCAGAGTTTCTATAGCCAAAAACTTTATACTCATTGGATCACATTAGTGTAGTGCCTTTCCAAAGTTAGCTAGGCTTGTCCTCAGACATCAGATAAAACAATCCATCCCTGGAACTGTATGTGAATCCTTTCCAGCTCTCAACTTCACAAGACCTATCAGTGCTGGCATGCTGTTGGCATTTTGTCTGAGAAGGCAGGGTCAACCTACAACTCATGATGAGACATTAGGTTAGGAATGTTGTGGAGATTGTCACTCTAAAAAGAGGAAATGATCAGAGACTTGTCTAATCCCAGTTGTAACTCAAATCAGTAGGGTATGATAACATACATCTTAGAGTATCTGAGAGGCTGGTTGTGATATTATGATATATGGCCACTAGTTATTTTCAAATGCTTAAAGGCTATAATTTTGAAAGAAAGAGTAAGAAGTTGTTTGTTCAGGCATTTCTAACTCTTTGTGACCCCATTTGGGGTTCTCTTGGCAAAGATACTAGAGTGGTTTGCCTTTTCCTTTTCCAGCTTGTTTTACAGATGAGGAAACTGAGACAAACAGATTTAAGTGACTTGCTCAAGATCATATAGCTAGTAAGTATTTGAAGCCAGATATAAACTCAGGAAGAAGTGAGTCTTCCTGACTTTAGGTCAAGCACTCTAACCACTGTGCAACCTAGCCACCCCAAAGAAAGATGTCAACACTCTATCAATTATAGATTCTACCAGTTCATGTCAACAACCACTTAATTCACTATATACTAAGTAATTTTCAACCTTATTATATTTTTCTATCAGCATAATTCCCCTGAAAAATCAATAGAATCAGAAAAGGAGAGATAGCAAGTACAGACATGAATGTAAATTTGGTTCCTAAAGCTTCCTTCAATCTAAGGAACAACAACCCAATTGACCACTTAGAACTTAGAAGACTTTGAGCATTCATTTATAATTTTGGAATATCATTTTAATCCCTCTTCATACAAGGTATGTTGCTTTAATTTAGAATCTCCATACAAACTTTTTTTAATATAACCCAAAGGGAAACAGCAAAATGATTACAAATTATAAGCCTAGTTTTAAAAAGAACTGGAACTCTTCAATGACAGTTCAAAAACAAAAGCATATTAATTGAAATTTTCTCAGTCCTTAAAGGCTTCCAGGAATGAGAATATCTATAACCTCTTTTGCGGAATCAATTGATAAAATTTTGTGGGAAACTTTCAATTTTATTAAGATATACAATAGACATTAACTGCCTATTGTATATAAGCCATTGTGCTATGTACTCAAATAAAGAATGTTGAAAGATTTGTAAAAAAAATAAAAATAAACTAGAAAAAAGTACCTGGTTTCTTGGGACATTTCTGGCATTTGTGAAAGCCCCATGAAGTACCCACAGTGCCACAGCAGTCTTCTTGCTTTGAAAGTCCAGGGAGTGCTTTACCACACTGCAATGATTAAGTGTGAAAAAAGAAAGTTAATATTAGTGTAAAAAACACTGAGCTCTAGAATACTGCAGCATTTCACAGTCACATAATAAAATAGTTCCCTTGTTATCCATACAGTTGGGGAAAGGTTTTTGTTTGGTTACTTAAGCATCTTTTAAACAAAAGCCAAAACAGACTTATGTGTCACTAAAAATGAATATTTCCAAGTAAGTAATCCCTTCACTGGCACTTCTAAGCCGATGACTCAGAAAAATCTGTCACTATTCAGGGCACTTAACAAAACTTTTAAAGTTCCCTGAATACCCTCTCTTTTTTTTCTTTTAAAGAAAACACATAAGTTTAACAGAGAGTTTCAGATGTCTTTTTTCAACTCTATTTTGGTAGTCTTTGTGGCATCCTTAATGCCTAAATATGACTCAGAAAGTCCTGGCCTCTATGAAGTTCGCAATTTTGTTATCACAGAGGAACATGTGGCAATAAGGCAGAGGTGACTGGGAATGGCCTGATTCTGCATGCCAGCTACATGGACAAGTCTGATACATATCACAGATATAAACAGGTGAGGGGGCAAATTCAGCTAAATCAACAAGAGACAAGCTGGTACTTTCATAGCCAGAAAAGTAAGGTCTACTGTTTAAGAAGTCAGATGAGTTGCTGAGAACAGAAATAGTGTGCAAGTTCAATGAAGTTCAATATTGGGAAAAACACCATGCCCTGTTTTACAAGTCAAACTGTATTTATGATTTAATTACCATTTTTAATCAGCTAAATTGGAAAACAATATTCCCCACGAATAGTCAGCATCATTACATATGCAGATCATTCATTTACTGCACCCCATAAGTACTGCTTAAGTAAAACTGGAACAATCAAGATTTTCTATGTGTCTATATTCAGTTCACAAATTCTAATTTTCACCATGGTTTTCTCAAATTTTCAATTCAGAGGGGATGAAAACAAGCTGTTCCTATCTTTTGCATCTCAAAAAAATCAAGGTGCAAGTTTTCATTGCACAATTTAGGCTCCTTCATTCCACTGCTTTATTTTTATAGGTCCACAGCCAAAAACAGCACAAACTGTGTCCAGATCCATTAAGGGGCAGGGGAGGTGCTATCACAATATTGTGAGATTCTGATACCTATAAGGCATAAGAATGAATTGAAAGGGAATGAATGAAATCATGGTTTTAAATGAAGGAAGAGGGGAGAAATTTACATGTGTTATATTAATTTTGTGTTGTTGTTCAATTGTGCCCAACTCTTGTAACCCCATGTAGGGTTTTCTTGGAAAAGATACTAAAGTAGTTTGCCATTTCCTTTTCTAGCTCATTTCACAAATGAGGAAACTGAGGCAAACAAGGTTAAGTGACTTGCCTAGGGTCACACAGCTAACTGAAGTCAAATTTGAACTCAAGAAGATGAGACTTCCTGACTCTAGTCCTGGCACTCTATCCACTGTACCACCTAGTTGCCCCAACACAATTTTATGATTCCTTAATAGAAGTCTAGAACACAGAAAGTTGTAGTCCTAATTGTGCAATCTATTTCTGGAGTATTGTTTTTAGGTCTAGATGCCACCTTTTGAGAGAGAACCTGACAAATTTGTGTATTCAGAGATGGAATAGCAGGATGGTGCAAGGTCCAAAAGGCAAGATATATGAGGAATAGGACATTTAACTTAGAGAAGACAAAGTGAGGAGAGGGGAGGTTCTAAAAACTATCTTCAAACATTTGAAAAATTTTCCTATGGAATAGAACATCACCTTGTTTTAGTGTTGCATCAGGGGAGGGGATTCTGGGAAGATGGAGGAGTAGATCAGAAAATTCCAAGTTCTCCAGATTTCCTCCACAAACAAAACAAAATAGTGCCTTGGGGTGAATGCAGAGCAGCAAACATAAACAAGAGTTGGGGCAGAGCAGTGATCTTCCTGAGACAACTGGAGAAGACCTGAGGAAAGACACCATGATGGAGGTTTGGCCTGAGTGAGGTGCAAACACCTCCAGGCTATCTCCACTGAAAAAACAAACAACAAGCCCTGGGGGCAGCTGGGTTGGGAGGTAGCCTCAGTCTGAGTCACAGATAGTACAGTGGGGCTCAGACATCTGAGCAAAGGAAGACTGAAGGACCTTCTGCTGCAGAGGGACTCCAAGGCCAGCTGTGCTGCCCAGACACCATCCTGGGCTACAGCTGGAGGCTGAACATGAGAAGGAACCAGCACACATCTCATGAGTGCAGAAGCAATGAGGGGAGGATGCTGCTGGCTATGGGCACTTACAGGATACCTGAGTTCTTGGTTTCAGTTCCAGGTCATAGAAGAGAACTGAAGATTACTGCCACATATGGAGCAAGAGCATTTCCAGAATAGTGTGCCTGGGGGCCTGGCTTAGAAGTTGGGTGCAAAGCTTAAAAAAGAACAGCAAAAAGGACCTGAGGTCAGAGGCAACATGCCCCTCACCATAGGACTAGAGGTGATTATAATAACAAGCTGCTAAAAATTTAAAAAATAAAATAAAAATGAGCAAGCAAAGGAGAAAGAAACCAACCTATAGACAGCTACTATGGGAAAAGGGAAGACTGGGATTTGCTTTCAGAAGAGGATACTGAAGCAAAAAAAAAGTCTCTCCTACCTCAAAAAGAAATGTCAAAAGGTCACCTGCCCAAAAAGAGTTCTTGGAAGAATTTAAAAAGGACTTTAAAACTCAAATAAGAGAGATCAAGGAAAAAATTAGAAAAAAAAATAGGAACAATCCAAGAAAACCTAGAAAATAATGAAAAGAAAGTCAACCAACTAGAAAAGAAGATCCAGAATATTAAGGAAGAAAACAACTCCTTGAAAACTAGAAGTGTGTGTGTGTGTGTGTGTGTGTGTGTGTGTGTGTGTGTGGCGGGAGGCGGGGGATGGGGGGCATCTAGGTGGCACAAGGAATAGAGCACCAGCCCTGGAGTCAGGAGGACCTGAGTTCAAATCTGGTCTGACACTTGACACAAAAACTAGCCATGTGACCTTGGGCAAGTCACTTAAACCCAATTGCCTTCCAAAAGGTGCAAAAAAAAAAAACTAAACTAAAATTAGTCAAGAGGAAACAAATGACATTGTAAGACATATGATATATATATATATATAATAAAACAAACAAAAAGAATGAAAAAATTGAAGAGAATATGAAACAGCTCATAAGAAAAACAAATGATCTGTAGAACAGATCAAGAGGAGAACATATAAGAATACTCAGACTACCTGAAAGCTACAATCAGAAAAAAAGAATCTTGATGTAATATTATGAGAAATAAAGAAAATTGTTCTGAAATTTTGGAACAAGTGAAAGCAGAAATAGAAAAAAATCTACCAATCAACACCTGAAAAAGATCCCAAGATGAAAACCTACAGGAATATCATAATGCCAAAAGCTTCAGGTTAAGGAGAAAATATTACAAGCAACAAGAAAAAAAATTCAAATACTATGGAGCCACAATTACACAAGACCTAGAAGCTGCTATACTAAAAGACCACAGGTCTTGTAACTATAGATAGATATGTGTGTATGTGTACATACATATATCTATATCTATGTGTGTACATCTATGTACATATCTATGTATGTACAGGTTTGTACATCTATCTATATGTGTGTGTGTATATGTATATACACATATATATGCATATGCATATGTATACATACACACAAAAGAACTCAGGTTGTGGCCAAAAATGACTGTAAAGCTAAGCATGAGCAGCTTTTGAGAAGAATGCTGCTGAGAACAGCTTTCAAGGTTCTAATTACACAATATAGTGAACACTCTATTTATTCAATAACAAATCAATGCAAAACATTCACAGAAAATCAAGGTACATTATTCACAATGTTACCACTTATGACAGAAAATCAAAATACAGCATTCACAATCACTTATCACTAAAATGGCCACATAGTTTTCACCACAGTGGTCACAAAGTTTTGAACAAAGAACAATTATTTAGTAACTCAATCATTCAATCATCTCAATCATTCAACCATCCTTAAGGAGATTTGCCCCCTTAAAGGACAGCAAATACAACAGTCAAAGTTCTCCATTCATGGGTCACACTAAGTTACAAATCAGTCACTTATTCGGTTATCAGTCAATTAAGTACAATCATTTAGTCAATCAATCATTCAATCAATTCAATCATTCAATTATCCTTCATCATTCACTATTTGATCATCAGAAAATACACAGACCCTCCACCCCTAGGTCACTAGTAAATTACAATTTCTCAGTCAGTACATAGTATCCAAGTAGTCTTCTTTCAGTTTGACTCGGGGTGATCTCTCAGATTCCCTGGATCCCCTTCCATGGTCCCAGATCCTACCTGGATTCACCAAACTGTAACCTGGGTTCAAAGGCAGACTTTGAGCTCCAAGGTCCTTGTCCACCTCCCCACTCACTTCCTGTTCCACACTGAAGCTCACAGCATCCAGTCCACCTTAAATCCTTCACAGTCTCTGTTCCCAGAAAGTCAAGGCTTAACAAAGCCACAAATAGATTCATACAAAGTACCAGCATCACAGTCATGCTTCCTCAGTCTGCAGCAGCTCCAGCTGGCCCTTGGACACCTTTGGCAGCTCCCAGAAGCTCGGCTGGCCCTTGGACTAAGCAGCTCCTCAGAAGAAGCTCCAGCTGGTTCCCAGAATCAAAATCACTTCACCCAGTTTCCCAAAATCAAAATCATTCTCTCCAGCTTGGGGGGCCTTTTTTCTTCAGCCTCCCAGCAGCAGCAGTTTCTGCCTCCATGAAGCTTGCTCCAAGATCTGTCTGACCCAGCAGGGACTTCTTATATGCATATGGCATTAGCTCCTTTCTGTTTCAGCCAACCCCTTCCTGTTACATCAGCAACAGGAGTTCATACTTTCTGTTTCTTTAACAGAGGCTTCATTAATTACTAAGTGCTAAGTACCTCTCAGCTTGGCAATACAAAAGGAACTCCAAATTTCATTACTATTACACTTACCCAGCAAAATTAAGTATAATCCTGAATGAAAAAAAAAATGGACATTCAATGAACTGATAGACTTTCAGGATTTTTTTGCAAAAAAACCAGACCTCAATAGAAAATCTGATATACAAGATCCAGGAGAAATAAAAGATAAACAGCAAAGACCAATTACAAGGGATTCAATAAGGTCAAATTGTTTACTTTTTATATGTAGAAATAGATTGTATGCTTAAGATTGTCATTATAATTGGGTAGTTTGAAAGAAAAATTGGGGAAGAGTAGAGTATGATGGGGTGATTCTAAAAAAAGCAAAACTGTGTAGGAAAAGGTAAAATCTGTAATTATACCATACTAATGAGCTGTGAGAAGAACTGATACAGAGGAATAAGATGGGGGTGGAGGGCTGGTAGTACTGGAACCCCATTCACATCAGATCTAGGCTAAAAAAGGTAACAACATATACATCTAGAAGGGTATAAAAGTCTTCTAAATTTATAAAGAAATAAGAGGGTTAGTAGGGAACAAGATAATGGAGAGCAGTATAGAAGGGTGTGTAAATTAAGATTTAGGAAGTGGGGGAAGAAGAAAAGAGAGGGACCCCTAGAGGAGTGGGTAGAACAAGGAATAGGGGAGAGGATAAGGAAGAAATTCGTTAAAAGAGAGTGGAATAGGGAGGTAGAGGTTAGAAAAAAAACTAGAGGAAGGAGAGAGTAAAAGGAGAGGCTGAGAAGGACAAGAGTGAGGAAAAATAGGATGGAGGGAAATACACAAATAGTAATTATAACTTTGAATGTGAATAGGATGAATTTACAAATAAAACAGAAATGGATAGCAGAATGGATTAAAAACCAGAATCTGACAATATGCCTCTTACAAGAAACACACTTTTAAATGAGAGATACACATGGAGTTAACAATATACTACAAAGATTATACATTATGATGAAACAGGATCCATACCTAGGGTATGAGGATGGTTTAACATAAGGAAAACTATTCACATAATTGATTATATCAAAAATAAATGTAACAATCATATGATAATATCAATAGATGCAGAAAAAAACATCTGACAAAGTACAACACTCATTTCTATTTAAAACATCTAAAGGGGGGTTGCTAGGTGGTACAGTGAATAGAGCGCTGGCCCTGGAGTCAGGAGGATCTGAGTTCAAATCCAGATTCAGACACTCGACCCACTTACTAGCCATGTGACTTTGGGGAAGTCACTTAACTCCAATTGCCCTCAAAAAAAAAAAAGCAAAATAAAATAAAATAACACAAAACATCTAAAGGAATAGGCATAAATGGACTTTTCCTTAAACTGATAAGAAACAGAGCGGGAAGATGGCGGAGTCCACTTTGGCGGCACGGGCCGCTGCAGGGATCATTCAACCGCTCAATATTTTGGTTTCATCAGCCCTCCAAAATTGCTCCAACTCCGTGCATATGATTTCCACGCTGTCTTCACGGCGGCTTAGCCATTTTCAAACACCACTTGTTTCTCCTGCTGCCAAACTAGTTCCACCTGTTACCTGTGTTTCCCCAATAATAAGACACTGTCTTATTATTTTTTTGGACAGAAAAACACCAGAGGGCTTATTTTCAGGGGACGGCTTATTTTAATGAACATTGACAGCAATTTTAATAAACAGGTAAATGTGAACAAAAAAATGTACCTTTATTCAATAAGCAAATCACTGGGGAAGAACAGGATGACGCACTCACTGCTACAGCTCTGATTGGATGCAGCTCGGAGCGCGGCGTGCTTTTCACGGGGGGGAGGGGGGGACGGTGCATACAGAGGGTACCGTAATGTAGCGTGTAGCGCAGGGGATCACCTTCACTACAGTAGCAATCTCAATAGGGCTTATTTTCGGTGGAGGGCTTATTTTAGAGGAATCTTACCGTGTTTCCCCAATAATAAGACACTGTCTTATTAAATTTTTTGGAAATAAAAAAATCAGACGGCTTATTTTCAGGGGAGGGCTTATGTTGTCCTGCCTCAGCTCTCCTCCGCAGCACTGCTCTCAATGGCGCCAGTAAGCAAATCACTGGGGAAGAACAGGATGACGCGCTCACTGCGCGGCGTGTTTCGGGGGGGGGGGGACGGTGCATACAGAGGGTACTGTAATGTAGCGTGTAGAGCAGGGCATCACCTTCACTACAGTAGCAATCTCAATAGGCCTTATTTTTGGGGGAGGGCTTATTTTAGAGGAATCTTACACAGTAAGGGGAGGGCTTATTTTCGGGATAGGTCTTATTATCGGGGAAACACGGTATTAGTCTTGCATGTGGACACCCTTCGGCAATCCTTAGCAGTGTCGCCCCTTTGCTCCCAGCCGTCCTACAACTGCCCGTCAGAACCTTAACATACTGTAGTCTAAGAAAAGGAAAACGGAAGTCTGTGAAAGCCCTGCTCTACAGGTTCCTGCGCCTGCACTGTGGTCTTTGGGTGAGGAAGAAGGCCGGTTATAAGAAGAGGCTGTGGAAGAAGAAGGCTGCACGGAAAAAGCGCCTTCGGGAACAGGTGTTCTGCAGCAAGACTCAGAGCAAACTGCTCGACAAGATGACCACGTCCTTCTGGAAGAGGCAGAACTGGTACGTGGATGACCCCTTCCAGAAGTACCATGATCGCACCAACCTCAGAGTGTAGGCCTGAGCCATGGCCCTCCGTACAGAGATGAGTAAGGGCAGCAATGCAGAATGCCAGAATAAATCAGACAAATAACAAAAAAAAAAAACTGATAAGAAACCATTAGCAAGCACCATTTGTAATGGGGATAAGGTAGAAGCCCTCCTTGTAACATCAGGTGTGAAACGAGGATGCCAACTGTCACCAATATAATTCGATATTGTATTGGAAATCCTAGCAATAGGAATAAGAGAAAAAAAGAAACAGAAGGAATCAGAATAGGGAATGATATAATAAAACTATCTTTTGTTGCAGATGATATACTTGGTAAATCCTAAAGACTCAACTAAAAAAAGTTAATTGAAATAATAATACCAGCAAAGTAGCAGGATATAAAGTAAATCCACATAAATTGTCAGCATTCCTATCTATTATTATTACATTATTATTATAGGATCCTGCAGGAAGAGATGGCTAGTGATACTCTAGACAGTATAAAATACCTGGGAATACACCAACCAAAACAATTCCAGGATCTATGTGAACAAAACCATAAAAAAAACTTTGTACCCAAATAAAATCAGATCTAAATAAATGAAGAAATATTCATTATTCTTGTGAAGTCAGGGTCAATATAATAAAAATGACAATTTTACCAAAATTAGTGTATATATTCAATGCCATCCCAATTAAATTACCAAAAAATTATTTTACAGAGCTAGGAAAAAATAATAACAAAATTCATTTGGAAGAACAAAAGATCAAAATATCAAAGGAACTAATGGGGAAAAACATAAACAAAGGAAGTTTAACAGTACCAGATCTTGAACTATATTATAAGGCAATAATTATCAAAACTATCTGGTACTGGCAAAGAAACAGAAAAGTAGATCAGTGGAACAGAGTAGACATACAATCTACCACAGTAAATGAATTTAGTTACCCAGTGTTTGACAAGTTCGGGATAGAATTCATTATTTGGTAAAAAAAAAAAAATGGGAAAGCTGGAAAGCAGTCTGGCAGAAATTTCGCATAGACCAGTATCTTACACCATTTGCCAAGATAAGGTCAAAATGGATGTGTGACCTAGATATAAAGGGAGATATGACAAAATAATTTGGAGAGCATGGAAAATATTATCTATCAGACTTAAGGATAGGTTAACAATTTATGAACAAACAAGAAATAGAGTGTTGTGAGAAAATAAATGGATAATTTTGACTACGTTAAATTAAAAGGATTTTGTACAAATGAAACAAATGTAGCCAATATAAGAAGAAAAGCAGAAAACTGGGGGAGAAATTTATAGACAGCTGCTAAGATAAAGGTTTCATATCTCAAATGAACTTTGTCAAATCTATAAGAAGTCATTTCCCAATTGATAAATTGTCCAAGGAAATGAACAGGCAATTTTCCAATAAAGAAATCAAAACAATTTGTAGTCATATGAAAAAGTGCTCTAAATAATTATTGATTAGAGAAATGCAAATTAAAACATGCTTGAAATGTCATTTTATACCTATCAGATTGGCTAAAATGACAGAAGGAAAAAGTGACAAATGTTGGAGGGGACCTTAATCCATTGTTGTTGGATCTGTGAGCTGATCCAACCATTTTGGAAAGAGATTTGAATTATGCCGAAATAGTTAGTAAACTGCTTATACCCTTTGACTCAGCAATACCACTGTCAGATATGTTTCCCAAGATAAGTAGGGAAAATGGAAGTGAACCTACATGTTTGAAAACATTTATAGCAGCTCTCCTTGTGGTGGCAAAGAAATGGAAATTGCAGGGATGTCTGTCAATTGGAGAATAGCTAAATAAATTGTGCTATATGTTCATAATGGAATATTACTCTGCTATAAGAAATTATGAACTCGATTTTAGAAAAGCATGGAAAGACAAATAATGGAAGGCAAAATGAGCAGAACCAAGAGAACACTGTATACAGTAACAGCAGTACTGTTCTAATAACAACTTTGAGCAACCAAGTTATTCTATTATAAATACCCAAATTAACTTCAAAGATCCTTTGATGGAAGATGCTGTTTGAATCCAGAAAGAAATGTTGCTGTGGTGTAGGAAATGGTGAACTGATTAATTTAGAAAGAGACAAAAAGATTTGGACTTATGAAGGAAGATGCTAGTGAATAGCACTTAGAGAAACAGATAATAGGAGCAAATAAGCATAGTATGGTCTTATATATATTTGTATAAGTGTATATGTTTATATATGTTTATGTTTGTAGACATCTATATATGTATATATGTGTGTGTGTATGTATATATATATATATATATCCATACTTAATTGTAGACTTCTTCAGGGGAGGGTGAGGAGGGAAGGAAGAAAACAAAGTAAAAAGTGCACAGAAGAGAACAAAAGAAAACCAACAAGGACGCAAAGAAAAGCTGGGCAGCTTTGAAAACAATATGTGGTATTTATTATATAGGTTTTCTTCAGAGAAATTTGTTGTTTTATACTGAATTCTCTCTTCTGGTCTGTAGTGTATATAGCAATGTTTTTTTTTCTCATTTTGTATTTATGTGCAAAATAAAAAATGTATCAAAAAAGATGTTGTATCAGAGAACATATCTCGAACTAAATGGGCAGAAGTTCCAGGGATTAAAGCTTCAAATAAGTAAAAGGAGAACTTTCTAATAGAGCTAACAGTCAATTAGGCAGCTTCAGGAAGCAGTGAGCTTCATCATCACTAGGAATATTAAAGCAGAGGAGCAAAAGATGAAAGAATATTATGGAAATAATAGATTTCTATATTGACTTGCAGGTTAGGCTAAATGACTTCAAAGGTCACTAAACACATACACATTAAGGATCTACTATATGCTAAGTACTAAAGATTTGAAGACAAAAGTAATAAAGTTTCTGTCAGGAAACAAATCTTACAATATCGTGGAGATGGAAGATGTTCGTTCATTCATAGAAAAATAAATACAGTATGTGATCTTTACTAAAACACACACACAATGGGAAATCAAGAAGGGCCTCTTTAAGCAGGAAACACTTGAAGTGAACATTGAAGGACTCAAAAGCTTTGATGAGATGAAAGTGAAGAGGGAAAGCATTCTAGGAATGTGAGATAGATGGACTGTGCAAGAGGAGACGAAATGTCAAGTATGGGAAACAGTCAATTTGGCTAGAAAACAGAGCACATGATGAGGAATGTATAATCAGTCTGGAAAGACAGGCTGACAAAAGAGAATAGAAGTGGGAACCAGAAAGGAGAAGTGTGATACATAACAGGTTAAAGCAAGTGGAGAATGATAACTAGAAAAGTGAGTTTTGACCTAGGCCATCTATGACTTAGCATCCCTGTGCTTCTCAGTGAACCTGTAGGACAGTAGATTGTCACATCCTTACTGTGCCAGTGGTAGTACTGATTAGGCCAGAGGTAGGAAGCAGGAAGGGAAAGGGGAGGGAGGAGGCACAGCATACATGTTAGTAAGGGAGTGCCAAAATGCCTTTTAGATTCTGGTGTCCCCTTAGGATAGACTGAAGCTCAGGCTGAGGCTAACTAGACGTAGAGGATTATGGTGAGGTTTTACTGACACCCTTCAATCCAGAGCCAGGGGAGACCTGTCTCAAGGAATGTACTCTGGCGGAGATACATCTAACAGAGCTGGGTTGACTTTTAAAAATAGGTACAGAGAAGACAAGAAAAACAGAAAGGTAGTACATTCTTTTGCCTATGTTTTCCCCCACATGCATATACCAAGACTGTGTACCTTGTCCAGAGACCCTCTCATCCAATAATCATGAAAATGGGATATGGGTTGGGGGAAAAAAAGCAGCTGTGCCTTAGAGGATACTGAAATGTCTATTATCATCACGCTTTTAGTGCCCTAATTTCTTTCCCTAGTATATTTCTGAAGAATTAGGTGAGGGAATTTGGAAGAGAAAATAGCATATATAATCTCCCTTCCCTGACCTCCTTGCCAACTACCCAAAAGGTGATGTCATGCCAATACTACTGGACTAATGCCACTGCCCTCAAGAGGCCTCAGAAATATCATTTGTAGCTTTTTTTTTTAAAGGATCATTACTCCAATTCTTCAAAAGATCCATAATTTCAGCAGTATGGACACCACCCTCCAATGATACTGATCTTTATTGCTTTTTGTATAATTTTCCTGATTTACTGTCCCCAAAAAAATCGCCACCTGGTGACCAAACTTGTGGTGATAACTTTGTAAAGCCATAAAATCATGAAAGATTTCTTAAGTAATTTAAAAACTTAAAAAAATAAGTTGTTTTAAAATTAATGGAATGCAAGAGATATTCTTTCATAAAATATAAATTGTAGGACCCGTTTGATACTTGATCTCCATTTAGAGGTAGAGCTAAAGCATTTTCATTTAACTGGTAGTTAAATTGTGATCACTACTAGTTTAAATCTTCATATAAATATATGAGTTGGAGCAATGTTTCCCAACTCTGATTCATCTGGCACTTGAGGTTTACAGTTTTTGTCAGTACAAACTGGCAGCAATCACAACTGTGATCCCACTACTTCAGTCATGAATTGGACCATGGAGCTGCAGCACAGCTAAAAATTTAAGTGTCCTCTCAGTGATTTTTGACCTCTCCCTCATGTTGCAACACTATAGGTGCATAACAGAACCTCACTATAACACTATTTGCTTTAATGGAGAATTCTTTGTAAGACTACTCCATCTTGCATCCCATTTAAGGGAATTTATATAGTAACATGCTCAAAGTACCATGTTACACAGACAGCCCCCTTCCCCACCCTGTGAAACTGTATGAGTCACTTAAGCTCTCTTGGCCTCAGTTTTCTCAAATATAAAATGAAGGGGTTGGAGTAGGTGGGCTCTATGGTGCCTTTGAGCTCTAAATTATGATGCTAAGATCTTTGTAATAAAGATCCAATGTAGTTGTCCAAATGCCCTATTATTTATTCACATAGGCTATTGTTGCTGATCTTGCAACTGTGACATTGAAATACTGTCATGAAACACATCTATTATATCAATCAACTAACATTTATTAATAACCTATTATATGCCAGGCACTGTGCTGAGCATAGGGGATACAAAGATAAAAAGGAAACTGCCCCCGTACTCATAAGACGTTCCACTCTACCAGGAGAAGCAATATGTATATAGATAAGGAAATACAAAACGTATACAAGATTAATGTGAAGTAATTTCAAGGTGGGACTCTAGTAGTTGAGTGAATCAGAAAATATTTCATTAGGAGGAAAGGGGAAGAATAGAGAGAATAGCATTCATTAAGTGCCAGACACTGTAATTTGTAATGCATACTACAAATACTATTTCATTTGATCCTCACAACAACCCTGGGAGATAAGTGTTATTATTATCTCTCATTTTAAAAGATGAAGAAACTGCGGCAGTTGGAAGTTAAGTGACTTTCCAAGGGTCACACAGCTAGCAAGTGTCTGAGGCCAGATTTGAAGTCAGGTCTTCCTCTATCCAGTGTACTACCTAGCTTAACACTCAAGATAGTTCCTATTAAGATGGTCACATAGTAGCTCTCATAGGAGTCCAATCTCAAAAGAAAAAGATTGAACAAATGAATGAAAAATCCAAAGAGAAAAGTCAACAAATTCCTTCATCAAGACCAGAATAGCACAAAAACAGACAAAAGCTAAGACTGGAAGAGGAGTACCACCAACAGACAGCATCATAGGACAGTGCCCTGACAGGGAAGCCCCAAGGGGGAAGCACAACACAAATTACACCTGACTAAAAAAAAAAAAAAGCAAGCACAAGCAATACAGAAACTATCCAGCCCCCTGATAAAGGAAGAATGGAAAAGAAGGAGGAGCAACCTGTCCAAAAGAGTCCTAGAGAAAAACAGAAAACCACTTGAGCATCCTGATCAGAAAAACTCCCAAGGGTACAGAAGACCCAGCACCCTGATAGGGCAAATCACAAGGAGTTGAGAGGCTCTGATCAAGGAAGCTCTAGGGTATGGGGAGGGGCAGAGCCCTGATCAAGGGAGCCTCCTAGAGAACAAAAATCATCCAGGACCCTGATCAAGGAAACCTCAGGGTGTACGGAAGATCACTTAGTCACTTAATCAAGGAAATACCATGGGCAACAAAAAGTTCCCTGATTGAACAGCTACAACTCTGATCAAGGAAGCCTCAAGGGAGGGAGCAAAGACAGGGCTGATGAAGACAGTCAGTTATAGAGCTCTGAACGGGACTCAATGTCTACCAGAACTCAGACATATCTAGGAAACTAGAAGTAAGCAGCAGGAATCCAGAAAAGCAAAGTCAAAACCTTAAGGGCTTTGCCACCCCCTCCAAAAGAAATACTTAAGAGCTCCAGTCATTATAATGACCAACTATGACTCCAGAGAACTAATGATGAAACATGATACCATATCTGATAAAGAGGTGGGGGACTCAAAGTGAGACTGGGACATACATTTTTGTATGTGGCTGAAATATTGATTTGTTTCACTTAATTATTCTTTTTTATTGCAGGAATATTTTTAATTGCAGAGAATTCGGGTAGAAAATGGGAAACAAATGATAGTGATGCTCCCCCCCCAAAAAAAGACAAAAATGAAAAAAATAGCATAATTAGAGCAGAATTTTTAAATGGACAAAAGAAATAAAGCATTTAAGAAGGAGACACAGAAAAGTATGCCAGTTTTGAAATGATTATGAAATTCATTATATTATTTTGAAAAGAAATACAAGTTATATGTAATGGAGATGCAGGATTTCATATGTAATACATTTTGTCTTGTTCTTTGTGTATAAGAATTCTAATATTCAAAAGTTTGCCAATCTAAGAAAAAATTTTAAAGAAAATGTTTTTAAAGAAAGAAAAAGAAGATGGTTCAAGAGCCTTGAAGGAAACTAGGGAATCAAAAAATAGTGGCAAGGAGAGAGTGTTTTTCAGACTTGAATGGCAATCAAGGCAATGCCATGAAGGTGGGAGACAGATGTTCCAGTTTAGGTGAAACTTAAGAGTGCATGAAGGATAGTAATATGTGTTGAGCCTGGAGAAGTTTACTGGTGCCAGAATGTAAAGGGCTTTAAATACCAAAGAAAAGAGCTTGGCATTTATCATATAAGCAATATGGAGTAACTGGTGTTTTTGTAACATGTACTAATATAATTATATTTAAACTATACTACACAAAGGAGTATAAAATATATTCCCTATGGCTGAATAAATGGTGTTTTATGGGGGGAAAAATTCATATTGAGATGCAGAACCAAACTGACAAATGTACAATTGGAAAATGATAGAAATAAAAATACTTTGAGAATCAGATTGAGGTAAAGTCATGGAAGGGAATACAAGGATGGGTTCTTCCCACTCATTTGCAACATCAAGCAGTGTTGTTCTTAGGCCAAGTTCTGAAAAAAGGAAGTGACTCAACAGCTCTGAGGGGGAGGGAAATTCCAGATCCTTGAAGCAGGGCACATAAAAGAATAACCTCCAGCTGAGAAGGGACACTAGGCAAGGCCAGGGAATAGGAGGCCAGATTTACAGAAACAAAGTGAGTGGGTGGGAATCTGGTTGAGTAAAAGGTTACAGAAGTGAGGTGGGGCAAAATCATGGAGACTTTTCCAAGTAGTAAAGAAATTTCAAATAAGATTGGCATTTAAACATAAATCCAGCCCAGGTGACAAGGGAAAAAAAGGGCAAAGTCCTCTTTGGTTCTGACCTTTCTTTTCTGGATTCCTGCTGCTTACTACTATTTTCCTAACTATGTCTGAGTTCTGGCAAGCCTTAAGTGTCCCAGTCAGAGCTCTACACTTGACTGTCCTTAATCAGCCTTAAATCAGTCCTTAATCAGGGAAGTCTGACTTCCCTCTCTTGAGCTTCTCTTGATCAGGTTTGGCTATTCAATTGGTGGGCTGCCCATGGGGCTTCATTGATTAAGTGACTTCTTGAAACAAAAGAATTTTGGGCCAATTTAGTTTAATTCAGAGAGTAAGGAGGACAGAATGAATAGAGGTCAGATTCAGCTTCTGGAAGGCACTATCTCTGGTGCAATCTAGTTGATGATGAGCAAGTAACAACCTTTCAGTGCCCCAGGCAACTCAGTGAGGTTATAAATTAGAAATTAGTAGCTGATCATCAGTGAAGGGTATTTCCACAGAAAGAGCTCTATATACTGAAGAAATCTCAGGTTGGGACATTTAAAAAAAATATCAATGGAATCTTAGTGAAAAATGCAGTATGCCAAAAATATAATGGATTAAGTACTTTAAAAATAATTTTTCTGCACCCCTTCCTTCCCCTTAAGTACTTTATAAATAATGTTTATGCCCTTTCCTTTCCCTCAACATTAGCAAATGCTTGAAAGAAAAATAGCACCAATTTTGATTAAAATGAAAAAGTGATGATAATCAGAGAGAGGTAAAAATTGCAGCCTGCCATCATGTAAAAGAATATTGGCCACTGTTTGAGTTCAATACTCAGTGGGAGAGGATTTAGGGGCTCAGCATGAAGTCCTTCCCAGCTGGAGGGACATCCCGGTAGAACTACAAGCCAAAGCAAACTCCTACACAGCCACACACCATCACACTGTGTGAGCATCATGAATGTGAAGTCTAGTTTTCCACAGAATTCTATTCCATGTGGACAGAGAACCAGAAGTCAGGGCAGAAATGACCTCTGAATGGGGGGTGACCCTTTTCATTCCAATTTAGTTTGAAAGTTTTGCATTAATCGGCAGAGATCCCCCATGTCATTTAATATACACAATGGCTGCAACTATAAAACTCAACTTCTGAGGGGAAAGAAAAAGAATAAAGAAGAGGGAAGAAATAAATGAGGCCTTGAAAGGTTCACTGAAAAAGTTCATGGTTTTTCAAATCATTTCTTCTAGTGAGGAAAACCCTAAATTAACTGATAGTGACCATAATTCTTTTTCTAAGCACGAGCTTTACTTTGTGCCTTTATTTATTTCATGGGTTACAATATAATGCAAAGAATGGAACAAAAGATAATTTTGAGAATATACACAAACAGAAAAAGTGAAGAGGCAGTTACACAACAGGGATAAGAGACAATGCAAAATAGCCACCAACCCTTAAGATAACAAAAGAATAGCCCACTCCAAGAGAATTCATGAAAAAAACATTTCCGGAATCACAAATGATGAGAAGGAATGAAGGGGTTGCAATCCACATTAATAGAGGAAATAGACATAGGAATGAAATCATGGACAAATGCATCAACATAAAATAAAATTAACTTTATCACTATCCTCATGGCTAACACTTATTCAATGTTTTAATATCTACAAAGCATTTCATTTACATTATCTCATAAACCTCACAATAATGTTGAGTTACTATTATGTCCATTTTGCAGATGGGAAAACTGGGGCTCAAGGAGGTTAAAGTACTTGTCCATGGTCACTGTTAGTAACTGTCAAAAGCAAGATATTTATAAGCATAAATAAGAGATACAATAAAACTATACTGCAATTACACATAGGTGACATAGTCAACTTTCAGGCTGCACTCAATATTTTCTACAAGAGAGTATGCAGATAAATATTTTAAAGGAGTGATAGAAAGTAGGAGGATATAGGAAGCATTATGTTACTCCAATCACCAAACTCCTAAGAGGACAATACTATGAAAAGCATTTAAATGTGAGAGTTGACAATATTTGTAAAACTGTGTTGAAAAATATTAAGTGCTATACAAATCAAAATTATTATAAACTGTGCTCCAGGTAAGCATATGCTCATAGGTAGCATTTAGATGATTTCAAAGCAAGGTAAAGCCTCATCATGGAGCATTTCTCATACCACAAATGTGGCAGTACTTTGGGTTCAATCACGTCACCCAAGTATACTATGTCTCTCTCCCTGTATAACAATATCATCCCACACAATGTTTCCCTCCCAAACCACCATAATAGTATAAAATAAACATTCTACCCAGCAATGCCTCCCTCCCATGAGCGACCAGTTACCCAGGATTTCAAATGCTCCATGGACACAGCTAAAGACAAAAAAGCTGGCCCTAAAAAATTATGACATAGATGAAAATAGATAGTTCTTTCTTCAACCTCTCCACAACTATGATAACCCTGCCCCATCTTTCCCTCTGATAGTCCATTCAAATAGCACTCTTATATAATATCACTCATTTATATTTTAGTGATGTCAGAATCTTTGCCTTTTTTTTTTAAGCAATCAGGGTTAAGTAACTTGCTCAAGGTTACCCGGCCAGGTGTTTCTGGGTGTGGCACTGAGGGTCTGAGCCCGGGATTCGATCTCCAGGTCGTCCCAACACTGGAGCCGGTGCTCTTACTCGCTGAGCCACCGGGCCGCCCCAGAATCTTTGCCTTTCTACCAAGATCTCAGAAACAACTGGATCACTGAGGAAAAAAGTCTGAAGGACAAACATAGAGACACAACATCACAAATTGAGCATGACTACTCCCATTGACCCAAGAGAACCCAGGAAATTCTGAAGAGCATGACTCTCCCTGTGGACATAAATTTGGAAGGTTTAGGAGACACCAATCTGCCCCAATTAACCATAATCCTCAGAAATGCAATATGGTGTAGTGGAAAGAATTCTAGTCCCAGGTCTATCACTAATGAGTAGTGGGAATTGTGAACTTCGACCAATCATTTTGCCTTCTTGGTAAACAGATTTTCATCTGGGAAATGAGAAGATTTATTTGATTAAATGAGCTTTTCCCTAGCACTATGATTCTACGTAGACTATTTTCAGCATTGGAACTAACCAGTAAGTCAGATTCCCAGAAAGGGCATTATTATGCAAGAGCTCTCTTAGTTATCTTATTGGGACTATGACCATCCCTCCTTAGATCTCTCCTGCCTACCTCCTTACTGTTAGAGTCTGGACTGCTGGTGATCCTGCAAACTCAGGCAAAATTCAACCAGAAGAAGAGAAAGGGCATGGAAGATGCTGTCAAACTGTCACTGCCCTTGTGACATTGATTTGATACCATCAAACCTTTTGGTGTTAACTGTGCCTAAGTCCTCTTAACAGCTATACAACATGACCTAGAAACCATCCAGCACAAGAGGAATACACCAGAGCCACAAAGAGAAAAAGACCCAACAATATTCAATGCTATAGCCATACTGAATTGTTGGAATGAGATATTGCCTTTCCTTCCTCCAAAACAATGTGTTGTGTTTCCCCAATTAAAATGTAAGTTTTTTAAGTGCAAGGGATATATATTTTTTTGTTCTTGTTTCTGCTTACACATATGTGTAAGTGCCTGACATATAATAGGCATCTAAATTTGTTGTTGTTCAATCACTTATTCATTTAATCATTCATTTATTCACTCATTCAATAGGATTTTAGAACAAAGGAAGCTTGAAAACTAGTCTCAAACATGAACTACTATATCCCCCATGCTTTTGTATGATGGCTGCCAATGGAGGGAGAGATCTTTCAACACTCTTTGGGTCTACTACCCTCAGCTCCCACCTTTTCAAACAGCCCAATAAAAACCCTGCACATTAGTACAGTGTAATGGAAATAACAGTGAAGTTAAGAGTCAGGCAAGACCTGGCTTTGAATCTCACCTCCAACACTTAAAAGCTTGGAAGTTAAAAACAAATCACATAACCTTTCTAATCTTCAGTTTCCTCAACTGCAAAAATGTGGATGATAACACCTGTAATACAGATATTTTGAGAAGATTGTTGAGAGGCTTAAATAAGATGTGTCCAGAATGTTAAAAAAAAAACTTAGAGTATTATTAACTATTTTGCTAACACTTGTTAAATATCACTCCATCACCTAGGCTTACATAGCTATTATGACCCAGACTAACCAAATTGTAACTTTCCTTCTTGCATGACCCTGAATTGTGTTTGGTTTTATCCCAATAATCTTCATCTCATCTTCATCTCAAAGGTGCTCCATTCTCTTGGCCATTCTGGTTACTCACCATTACATCCCAGAGCAAAATTGCTATTTTTAGCCCAGACTCTTACCTCAGAAAGGTACTAAACATCCAGTGTCCTGCCATAATTAGTCTATACACATTCTACTATCACCACCACCCCTAAGCTAAAGAATAAAGGCTTCATTAGGACCTCAGGCAAGGCCCTTCATAACCCAGGATAACCCTATGGGTAATGAATTGAACATTGGAGATTCTACTCTCATTTATTCTGTGGACATCCCATTGCCTTCTGATTTGGAAGGAACCTTTTTAAAGGCAAGACAAAAAAGCTTCCAAAGTGCTGAAACTATGGCTGGCCTCCCTTAAAAAGTAGCACTTTGCACAAAAACTCTATTGGTACAAATCACAAAATCTCAGAATCAGAAAGGGATTTCAGAGGCCATTTCCTACAATTTATTCACTTGAATACTATCTCAAGATATGACCCACTCTGCATTAGGCCCATAACCTTGGAACTATGCTTACCCAAAATCAAAGAGTTACTGGTGAAAGGGACATTAGAGGCCATCAAGTCCAGTCCCTTAATTTTGTAGATGAGGAACTGAGGCAAAGAAAGATCAAGTGATTAGCCTGTGGTCACATAGGTCATAAGTAGCACAACCAGGATTCATATACAGGTTCTCTGGCTCCAAATTCAATACTCTTTTCCAGCATACCTAGTACAATTCTCTTCAGAATAAGTCTTACTACACACACACACACACACACACACACACACACACACACACACACATACGTGATGCAGTGAAAAGTGTTTACAATACATTTTCCTCAAAAGAACTCAGCAGTAGATAATTTAAGTATTGTTATCTCCTTTTTACAGATGGGGGAAATAAGGTTCAATGATCCTAAGTGACTTCCCTATCACTGCATCATAATGAACATTCCTAGTTGCATGAATTGTTATCATTATCATTATTAAAATTCTTCTTAGTTTGTGAACCTCCCCTTTCCCATTTCTTGCTTGACCTAACTCTGTCCAAATTCTTTGGGCCAGGATATTCTATACATCTCCCCCCTACACCAGCACTGTCATTTGTCTCCTATCCACCTGTCTATAATTGATCAGTGCCAAGTGGTACAAGGGGTGCCTCTGTGTAGTCCCAGTGGGCCATATTCCATTTCCTTGCTGCTGCTCTCCTCCCTAACACAGCGTTCCTCAGATGTCTTTAAGACTTTACCCAGATTAATTAAATTTAAATTCTCCTATATTATCGAATAAAAATGCAAAGAAATATCAATTCATGTCTTAAGTTGCAATCCATCAAAAAACAAATCTCTCCAATACAGTTCCCAGGTATCCCATAAATTACTGTACCCTTACTACTATTGTGCCCACATTCATCCACACCCAGGAACAAGCATTGCCAATAGCTTGCCATAAAATCTCATGGTATTCTGGCACTCAGAAGCTATTCACTAAATAGTGTGATGAGCTGAGCAACTTGAATCCCACTTTTGGAAATCTGGGACTTTTCATGTTCACAAAAATAAGGTCCCTTGGCGGGGGGTGGGGGGGGACCTTTGGCTACACTTAGTATACAATATTAATTAAAAAGCTTCTAGGCACATCTTTTTTTCCAATTGTAAACATCTTCCGGGTGAAACAAATGTATCTCTACCTCTGTTAAGGAACCTTAGGCAACTTCCAGGAAAAATGATGTCCTTCTGTCCCTCAGCATCAGCTGCTATCTATCCAAAAAGAACTGGGAAACTTCATGAGAGCTGTTCAATGTCCACAAAATGGAGCATTCAACCTGTTTATTTATATTCAGCAATGAGAAAAAAGTTACACATCTCTGAAATATGTTATTGATATAATTGCTCAGCAACATACTTGATCAGTTTGATCTAATGGCAAATTATTATAAACAAGACTATTGTCCAATGTATCACTGGCACAGTAACAGGCATTGTCTCATATGAAGAGGAGGAAAACTCTTAAATACTTCCAGATTTTCTAAAAAGACTTGTAAAAAATTTGTTTTGGATTCAGTAAGGCATTCTTTACAAGTAAGCTTTTTTGAAAAATAAAAAAGTCCATCCAGTTTTCTTTTATTAGAGTGATTAAAGAAATGTTAGGCATTTGGGGTATCTGATAAAACTTTAATCCTTCAATATTCCATGATATTGATTTTACAAAGAACCTACTGTGGATAAAGCACTAAACTCTGTAAATGGAACTGCATCAATTTCTGATGGTGTATTTGTTTAAAAGAATTCATGGCCAAACCCTGGACTCCCAAGAATTCCAGACTATGTTCATTTTTGAAATGGTAATTAAAAAAACTACACTTAAGCAAAAATGGTTTTTAAATGAAAAAAAAAATCCCTAAGTGTAAAACATCTGATTTTACTTTACATTTTTAAAGTAAATTATTCAATTGTGGTCTTTCATTGACTTTACTCTAATAATCCTAGTATTTCACAAAAGGAGAATCCACAGGTTTCTGAAGTGTGCTCTTTTGTGTTATTTGGGTAAACACACACACATACACATCACAGTTTTCTCTCAACTTTCTTTGCTAAATAATTACAGAAATTCCATGATGTAGCCTTGTTCTGGGTGACAACTAGATTAAATTTATTTAAATGTCCTTTATTGATATTGCCTCTACGTGACAAAGACTAGTTTAGGAGAAGAATTAAGAAAAGTAAAGAGGAATGATCAGTATTATTAAGGCAATCAATAATCCCTCAAAAATTATATTCTATCAAACCTAAATGTCTATGTGTTTTTCAAATATTTATTTCTGCCACAACATTTTGTGTAAAACCTCACTCCTATACAGGATCTTGCCTGGCCCTAGAAAGACATTCTAAGACTTTGAAAAGGAAGGAGGGAAGTGGAATAACATGCAACAACAGGGTGTAAATGCAATACAAATCATCTGGCTCCTAAAGACTGTCCTGCTGTGTACCACCTATGCATACTATTCTAGTTTATTGATGCCTATGAAGCATTAAGTGATGGTGATTTATTTCTGGACACAAGAGAGAATTTGAAGTGGGTTAAGATGAAAAGCACAAAGATGATTAATGGGTTTGGAAAATGAGACCTAAGATGAAAAAATAAGAAACTATAGTTGTTTAGTCTAAAGGGGAGAACCCTTAGGGGTGGTTTATTAATGAAGAATTTAGGTTAGATGTCAAGAATAACTTCCTAGTCTTAAGCTTATTAAATTCTGGAATGTGCTACTAATACTTTTCCTCTACAACATCATCAATTCCATTCTTTCCTCTCTATCCCAATAACCACAACTTTAATTGAGGCTTGGTACATTCTTCATAAATTATTATGAATAAATAGACTGTCACTTTTAGGACTGTTCCCTTTAAGCAGACCCTCATTTTTATGTATAGAATAATTTCTTACAATCATCACTTTGATCATAATACAGCTCTATATTTGTTGTACCTGCCTTATGAAAAAGAACTAAATCTTTGACCAAATTCTTCCTAACTACATTACTTCCTTTATTTCTATACACAGAAGGCTCTTAATAAATATGTGCTGTTTTTGTGATTCCCTTTATTTTGAAGGCTATCATTTTCAGCTCTTTTAGAGTTCATTTTTTGTCAGAAGATCATTGATTTAGAGATAGAAGGAACCTTAGATGTCATCTATTCAGTGGTGTCAAACTCAAAAAGAAACAGGGGCTACTATAAGAATCCTTGCAGGTAGCATATTGACTTAGAAAAACACATATTCACATTATCTATGTTCTATTGTATTTTTATTTATTTTGTTAAATATTTCCCAATTGCATTTTAATCTGGCTCAGCTGCTCTCCTTGCAGTGAGCATGTTTGACAACTCTGATTTAGTTCATCTGCTTCATTTTTGCAGATAATGGAGGATAGACTTCCCAAGAGCCCCTTCATCTAGCTATTCCATGCTGGTCCCAGAACATTAGATCTAAAACATCTCTACTCTTAAATTCCCTTCTTTCCACCATCCAGAAATCCAACATTGCATCATATCTAGTTTTCTTGACTGACAAAGTGGGGAAATGGTGATTAACTCTAAACCTATTTCATCAGAGCTGCATGTTTTAAGATTCATCCTTTATTCTCCATTCTGTACATGAAGTATAGTTTTCCAGTAATCTATTAAAAAGGTAATATTTATTTCATTCAATAATCAAATATTTACTGAACAGCAATTACCTGTCAATCAATCCACCAATCAGCAAACATGTATGAAACATCTACAATGTGCCAGGCACTACAGTGTGAAAAATAAAAATGAAATGGCCCCAACCCTCAAGGAGCTTACATTCTATGGGAGAGTTTACTTTATAACTATAAGAAACACAAAAGAAATTTGAGGTTTGGTCGCTGCTCTCAACTCTAGCAAAGTCACAAGTCATAGACATATAAAATAATTAGAAAATAAGTAAATAAAAATTGCGTTGAGTTGCTTATAGATATGATAGGAATTCAGAGAAGGGTAGCAGTGTATACAGTTGTGGTTAAAAGCAACATAAACTATAGTAATCAGGGGAGACAATGGAAGAAGTGAAAGAAGATGGGTATTGAAATACTTTAAGGGTTTAGAAGGTAGAGGGGAGAGCATTCTTGGCATTTTAGAGACTTCTATATAGTTGATTATATGTTCACCTAGCTTTTTTTTAATTGTAATGTTTGATGTCAATGAAATGCATCCTTGATAATAAACTCTTAGAAAGTAGGGGTCAGGTCTATCTTACACAATATCTGTTTATATGGCAACATTGCTGTCTTTTGGATAAAAGTGCCCGGAAATATTTTAATAGATAATTGGTGTTTGTGTGTGTGTGTGTGTGTGTGTGTGTAGTCAGAAAGTAGATTTCACTGAAATGAGGCAACTTTTAAAGACCTCCCTTTGATATGGGCACCTGGTCAAATATATAAATATCAAACATCTTTTCAATGACTAGAATAAAAATATACATATGACTGGTGTTCCATTCAAAGTATCAAGTTAAGAGATTGAAGGCTTATTTCAACTATGCTGTAGTTGACCAAAACATTTTAGAAACTCTTCTTGGAAGCTACTATCAAGGTCAAGAGAATATTTTTAAAAATCCTTAATAGTGTCATCTTGATCTTTTAAAGATAGATTTAATTTTAGAAATAGTGAGAAGTCATTTGAAGTCAAATATTCAATGAAGTAGGTGATAAAAATGAGTACTCTTTTTTGGATGAAAAAAAGAACTACTAGTATTTAGAGCTAAAAGAGATCTCCAAGATTATTTAACACCAAAACTATTTTACAGAAGAAGAAACTACAGTGGAATGGGGTTAAATGGCTAGAACCCCTAGACTAATTTTTAAAGTGTGATTTTATCTATTTTTATTACATTTTTATTTATTTTGTTAAATATTTCCCAATTACATTTTAACCTGGTCCAGGCACATTCAGAAGCCAGGTGGGCCGCATGTGGACTACAGGTGCATGTTTGATATCTCTGAACTAGATGACAGCTAAAGTCTTTTCCAACTCTAAATTGGTGATGCTAGTACAAAAAAAAATCTAAATATCACCAGCCACATTACTTTAGTGGGCCATGGATGCTTTAAGCAATCTGTGCAATAATAAAGACATTTTTCTTCAAGGCTAGTAGTTTGCTTCTATGGGAAAGACTCAGAAAGGCTGCAGGCATTAGCTTTCTCATTTGTTTGTTAAATCAGCTACGTTGGGCAATGATTCTCTATAAAGACAGGTTTCTTCATTTCAAGGCAGTAAGATGCCTGGGTTTAGATTAGATCTTCCTCAGACAGGGTAATGTCTGGGTCACAGCTGATTCTCTGAAGTGCTCTTTAAAAAGCTTCTAGGAATCTACATTTTGGCATCCTAACATCTGCCCTGTACTTTGACTTCAAGGAAATTGAGCAAGTATATCCTACTGGCAGAAACCCAGTAACATGTAGCATGTTCTCTTGTACATATTTGATGTTCTCCCTGTTCCCCAGCCCCTTTAATTCTTCAACTGTCTTTGCTGCTCTATTCCTACTCTATGGAGAAGGGACCAGCATGAAGTCAATCTGGCCCTGTCTACTGGACATAGGCCAGTTAACAACTCAGGCTACAAACTACAGGCACCCTTGGCTTTGATGTGTGGTGTTGTCTTTAATCAGGTAAGTTTTGGCCTGGCTTTTCTAACCTAACAGTCACCCTGGATCAACTAGAGACAAGAAGTTTCACTGACATATAGTAATAGGTCATGCCAGGCAAATATCTGGATGGGAGACAAGAAAAACTCATTGCATAGGAACTGTTATGAAGGATTTTAGAAAGTGAGATTATTGGGGTGGCCAGGTAGCACAGCGAGTAAGAGCACAGGCCCCAGTGTCGGGATGACCTGGGGATCGAATCCGGGCTCAAACACTTAGCACCCACCCAGAAACAGCTGGCCGTATAACCTTGAGCAAGTTACTTAACCCCAATTGCTTTAAAAAAAAAAAAAGAAAGAAAGTGAGATTGTTTCACCCAAGTGACGCCAGATCTCAGCTAAGTCACAGGGCCTTCTACTTTCCTAGGCACTGCCTGAGGAGCACCTCTGAAGAAGGCAACTGGTTCTCATTGTTTCCCAATTCACACCAGAAGATTTGTCTCCAACTCATACCAGAAAAGAAGAGCGATTTAACCACTTCCTCAGTATAGTTCAAGGAAGCTCTCTTTTGTTAACTGCTGAAATATAAACTCAAAAGCTCCTCATCTCATGACATTTGTCACAGAAACTGAATGAAGACAGTGTTGTGGCAACATTCCCAGAGAAGTATTTCATCCTGCATACCACAGTAGTAATTTGTGCATAATCAAGATTTTTATGAGGTGGGAGGGAAACTTCCCAAGGACATAATTCCTAGTATTGCTCCCTCTACCCACCAACTCTCTTCCACCAAGTCTGGGATTATGTGAGGTTCCCTTACACCAATTTGGACCTGTTTTTAAAAATTAATAAGGTATGGTTCATATGATTAAATTTTATCCCCTACATATTTGAGTGGTGGGTAATATGGAGATCATCCTGAAGTAATTATGAAATTCCCTTCCAACTTGTCACTATTTAGTTCACAGAGATTTGTCACAGTCATAATTCTTAAATAATTATGTGATCTTGGCTTAATCACAACCTCCACGGCTTCAGTTTTTTCTTTTGTAAAATGAGAGAATTGGACTATATTGCCTCTGAGTTCCCTTCTTGTGCCACAGAAGCTTCTAGCTGACCTTAACTGCTCCCATACCTTCTATTTCCTATACAAGAAGAGATGACTTCTATACCACACCTTGTTAAAAAAAAAAAAAGACATTCCTTATAGAATGAAGGATGCAGTCATCCCTACGCAGATATGAAGGTCAGAAGAAATCCATTGTGTGTCCCATTCCCAAAACTTTTATATGGGTGAAATGAGCTTAAAATTAGCAAAGTCAGACTTGAAGGGAAAAAGGAGGCACAAAATATCAATACTCTAAAGTAGCACAGTGAAGTAAAAAGCCTATTGGACATGCTGCCAGGAAAGACCTGACTTTGAATTTTGCCTCCAATACTTACTAGCAAGGTAGCTGGGGAGAAGGTACTTCCCTGTTTTTAGTCTCATCTGCAGATCTCAAAAGACTTTAAAAAACTTCTTTTGTTAAAAAAATGCATGAGTGCAATTGAAGACCTTTGGGAGTTCCCCATAGCCTCAAATACCTTAGCCTGGCACAAGGTTCAGAGAAGTGACTTGCCCGAGGTCATATAGCTATTAAAATTTGGAATTCATGAAGATCTTTACCTTTCCAACACCTAGATATTACCTTAAATAGTTGTTTAACTGAATTTATCTATTCATGTCATTCCAGTCTGATATTTCTTCTAAGTTATACCATAAAACTGGAATATCCTTGATATCCAGGTCACCAAAAATGCTTCTCTGCCATCAAGTAGTTCCTGAAATTTCACTTTTCAATAAAATTTTCATAGATTAATAGGAATGGAAGCAATGTTCCAAAGGTTCTCATCCTGTCCAAATATAAGACAATTCTTTATAATTCATCACTCATGCTACTTTCACTATACAATGAAGAATTCATCTTCTTTATATGGTTATTCAGTCACTAAATGAAATCCTGGGGCCATTGCCATAACTCCCTTCTTGTCTTTGTAGAGTGCCCACCACAGCATTGCAAAGAAACAGGTTCTTTATAAAACTTCCCAAAGACAACCACTTCCAGAGCCCTCAAAAAGGTAAATCTGTTATCAAAAAGAATTCTCCTTAAAAGAAGGCACACTGACAAAGCAGTATCAGGATTTTGCACAATTACTTTTATCATTCATGAAAAATCCATCTGTATGACTGGCTGAAACTACATTGGCAGACAAGGAATTGCAAGGAGGCACAAATAGTTTTCAAAAATCTTTGCAGGGCACATTCTGAATATGAGTGAAGGTTTTCCAAGAACACATTTTAAAAAATGCTTGTGAAATAAGAGGCTCTTTTTCTCTGCTAAAGGAATTTCAGGCATCAGTGAGCAGATGGAAAGGAGTACTTTGAGAACAGGGAGAGCTTTTGGACCCTGACAATATTATACCACGCACACAGTTACATTTCTGAGTCTATAGGTAAGTTGTCTCTTTTAAGGTTTAAGGTTTAAGCCTGGTGCCCACCATGCTTAATATCTCTTCCTCCTAGCAGGAGAGCCATTTGTTCATTCATTTAAGGAATGAACATTAATAAATATTAATGAATGAACAAAATATTTGGCACTTAAGAGGAAGAGTGGTATAGTGGGTAAGACACTAAACTTGGAGTTAAGGAGACTTGGGCTAAAATTCTACATTGGAGGGGCAACTAGGTGGCACAGTGAATAGAGCACTGTCCCTGGAGTCAGGAGGACCTGAGTTCAAATCTAGCCTCAGACACTTAACACTTACCAGCCGTGTGATGTTGGGCAAATCATTTAACCCCAATTGCCCTGCCCTCCCCCCTCCAAAAAGCAAAAAACGAAAAAAGAAATTCCACATTGGACAAATAACTATGCTAGGGACTTGGAGGGATCTAAAGTTTAGGTAAGAGATGATGCCTGCCTTCATAGAGTTTATAGTGTTACATTCTTATCATTAGTCTAGCAAAAGATCTAATGGTATTCTCCATATTTCTTAAAGAAGAGGTAAATAAACCATTAATTCTATTCTCATGTAACTCAGTTTCCTCAGCTGTAAAATAAGGGGGTTCAAAATACAATTAACATACCTTCTATTTCTTACAAGGTAAAAGATATTCTTACAGATATTTCAATGGATCTGTTATCTAATCAATGAAGACAAACTCTCCATCAATTCAGACAGCCACCTTTCTATACACTCTCATTTTACATGACTCTTATTCATAGCCTCCTATAAATTCTCTGTAAGTGGTTGACCCAGGGTGATGCAGGCCTTCCTCTAGATCTCTTATGACTGAGTAGATACTAATGGGATTCCTGCCTCTAATGTTCAAAATTAGAACTATTTATTTTGAGTTTTTATTGTATCTCCAGCACTTTGCATGGTGCCAGGCACATAGTAACTACTTAAAAATGTTTATTGAATGACTGACTGAATACCTGTGTGTGGCATGCACTATAGGTGATACAATGATGATTCTGAAAACCTTAGAGACATACCATGCTAAAAGATGCACTCTAAAAAATTTGTGTATGAATCAAATGTTCTAAAAGGAACTGTCATTGGAGGGTGGGTAGAGAATGCCAATATTTAAAAATAACTCAATGGTTAAAAATTCTGCAAAGCAAAGAATCATTTGGTAAAGCCATTTGATTGATCGATAAAGTGCCACTTACTAGAAATGGAAACAATCAAATTCAAAACATCTTTCATGCATCAAGACTATAAGCTCCCAGTGACCAGTCATCATCTTTCTCTTTATTTCTTTAGTACCTTGAAAGTAGCTTAAACAACAATAAAGAACTATGAATGACTTAGCTATTCTCTGTGATATAATTATCCAAGATAATCCCAAAGGACTAATGATGAAGCATTCTGTTTGCTTCCAGAAGAATAATAGATACTGTCTGAATATAGATTGAATGAAGCATTCTATCTTTCACTTTCTTTCATTCTTTCTTTTTTACTCAAGTGTTCTTGTACAAAATGACTAATTTGAAAATGTTTTACAAGACTGTACATGTATAAACTATATTGGATTTCTTGCCATCTCAGGAGGGAAGGACGGAGAGAGGGAGAGGGAAAGGGAGAGGGAGAAAGAGAGGGAAAGGGAGAGGGTGAAGTTTGGGCATATTGAAGTATTGATGGGACACCCAGATGAATTTACAGGCATGGAGTTTAAAACCTCCCTCCCTCCCTCACAATCTCAGACTGGCAGCTGTCTCTTACCTGTGATCCAATGGTTTCCTGGAAGCACCTTCCCAACTGAGTCTTAGCTGCAACAGGATATACATGAGGAATGAGTTGCTGATGAGAGTATGTTGAGTGTATAGTCTGAGTCTTCTGAACAGGGACTCCTTGGTAAGAGATCTGTGATTGGCCTGGTTGGCTTTCTTTCACCTTCTGGCCTGTAGAGCCATCAATTCTTGAAACTTGATGTATCTGTACTGAGGCCTCTGGTGGATGTTTCACATGGATATTCACTATGTTTGGGGGGAATTTCACTAAAACAAATAGGGATGAAGAGAAAGAAATTCTTAGTAATAGATCATAATAATAAATAATTCAAACATAAAATTTTTATTAAGGTAAACATTTTGCCCACATTCCGTGCACAGCTTTCAAAAACCACAGCAAAGTTCTTGATGGCAACAGTCATACACCTCAAATTTGCAATTACCCTAGAATGCAAAGCTTCTCTAAAATAAAAAAGGCAACTGCAGAAATGAATTATAGCTTCTGACAGTAATACTTGAAAAGAAAATTAAAGCCCACAAAAGATATTTTTTGGGATGAGTCTTATATAAACCTATGATGTAAATGTGTGATTCAGCTATAATTTGTGGGTAGATTATTGCAAAGGATCACAGCAGAGATGAAAAGTTTCATTATTTGTAAGTTTCTCTTATATATAGTTTCTGCTTTGATGGCACTTTTAATATTTGTCTTTCTCCCTCAAAAGAAAAAGTTCTGATTTCTCACAGCAGTCTTTTTCTTTTACAGTAACTAGTCAATTTCCATTGTGATTCTTATAGATTTTTAAAAAGTTGAGAAAGTATATTATCTTAAATTTATAACAAGATTTGAACTCAATAACTTTGAAACAAAAATTCACTAAAGCTCTCAAATTCTCATGAAGGAAATTTGTATTTCACATTTGAGAAAATAATAGTTACTAATAATGTGGCTTATGTGCATTTAAAAGGAAAATCAAATTTCAAAAACTGACTTTAGAGGATCTTGAAGAGACCATAACAGTCTAATCCAATCTCCTCCTCTGAGAACAGCAATCTGCCAACTATCTCCTGATGCCCAGAAATGGCTAGGGTCACACAACTGGGCCAAGCTCTGCAGGGGAAAAAATGTTTACCTTTGACTCCTTGCTGGCCTGCCATAGTCAGAGGAAGGGTATGTGTAGAGTGGACAACATGTGTTCCTAAGCCTTTGCTTGATTGCTGAGATTGCTGGTAGAGTTTAGGGACATTTGCGCCATGTACTGGGATCTGGCACAGCTTCCCAGTATAATTCGGAGGGCACTGGCATTTATCCCTTGAACTGCACTGACCTCCATTCATACATGGAAGATGACAAATTACTGAAAAGGACAAAATGAAAAGAATGGGTTATTTTCTATCAATGTCATACATACCATATCAATATCATGAACAAAATTTGATATTTGATATTAGTAAAATTTTGAAATAAAGACTTGTTAAAGATAGAGACAGAAATAGTTGTCACCCACAAGGAACTTAGAATCCAGGCAGAGAGAGAAAGAAAACTTAGTCACATACCTAGATTACCAATAGTATGAGTCAATCCATAATAATTCTCAAATGAGTGACATAGACAATAATGGTTATAGAGTGCTGGGGAGGATACGGAGTTGAGACTAAAGTGGGCTGGGTAATTAAGGAGGATGTTCAAGTCTCAAGGAAGAGGTGAAGACTTGAATTGGACCTTAAAGGAAAGAAGTTGGAGAAGGGATTGGCATGGGAAAAAAACAGACAAAAATAAAAAGGTGAGGATGTGCATGGTATATTACGATAAATGAAGTTTTTGATCCCATCACAGCAAAACTAGCTGGGTTCACAGCATGGCCAAAGAGAAAGTATTTTACTTTCAAGGTGACCATGAAAAGGACTATACAAGCATAGTGCTTACTTTTAAAAGGCTTTAGGGAACTTGCAAATGAAGGACATTAAAAGTGAGCCCATCTGTGGCTCACTGTTTTTGTGTCTGGAGATCAATCAGCATCTCCCCAAGGTTCTTTACAATGGGTACTAATGTAGCACTCTACCCAAGCCCATCTGACATATTCTCAGTTGAAGGCAGTGTAGTATAGTGGATGGAGAAACAGAAGACCTGGGTTGAAACTCTACCTATGTTACTTACTAGCTATGTGACCACAGAATAAGTCATTTACTGCAGCGAGTCTCCATGTAAGCCTCACTTTCCTCATCTGACAATCCCTTCTGTAGTATACCTCACAGGGATGTCGTGAGACACAAATGAGATAATATACTGAATGTAAAGTGCTTTGCAAACATGAAATGTTAGGGAGTATAGATGCTCTCCATGAAGCTAGTACTTGTGGTATAAAAAGAAATGTTAGAGGCAGAAGGAACCTCCAAGATGATCTAGTCCCATACAGTCCTTTATTTTATATATGAGGGCAATGATACTCAGAAATTTTCAATGACTACTGCAAGGTCAAGCAATTATTCAATTAATAATCAAGCATTTATTAAGTGCTTAATATGTACCACTGTTTGGTGTACAAAGTTATTAGTAAGAGGAGATGATGGTCTCTCTCCTAGAATTGCCTCTTGCTATATTATTCCAGTATGCTTAAGGTATAAACTGCACCCAGTTCTAGTTAGAACTTGATGAACTCTCTAGCAAGTCTATTGATGTGGCAAAGTTATAATTCTACTTTGCTTATCCTGAGTAGGCCTTCCCGGTTAATTTTTAGAAAACCTCCCTTTTGGATATTAGTCTATGCCCTCTGATCCTATTGCCCCAGCATCAACATGACACAACAGGCCCTTCATATGAAAAACCTATGTAAACTTGGGCCCCTATAGGCTCTACACCTTCTACAGACTGGAGAACACATTCCACTATTCATCTGTGCCACCACCCAGAATGCTGACCTGTGGAGATGTGGGGGAAGGGAGACCACATCTGACTCTATCCTTGACTGAGTTGCTGTGCCTATGCTGGGCTAAGCTGTGAATATTGATAAACCATTCTTATCCCTCCTAGTGGCTGTCACAGCACGCAACTCTCCTGAACTCTGTACTAAATTTGCATAACACAAAGAAAGGCAAAAACAATCCCTGACCTCAATGAGTTTACTTTCTAGTGAAATTAAGATAGATAATAGGTAGTAGACTAGAATCTTGCACTTGACTCCCAGTCCAGTGTTTTATCCACTTCACCATACTGTTGCCTTTCTCTACTATAATTCTTCCATTAATGATGGAAGGAGATGCTGATACCTCTCCAAGTCAGGCACTCCCATTTTTTAGACTAAATATTTGTCAACTGCACAAATGTATGTGAGGCAGAGGGGAGAAGAAGACAGGGAGGACACATGGCTAGAAAAGGGTTTATTTATTTATTTATTTTTAAACTGGTTAGAGTAGTCTTCAAGGTCAATATGATGCAATAGGGCAATGCGGCAGTCAAAAATGTTAATGCAACCTTAGGCAGCAATAATGGTTGCCTAATGTTAAGAACAAGGAAAGAGAAATACTTCTGCCATTATGCTCTGGCTTTGTTGGACAACATCTGGAATACTAAGTTCAGTTCTTGGCAATACATTTTAGGAAAAATATTGATAAACTGTAGGATTTCTCAAGGAAGGCAATTAAAATGGTCATGAAATTGCAACTATGTCATATGAGAATTAAAGAGAATGGTCCTCAAGGTTTTTTGAAGTGCTATCCTGTTCAAGAAGGTTAGGTTTGCTCTGCTTGGCTCCAGAGGGCAAAACTAGGGGCAACAAAGAAAAAAAGCAGAGAAGGAAATTTCAGCCCAATACAATGAAAACTATATAACAATTAGAACTATACAAGGGTGAAACAGCATACCCTGAGGCTAATGAATTAGAGGTCTCTAAACAAAGGCTGGATTACCATTTTTTCCAGGATATTTGTAGAACAAATCTCTACTTAGCTACGGTTAGACTGGACAACCTCTAAATTTCCTTTCAACTCAGAGATTCTACAGTTCTATTTGGTATGTATAATTATGTGAAAGTAGGAGGCTGGAAAGTACAATGGGCACACCCACCCACCCATCCATCCAAGCTATTTTATGGACTGAAATCTAAAGCAGAGAGATTGGCTAAATCAAGTATGCACTGATATCAAGCTCAAAATAAATCAACACCTGACAGAAATCATGATCTAGGAAAATTAGGAATTTTAATAGAATTTAAAGTGATGTCCCATAGAAGTACCCAAGTTAACGATGTTCACTGTCAGTTGATTCACTCCTAGGATAATAATACCTCCCACTCTGTTGTACTCCATAGCTATCAAGGAATTTTTACCTATGAAATCTCATGCCATCCTCCTAGCATACCTACAATAGCCAAGTCAAATAATGGCCGTTGGATTGCATGCCACCCACAGCCCTCCCACGTGGGGCCCAAACCAAATTAAAATGTAATTGTGAAACACTTACAAATAAAAATGCAATATTAATATGTGGCTTTCTAAGTCAATATGTCAACTTCAAGGGTCCTCATGAATGGTTTAGTGGCCCCCATTTCTATTTGATTTTAACACCACTGCCCTATAAAATTGGCAGTGAGGAAAGTGAAGCTCAGAATGGTTATGTAAGGTCACACAAGCAGGAAGTTACTCGTCTTGGTCCCCTTTCTGCTGTGCTATGCTGCATTAACTAAGATAATATAAGTTCCAAGAAGATGAAGGTTGGTTTGTCTTTTGACTCTGAGCTTTACATTTATAGAATTCCATGTTTCCATTAAGCCACAGGTGAAATATGATGGCAAAGTAATGAGATTAACTTTGTGCACCTTATAGAAATTGATTTCCTTAATTTGTACTTACAACACCCCTATGACTCTCTTTTATCTTCACTACAATCCCAATGAACTAGGTGCTATCATCTCTTTGAAAAGAAAACAAAATAACTTGCCCAAGGTCACAGCAAACAAGCGATAGATATTGGTGTAGAATATCCAAAACAGTGCTTGGTTTAGAGTTGGATGACCTGAGTTCAAATCCCAGCTATCCTTTACAATCTGTTTGACCTTAGGCAAATAATTTCAACAATTTTAATATACTTCCTAAGAAACTTCATGGAAGCAAATGTGAGGAATATGTACTCAGGGGAAAAAACTATGAGAATAGTTACAGAGGGACTGTGGTGTGAAAGAGAGGCAGAAGCAGATTAGAGGAGAATAGTGGGAATCTTGGCTGTCCAAGAGAGGAAATAATTATAGTCATCCTAGGCAAAATAATCTTTTGATCAATCCTCTGATAGTGGAATTGTGCTTTTCCACAATTAATAAACAAAATGTTAAGGAGAAGAACACTTTCCAAAACATGTAAGGGGAGAATGCCCTATCTCTAAATGTCAAGACATTTTTAAAGAATGATTAGGTCTGCCTAACTTGATAAATCCTTTTGCAAATGTTCACATCAATTTCACTGATGTGTAAAAAACAAAACCTGGGCAAATAATAAAAATAAAGTCAAAAGTGACAATCATTCTATGGAAGTATTTGTAAAATATTTTTGTCATGTTACCTGGTTTCAAATAAATACTTATTTAGTCACAAAGACTTCAGCAAATTTTTCCAAATTTGAACTATTTATTTGCCAGTGAGAGTTTAAATCTCATGAATTTCTGATATATTACCAGAACTTGTGTAAATGGCACTTTCCTCAACAATATATAAAATTTTATGTAAATAGTGAAATAATATTTGTTGAAAATATTATATAAATATTGAAATAATATTCAATATAATATTGAAAAGAGTACACAAAATAACCAATATGCTCAAGCAGATGGCACAGCTTCGACAAGTACAGACTAAAAAGATCATCAGGACAGGACAGAGCAGAATTCAGAGACAGGAAGGGAAATGTCATCAGGATTACAGGCAATTAGGTCAGCCTGGGTCATGACAGCAAAATAAGATTAGACAAGGTTCAAGGTCAGATAAATCAACAGGTTTCCAGCAGGCAAAGAAGAAAAGTGGGTTAGTCATTTTACCAGACAGAATGGTGCTTATGCTTCTAGAAACATAATCCCAATAAAACAATAAAGGGAAAGAGGATGAAGGAATTGTTATTTCCCCAAGGTTTTGCTTCTGGTCTTTTAGCTGGGCAGTTGATGGGCCTCTGTGAAACTTGCTACATAGCTGGTTCAGAGCAGCACTCTATGAGTACATATGAAAGCAAATAATAATAAACCTGAAGATAATTCCAGTGAACTCTATGTCTTTTTGGTTATAAAGCAAAATATTTCTGCTTGAATTACTTCAACCAGTAAAATTCACTATTTATAAATATTTGTGAATAAGAAATGAAATAAAATATCTCCCTTCCTATTGCAATGGTTTCAAAAGCTGAAATTATGATATTTCATCAAGATTTAAAATTTCTTTATAACTACATAGGGAGCCTTTTTTATGTGGCTAGTCCCCCTCTTTAAGAAGATGATCCTTTTGAAATCAAAGAAAACAAAAGCAATACCACGATCAACCCACAGACTTGAAATATTTAACTGTGGATAGTCTTCCATTTCAAAGATCCATGTCACTCTAAAAACACAGCAAAGCTTGTGTAAAAACTTTTTTTCCTGGAAAATATAATAGAAAAATAACAACAGATCTTTTAGGGCAAATTCCAGTCCTTTGTGGTGGACTGATTATGAGGATCATGACAACACATACTTTTTAGAACCCTCAACAAGATAACCTGGCAAAGAAATTGTACCAAGAACACATACCTCTGGCTGGGAAGCAGGGTAACGTGGTCAGTGGCACATTTTGCTGGATCTCTCCTGTTTCCCTATACTGCATTCTATAGCGTCACCTGGGAGCTACTGCAAACAATCAGTGGTATGTGAGCCTCAGGCCTGTTATTTCAAAAAGGGCAATTTTGAGACAACCACTCAAAACAGCTCATGGCACTTCTATAAAAGGTCAATGTTAGAAAAAGAATCTGGGCCTCCACTGCTGAAAGAACAACAAGTAGGGGGTTTTAAAGATGTCCAGACATTCAGCCAAGTTCCATAATTCACTCTTGGTCTAGAAAATTAACTCAGAGCTATCATGTGATCAGTGCAGAGGCTGGAGTACAATTCATTATCACATTTTATCCATGTAGGATGGAACTCAGAATAACTGGTGAGATGCTAAAAGTGTACACAAACATGAATGAGGTGGACCTTTTGGAAGTGTGTTTCTCTAAAAATACCTACACTCAGATTAATTTTTTTGTCATATTTTCTTAGTTACAGACCCCAAAGCAAGCTCTTAGAATGTATGGGAGCTTCCTCTAGCTTACTGGCCACCCTAAGCAACTCATTTTCTATGCCAACAGACAGACCATTTCGAGTTATTGTGGCTGAGGAAAGGGGGAATAAAGATTCTTGTCTGCAGGAAAACCTACATCTGTCATTTCATGGAACGGAGAAACACATGATTTTGATTTGAACAGCTACTTAAACTTTCCAACTTGTCTCTAATTAGGAGAATAATGCTCCATCAAAGGCCTTCTGCATTTCTGTTCGGACATGCTGGGGTGAGAATTTTTTAAAGTTAAAATTCCATTGTATTTCTCCATCTAGAATACATGTGGGCTCTCTGAAGTGACATCTTTTAAGAGGTTTTTAGAGCTTATGAATAATAAACGCATTACATTATAATAAAAATAGTCAAGTGTGATATATTTTTAAAAAGTTGTGATATTATTAAAAAAGGTTTTTTTTTTTCCTTTGTTGGTAAGAATCAACTAAAAATAAATTCTGGATAGGGCTTGGAGAGAATATATTGAGAGAAAGGCTGATATAGTGGAAAGCAAAGTAGACTGTGAGTCAAGAAGACCCAGGCTTCAATTTCATCTCAGATTAACTGTATGACAATAGGCTAGATCCCTCTGAGTCTCAATTTTCTTTCCTATGCCATGGATTTGTTGTGAGGATCAGGGATTTTTCAAATCTAAAAATATGTAAATATTAGTTATTATTATACTATTATGTAGAAACAGTCCACAGGTATAAACCTCATAATCATACTTGTCTCTTCCTTTTCCTTGTCCCCCAAGCTATTCAGTCAGCTGCTAAGTATAACAATCCAATGGAGGTACAAAGTCCACCTCAAGGCACTTACTAGTACTGTGATTGAGGACTAGTCTATTAATCTCTCAGTACCTCAATTCCCTCATCTGTAAAATGGGGATAAAATATAGTGTCAGTTAAGAGCTATGGAATATGCATTTGGATAGGCCAGTGTGAGTCAATCCAAGGAGCATGTATTGGAGCTCTTCTAGTAATTTCTGAGAATACATGTGGCTCAACATCGAAAGAGTTTAGTGCTTTAAATAATGAAACAATGCTCTTACTGACCACTGAATATGTAGAGCTGCTGAGTCAGTAGACCCTAATAAGGGAATGACTGTGCCATCTGTCTCATTTTCTGGAACACTCCTGTTTGGCAAATAGCTCTCCCTTCCTTAGTTTCCCTGGAGAGGAAGGAGAGGGAGCTGGTGCCCTTCTTATCACCCTAGCTGAATGACATCTGCAAGGACATGGCAGCTAAATTATTTGTTCTACCTAGGTAATCCTGACCCTGGTTTGGGGTCGCTTCTTCTGATTTGTTTATTTCCTGAGTATGGATGTCTGAGGTTCTAAGATTGATAATATGCATTTTAGAGGAAACCTTGTGACTTTAAGAAGCTTGGAGATCCTGGGTCCTCAGCTGATGTCAGCTATGCTTCAGAAGAACCTACAAACTACTCAAGTACTCCTTGGAGAAGATGATCATAAAATGGAAAATGAGCCAACACCTGACTGGGCTCTCCAGAAGACATAGTCTTAAAAGTAATTATTTAGATACAGCAGAAATAAGGTGAAATGCAAAATACCTCTTCAGCAGTATCATAAATGCTTCATGTTCAGAACAGTTAAACAAGTAGTGTCACTACTCCTTGTTGAAGTTTTTATGTCAATACAGCCTTGTGGGGTTTTTTCTTTAAGTACTTCTTTTGTGCATAAGAAATAAATAGCTGTCCTTGACCTGATCTACATTTTACACCAAATCCCTTTCTATTTCCCCCTTTGAGGGGATCCAAGCTATGAGCTAAACCTATGTTTTAAGTGTTTTCCTGCCCTGGATCTCCAGGATGAAGATGTAAAGAGCCAGAGTATGAAAAAGAGACACTGACCCACCTGTCTAAAGGCAAGCTATTCCAGGACTAAACCATGTCTTTCTATAAGTGTGGGTATAGAGCCCAGAAGGGATCCTTGGGGAAGAGGAAGAATGTGAGGCTCTCATGTCCCTTGAGACCAGCAGTAGTTCTTACTGTTACACCTTTATTACCTCTTTTCCAGGACTGAGATGAGAAATGTGCTTTACAAACCATAAAAATGACTGAACAACAGTCATTTTTCAGTGGTGTCTGATTCTTCATGACCCCACTTGGGGTTTTACTAGCAAAGATATTGGAATGGTTTTCCATTTTCTACTCCAGTTCATTTTTACAGATAAGGAAATTGAGGCAAACAGGGTCAAATGATTTATCCATGGTCAGAAAGATGAGTCTTCTTGACTCCAGACCTGGCACTCTATCCACTGTACCACTTAACTGCCCAAACTATATAAATATGAATTATTATGTTTATATCTCCAAAGTGTCTGTGTGTTGTGCAGTACTGGTTCTCAAAGAGTGGGGCTTTTATAATCAGGAGATCTATGAGGTCAAAACTATTTTTGTAATAATATTAAGATGTTTTATTTTTTTGCTTTTTGGGGGGTGGAAGGCATGGAAATCAGGGTTAAGAGACTTGCCCAAGGTCACAGGGCTAGTAAGTGTTAAGTGTCTGAGGATGGATTTGAACTGAGGTCCTCCCGACTTCAGGGCTGGTGCTCTATTCATTGTGCCACCTAGCCATCCCTATGTTTTAATTTCTAATACAGTAAGTATCAATAGCTATAACCCCCATAAACAAAAGTTCTTTAAGGGGACATCAATAAATTTTAAGAGTATAAAAAGTTTACAAGACTAAAAAGTTTGAGAACCACTGGTGCAAAGGGAAAAGAGCCAATCTCAAAGTCAGAAAGATCTGGGGTCAAGTCATATGTCTGACACACAGTCACTATGTGACCGTGGTCAAGTAAATTAATTTCTCAGTGCTCTAGGCAAGTCTCTAAGCCTCTAAATTTTAGAGGTGCCTGCCTGCATTGGAATTCCCTAAACTAATGAAATAAGTCCAGTGACTTTCTACTTACATGACCAGGACCTTTGTTTAGGCCCAAGTATGTCACTCTCACTCAGCTAATAGTTCTTCCTGCCTTTAGCTTCTCCCCTTTTTAGTTCATCTTCCACATTGCTGCCAAATATATTTTCCTAAGGGAGAGATTCGCCTATGTCATTCCCTTTAGTAGAGTCCTCCATTAGCAGATTCTATTTCATTTAGTGGAAAATATAAGTTCCTTAATTTGCATTGAAGGGTCTCTAAAACTTGACTCCAATCTTCTTTTCTAGCCTTATTTCATATTATTTCTGTTCAAAACTACATTCTAGCCCACTTTTCTACAATAGTCACATCTTGCCATGGGGTCTGATTGTAGAGTAAACACAAAAGACAAAAGTCTCCCTTAAATCTCCCATATAACAATTAGTAACTTTGTAGCCAGAAAGAAGGTAGGCACTCTTTCTAAGAAGGCAGTCTATATCAGAAGGTAGATCATTCTGAGATTTTTTTGCTACAAAAACATTTAATTTAAATTTATTTTTTCATAACACTCCACTAAACCATTTTTCACCAGACAAGTGAGAACTAGGACTTCTTTCCAAATAAAAGAAAACAAAAACAGGTAAAGAGTGAGATGGAAGAAAAACTGACAGTTAGTGGAAACTCATGTCTTTGAAAGGGTTTCATGTTAAGTGATCAAGGGACACGAATGAACAGTTATCAAAAGAAGAATTGTAAACTATTAACAACCATATGAAAGAGTGCTCAGTATCACTATTGTTAAGAGAAGTGAAAATTAAAACAACTTTGGGGTTTCATCTCACAGTCAGAAAATTGGGGAAAGATATCAGAATGATAGAATCAATCAATGGTGAAAGGGCTGTAAAAAGAAAGGCATATTAGTGCACTCTTGGTGGAGCTGTGAATGGATCCCACTATTTTTATAAAATAATACTAAAAGAGTAGATAAAAAGTCCATGCTCTTTGATTCAGAGATTCCACTGTTAGGCATGTACCCCAAAGGGGTAAAAAATAGAGAGTCCTACACACTCCAAAATATTTATAAAGCACTTTCTTGTAGTACTAATGAACTGGAAAAATTAATTTCCATTGATCAGGGAAATGGTAAAACAGACTATGGTACATGAATGAGAGAGAATAGTATGAATATATATAATACAGGTAGATATAGAAAGACATAGGAACTGATAGAAAACGAAGTAAGCAGAATCAGGTAAACATACATAATGACTTTATAACAATAGAAATGAAAAGAACAACAAAAAATTAAATTGAATGCTATGTAATTATAACGATCAAGTTTGATTCCAAAGAAAATATGTCAGAATGCATCTCCCTCCTTTTCCTGAAGATGGGAAGGATCTTGGATAAGGAATACTGCATCAATTGCTCAAATTAATTGAAGTGCAGATTAGTCATGCTGAATTGCTTTTTTTCTCGTTTTTATTCTCTATTATGAAAGATGAGAGTTCTCCGAGTTGGAAGGCGGAATACACTGAAAAATTAAGGTGATGTCAAAAACAGAGACATTTTTAAAATAAAGGATTTCATACATAATTGTGTGGTTACATTAAAACCTGGCTATAGCTCTACATAACTGCTTCTTCTTTCTTATGTTCTATGAGGCAAAAAGCATAAAAGGAGGGGCAGCTAGGTGGCCCTGTGAGTAAAGCGCCAGCCCTGGAGTCCGGAGGACCTGAGTTCAGTTCCGGCCTTGGGCACCTAACACCCCCCCCCCCCCCCCCACCCCCCACACAGAAACCTAGCCATGTAACCTTGGGCAAGTTACTTAACCCCAATTGCCCTCCAAAAGGCAAAACAAAACAAAACAAAAAGGATAAAAGGAAGTCAAAAGGAACACAGAAGAGACACAGAGACAATCAGGAATACTAAGAAGGTGACCTAAGGCTATCTCCTTCATTGATTCTACCTGACTAGGCAGAATGAAGAGACCACCTGTGGGTAAGATAAAGGGATTCTTGAACTATCTTTAGCAAGGAGAGATGCTCCTCTCTTAGAGGCAGGAAGGAGATAAGACTGTTTTCCTATGAGGCAAGAAAGGATAAAAGGAGGTAAAAAAAGAACACAGAAAAGACCATAAACCTGGCTAGGAATGCTAAGAATGCAACTAAGGCTGTACCTCTTGTTAGTTCTACCTAAGTGTAAACTATCTGTGGGTATGACAAAGAAGAAATTCCAGAATTACTCTTAGCAAATAGAGATGTTCCTACTCTCAGAGAATAAGAAAACTAAGACTCACATCTCTCATCTCACATTCATTCTCCAGCACATTATTGAGTGGAACAGTGATCAATTCTACTTATACTATTTAAATTTTTCCCTCCTTTTTTGGCCTAGTATATATAATTGAATTCATGTCAATAAGATAGATGTATGTATAAGATTGTTCCCTCATAATACCTATTTCATAAACTTGATGCCACCTTTCTCATCTCCATGCATTTACACAAACTAAACCACATGCTTAGTATGTACCCTCTTCTCAACTCTGTTGGTCTTTTATCTTTCTCCAAGGCTCAGTTGAGATGTTAACTCTTCCTTGAGGTTTTTCCCTCATACCCTCAGTTGCAAACATTCTCTCCCTCCTTGGATCATCTTGTATTGTAATTATACATCTAGATATTATTCATATGTTGTCTTGACTCACAGGCCAATTCACTATATTGCTAGGTCATGTTGACTCAATCTCTCATAATAAAAAAAATACCAAAACAATAATAGTGACAAAGATGAGAGTAAGAAAAGGAGTTAGATCAGATGAACTGAAAGGCTAAAATAAGCTCTAAATCTAGGATCTATCACTTCAGATCTTGCATAATGTGGAAGCTAGTACCTTAAAGTAATAAGCTAATAGGGGAAAGGTGCGGAAAATGGCTAGCACTATCAAGAGAACAATGGCACAAGAAGAAGAGAAACATGGTGACTAATGCCAATGTCACAAAAACATGAATTTCTATTAACAACCTCTTTTTATTTACCTGAAGACCATTAGCATGCATTAGTATCATAGAGCAAAAGAAATCTAGAGCTGAAAGGGATCTCAGTGAGAACCGAATCATTTTCTAAGTCAAGACCCAAGGACTAGAAAAGCATCATAACTTGTCTCGGGTCTCAGGTTAATTAGTAGCAGAGCTAGGACTAGAAACCCAGTCTCCTCACTCCAAATCAACTGCTCTCTTCATGGTACCATGCTTCCTTCCACAACCTCATCCCAATCATAATCTCCCACTGGGCAACTGTCCATCATAAGAACAGCTGAGGTATACAAGGCAGATGTACCCAGGTGAGCAATTCTCCTTTCTAATTATTATCCTCCCACTCCCAGATGGCTTCTTCTCAGTCAAGAAGTTAAAATACCAAGAGTGTTCCCTGCCCAGTAGGCTCAAACTAAAGTTAGCTTTCCTGCTATTGGGATTATAATTCTGGTCTGTTATCTTTAAATAGTTGCTTGTCATGAAGATGCCTAGTGAATTTAAGGGCACCAGTGACAGGGATACAGTCATAAAAATGGCACCCATGACACTGCTCAGTGTAATAAAATATTCCAAACTTTAATATGCACAGGGAAACCTATGAGATTAGTATTAGTTCCTTTATAACTACTAGACAGTTATTAAATCATGTTAGTTGCATTTGAATCAGTAATTTATTGGTACATGAGATGAAGAAACAGGTATATTATAGACATAGAGTAATAATCTATGACTTTCTAAGGTCAGTCAAAGTCAGGCATTAATTATGGAATTTTATGAGAAAATCTGTAATGCCTTACTCGTTTAGTTTAAATAACCTGATATATAAAGTTTAGGCCATAAAAATCCAGTTCCCTCCTCAGGGCTCCATATATATTCATTGAATCTGGAGCATTCCATCAACTCGAGACAATATGTATCAAAATTGACTTCCTGAGGATAATTCTCCTGTAATCCCCAGAATTGGCCCAAGAATATGTTTCTAATTAACTCTCTTGGGAAATAGCACAGAGTTAGTCTAAATTGACTTTTGAAACATCCTAGCAAATGTGCTATACTCAATGACTGGAATAAAACAATTGGGGGGGCAGTTTCAGAACTTGATATGAATCAGAGACATAGATGAAATGTAAATTAAAACTATTATCATTAATCAGGAGTAGAATAAATCCTCTTGGCAGTCTTCCTAAATAAAACAAATATCACCAGAGAAATTACTCTGGGATATTAAGTAGAATTTTGGAAAGTTTCTCCCCGTATTCCTTCTGTTTCTCTTTCTCCATTCCTTTTATGGCCTGTCAGCCACCAATGTTCAGGCAGCTATATTAGGATATTACTCAGAATGAATGCACACAGACAATTCCTTTCTGATAAAAAATTGAAGAATTTTCATCAACTATAGATGCTTCCTCAGATTAAAGAGAAACTACTTGAGGGTTTTTTTATTTTGTTTTGTTTTTGCTTCTGAGCATCATAACCTAGCCCCATTAAAAATCTAGAGTGAAGGATCTGTATCTTTCCTTAAAATTAGGGAAACCTATCAAATCAATTTGTCCCCAAAGTAGAAGAATGTATAATTGCTCCAACTGTATCAGTGAGATTAGAACATTTTTCTTTATAGCTTCATCAGATTTTGAGATTGAAGGGACTTTAAAAATCATTCAAACTAATACCGTGATTTGCCCAAATCCACACAAGTAGTAACCAGTAGAGCTGGAACCCAGGCCTCTTACTCCAAATTCAATTCCCTTTGCAACAAGCTACATTTGGTTCTTTTTGTTTCGTGTTGACTTTTTCTTTTTCAATTAATAAGCATTAGTTTTCTCCCTCTCCCCTCCACCAAACTAAAAAAAAAAAAGAAAAGAAAACCCTTGTAACAAATATGAATAGTTAAGCAAAACAAAACCCTACATTAGCTTTGTCCAAAAATGTATATCTTATTTTGCAGCTTGAGTCCATCACTTCTCTCTCAGGAGGTAGATGGCATACTTCACTGGTTCCCTAGAACTGTCATTAGTCATTGCATTCATCAGAGTTCTTAAATCTTTAAAAATCATTTGTCTCTACAATGTTGTTATTGTATAAATTGTCCTCTCAACTCTGCTCACTTCACCTGCATCAGTTCAGATATGTCTTTTCAGGTTTCTCAGAAGTTGTCCCTTTTATCATTTCTTATGTTGCAATAATATTCTATTACATTTGTGGAGTTATTTTCAGTCATGTCCAACTCTTTATGACCCCATTTGGGGTTCTCTTGGTAAAGATACTGGAGTGGTTTGCCATTTCCTTCTCCAGCTCATTTTACAAATGAGGAAATGGAGACAGAGTTAAGTGACTTGCCTAGGGTCACACATCTAGTAAATGTCTGAGGTCAAATTTGAACGCAGGAAGAGAAGTCTTCCTGACTTCAGACCCAGCACTCTTTGCACTGGGCCACCAAGATGCCTTTCTATTATATTTATGTATCATAATTTGTTAGACCATTTCCTGATAGACACTTTAGATTTTAGACTACTTTTTACTATTAAATTTGCTTCCCAAATTTTACTGGCAGCCTGGAAAATTAATGGGTACATTTAATGTAGGTAAAGTATTGACTTTCATTAAGTACTACAGGACTGTCAAATACCAAAATTATTATTCCCAACATCAGTACTAGCAACTGACTGAATAACCTATTTCCATCACAGATGTTCTTTAACTTGTGAAGTACTCTATCAATACTCTCACCCAAGGGACTTTAAGGCTTTGTGGATATATTATTTACATTGTACATAACATTTTCATTAGTCCCATTTTTTTTAAAAAAGAGAGACATGTAGGCCTTGGTATGGTCTCTGGGAACTGATACATTTCAGCATAGTTTGCATCAGTTTATCTTAATATGCATGAGTTAAACATTTACTGTACATGAAGTTATGCTAGGAGCTGGATCTACAAAGACAAAAAAATGAAGCAGATGGGGATGTGGGAGTAGGTGGTAATACAATATACACACACTTATGTTAATACAAAGTAATTTCAAGAGTCACTAGCAACTGGAGGGGATCAGGATGGGACACCTGAACTGGGATCTGAAGGTGGAAGTAAAGGTGAGCAAAGAAAATTTCAGACATGGGGGATAACCTACACAAAGAGAAGGAGGTGGGGGAAGAAATACAGATGGAGGAGAATCAGCAGGCCTATATAACTGAAATGGAGAGTGAATGAAAAGGCATAACACGAAATCACTAGAATGATAGGTGGTTTCCATGCCACAAAGAGGATTTTGCATTTTATCCTAGAAGCAATTGGGAGCTAGAGAACATTCTAATCTTAAGTAGAGAAATGATGTGGTCAGTTTTCAGTTTTAAGAATATTAAGTTGGAAGCAACATAGAAAAGGGCAGAGATAATAGTGACACAATGTCATACTGAATACTTAGCCTTAGAGTCCAGTCCCTGTCACATAATGGCCAGTCATTTAACCTCCTCAGTAATCCAGACCGCCTTTTAAGGTCGTATGTTGCAGACTGACTGCTAACTCCCCTAGTAGGGGAGACTCCTTACCTGGAATGCCAGATCATATACAGAGAAGACAAATGAGAGAGGGAAGAGACTGAAAATAACCACTGTGGGAAGTTGAGAGGGGAAAGAGTAGGGAGGGAGTTATTATGCTAGTCCAAGCTTGTAAGTAATTCTGAATGTATTACAAGCCCCCCTGCATGTGTATTAAAACTTAAAAGACATACTAACCTTTGGGGACAAGCTGTATTACAGGTCCAACCCTGTAACAAAGCATGCACTAGAGTGATAGATTTGAAATCAGAGACTCTAGGCTAAGATTCTGGCTCTGAGTGAACTTGGCTGAGTTCTGTCATTTCCCAGCCCTTGGTTTCTTCATCTCAAAAGAAGAACTGAGGGAACTGAGCTAGATGATCTCTAAGGTCCTTCCAGCTCAAGATCTATGAGCCAGTAAAACCTCTTATTGACAAGAAAGTCATTTCTCTTCTCTAGATTTCAGTTTCATCATTTGTAAAAGAAAGGGATTAAACTTTTATGGTCTCTACTACCTTCTCTTTCAGATCTGAAAATGTCATTTATTCTATGCAAATTCCTTACGGAAACACTAATTATAAAATTCAAAATGCTATTAATATTTAAAATATTAACAGGAGCTAAAGTCTCCAATCTTCTGCTAACAGAATGAGTATCCCAGACGCACAAGGGGAAGCCATTCCTAGGTTTATGGTAGTTAGGAGAATTAAACAGCACAGATTCAATATCACCCCATCCTCCAAAAATGCACAGTTATACACACACACACACACACACACACACACACACACACACACACACAGAGCCAATTTATCATTTTCTTTCCAATGCAGTCACACAAATCATGCTCTTATCCTTTGGAACTGGGTTAGTCTCAAAATGAAATCTTAAAAGTGAAGGTATATACAATATAGTTATCAAACAATCCCCAATATTAGTTTGCATATTTTCCCCACTATAATCTCATAAAAATTCAGTTTTGCTAAACTTTTTAGTCACAAGACTAAAACTGACTTAACAAATCTATTTATGCATCCAAACCAATTATTTTGCCAATGTTTGTACCCTTTCTAGAATCTGGACTCACTGGCTTCTTTCCATTACTAAGTATTATGTAAGCCTGGTAAACCTCCCTAGCTCATGGTGGCTAAAAGAGGCCCTCTCCATTCATCTCTTCTATCATGTTTTTAAATTGAATAGGATTGTCAGTCATTATTTGGAATTATTTCTAGGCCCATTTCATCTGGATCTGGCCCCTACCTACCAAAGCAATCTTAAACTATGCTTTAATTGGTCCCTCAAGTATCTCTACAAGTTCGATTTGGGCATTGAATTATATTGCTCTTTCTCCAAAAAACCAATGAACTCTAATGAAAATCTGCCATTAACTCTTTTGTTTTATTATAAAGTTTCTAAAATAGCCAAAGGGGAAAGGTTAGATGTATGAATAAAATTGTGGCGTATTCATAATCTCTATGAGTGATTTATGTTTAGACCTTCCAGCTGCTGGAAAGATCAACAGCTAAAGCAGTCCAAGGTCAGAGTAACCTAACCTTAGAGGATATAGATGTCATCAATTTAGTACAAATTAGGAACACACAAATACATATTTAAGCAGAAGATCAAAATCTCTGCCTCTACTCTAAAGTTGATATAAATACTTGGAAAAGAGAAAACCAGTGATGGGTAGGTTATTTCAATTAATGATTATAAATATCACAAAGATGACCGTTCAGAACTCCTCATTTAAACAATAACAACTATAAAGCGGTGTACTGAAAGTTTAACAACTAGTTTTTACAAGTTGGTATAAGCTGGCTCCAGCACATTCCCACAAAGAGGGAAGCCAAGTTTCATTAGGTAAAGTGAAAATAAGACTCCAATATGAAATGTCAATGGAAAGAAGTCAGGAAAAGAATAAAACACTGCCCCACACTATTCTAGAGAGTCATGCAGAGGAAGAGAATAATTTAGTCTTTACATGTAATTCATCATTTACTTTTGGCAAAAATGCTAATATTCTAAAACCACTAAAAATAAACTCAAGATTTATCTGATGTTGATAACAATAATAAAGGCTACCTGATAGTTACTAATGCTAACTGTTTAGTACAAACTTAGTTGAGTCAAATCAATCTTTAATATTAACTGATTTCTAAACAGGCTCAAGGCATCTGAACACAGATTCTAAAATCGAAGGACTTGTATTCAAATTCCACCTCTGACACTACTACATGCTTACTGCTACAATGAGCCTCCCTGGGCCTCTCTTTCTTCACCTGGAAAATGAGAGGTTTGGATGAGAAGGTCAGTGACATCCCTTCCAGCCCTAGATCTATTGTCCCATGATTTTACTATACATAATTTGGGAGGAGAGGGAAGGGAGAAAGGAAGGAGTCAAAACATGATTTTATTTGTGTAGAGAATTCCCAGTGCCAAAAGTCCTTACATCCTTGATGCAGATCAAGCAACCCATCTGTTGTCTTAGCTAGTTACCAGGAGGCAATGAGAAGTTAGGTGACTTTTCTGTAGTCACCCAGCTAGCTATGATCTACTCACTATGACAGATGAAAAAGAAAGTGATATAATCTAACTGGAGATATAGAAAATAAAATGATGCAAAAATTAAGTTGAAAGATTCAATTATAAATATTTGTTGATTTCAGATGATAATTAGAGTACTCATATGAACCCAGATTTCAACCTATAACATGTAAAAACAGTCTTTCATGAGCACCTAGCATGTGTTCAGCATTGTGGGAAACACAAAGGCAGTATAAAAGTTGGTACCTGGCTTAAAGGGGCATGGTCACATTTAATATATTTATTTCAGCTAGAAAATCCATCAAAACTCAAATTAAACTGAGGCTATTATAAACCTTTAAGATAGAATAAAGCCGAAACAGATCCTAAAGAACTTAAGATCATCATAAAAACAGGGGAATCTTATTGGTCTGTCTTCTTGCAGGTTGAAGACAATGATCTAATATCAAAATACTGGCAAATGATAATAGTCATTCAGATTTTGGGAAGTAAAAGAAGAGAACATTGCTTAAAATAACCAAAATACTTCCATAAGACACGTACTAGCCTCAATCTCATGGCCAACTTGGTCATTATTTTAAGATTCTTAGTCTGAACTGAATCTCAAACTTTTGTGTACTTATCTAATATTAGGATTAATCAACAAGCAACCCCTTATCCCAGTACCTAATGGACTAAGGGATGAAGCTGCAAAGACAAAAGTAACACATCTTTATATTTTAGTGTAGGAGACAACAATACATACATAGATATATAAACATTGTATATAAAATTAATATAAGATGACTTTGGGAGGGAATACACTAGCAGCTGGGGGAAAAGGGTAGATTGGGAAAGTTTTCACATAGAAGTTGGCAACTGAGCTGATAAATAAAGAAAACCAAAGATTCCAAGATGCAGAGATGAGGAGAAGGTACATTCCAGTTACGGGGGCAGCCATAGCAAAGGCACAGAGATGGGTGATGGAGTGTCTGTCACATGTGAAGAATAGTTATTAAGTCAACATAACTGGATCAAGAGTGGCTGGAGTGGGAAAGACCAGGTGGTGGAGACATTTAAATATCAATGGAGTTACTATTTTATCCTAGAGACAATAAAGAGCCACTGGAGGGGATGATATAATCAGACCCAAGTGTTAGGAAAAATTAATTGGGCAGTTGAGTGAAGGATGATTTGATTGGAGTGAGATAGGTTTGAGACAAGGAGGCCAAATAGAAGACTATTTCAAAAGCCAAGAGAAGTGACTAAAGCTTGAAGTAGTGTGGTAGCTGTGTAAGTGGAGAGGAAGAGAAATATGTGAGAATATATTGGAGAAAGAAACAAGAATTAGCAAGTGATTGGATGTGTGAAGGTGAATGAGACTGAGGAATCAACAATGACACTGAGATATGGACATACGTCTATAAATCAAGTGATAAACCTTCATATCAGATGCTAATAAGGTTCCTCTCTGTCTTTGTGAAATTTGATATTTTTCAGTTTAACATTTTTATCAAATGTTAGACTGATATGTTGCACTCCTTTTACAACATATCCTCAGAAAACACATTCACTCATTCAGTCATTAACAAGCATTCATTAAGAGACTATGATCTACAATTAAATAACTATGTTAGAGAATGGATAAGATACAAAGGTAAACAAAAGATAGCCCTTGCCTTTGAGGAGTTCATGATCCTCTATACTACACAGAGTAATACAAACCAGAAAGTGATAATTATGTAAATGCAAAAACAAAGGTTTGGGAGTACAAGTGAGGGCAAAGATGTCATCTGGAGGGGTCAGAAAGGGCTCTGTAGGATATGTGAGTTGGTCCTTCAAGGATGGGTATGATTTCAAGAGAAGAGATTATGTGAGGGGGAAGTACAAGAAAGAAGAAACCACTGGAATAGGAAGCATCATGAGGTAGGAAAATAACAAGCTGTTCACTTTGGATGGAGCACAGACTATGTTAAATAAGATAGAATTTGCCTGGAAGGGTAGTATGAAGCCAGATTGTGGAGGGCCTTGAATAAAAGGCTAATAAATTTGTATTTTATTTGTGATGGGGAACAAGTGAATGTTTTTGAACAATAATGTGCCATGATAAAAGCCACACAATCCTGTGTAGATTAGCAATATAGGAAGGCAGATTAAAATGGAGACAAACTGAGAAGCAAAAAGATCAGTTAATTCGTCAATCAATCAACAAGGATTATTAAGTGCCTACTATGTACCAGGCACCATGCTAGATTCTGGGTTATAAAAAGATAAAACTGAAATAGACCTTTCTATTTCAGACCTTTATCAATGAGCTTATGTTTTATGGAATGAGACATGTTCAAATAAAATAGCACGTGTAGTAAACTTACATAAGTATACTCTCGAATAACCAAATGGATCTGTAATCCCATTGATCTGTAATCTCAATAAAACAGATTTAACTCATCTGTGGCTACCCATCCTTTGTGAACTTGTCTATTTCCTCCCATAAATTCATCACAGGAAGGCAGCCAGTTCTCTGAAGTACTTTCCTCACCTTCCAAAGACAATCTGACCCACTCTTCTCCTCCTCCTGTTCAACTTTAGGCCCAATTCATCCATCCATACTATCTGTCCCATGTATAGATGAGCAAATTCTAAAGATTTTCCATCCAAATTTATGTCTTAATCTTGGCAACAGGCATTCCTCATGTACTTGTCCTTTTTAATAGCGATTGTCAGACCAAATTCTTTTGAGTGATTACAGGACTTGATGCAAACAGCATAATGTAACCTGCAAGCAAGAGTATCTGGAGAACTTCACCTAACCTACACAAATATTTATAGGAAGTCATCCACATACAAGCCAATTGCATCCACAATGAAAATAGGGAACAAGCAGGTATCCCCAAACTACAATCCACAAGGGATCATATCCTTACCATTCCTCAATTTACTGAAACAGGTTAGAGAATATAATTTTTTCTCCTTGCTTCTTGATTTTTTTTTACTAGATTCAGTAAAGCAAAACAGTGCCTTTTCAACCAGGTATCTTCTATCAATACAAGAAAATAATTTAAGATTCACTAAAAGAGATAACAATAGAAACATCAGACAAAGTACAAAATTTGGTTATATCCACCAAAAGTAATTATCATTGTGATTAAAGATGCAAAATATATACAAAATAATTATGAGATTGTTTTTGTTTATCAGACAATAGTCCAGATGAGAGAGAATAAGAGGCTGATCTAGGCTAGAAGCAGTGGGAATAATGATAAGGAGGGAATAATCACAGATTGCATAGATAGATTAATGTGGTCTGCATTTGATAATAGAATGGATGTGGGGAACAAGGAAGAGACAAGGACAGCTTGAAGGTTATAGTCATGGGTCACTGTGGGGATGATAATACCAGTGACAAATAAGAAAGGAAGAATCTTAGTGGGGGAGGGGGAAGAGCATAGGGAAGGAGGTTAGAGAATTAGAATCCTGGGAAAGAAATAGATTTTTTCCTCTAATGTCTCCTTAGAACTTCAATCCAGAATACAGTTGAATTTCTTCCTTAGAAGAAATGTTACACACATTAAAACAAAATTTACATACATTTTATTCACTGCAAAGATGCTTGGTCTGTTATTGAGAAAAGAGGCATCACTTCTTAAATGCTTTCTTATTCATCTATAGAAAGAACAAGAAAGAGAAGAAAAAGAAAAAGGGAAGAACAAAGGACTCTGTATCTGGCAATGGATAGGGTAGATACCTTTAAAGGAAATTTTGCAGGAATGCAGACTGCAAATAAAGCCAAAGAGAAAGGTCATTTTTGTGGTGTCAATGCAGTACTGTGCTGGTGGGGGCAACTGCTTTTTGTCAGCCCTAGCTTAACCTAACTGCTGATTATTGTGGCTGCTGGACAGACTGGATTTTCACTTTGTTCCAAGCACTCTGGGTTCTCAGGGGCTATTATCATTAATTTAAATGAAGTCCAGAGAGACCTATTTTCTTCATTATTCATAATATAAAACCCTTGAGTGCTAGCAGGCAGTCACACTTTATAAGGAACACCTAGGACCCATGCAGGACATAAGAGAGTGCCAAGAAAAGGAAAGCTGCTGCTACTGCTCCCGGTGTTCCATTGGTGCACTGAAACATTCTCTTAATCACAAGTGTGTACTAGTTCATGATTAAACAAGTCTTAAATCCCTCAAATTCCCATTTCGCTGGATCTGGTCTTGTTGGGAGAATGAGCAACACAAATGAGGTCTTTCCATTTCACTTTGACCTATGGTCTCCAAAGAAATGAGCTTCCTGCCTGACTGTGCTGTAAAGAAGGGGGGTTGGGGGTGGGGATAACAGCTGAGGTTAGGGAGGAAAATTAAAGTTCCCAGTCTGTCTTCCTTTGAGGGCCAGTGTTTTTCCCTTTTTTGTAACTGCATGTCTTCTCAGTGCAAGGAGCACTAGAAGCACCACACTGTTAGAAAAAGGTATGATGTTCAAAAGTTGTTGAGACAAGAGATTTGGAGTCTTTATGTAGAATTCCAAGAAGCCAGAGGCTCCTAGGTAATGTGTAAATCACTGGGGCAGAGAAGGAAGTGGGAAGAACAGGGACTAAATATTTGCAGGCCAGAAGATTACTGGTTGAAAGCTCTATCACCTCCAAGTTTTTCTCCAGTTCTAAACCCTATCATTCTATATAACAAGATCAATGGGTTATGGAAGTTCCATTAATTCCCTTAATCTGACCCCCTCCTATGATCTAACAAAATGTGACTATTGGGGTGGCTAGGTGGTGCAGTGAGTGAATAGAGCACCAGCCTTGGAGGCAGGAGGACCTGAGTTCAAATCTGCCCTCAGACACTTAACAGCTGTGTGACCTTGGACAAGTCACTTAACCCCAATTGCCCTACCTTCCCTCCTCCAAAAAGCAAAAAAAAAAAAAAAAAAAAAACCAAAAAATGTGATTATGGCCAAAAAAAAACCACTCTGGAAGCAGAATACTGCTGTAAAATGTGGGAGCTGAATGAGATAGCCTCTGATTTCTGTTCTACTCCTAAATCTATGATGCTATATAGAAATATCCAGATATAGGGGAGGAGGGAGGAGAGAGAGGAGGAGAAAATTTGAAACTCAAGGGATTGTGGAACTGAATGTTGTACACTAAAAGTAAATAAATAAATTTAAAAAAAAGAAATATCCAAAAATAAGTGAATGGTTAAACAAACTGTGATATATTAATGTAATGTAACATTGTAGGGAAATTAATGTTGGCAAGTGTGAAGAATAAAAATAAATATAGAAAAACCTTAATGAAATAATAAAGAATGAAAAAAGGAGAACCAGAAAAATAGAGAATACATTAATATGAGAGAACCACCATATAGAAGGGAAAATTAATGGCAATGAGCAGACATCAAATCCTGATGGAGACTTAAAGGAAGTAAAGTAAAAATTGTTTCCATATTATGAGGAATTAAATTGATTTATTTAATTATAAGTGATAACAAAGATTAACTTACTGTATCGCTGTTCAATATTTTTATAACAAATAATTTTATTTTTAAAACAGTGGTCAATGCCACCATCTAGAAGTAGTTACAGAGAACGTCTAATTTAGAAGTTTTATGAAACTCAGATTGTCTTGAAGCCTGTCTCACATCTGATCCTAGTTAAAATATTCATCTGACTCCTTCATTCCTTTTACAGTCCCCTTGGTGATCTTATATACTGACCTGTATAACTGAGTACCTTAGAGCTTGCTCTTAACATTTTGGTTTTATAACAATATTAGTTCTGGATTTTTTCTTGCACCCTCCTATTCAAGAAGAATTTTCAGGCATTTACATATATATATTTGCATTTTGAAGGGCAATTGGGGCTAAGTGATTTGTCCAAGGTCAAACAGCTAGTGTGTCAAGTGTCTGAGACTGGATTTGAACTCAGGTCCTCCTGACTCCAGGGCTAATGCTCTATTCAATGTATTACCTAACCGCCCCAATGTACCACCTAGCCACCCCCCAGGCATTTATATTTTTAATATTGCTACTGTACAGTGGTGCTTTCTCAGTAAATATATTTATATTTCAAAAGATAAATCTTAGATTCTCTTCACAATGTACTCTTCACATGGGTAATTACAAAACTCCTTTCTCCTCCAGCCCTTAATTTCATGCTCACTCTCTTCTCCCTCAGCATATGACCTTAGTATCTAGGTTATGAGCTCCCATCTCTCATCTTGAACATCTTGACTACTTTTCTGCTGACTGGTCACTTCCTCCCAAGGTTAAAATCACTTTCACTTTATTTGCCTAGTTCATTGTTATTGGTCAGAATCAGATTTAGAATAGCAATTATCCTCTTCAAATGTGTTGGTAATGTGTCAAACAGCGATGAATAAATATTCAGTATAGTTTCATGACTTTCTCCAGCAGCACTTTATAATTTGGAGATAGGAACAGAGAGGGAAACTTCCTAAAATGAGAAGTACAGCAAGAGGTTGAGGGTGGATACTAGCTTTGAGGATTACAAGGAGGAAATGACAGAAAAACAAGGAGGTAAGCTTTTTAAAGACTAAAGAAAAGAGCATTGTCCAAATGGTCATTTAAGGAATTGTTTCATTTTTGCTTTTGTATCTCCAAAACCCAACACAGCATTTGAAGCATAAAAAGTGTCTAAATAAATCCTTCTTGAATGAATGAATGAAATGCCTTATTCTAGGATCAAGATGGTAACAGGAAGGAATCAAAACTCTATGAGAACAAAGTTAAAATTTGTATTATCAGTTCCTAACAGTCGTTAAAATACATTCACTTAATTGAACCAAAGTGAAGTGAAGTCAGAATAAATATGATAGACTGAGAGAAGATGAAAAGATCCTGACTATAGGTCTCAACAGTACTTAGAAAGTTCAGGAGGGAAAAGAGTAGGACAGTGAGATACACATAGAAATTAGTAGTTCACTGAGCAAATGAATAAGTGAGACAAGTATTGATAGTCAAGGATGGGTGAAGTCACAGAAAAAGAAAAATAGCTCCTAAATAAGGGTTTAAAATTGGGTAGAGGCAGTCTCAGCTGTTCTACCTAGGTTATAGGCTTACTACAATCCCAAGGTTAACTTTTCACAATAGCTAGTGAAGCCACTTTTCCCTTCTCAGGCGATTTCCTCGATAAGACTATCCAGCCACAGAATCAGATAATCCTTCCTCATGTACATACCCTGTGAGCTATGCCCTAGGGACAGCTCTACTCATAGTATCTTTCATCGCATATTACCAAATCTTTCTGTATATCCAGGAAGCCTTGCAGTCACAATGATAAGAAAGGAATAAAAATAGAAAATCTATTTTTGTCATCTTTCCAAAGAAAAGGAGACTGGTTAAATACAAAGACCTGAAGCCTCAGCACTTGAACCCATACCACATACAACTGGGATACACCACTGGCAGGGAGAAAAAGAGGGAGTGACAGACTTCGGATGATTTTTAAGACCATTTCCAGTTCTTAATTCTATGATCCATTGAGTTCACTTCAACATTCATTAGGATGAGAGATGTTAGAGCTGGAAGGAAACTAAAAGTCCATCTAACCCAACCCCTTCATTTCACAGAAAAGGAAATTGGGATTATTTTTTCTTAGGTCATGTTATTTGCAGATGGAGATGAAAGAAATCAGTCACCAGCCACCATTAAATTGTTAGGTTCCTTGTCTAGTTTAGTTTCTTCTACTGCCCCATGTCAGGAGGAAAAGAACAGTATCTGCCTAGCCCAGATTTAGCAGCTGTCATTGCTATATGACCAAGTACTTCAAACTCAGCCACCACTGGAGCAGCTCAAGTTTCAAGTAACCAACTAAGATACAGAGTAAACTCTTGAATCCTGACCATGTTCTCTAGGACAGTTTATTAGGTAAATCAAGAACAGTCATGGGTGCCATGGATTTTAAAGAATCACTTATATAATCTCCTTTAAGATATTTAATTTGATTTAAAAAACCTATACTTTTTAAATAGCTATCAGGTTAAAAAGAAGATATACTTCATCTGGCTAGAGGAAAAAACAACAGAATACAATGAAATTTAACAGAAGGAAAATGAAAATCACTGCATGAACGGCAATCAGAAGTATTTCACCAAATAAGGCTACAATTTCTACAGTAAAAATACTGCAATAAAAGGATTTTTCAGTCTGAAGAGCTTAAGTTATCCTTCAAAAATAGCACTACAGAAAGTAAATTATTATCTAGCATTAATTCATTTATTTATCAAGTGTACACAGCTTTGGCCCTCGTGTTATTTTTTCTCCTCCATGGGACTTGTGTGGTTCTCTGGGCACTGCAAGATTCTCACATGCTTCTAATTACCCTCTGTGTACACCCAATAAAACAGCTGGCCCCAAACATGATTAATACCACAAGTTGATCCAAAAGTTTCATAAATCACCCCTTCTTTAGAAAGAGACGATGTAGTGACAAAATGTGACGGGTTCTAATCCGGCTAAATAAGACAAACTAGGAATGTTCTAGCTGGCTTCCTAATTTGTGTGAGAGGAAAAAAAAAAGGACAGTGGTCTGCCTTTCCTCACTGCAAAAGCATTTCACATCTAAGTTTCCTTTTTTACCTCTTTTAGGAAAAATCTGATGAAAATTAGGCTGGGTTTTTGTACTAGGAAAATACTGAAACTACCCACAACCCCCCAGCATGAACTTCTATTAAATCTGATGGACATTTTGAAGTTTGGTAAAGAAACCTCTTGTTTGCAGCATAACATTTTTTCCCTCAACTTTAAGAGCCCATATTAGAGCCTATGCCAGTCACTTCAGCAATTACTATCTGAATTCAGTCAAGATAATGAAGTCAAGCAGTGAACTCTTCCTGAGGTCCAAACCCTTCAACTGAAGAGAAAACCAAGTCTTAATAACTGTATCAATGACAGCATTGCATTAACTTGGCAGCAGCGATAACTCTGGCTCTTCTCATTTGCTTTATTTCTCATACAACTTTGGGGAATGAAATCTACAGCAAACTTCCCTGTTAACTTTATCCTTCTCCATTTGGTAGTTATTTTATTTTCCTGGACTGCAAAGCCTAAAGATGACTGTGTGGCTACCCTCAAAAACATTTTCACATCACCCATGATGTTAGTTCCAAGACAGCCTTCCAAACTGTATACAAATTTATTATTCCTTCTTCCAATACTTAGGGAGAAAATGAGGAGTCTTTTTTGGCTGCCTAAAGCTGATACAAAATAATAAAGATAACACCAAGATTTTAGAACATGCTTTGCTAAACATCAAAAAGTAGGCATAATAGGTATGCCAAAAAGTCTTGGAATGTGTCTAGATATATTCCTTATTGTGGACTGTAGGCGACCTTGGGTTCTCAAATTCAACACCAAGGGAGCACGGGCAGGTTCTACTAAATGGAAACCTTTCAATATTGTCCATTTGTTTGCTCTTTGTACTTTCAATAAATATTTATTAAGCACTGATTATGTGCCAGGAATTATACAGACCCTTTGGGATATAATGACAAAATAAAAGAGCCCCTACCCTCATGGAGTTTACATTCTATTCTACTAGAAAAAAACAGCAACAACAACTCATACACAGAGAGGTAAATACAAAAAGCATAAAAACTGTAAAAGGGAAAAAATCATTTATTTTTGGTGGAGGTGAGGGGAGAGAGGGTCAAGCAATAAGCTGTGGATCTCTGTTCAGAGAAGCTTGTCACAAATAAGATGGCTACCAAACAAATTTATTTCTTCTTTGACTTGGCTATAGGAATTCATGAAGAATTATCCATTAAAGCATAAAAGTTTCCATTTTTTAATTTACACTGATAAAAACCATAGGACTTTTGAATATACCATATATATATAATATTTTACTTTTAAATCCATATACCCAATAATGCAACTATTTCTGCAATATCACCACTGGTTACATGAATACTAGAGAAAGCTGCCTTTTGGTAGCATCAAATATCCATCATAAATTAAGACTAAATCATATCATTGCATATCACTGAAGATGTCCAAAAATCAATTCAAGATAATCATTTTTCCTCCTGACTATAGCTTCTGGTCCCAAAATGTCTTATGCTGTTTTAATGTTCACATCCTTGCCAGCAGTGTTGGCAATCTGCATGGGCTTCATGTGTAAGCAAGTGAATCCCTCAAAAAGGGGAACGTTCCAAGGCAAAGAGGGTGTGGTTGTACCACATCATCCATGCCATATGATACCTTCTGCACAAGGCTGATACTTAGAATTACACTCCGCACAGTCTAAATCTGCACGCTCAGAGCAAGCACAAACATGAGTATGTAAACAATCATCTGTGACTGGTGGCAATAGGTTCTGGGGTGAGTAAGTCAAAAAAGAGTTAGTTGTGTTATTTCTTTTAAGCATTCCTTATACAGCCATTATAAGTTCAGGAAGGCAACCCAGTATGGTGAGAGCAGCTTATTAGGAAAGAGATTAATGGATGTAGAAGAAATTGCACAGCACTTACAATCAGGAAGACCTAGTTTTGAATCTCACCTCAAAAACTTTAAGTATGACTGGAGGAAAAGGCACTTACCTACTCTGAACCTCAGTTTCTTCTTTTGTAAAATGAGGCGTATTACTAATAATACATATATCAGATTGGTGTTATAAAAATTTAAGCAGATTATGTATGGAAAGTATTAAAGAAATGGTGGTTATTATTATTAAATCATGTCTAAGACACTAGGAAAAATCCCCTAAACACCAAACTAAATCAAAATCATTATAATTAAGATGGGGCATACTTTTTATTGTCTAACTAGAGAAAACAGTGGCATCTTTAAATTCATCATTGGTAAACTGAACTTCAGTTTTCTCATAGATAAAATGGGGCTAATAATACCAGCTGGTAACTGTTTTGCAAAGTAAGGGTGAAACTCAAATAACATATGCTTTGTAAATCTTCAATCACTAGACAAATGTCAGTTATTATCATTGCTGTTTTGTTTTGTTTTAAGTGCATTCCTACTATTTCCCAATAACCAGGCTCAACAGTGTAGGGGAAAAGAAAACATGGTACCTTCTGGGGAGTTATAATATTTTTGGGAAGATAATATGAATATATCTAAAGCAACAGATAATAATGCAACATGGTATACTGCCCTGGACTTGGAATGAGAAGAGACTTGAGTTTGAATTGTACCTCTGACCCTCATTGTGTAACCAAGAGATAATCACTTAATCTCTCTGAGCTTTGGTTTCCTCATTTGTAAAACAAGGATACTACTACTTGCAGTAGGAGAGTTAGGAGGACCAAATGAACACTTTCTAAAACTCCAAGTGCTATAAATATGTCAGCTCTTATTACTGTTCTAAAATAAAAGAAAGGGAAAATCAGTTCTTAAACTGTGGATCACAAGTGGAAAAAGTTTAAGAAACCCTGATTTGATTAAGCAGGAAGAAAGCAGGATAAAACTCCAGGCAGGTGAAACAGTTAAGTAAAGGAATGGAAAATAGTTATGTCACAACATAACTTTCAAAATCCAGGTCTTCCTGCAAAACTTTACAAGGAAGCTAGTCCCCTTTCAGTCCATCGTTCTGAAAAATACCATGTAGTTCTATGTATCAATGGAATCAGGTGCTCAAGCACTATATGGATTATTTGGGTGGTAGTTTTTCTACTTAGTGACATTTATTCCATTAAGAAGTGGTGATGCAAAGGTAAACAGGTTATAAATATGTATTTGTATCATTATTTAATATTTAGCATGCAAAGGAAATAGTCTGCATTGTTTGTTGTTGTTGTTCAGTCATTTCAGTCATTTGACCCTATTTAGGGTTTTCTTGGCAAAGATATTGGAGTGGTGTAAAAACAGATGAGGAACTGAGGCAAATAGGGTTAAGACCAGGGTTACACAGCTAGTAAATGTCTGAGGTCATATTTGAACTCAGGAAGATGAGTCTTCCTGGCTTCAGATCCAGCACTCTGCACTGTGGTGCCACCTAGCTGCCCTGTCTGCATTCTAATGAAGATTGTAAGGAAAGAATGCATTCTATAATATTTTTATAGACTATAAGAAATACTGAAAGATCATCAACATCCCTCAGTTTTTAAGCATAGAAAATTCATCCTAAATAAATGAGATCTATCTTAATGTATAATGGAGAAAGGGACTGGACAGATGTCTTTAATAACTTAAGCTATTGCCTAGAAATTCTCTCTCATTCTTAAGAGAAAACCAAAGTTATCGTGCCATACGGTTTCAGTAAATGTCTAAGTTTCATCCCCAGTGAAGGAGGAAAACAAGTCATCTTCTGTACACTAGTGCTCCATTTCTTTTTTTTTTTTTTTGTCTTTTTTTTCTTTTTTTGCTTTTTGGAGGGGGGAAGGCAGGGCAATTGGAGTTAAGTGACTTGCCCAAGATCACATAGCTAGTAAGTGTTAAGTGTCTGAGGCCATATTTGAACTCAGGTCCTCCTGGCTCCAGGGCCAGTACTCTACTCACTGCGCCACCTAGCTGCGCCACATAATTATTTTTTTTTTTTTTGGGAGGGGGAAGGCAAGACAACTTGGGTCAAGTGACTTGCCCAAAGTCATACACTAGTAAGTATCAAGTGTCTGAGGCCATTTTAGTGCTCTATTTCTAAAAACAATTATGGTATTAAGTGAATCAAATCATGATTTGCCCTAATCTAACTACCTCTCAAAAAGAACTACAAGGTTACAATGTTGGCTTAGAAAGTATGACCTTGTCCTCTCTCTGATAATACTGGCTTTACAAAGTCTCTCCAGAGTTTAAAAAAATGAGATAGGCTTCTTTATTCAGTTCAGGGAACCATAGTTTAGGAAGGTCATAGATAAACTACAGAGCAAACAAAAGAAGACAGCCAGAATGATGAAGAGTTTTGAGTACACATCATATGAGAATCTGTTGAAGGAACTAGAAATGTTTAGCTTAGAAAAGAGTCAGAACTTATCCAAAAACTGTAATCAAGAATCCAAAGGCATGTCATGTGAAACGAGTAATACATGTGATTTTGGCTCCAGATGGAAGAAGCAGGAGAACCCCGTTGATAGATGTTGAAAAGAAACATTTAGGCTTGATGTTATGAAAAACTTCCTAACAATTAGAGCTGACCGTAAGTAGAATGAGTAATGGATTTCTTCTCACTGAATATCCTCAAGCAGAAGCTGAGTGGTTTCTTTTTATGTATGTTTTAGAAGGAATGCCTTTTCAGACTAGATAGCTACTAAGGTCCCTTCCATCTCTAATATTATGTATTTCTATAACCTGAAGAATTTTGCTAATTTCACCCCTCATTTGACAGTTGAGGAAACTGAGACCCAAGATCCCCTGGGACAAAACCAGTAATGGAAGCCAGATCTTCTCACTCCAAAGCCAGGACCTTTCACACTGCACCACACTGCCTCTCAAAAAAAAATTTCTTGGTATGTTATTTTCTTTGCCCATTATATGGAAATAGCTATGAAGATGAAGAAGCTGTTTACTTGTTGAACTTGGCAATATTAAACGATTTTTATTTGTAATAAAACCTAATGGCATTAAGCCAGTTTTGTGGGATTTAAATGGGAGATGGTAAACCTAGTAAAGAGTCTATACATGGACTTTAAGATCTAAAGTTGAGGCAATAACTGACACATAATATTCAAAACTACCCTTGTAGCATCTTAAAGTCCTGACTTCCTCAACTGAAAAAGTAGAATAATCATGTTTGTAACCTTCCATATCTCACAAGGAAAAAAGAATCAAGATGAATGAGAAAGGGTGAAAACTCCTTAAGGTAGAAGGGGTAGGGGTAAAAAAAAAGTGCCATATGAACTCAACACATGACTTTGGTGATCATTAATTCCTTCCAAGAATGATTGCCAAATAAATTATTCCATGTAGATTTTTTTGCATATTTCTATCTCTATTACAACTGGAAGAAGAAATATCCTTATTATTTATATCTGTATAATTATTCATATAGTGCTAGACACTTTATGTATTCATTCTTTAGGAAACAAGACTCTGCAAAAGCCTAATAAACAGGTCAGTTCCTTGAATCCCTATGAAATCAGAAGAATTCATTAGAGAAGTAACACTTATGCTGTGAGTCCTTGGCAATTCCTATTTAAGGAAAAATAGTCCCAAGGGCCAGACAATAGACTACCACAGATGAGAAGGGTCATGACAAATATTGAGAGAAAAAGGAGAGAAGACAAAAGGGAGAGGTTGGGGTGGGAGATAGTGAGATTTGAAGAGAAGTAAAGAAAGAGGAGAAAAGAGAAGAAGATGGGGAAAAGGAAAGGAGGGAGAAAGAGAAATAAAAAGGGGGAAGGAAAAAGAGAGGTAGGGAGAAAAATAAGGGAAGGAAGAGGAAAGAGAAGGAAGAGAAAAAGGGAGATGAAAAAGGATGGAGGGAAGAAGAGGGAAATAGAGAGAGGAGAGAAGAAGGAGAGAGAGAAGAAAAGAAAGAGAAGAGGGAAGGAGAGGGAGAGGAAAGGAGGAAAGGGGGCAGGAAAAGGGAGCAAGAGATGAATAATGAAGTAGAGAGATTTGGTCTCTATATGGTTAACTTTTTAATAGTTAAAAATATAGGTATTATAGTAACCCTATAAAAATACCTTGTATTTATACCTTACATTTTTGAGAAGCTTGAAACACTAACAATAAGTTATTTTATTAATCTTCACTCAATCTCTGAGTTAATCTCTTTTTATTAATTATTAAGTGTCAATTATGTACTTGGAGAGAGAGACAAAGTTTAGATAATATATGGTCCCCATCTTACAGTGCAGTAGGGCATTATAATGCAAACACTGAGAGCTATACATAATATAAAATAATAAAGGTGGTAAGAAATCAGTGTCATTTATCCCACAGATCCCTCAGGAAAGTCCATGTATAATGAGAGTAACCAATCACAAAAGAAATACAATGCTGATGCTTGTATAGCAGCAGACTTGACCTCTCCCATTTTATTGTCATTGGTCTCACAGTCATCACAAATCAGGTGGAGAGACAAGGCATCATAATAAAAGTCCATCCCACATATTTCTTACAGTCTTTTTTAATATAAATTCCTGATTCTTACTGGTAGATACCAGCAAACCAAGGAATTATGTGGCTAACAGACTATGATAAAGTTTACATGTATGCTAGGTCAGCTGTACCACTGGATTTTTTGACCTTGTGCAAGTCATTTCTTTTGGCCTCAGTGTCCCCATTTCTAAAAATTGAAATAAAACTTAAGACAATCTACATTGGAGATACTGGGAGGAAAATGCTTTGAAAAATTTCAAGTGTGACATAAAAATAAGCTATTATTATATTATTAAAAATAAGCTATTATTATTGCTATCCTCCCAGTATCACCTGGACTTATTACACTGCCCATGCCCTATTTACAGAGGCTCAAATAAAATACACAAGTTGTCCATTGGCTCTGAATTTCTCAGACCATGAAGTTTCCCAGATACACCTCAGCTACAATGTCAGAAGCTTTTAAAGTGATCCACCCAATAACATGCATAAACCAAATAGTACATATAGGAAGTTAATAAATTAGAAAAATTACTAGTAGCATAACTGTAAGAGGGTATATAAGTTCTACAGTCTATTTCTTATCCTTTGAAACCTGTCTTTGCATATCAAATTCTACTGTTTATGAAAACTAAAACATAAGATGTCCAAAAATTACATCCTATATTTTAGAACCGTCTCCAGATCTGTCTCTGAAATCTATAAAATATTTGAACAAAAATGTACCGAGTCAAATAAAAATACATACATATATACATACATGTATACATATAAGTAAAATATTTCTCAAATCTGAATGGATAAAACCATGTATTACCATGCCTTTTCAATACCATTCCAGCTCCTTTTTGGTAAAAGTTTTTGTGGCTTACAATTTTTAACTGGCTTTATTCAGCATTAAAAAAAAAAGCTACAGGTATATTGTTTCTGAATGTCTGGGGAAAAGCCAGAAGGTAAGGTATATTACAAGCTTTAACAAGTACACTTCCACTATTTCTCAAAGTTTTCAAATATTTCATTTCAAAGCAAATAGAAAGCTACTTACTACCCTCTCCCTCCTTCCTTTTTCATCCTTGTAAAAGAAACCAATGAAAAAAGCAAGAAGAAGAAGGAAGAGAAGGAAGAAGAAAAGAAGCAGCAGCTGCTACTGAAAAAGAAAAGATGTGAGTGGAAGACAAGAAATCCAAATAAAATAACAGGGAGGAAATGCATGAAATCCACAACTGTCTTTCCCTGGTATTAAGAAAACCACACCTTTCCTTACTAATACAGTTATAAAAATCCTACAAATCTTTTAAGAGTTGAGACCCTAAAAATCACCTGGCTTGACACTTCCTTTTTTAGAAAAAAAAGGAAACTTAAAGCCCAGAGATTTTCAGTAATTTGTTCAAGACCATGCAACTGGTTGGTGGCAGAGTTTAGGAATCCTCACTCCCACCAGGATGGCACACTTTCCCTTACACCATACTGGCTCCCTAATTTAGCATAATATGTAAGGTCTGCTTGGTTACTGCATCCTTTTTTAAGATATTCAGTTCTACAAACAGGAAATTCATGATTTATGAGTACACTGGTCCTACAAAGGAGTATGTATAGGGACCTTAAACACATGTCTGCTTTTGTCAGATCTATACTACCAGGGAGTATGCTTAGACAACACAGCAGTACAGTAAAAGAGTAACTAAATAGCTAAGAATGAATTTGCTCAGACTTCATGTCATCTTAATGAAAAATGATTTTGTTTTTTCTCCTCAAAGACTTAACACCATGTCATTAAAAAGTTAGATGTGACTTATATCAAATGTCTGGCACTCAGGTAGTTCTGCTCAGTAACCAGAAGGATAATATGGATATAACTATGATTATATGAATGCACATGGCAAATCAAATTTTCCTCTGATAAACGTACAGGATTGCACGCCAGGAGACAGGATGACAGCAGTCTGGTGAGCCAAAAACGAAGGATTAGTTCTCCCTCTGAATTTACAGAAAACAGGTTTTTTTCCTCCTAAGTAGGCACCGTGGTTCTTAGGCAACTTGTTGGAACTCAAAACTTATCACTCACCAAGGAATTGTTATTTTTCACATTTTCACTTCTTGTATAAAATTAACGATACTAGAAATTGCATCAGTCTCTCCAGTAAGAGATCCACATGACATTTAAATTCTTAACGTAATCTGAACTGTGCAAAATAGAAACATAACAAGAGCCATCAAATGCCATTTTTTTCTGGAATGAGAATCAGAATCCACCAGTTTTGTCCTTAAGGGCAGTATCACGAAGTCAAGTTTCATTGTCATCTATTAAACTTTTCCTCAAAATATTCCTTGGGTGGAATATAACAAACTCTGCACAATATCTGACTGAAATATTCCTAAATTGATCAATCTAAGCCTTCACTTGTTTTCTGTCCAAAACTAAATTCTGTCTGTTCTGTCTATCCCAACATGAACACACTGACAAATAGCAACAGGCAATATTTTAAGCTCTCATTCCTCCAGGAAATAAAACGTCTTGTTGAAAACAGTTCAAAAAGCTAAGAAAAAAAGTTTCCCTAAAAGCAATATGCTAGTACTTACTTATTACCAAGATCCTCTAATGCAAGGAGGCAGTAGCAAGGGGGTATAAATGCCATGATAGCATAGAAATCTATACACTAAAGAGAGCTACACCTCTGAAGCAACTTACCTACTCGGAAGTTTGTGGCTGTCAAAGTGTCTGCCGCATGCCCATTTTCACTAATGAGAGTGGTGGTATTCCCCTTCTCACAGTTATTCTGACAACTGCCCTTGGTGCAGGTCACTTTACAGATGCTTGGAGTAAAGACCACCTTGATGCGGCCAGTGTGGTTACTCACTGGGAGCGGAGGCAGAGAGAAAAAGAAAAACAAACAGATCAGCTTAGTATCCATTAAATTTCCTTCGAAGGTTAAAAAAAAAAAAAGAGCACGCAACCCCGACAGGTTTTTAAGGAAGGAGGGAAGCCTTCAGTGTTCTCTGCTCGGTATCCAGTGGTGTCTCTGAAACAGGAGTAGGAAGCTTAGCAAACAGAACTCTGGGATGCACTCCAAAACCACATTTGAAGTCAAGTCACCAGAGTGGGATTAGTAATCACAATGCTGTACTTTATTCACAGGCAGACAAAGAGCACGAGAGATTAAATAGCCAACCCTGACAAGCAGATGTAACGTAAAGAGGTTGGCCATGCACCTAGCATGGAATAAAATCTCGTGTACTCTTGCAGACTTTTCCTGTTTCTACCGTTATTAAGTCACTATTTGCAGCCCGACCCCTGGAAATGTTTTAGGCATGCAGCGTGTCTGAGAACATCTGTCTCAAATCTCCTGGCACTCAGGTCTGAAGTGATCAAATCTTGTGACGCAGCTGCTTGGGCACAATTTCTTTTTTTCACAAGTCTATGGCGTTATTTCTTCATCGGACTTTAGGCAAGATAGATTTTTATTTGGCTATCCATTCCATCTATCTAAACAACAGGGAGATCAGGACAAAGTGCTAAGAGCTACCTCTGTGTTAAAACATTACCTCAGAATGCTCAGAGTTCTAGGCTGAATATGAAAATGGCCCACTTTTTAAAAACTAGACCCTGTAAAGTGCCCATCAACAGATTTCAGATTACATTGTCCTTGGCAAAGGGTGTATTTTGGCGGGAGGATTTATTCACTTCAATAAACATTCATCCAGTCTATACATTCCTTCAGGTATTTGGTAGTAACTTTGATTTGCTAACCTTAACCCTAGGAATTCAGTTTAGTTAAAACCTCAACCAGCATTTATGCATACCATGTGCCAAGGATTGGCAATACAAAGACAGAAGAATGTTAACAGTCCCTGTCCTCAAGGAGTTTAAATTCTACAAAAAGGATCAGATTTGTGACAGCCAGGGTTATGAGCCCCAAGTAAATTCCTAAGGCAAGTAAAGTCTGCTTACCTCTAAGTAAGTATCCTTTCATGTATCAACATCTAAGACCACAAAGTGGGTCACCTAATTCAGATCTGCCCTTCCCACATCCAAAGTTTTCCATTCTACCCCTTACCACCTATATTTCTCATAATCCGGACTTCACCATCATGCCCCAGAAACCCCTTTCATCCTCGAAGATGATTTCAGCCTTGGAATTCACACCTCAGAAGTCATACTCTCAGTTCCTTTGGCTTTTGTCTAGCTGAATGGCTCCTCCCACAGCCACCATTTAAGGAAGTCACCAGGGCCAGTCATCTCTTCAGCTACTCATTTCTCACCAGACTACAATCCAGACTTTATCATCTCCCCTCACTCCCACCCCCCCCACACACACATATACACAAACACACACACACACACATTCATACACACTGGGTACCTTCCTTCCCGTTTTCAGCTTCTTTTTATGTGCTGTCTTCTTTCATTAGAATATAAACTCTTTAAGAGCAGGTATTCTTTTTCTTTTTTCTTGTAGTTGTCTTCCCAGCACTAGGAAGCTCCTAATAAGTGATTGTTGACTGGCTATATCAATCCTCCATTTTTATTCCAATGCAATATTTATTATTTATGGTCATTCTCAAGGCTTTGATCTCATTTGATGATTAATCTTTACTAATATTGGGTGCTAACAGGCAAAAATTTTACCTCTACTGGTATTTACATTTTAGCAGTCATCTTTCTAGAAATAATACCTCAAAGTCAATGACTGAACATTCTCCTGTTCTGACTTTAAACTGGATACTTATGATGCTTTATAGTTATACAGACTAAAAAAGGAAATAAAATAATTAGCACCTATCTTTGAAAACAGAATTAATGTCTCCTGTCTAACCAAAATAGAAGACTTTATAAGTAAGCAATGTATGGTACCTTCCAGGCCAACCCTGTAGCTTCACTCCCCACTCCCCAGAAAGTCAGGTATTAATCAAAGGGCATTTTTGAGCTATTCTGACTGGCTAAGGTTTAACTAGCTCCACCATGGCTCTGACTGGGAAAGAATCTAATGCTGAAGCTAACTATTTCTAGGAGACTTCCCTCACCTACTACCTCCCCATCCTATTCTATATACAACCAGAAAGTTATAAAGAAAGGCTTTTTCTTAGAAATCTTCAAAACAATTATAAGCTCTCAGTGACCCAAATTTGGCTCAGGCCCTAAAACTGCAACAGATATCTTAATTCAAAGGGGTAACCCTAATGGTGGGAATTGTGGGAACACAACTGACAACTGTGGAGACATTTGGGATCAGTCAGACCTTTATGTACCTTCAATAATAATTGTGTTTATACAGCACTCTAAAGTTTACAGGTTCCATTCCCTTCCTTCCCATCCACCATCTAAAATGACTACTAAAAAACATCTAAGGCAGAGCTCTGACCTTGCAGCTTTCCTGCTCAAAACTCACAATAGTTGCCTGTTGCCCCTAGGATATAATACAAATTTCTAAGTTTGGCAGTTAAAGCCTTCCAATATCGGGTTCCAGTCTATTTATCAAGTATTATCTCAGATGATTCTTTTATGAACTTCAGGTTCCATTCACACTGGAATGCCCTGCTTCTCAAAATCAGAATTCCATTTCTTGCTTCTGTGACCTTCAAGAGTCTTTCTTTCCCTTCAAGGCTCAGTTCAGGAGTTAACCTCCTCCCAAGAGCTTTCCTTTTTCTCTGCCTTGAGGGAGACTTGTGTGCACAAGTTTGTGCGTGCACACACACAAGCACACACACACACACACACACACACACAGAACTGCTTTGTATGTAGCTATTTGTGTATCCTTCTAGCTAGTGTTTCATATGTGTTAAATTCAATGTCTCCAGAAAAAAGCTCATGAACTAAGTAATGAAAATATTATTTATCCCCATTTACAGGTGATGAAACTAAGTTTCACTCAGAGATATTAAGTGACTTATCCAAGATCCCATAATAACTAGCTGAGCCTGGGTTCAAGGCCTGATCTTTCTTGAACCCAAGTGCAGCACCCTTTTCATGACAATGAACAGGCAGCCACAAAGTATGTTTCAACTGTTTACATGACTTCTATCCCAAATTCTTACATGATTTCAAAAAACTGTCTGTACAAGTTTACCTTAGAGATGAGGAAGAAGGTAAAAAAAAAGGAATATTAACTCTACAATCAGAAAAATCTGTATGGTCTAGCTTCTCTTCTTTTTTCAACAGTACCACACAGAAATTGAATCACACTCAGTTCTCAGACCATACTTATGATACCTTTAGATGTTTGTTGATGGGTTATTTTGTGGTTGTTGTTGTGGGTAGGGTAAGTCAGGGAGTAGGATTAAATTCAGGAAAAAAGGAGATAATATCTTCCCACTTCAAAAGAATATAAATTTGTATTTTTTCTGGCTCTTGGTACAATACTAAAATTAGAGATATTGTGCCAACTATTTTGTCTCCTCTGGCACTAACATGTTGTACCAGCAGCTGCCATACAGATGTTCATACCTTCACCTAAATTATACTTACTTAGTGAAGCAGAGATCGGCCATCCAAAGAAAGCAAGCCCTTAATCATTATTCTCATTTCTCCTCCCAGTCTACAGTAGTCACTTAATAGGCACTTGAGATTCTCTCAGTCTATTGTTTTTTAAAACTTATAATACTATTTTGCCAAAAAAAAATTGGCTTAGAATCATCTGGACTTTCAAAAGGCAAAGACAGTTTTATGTGACTCAATTCTGACTTTTACAGTGTCCACTTCTTCTTGGAAGGCAGAAGAATATTTTATTTCATTTTTTCTCTGGTGTTTTACAAGTTATTCTGCTAGAAAGCACTCTACTTCTCAAATAGACAGGTCTTCAGTAGGTCTTCTTCTTTCTCAGTATCCTGTTTATTTCTCTATTATAATTAACTTTGGTTTTAAATATCAAGAGTACGGTGATAGTCTATGTAACTCCTGTTGTCCAAAGACCAGAATGGTGAATGAGGACTGTCACTAGATTGGCCACAGGAAGGAACATTTTTCCACCATAGCAACTATAAAAGGTCTCTCAAAGACCACCAACTAAGCTGCAGATGGATTGTAATCTGTGTCATAGAAAGAGTACCCAGACTTAGGAAATGAAAGATCTTGGAAACATTGATGTATATTTAAATGCTAATTCTTTTCAGTATCATTAGTGCCTTTCCCACCCTTCAGACTCTATTTCACCTACCTAGCCATAATTCAGTAAATATAAACCACTGACTTGAAAAAACAACTTACCATGCTCCCCAACTTTTCTCCTTCTGCCTATGAGTGCCAATATTTCAAATATCTAGGATTTCATTAGTGTGAGCATTCTTCCTCCCAATGCAGATCACAACCTATCTTGCATCTTGGTATGCAGTCTTCTATTGGTAAAAAAACAAAACAAAAGTGCATCACCTGGTGACCACTAGTCTGAAGATGAGTCTCTTAGAACTTGTTTAGACTCTTCATCTGATGACAGATCCATCATGTGGGGATTCATGAAAAGCCTTTCAAGCATGGAAATACCTACCATAGTCTGTACATCCTTGGCATAGCCTTCAAAAAGCAGTCACCTCCATGCCACAACATGGCACAGAGTAGGACTTTCATAGAGAATATCTTGAGCCTATCTTTCTTAACCCACTACAAATCAAATCCATACTTTAAGTGATAAAAACTGATGCCCAAAGCACCAGAGTACCAATGATGGTCTATCAGGGAAAGCAGAATTTGGATGTGGATTAAGCCTAGAGGTTTTGAGGCTACATGGCACAATGAATAGAGCATGAGACCTGGCATCAGGAAGATCTGAGTTCAAATGCAGACTCAGATACTAAAATAACTGTGTGATCCCTGTACAGGTCACTTAATTTCTACCTGTCTCAGTGTCCTCATCTATAAAATGGGGATAAAAGTACCTACCTCTCAGAGTCATTGTGAGGATCAAATGGGATAATATTTTGTAAAGCATTTTGCAAACCTTAAAGTAGTTGCTGTTATTGTTATCATTATTAGTTGATTCGTACTAAGGAAGGGATATGGCTGTGAGGCAGGGGTGGGAGGAAAGGCTGGCAGCTATTTCATTTAGCAGAGATCAAAGAATCATGGAAATGTAGAGGTAAAAGAGAACTTAGAGATAATCTAGCACAACTTCATTGGTTTATTGATGAAGACATGAAGGCTCAGAGAGACTAAGAGATTTGTCCAAGGTCACACTGAAAGTCTAGAACAGCACTGATTTCCCAGACTTGCAACACGAAGTTCTTTTCTCTAGTGGTGCATACCCAGGGATTATAAGCTATAGGTCTGAAGTAAACTATAGCCAGCTCCATCAAAAATCAATAGGAAAAAATTTGGCACCATTTATGTGCTCTTCTGAGGATATAATTTAAGTGTCCTGTTTGTTTTTTCCCTTTAGGGAAATCTTGAGCAGGTATTCTGAAACATGGTGCTTTGGCTACAATGGCATAAATTCAGCTATTCAATAGGGCTGTCAAGTCAGTGATGATGCTCTAAAGACCTAAAGAGTTGATATTCTACCTGGAGCTTCTGTTAACCCTGAAGTGAATTTCTCCCTCCAAGGAGAAGCAAGCAGAAATGTACTTTTTTCTAAATCTAAGTTAAAATCAATATGTTTCTAAGATAAGAAATACAAATTCCTGCTTTCTAATCATAAGAGACAGAAGGAAACTGAAAACCCATGTAAACTGTTATCAACAAGAATACCGCAAGCAGAAATCAGTTCAGTGGCCATCAATTTCCTCAGAAGGCCAGAATATGGCCAGTAAACAAAAGTAGTCATGAAATAAACAGCACAAGGTCAAGACTCACAACAAATGCTGTGAGCAAATACACTCCCCTCAGTATTCATCCAGAATGTTATGCCAGCATATTAGCATTTATCCATTTTAAACAACAGGACAAAGCACAGGCAATATCCTCCAAGAAAGAGAAGCAACCTCCCCGTGGCAAAACCTATAAAATTTCCCATCGGGTGAATCCTTCTAAATAACCATCAAGAATAATATCACAATCAGGTCATGGGTTGTTTCTTGAGGGTGTTAGAGAAATTGAGTTAATACTTAGTTCTCCCATTTATGGTCCATTAGTGCCTAAAAGCTACTAATTCTTTGAAGAATGAAAGATGTACAAAATGACATTAAGCATAATGGATCTTCCTTATCCAACTTCTTAGGGTTTGTTTAAATACACCTAAAATAATAGCAAGGTGACTCTGTGGATAGAGCACGGGGCCTGGAGTCAGGAAGACCTGAGTTCAAATCCTGCCTCATACTCACTAGTTCTGTAACTCTGGGCAAGTCATGTTACCTCTGTTTGCCTTAATCCAATTTAAAAGGAAATGGCAAGCCACTCCAGTAAATCTTTGCCAAGAAAACCCCATACAGGGTCACAAAGAATGGGACATGACTGAATAACAAAATATTAAGACCATTAAGAACTACAGAGTATTTTGAACTCTTCAAGAAAGGTGCTGTGTAAATCCATGCTATTGCAATAATCTGTTATCCTATCAAGTTCTTCTCTTCCTAGAAATTCTGTTAGAAGGAAAAAACAAATGAGATCTCTAGTACTAATGTAAATACCTCCTTAGATAAGAATCTTCAGATATGTTATAACACTCTGCCTTAAGTTTTCCAGGTAAAAGTATGTTAAACTAAAGAAGTGAAATGAAAAAAATAAGGAAGCTGCTATACAGGTTTAAAAAAAAAAAAGAAACCCAATTGTTCATGGGTCAGTCAGTTAACCTTTCAGTGTCCCTAGACAACAATTCTCCAAGGTTTTATATTACAGATGAGTTGACAGTCTACACTGGTGAAAGGGTATCCCATACAAAGAAATTCAAAGGTCCAGACCAAAAATAAGTAAATATGAATGAATAAATGAGTGGATATGCATTTATTAAACATTTATTATGTCCCATGCACATATACACAATGGTTTTGCCATATATTATGGGCGTACATGTAGGGAGAAGGAGAGTGTGTCTAAGTATATTTGAACCTGGGAATAAATCTCAATACATTTATTATACCACCACCCCTAAAACCATCTTCTACATTTTTAATGGCTACCAAATCTTGATGAAGTTTGAATACTTCAACCACAAAAGGATTCATTAGAATAGGTAATATAAATATGCAACCACTACCCAACAGGAAGATGAATAACTATGTATGTAAATATTAGCCCCTTTGTAGCAACAATTATCAGAAGTATTGAAATGAACAATTATACAATATTTCAGCTTTCAATTATGAATTTTTAAAAAGAATCTGTTTTATTCATCAAATAACAATACTCATGATCCTAAAAATTTCAAACCAAGGTAGAGTATGGGTGGTGCAGATTGAGTGTTGGAAGTTCTGCAAAAATTACAGAATATTTTTTTCTGAATCATCAAAACATAGCACAATGATAACAAAATTAAAGCTGACCTTTTGTATTAAATATGCCACTGAGAAAAACTAAAGAGTCTTTAAGGAAGCACAGTCTTCTACAACTACTTTCCTAGAAAGATCTCTTCCATGTACCTAATTTTCAGAGGATATCACGCCAGCATTGAATAAGCACGAGCCAAAAGTATCATCCATTTTTAATACAGGTTGAGAAAGAATGTTGCCAATGATCACATTATTTCTAATTCACTAAAAGCAACTTAGAAATCCAAGAGCACCAGATTCAGATGCTGAATTTCTGGTTTGGATTTATATAGTGCTTTGCAATTAGCCAAAAAGACTAACACATTCTGGCCTGTACCTCAGTGAGACGTTGGCTGGGGTACAAATTTGGAGTGAGGCTATAAAAACAAGAAATTTTATCCCAGATCTGGATACTTTTCATTAAAATCAGGACTCTTCATTTGTTTGCTCTCATTTCGCCTTTGCTTAGTTTTGCCATGATCAATTAAAGGCTTATTTGGGAAATTTTATGTATTTCCTTTCTTTCCCTGCTTTTTTCCTTTTGTGAATTCATACCTCTGAGTTGTGAACCTTAAGAGAATATTTTATATTCTTTGATATGTTTCTGAAGCCTGCCCCTTTTCCCCCTTAATGCTTCTCTTCTTCATGTAGTGAGAGAAAGTATTCTTCAATAAAAATGTAAAAACTGACCAGATTTTAATTTCTGGAAAGAGAGAAAATATTTTTTAAAGTGTAATATATGTTTTATGGTACTCTAGAGGAGCTAATAAGCCTTACACCCCAACAACTACTTTAGTCACCAAGCAGGACCTGACCTAGGGGTCAGTTTGGGGAAAATATAATTTAACAATAGAAAGAATATAAATAATACATTTGTGTAATGTCTCAATAATCTTTTCAAATAATTAATTATAAACTAACAAATATAACTAAACTTGCTTTTAAGTACATTAAAATACATTCATTTCAATATATAAGATATAATTTTAGTCACTCTGCTATCTTTATAAAGATTATTTACTGGTCCAATAATTCTCATTAACTTTTGGTTTTATATGGTCATAACTGAGGTACAGCCTTGTTCTTTTGGCTCATATTACTGTTTTTTCATAAAGGTTTTCTAATTTTCTTTATATTTCTCATGCTCATCAGTCTTAATTTCATTGTGGTATTCCATTATATCAGCGTACCACAATATATTTAATCATTCTCTTACTATGTAATTCTACCATGGAACCATTGAATCCAGATACTAGATTACAAGTTAGAGTGGATCTTCAGAGATCATCTAATTCAACCTCCTCATTTTCCATATGAGGAGACTAAGACCTAGATTGGTTAACTGACTTCCTCTGGGTCACACAGTGTCAGTGAATTTCCAATCTTCCATCACATCCTCCAACTCCAAACCTAGTGCTCTTTCCATTGCATCAACATTTGAATAGATAACAATGGAATTAGTAGGTCAAGGAGATGATTATGTTTGTAACTTTTACTATATGAAGCTAGACTGCTGTCTAAAAATGATTTTCTACATTTGTAATTCTACCATACCAATGAATGAGTGCATCCATTTCCCCACAACTTCACCAGCATCAAGTTTTGTTGTCATTATTGTTTACAATTGTAATAGGTATGTGTATATCAAAGATCTAATTTCCATCCCTTTGATTACTAGTAAAGTAGAATTTTTTCTTAACAATCTCTGTTTCCTCCTTTGAAAATATGCATTGACTTTGAACGTTTATCCAATGTGGACTGGGATGTGCCTTTGTAAATTTTAAACAATTTCTTATACAATTCAGATGTCAAGTTTTTAACTGTGATATTAAGGGCAAAGTTGGAACAAGAAACCAAGTCTCCTGACATGTAGTTCACTGCCTTTTCCCTCTATTATTCCATGTTGCCTTTTCTGTGTTTTCTCTCCAACATTTCTTAAATTCAATTGTGTTAAGATAAATATATCTAGAGTTCCTTTTTTCCTCCTCTTGCCTTACTTGAACACTAAAAACTAACTGTGCTTGTGGTATTCTGAAAGGTCACTGGTTTTAATGGTACTGTGTCTACAAGTTTTGAAGACCTGTAGTATGCCAAAAAGCCAAGATTTAATCAGCTCAAGGGGACACACAGTGTTCTCTTTTTTTCTGTGAATGAACAGAAAATGTAAGCAGTCACCTGAATCTGAAATCCTAATAGTCTCTGAGTCCATATCTAAGTATCTTACAGTATCCACTGAAACTATTATTTTAGGTTACAGTTCAAGATGTTAATCTTTGTAAGACCCTTTCTTAAAAAATTTATTTAAAAGACACATTTTAAAAAATATTTTCACACCTAAGTGGAATGTTTTTTGTAAAAGATCAGGTATTTACTAGATTCAGAAATGAGCCCCTTTTACCACCTGGAATATCACATTTGTTTCTCAAGGCACATATTTTAAGACTTATTTCTTAGCCTCATTTTGACAATCCTCACTACCCCTAAGGTCAAGAAATGAGTTTCTAAAACAGCAATTATATGCTTTGTCAGAAATGCAACAATCTAAACTTAATTTTTAAACTGGAGCGCCCAATAATCTGGTTAGAAGGAACAATCTCATAAAAATCAATAATGCTGCTTGGTTTGTCTACCTAACCAAATGGTATGTTGCCTTTTTTCAAATAGTATTTTATTTTTTTCTCAATTGCACTTAGCATTCATTTTTATAAGATTTTGAGTTCCAAATTTTTCTTTCTCCCTTCCCCCTTCCTAAAATGGTATGGAATTTGATATACGTTATACATGTGCTATCATGTAGAACATATTTCCATATCAGTCACAGTTGAGAGAAAGAAATAGATCAAAAGAAAAAAATGAAAAAGAATTAAAAAGTAAGTGAAAAAAAGTATGTTTTGATCTGCATTGAGAGTTCATCAGTTCTTTATCTGGATGTGGATAGCATCTTCTCTCGTGAATCCTTTGTACTTTACTTGGATCATTGTGTTACCGTGTTTCCCCGATAATAAGACCTATCCCAAAAATAAGCCCTCCCCTTACTGTGTAAGATTCCTCTAAAATAAGCCCTCCCCCAAAAGTAAGCCCTACTGAGATTGCTACTGTAGTGAAGGTGATCCCCTGCTCTACACGCTACATTATGGTACCCTTTGTATGCACCGTCCCTCCCCCCCCTGTGAAACACACGCCGCGCTCCGAGCTGCATCCAATCAGAGCTGCAGCAGTGAGCGCATCATCCTGTTCTTCCCCAGTGATTTGCTTGCTGGCGCCATTGAGAGCAGTGCCGCGGAGGAGAGCTGAGGCAGGACAACATAAGCCCTCCCCTGAAAATAAGCCCTCTGGTGTTTTTCTTTCCAAAAAAAAAATAATAAGACAGTGTCTTATTATCGGGGAAACACGGTACTAAGAAGAGCTGAGTTATTCATAGTTGATCATCACACAATATTACTGATACTGTGTACAATATTTTCCTGGTTTTGCTCATTTTACTTTGCATCAGTTCATACAAGTCTTTCTAGGTTTTTCTAAGATCTGCCTGTTAAACATTTCTTATTGCACAATAGTATGCCATTACATTAAAATGCCACCACTTATTCAGCCAGTCCCCAATTGATGGGTATCCTGTCAGTTTCCAATATTTCACCACCACAAATAGGGCTGCTATAAACATTTTTTTGCATGTAGGTTTTTTCCATTTTTTAAATGATCTCTTTGAGACACAGACCTCATAGTGGTATTGCTGGATCAAAGGATATGCACAGTTTGGTTGTCATTTGGGCATAATTCCAAATTGCTCTCTAGAATGACTGGATCAGTTCACAACTCCACCAACAGTGCATCAGTGTCCCAATTTCCCACATCCTCTTCATCATTAATCATTTTCCTCTTTTTGTCATATTAGCCAATCTGATAGGTGTGCAGTGATACCTCAGAGTTGTTTTAATTTTCATTCCTCTAATCAAAAGTGATTTAGAGCATTTCTTCACATGCCTATAAAAAGCTTTGATTTCTTCATCTGAAAATTGCCTGTTCATATCCTTTGACCATTTTTCATTTGGGGAATGGCTTATATTCTTATAAATTTTATTCAGTTCTCTATATATTTGAGAAATTAGGCATTTACCAGAGACACTTGCTGGAAAGATTGTATCCCAGCTTTCTGCTTTCCTTCTAATATTGGTTGCACTGGGGGGGGGGTAGGGGGGTTGGTGCAAAAGCTTTTTAATTTAATACAAACAAAATTATCTGTTTTAAATTTTGTAATGCTCTCTATCTCTTGTTTGGTCATGAACCTGTAACTCATTTAACTTCTCCTTTAAGAATTCAGATGGGGGCAGATAGGTGGCACAGTGAATACAGCACCAGCCCTGAAGTCAGGAGGACCTGAGTTCAATTACAACCTCAGACACTTGACACACTTCCTACCTGTGTGACCTTTGACAAGTCACTAAGCCTCAATTGCATTGCCTTCCCCCCTCCAAAAAACAAAATTGGTTGCTACACCACTTGTATTTTCTATGGTACCTTTTAGTAAGATATAGTTTTCTTCCTTATCTCTTTTTTTTTTACTTTTGCTTTGTCTGAGATCAGGATTGTTACCCCTGCTTTTTCTACTTCAGCTAAAGCATAATAGATCCTCCTCCAGACCCTTACATTTACTCTGTGTATATCTCTCTGCTTCAAGAGCGTTCCTTGTAAACAACATTTGTAGGATGATGATTTTTGATCCACTCTACTCTCTACTTCTGTTTTATGGGAGAGTTCATCCATTCACATTCACAGTTATGATTACTAACTGTATTTCCCTGCATCCTGTTTGTCCTCTCTCTCCTTCCACCCTTTCCCTCCTCACTAGTGTTTTGCTTCTGTCTACCACCTTCCCCAGTCTTCTCTCCCTTCTGTCATCTCCCCACCCTTTATTTAATCTCCTCCCTTCCTATTTCCCTTTGGGTTAAATAGATTTCTCTATTCTACTGATTGTGTATATTATTCCCTCTTGGAGTCAATACTGATGAGAGTTCAAATGATGCCCCTAGCCCCACCTCCCATCTTCCCCTCTGCTGTAATAGGCTTTTTGCACCTTGTCATGTGAAATAATTAGCCCATTCTACCTCTCCCTTCCTTCTTAACCCAGTGTATTCCTCTTTCTCATCCCTTAGTAATTTTTTAAGTCATTCCTTCAAATTCACCTTATACCTGTATCCTTTGTCTATGTATATTCCTTTTAGCTGTACTATTAGCAGTACAATTTTTAAGAATTACAAATATCATCTTCCCATTTAGGGATGTAAACAGTTCAGTTTCATTGAATCCCTTATGTTTTCCCTTCCCTTTTTTAATCTTTTTAGACTTCTCTTGGGTCTTGATATTGGATATCAATTTTTTTGCTCAATTCTGGTCTTGTTGCATGACCAATGATCCTTTCATGTGGCAGTTACTAAGTCCTGTGGCTCCCTGATATTTGAATTGCTTCTTCCCAGCCACTTGCAGTATTTTGTCCTTGACCTGAAAGGTCTATAATTTGGCTATAATGTTCTTTGGAGTTTTTATTTTGGGATCTCTTTCCTGAGGTGATCAGTGGATTCTTTCGATGCCTGTTTTGCCCTCTGGTTCCAGGATATCAGGACAGTTTTCCTTGATAATTTCTTGAAAGATGCTGTTCAGGTCTTCCTTTTGATTATTGCTTTCAAGTAGTCCAGTGATTCTGATATTTTCTCTCCTGAATCTATTTTCCAGTTCAGTTGTTTTTTTTCCCATGAGGTATTTTACATTTTTCTTCTATTTTTTCATTCTTTTCAATTTGTTTTATTCTCAATGTCTCATAGAGTCATTCGCTTCCAATTGCCCAATTCTAACTTTTAAGCAGTTGTTTTCTTCAGTTAGCTTTTGTACTTCCTTTTCATTTGGCCAATCCTACTTTTTAAGCCGTTGTTTTATTTTTCCAAGCTTTTGACTTTTTTCATAATTCTCTTGCACCTCTCTCATTTCTTTTCCCAATTTTTCTCCTACTTCTCTTGATTTTTAACTCCTTTTTCAGTGCTTTCATGTGTTCTTTCTGGGCTTGACACCACTTTCCATTTTCCTTTGGGATTTTGCCCATAGGTGTTTTGACATTTTTTTACTCATCTTTTTAGGCCTTTTCTTATCTCTTAAACTTGAGCTCTACTACCAGGGTGGAAGGGGCTCTGCCTCAGGCTTCTTGTGCCAGGGGCTGGAGGCCCTGGTGTTTATCTGCTGCTGAACTGATGTTGTCCCTAGGCCTGTGAGGGAGCCTTGTGTCTGATGCTAAGGGGTGGGGTTGGGGGTAGCTGGTACTGCTGGAGGTCATGCAGGCCTGGCAGCTTACCTGGTGCTGAGCCAGTGTCCTAGTGCTGGTATCTGGGGTGTGCTGAGGCCTGGTGGAGTGTTTCTGTGTTTCCCCAAAGCTGCCTGACTGCTGGAGGTTGCCTGTTTGCCCAAGGCACATGGCAGTTCTTGGAGCTGTAGTCTGCCTCTTCCCTTGGCTATGCTGAGGCATATGGGGGTAGGGGCTCCTATTGTTGAGATTTGCCTGCTTCTCAGCACTAGAGTTCAGGATCCCCTGATGGTTTGCTGAGGTGGGGCTTGCTGCTGGCTTACTGGGATGCTTCCTGTCCTGGACTGCTTTCCCTTTTTGTAGGAGTGAGACAGACCTTTCTTGGCGATCTTACAGAGTTCTTGGGCTAAAAGATTGTTTTGCTCTATCTTTTTGCTGGTTCTGCTGTTCCAGGTTTTTTTTCAGGGTGCTATTTTATGGTTGAATATGGGAGGTGAATATGGGAGAGTTATGGCGATTTACTGCTTATTCCACCACCTTGGCTCCCGGAAGTCAACCTCAGTTGCTTTTTAAGAGCAGAGTTTTTACTGTTAGGCCAAGAGCAGGAACTTCTTAATAATAATAATAACTCACATTTGAAGAATGCTTTAGAGTTTACCCTATAAGGTAGAAATTATGGTTTCTGTCATTCCTATCTTACAGATGATAAAACTGAGGTTCAAAGAAATTCAATGAATTGACCAAGTTGACTCAGCTAGTGTCAAAGCTGAGCCTAAACCAGTACTCTGTCCACTATGTCTGGTTGTTAAACATATGAGTGATTAGAAGTTTTTTTTAAATCCTCTTGAAATATCACTAAGTAAATGAAAATGCACAGAAAAAGCCTTCTAGTCAGTCTTCAACTTTCTATGAACCCTTGTTGAACTAACATTTCCTTTTTTTATTTTAAAGGCTTATCCAGCACTCAAAGATAGACATGATTCGTCTGTTTACTGCTTCCAAGACTGTCCTCTCTTCCATTTTTGGGTATCTTAACAGATATCCTCTAATGCCACCCACTGTGCCAGTGCTATTTCTGTAAGACCAGGAAACTAAAGTCAGAGTTCATGATACATAAAATGTTGCCATTATAATGAAATATTAAACATTTTTCTAAAAAACATTTTGCTTTTTCACATTTACCATGAAGACTGCAATTGCTTCTAAACTGCTACACCATGGATAATTGCAAATCAACTTGTTCTTCCCTGGGATTAGGCTAATTCAAAGCAGATTTTTTTCAAGAATTCCCCAAAGATCATGCTTAATATGTGCTAATTTTCAGTAGAAACTAAAAATGTTTTATGCAAAATGGGGAGTCATAGAATAAGAATTATGAACTAAAATGAAACCTCCAAGATCAGGGGATCATAGATTTATAACTGGAAGAAATTTCAGAGGAGGTCCTCTAGTGCAATGGTTCTCAAAGTATGGTCCAGGGACTGCTGGGAGTCCCCAAAGCCCTTTCAGGGCAGTAGAAGTCAAAACTATTTGCATAATAATACTAAGACTTTTAAATTTCTGATATGGCAAACATAAATGAAATGACCCACATTAATAAAACTTTGGGGGGGAGGTCTTCAATAATTTTAAGAGTATAAAGGATCCTGAGACCAAAAAGGTAGATCACCTTTTCTCTAGTCCAAAATCCTCAGCTGAGAGATGAGAGCAATGAGGCCTAAAAATGCCCCACAGTGAGGTATTAGTAAGCCAAAATCTAAAGCTCAAATGAGAAGCGAAACACCTTGGGTTTTGTCACTAACAAGTAGACATGGGGATACATTTATATAAATTCCAAAGAATCTAGAACTATTATGAATCAGAGTACCTTCTTTAAGATCCATTAACATAGAAGAAAAGTCATAAGCATCTCCTATACAGACATTGTACAGTCCCAGCTAGTGCATTAAGTTAGTAAAAAGGCTTCACAGAATTACAAAATTTCAGTTTAACCCATATTTAATCCAAATTAAATAGGTCCTACTTGGGTTGGGAAGTGTGGAGGTAGGAGTGGAAGGGTGAGAAGAGAGAAAGCTCAGTTATAAGTGCTATAGCACATGAAATTCAAGCAAAGAGACTGACAGCATTGCCAGATTAGGGCCCAGAGCTGCTACTCTCAGGCTTTCCCATACCCTCTACTCAGCAACTAAAGGAGCCCCTTTACCATTACAAGGAGACAACTTCATCTCCCCAAGACCCATTCTTGTTGGAAGTAGCTCCACTTTCCTTCCCTTGGGGGCCTCACTGAATCCAAAGAAAAAGTATAGGCATTTAAGTTATACCTTCTCTGAATCAATGAGATAAGATGGGAATTAAGTATAAAAATTAGTTGACAGAAGAGGTAGGACTGTAGAAAATATTCATACTATCATTCTAGAACACAGATAAGGTTGTGCTTATAAAGAAGGAACACCCAAAAAGACAAAGAAAATCCCTTGAAATTATAGGTCTCAAAGGAGGGTCTAATGCCATCAGCTTGGTGCTATTTTCTTAAAGGGTGCTTGGAACACTTTTTTCCATCTGGCACCAAAAGCAGACGTGTGGAGGGAAATGACTTATTGCATTTTATAAACTTTAAATTCTGCTTTTCTGAATAAATAAAGGAGCAGAAGGACAGTACAAGGGAGGAAACCACAGCCACCTGAGGATTAAACAGGCATTTGGAGCTGCTCAGACTGCCAGGCCACAAGTATATACCTTGGTTTTCTCTTGAGGTAGTCGAATCTTGCAACACAGTCAGTGAAAATCTAGAGCAACTGAAAATAAAATTATATTTCGCAACTGCTTTTACTCTAAGACTCTGGAAGAAAAGTTGAAGATGCTCTAATTGAAAATGGGAAATTTTCCCAAATGTCAAGATAACTCCCAGATTTAAAAAAGAGATAACAGAAAGAGTAACTAGAAGAAAGTCTAGGGCACCAATTAATGGTATAGAAACTTATAAGCTATTCAAAATTGCAGAATCAAGGAAATGAAGCATGTAAAAAACTGATGTCATTAACTTCCTTTCTTGACCAATACACATGCAAACCACTCTGTAGCCCAATTTTAAATTACTCAATCAATAGACTCAACTATTCCATTTGGGAGACTACTGCCAAATCTATACTCATCTCATCATTAGAAAATTTTTAAGTCTGAATTGTCTTTTTCTTTATTTCATTCCATCCTACACAGTTATATGCCCTTGAATGTGCTGACCAAAATCACAAAGGCAATTAAGCGCCAGTTAAAAAAAAATAATTACTATACATATTATAACGTACTTTGCAAGTGTTCCAGCTGTTAGCTAATTCTTTTTACATCAGTCATTTTTTGGTTCTTTTCCCTTTTTCTTTCCCAAGATAGTGATCAGAAAACCATAGAATTCCAGAGTTAAAAAGGATCTTGGAGGTCAAGTCCAACTCTAAACTGAAAAATCAGTCCTCACTACAATGTCATCAAAAAAATCACACATTGACCTCTGCTTGAACAGAATTTTGGAACTGAAGGTCCCTTCTTCGATAACATGTTCTCTGAAAAGATCAAAGTTCTCTTCCTTTGTTGTTGCTGTCATTATAATTCCTTGCATTACAAGTCTATTGACATAACATATCTTTAGTTTCCCTGACACCTTGTTACTTTTCAATTTAACTTCCTTGAGAGCTCCCATAAGACCAATAAGTCAGCAAATGGAAGGAATAATACAGTATTACCTCTCAATCTCTTTCTGGATCTAGTTTCTCATCTGTAAAATGGGGACAGTAACTTATAGAAGCTATCTCACATAAGGTGACAGTTATGAGAAAAGCATTTCTCAGATCTATTTACATGGGAGCTACATTTGGGACAAGGTCTTTACTATCACTATATAGATATGATGACAGTGGCAATTGCGAAGAAGTAAACTACACTAACATACTAGTGGGTTAATTTTCAGTATTTATTGGAATTCTCATTTAACAGAAGTTAAAATTAAACAACCCTAAACTTGTGTGGCCAAACTAGTTTTTGAGGTATCATCTTCACATAGGTTTTTCAAAGAAGAAGGAATAATCTAGTTGACAATGATAATGTTTAGTGTGTCTCCATTCATTTATTTATTTATTTATTTTGCTTTTTGGAGAGCAATTGGGGTTAAGTGACTTGCCCAAGGTCACACGGCTAGTTTTTGTGTTACGCGTCTGAGGTCGGATTTGAACTCAGGTCCTCCTGACTCCAGGGCCAGTGCTCTATTCACTGTGGCATCTAGCCACCCCGAGTGTGTCTCTATTTCTAAAGAAAAATGTTTTCTCTGCTAAACCAAGGCTTGACTTTTAGGGCTTAAAAGGAACTTTTAGAGGTCATCTAATCCAATATTCCTTGCACTACTTTTCACAGATAAGGAAATTAAGGGTCACACCTGAAACTAGATTCATGTCTCCTGAAATAAATAATCCAGCTGTGATTTCCACCACATCATGTTGCCTGACCCATTCTCCATTCCCATAAGCACGATTTTTGATGTGGCATGACTTTGGTCTAGCTATGCAAGAAAGAAAAAGAAAATTTCTCTAAAGAAACACCTAATAGTGTACATGGCACTCAGCAACTGAGAAAAATGCCCATACAGAGGAAAAAATTCACCTCTTCAAGTCTGTCCAGATAACTTCAAGTGTTATATGCATGCATTCTGACCCATACTTCTAAAGAGAGAGGGAAAAGAGACACTCTAACCAGTTCTGTGCTCCAAAAACATCAGATATGATGAAAGGTCATTGATCCAGTACAACGTTGTGCTCATTTTCTAGATTGTCCTAGGCAGAGCAAAGTTTCTTTTTCTTCTCCTTTAAATGGGTAATGACACACATGCACACTCTTAATGCCTTGCTTAATTTCTGACAACAGAAAAACCAAGGCCTTTTTTGGTCTTCTAATATAAAGCCCACCACCACGTTGATCTAAGGACTAAAGTGTTGCTATATTCCAACAGAAAAGTGAAATTTTCTTCTTAAATAGAAAATTCTTCTTTGCAGTAAAATTTGGAGCCTAAGTTACCACTATAATAAGATATCCACAGAGCTACCCGCCCACCTCCAGGCAACTATGTGAATTAGCTCAGCTTTGAGCACTCTGGCAATGAAACACCTTTGCTGCTTCTGTTCACTCAGTGCTGAAGGTCTCAGTTGATTGGGGGGTTATTAAGCAATCAGTTTTCTTACTGGCTACTGAGCAGGAAGTGTAGCTGACTCAGTGGATCTTTAAACAACAAGTGACCTCACCCCTGCACGACTTTATTTTTTTTTCAACTCTTAAGCTCAACATCAATTTTGAGATAGATATGACCAAGGTTGGAGACAACCTTGTAAGTTCAAGAGTTCTGGAGATCCTGAATCTTCAGTTAATGTTAACTGCGCTTCAAGAGACCCTGGCAGTTATCCAGCATTCTTGGAGAAGAGGAGCACCAGGCAACTGATGAACCCAATCCCTAGCCTGGATTGATAGAAAACATCTATCTTGAGAAGGTCAGTGCAGAGGCAAAATGACATATAAATGCCTATTCAGTAGTTCTAGAAAATGTTGTGTTTTGGTAGTTCTATGTCTCAGCCTCCTAGAAGAGAATGAAAAGAATAACAGTATTTATCACTGCAGTTTAACTTAAGTTTCCCCTCTTAATCAGCCTTTGTGAGACCCTTTTGGGTGAAACATTTCTTTTAGGTTTAGGAAATAAATAGTTGTCCTAATTTATATTGCACACCGAGTACCTCTCTTCCCCTCCTTTTTGGGAGATCCTTTACATCAGCCAAAACCTAAGCTTAAATAAATCTTCCCTGAGACTCTGGTATGGGAATATACAGAGCCAAAGTGCAAGAAAAGGAACTTAATGTCTCTTAACTTCCCTAGGACTGGACCTGATCTGCAATGTATGTAAGTGTTTGGGGGGAGGGGAGAGAGTGGCAGGCTGGTTCCAGTGACATGAATGCACTAAAGGAGAGTAGAGTCTCCATAGTCCCCTTGGCCTGGAAGCAGTTTGTAACAGACAAGAAAATAGAGCATAGAATTTTGGAGTAGAAAGGCCACCTCAAGGGCCCCTTCAACCCATAACGAAAAGAGATCCTGATTATAACATATCTAACAAGTGTTTATCCAACCTTTGATTGAAGATCACTAAGAGAGAATGGCAGACCACCTCTTGAGGCAGCCCAATCTACTTCTGAATCCAGTTCTAATGGTTAGGAAGTTTTTCCTGATACAAAGCTTATTGGCCTGTTTGCAACTTCCACCCATTGTTCCCGGTTGTGCCCTCTGGATATGAAAGGAACAAGTCCGAACCATCTTCCATATCACAATCCTTCAAATACTTAAAGCTACTTGTGATGTATCCTCTAAGTCATCTCTTTTCTAGGCTAAATATTCCTAGTTACTTTAAGTAGTCTTCAGATAACACAGCCTTAAAATCATTTAATCATTCCTATTGCTGGCCTCTGGACAGTATCCAGTTTATCAATGTCCATATTAAACTGAAACACCCAGAACTGACCAGGATACTCTAGATGAAGAATATCTTGACAGGCTACAGAGGGATTATCACTTCCTTAATCCTGGAAGTGATTCCTCTCTTAATACAGCCCAAGATCACATTAGATTTTTGGCCACCACATGTGAGTCTGTGATTCATAGGACATACACTGGCACAGCACAAGGCAGAACTTGTGTTTTCCCTTCTTGTCCCACAAATTTATAAATTCTGACGTCTTGTAGCCAAGTGCCTTGTACGTGTCAAAAAAATCCTTCAAATCCTCAGTTTTCTCACCTGTAAAGTGAAGAAAACAATACTTGTCCTCCCTATTTCACAGCATTGTTGGCAGATTAAATTAATATACTGTACGTACTGTAGGGAAACTTCTACATGAGATGCCAAACTCTACAAAAATATAAGGTTATATCATCACTCAGCATGACCAGAACTGAACTCATCTCCCCCAAGAGTCATCTATTTTCCAAACTTCCCTGTCATTGTCAAGGAGCATCTGGAGCATTAAAGGAAGACTAGCACATCTGAGGTAAGGGTTTGCTGGCCCTTTTTCAAGGCTGCTCATTCACCTTTGGTGTCCACCTACTCAGTTCTCACCTGTGACTCCAAGATGTATCATGCACAGTAGCCATACTCCAATAAAGCAATCTCAGCAGGCAGGCTAAACCAGGTTGACCACAAGCATGGGAAAACTTTCCCTGGTAGAATAGGTGAATGAGAACTATTTGTTCCAACAGCTATGAAGGGGGCTAAAGCAAGTGCTATGGAGCACTTAGAGCTTGGTCAGACATAAAACAAACCAAGGTCATCCACTGTATCCTAAGCCATTATCAGTCATCCTGACTTTTGTATTGCCACTGGACTTCAATGATTCTGGAAAAGAGAAGGAGGCTGACAGTTTTATGCAACTCTGCCTCACATCCAGTTCATGTACAAGCCGAGACATCACCTCATGATGCTGTTGGTCCCATTTCAAAATGAAAGATGAACAACAATGTTAAATAATATATTCCTACTCTCATAACGGCAATACAACCTAAAAGACAAAGGGTAAACTTTGCTCCCACATGATCCTACAGGGAGAATATAGACACTGTTCTAAATATGGGAAGTTTTATTATCAGAATCTCTTTGCAAATTTATGCTTAGAATAATGGTTGAAATCTTCGCAATAAAGTTAAACTTCAGTATTAGTCCTAATTGAGACATATTTCTATATAGAACTAATAAGATGTGACTTAAGTATCCTTGTTTAGAAGGGTCAGCATTTCCAATTGGCCAAGACTATTGCTCATTGAAAATATACAGACTATACCTAAAATGTTAATGCAGTTGTAAGCTTTAGTAAATAATATTGCACATGTTGTCATATTGCATAATAAATTCAATAATTTACATAATATTGTGCAAGTGAGTAATTCTTATTAAAATAGGCAACCCTAAAGTGAGAGGAAATCTGTATTTAGAATGTCAAATACCTCTAATGCAAGCTCTTGCTGGTTCTAACATGAAATATTGAACACAGAAATAAAGTCAGCACATTTTAAAGCATCTGCCCTCTAGTTCTGAGTTTGTCCTAAAATATCATAATGATAGCATGACAGCCAAATAGGAATAATTTTATTTTTCACTAAGAAAGATTTTTCTTCAAAAATTTTTTTTCAAAATAATGTTTTTGGTTACTAAACTCTCTTCTGATTTCAGAAAACCAAAATGAAGAATATGTTTTTAACTCAATAAAGTGATAAAATGATATATAATGGCAATAATATATCATCTGTGCTGGACATCAAAGGCTTCAGTGAAAATAACATTTTCAACTAGTGAAGACAAGTGGAACATATGTCCAAAAACCCTGCCACCTGGTTATCAAGGAAAAGAGTATCCTTTCAGAGCTGGACTGGACCTCCGCAGCCATCTGATTCAACTATATATATATATATAAAACAGCTCAGTAATCTCTTAGACAACTTACATGACAAGTGGTCAAGTGGCTTTTACCAGGTGAGGAGGAACCCATTACCCTCTCCACACAGCCTATTCTACTTTTAGATAATTAACTAGAAAAAAGAATTGGATTGATGGTATAGCCAAATCACTAACAAGAAGTGCAAATAAAAACAACTCTGAGGTTTCATTTCACACCTAACAAATTGCCAAAGATGACAAATAACATAGTCAGTGTTGGAGGGGCTAACTACAGGAATACAGACACACTAATAACATACACTTAGTGGAGACACAAATTGGTCCAAACATTCTGGAAGACAATATGGAATAAGGCAATAAAAGTAAAGAAGCAGTTTATGCACATTGACTCAGAAATACCACTACTGGGCATATGCTCAAAAGAGATCAAAGAAAAAGGCACCATATATAACAAAATATTCATAGCAGTACTTTCTGTGGTAACAAAGAACTAGCAACAAGTGACCATTGATTGGGCATAACTGAACAAGTTGTAGTATATAGAGTTATTGCTGCATAAGAAATATATTTTTTGCTTCATAAGAAATAATGACTCTCAGTAACTCAGAGAAACATAGAAAGAACTGTAAGAACTGAAAAAAAGAGGGAAGAAAGCAGAATCATTAAAACAAAATACACAACAACTATAGTTAAGGAGCACTAGGTCAAACATTATCTAATTAAAATGACCAACCTTGACCCCAGAAAAAAAGAAATTTACCACTTTCTTTTCATTGAATATCCAGAAATAAAACTATGGTATAAAAATAAAATTCATCAATAAAATTTTTAAAAGGGGAGTATTTAAGTAGCCCTTCACTGAACCCCACTAGCAAATTGACCTTTTACATTGAGTGACCAAGAAATGCATAGGAGGAAAAGGGAAGTATTTTCTCCCCTTTGGGAAACTGTATTTTCTTAAGTCAGAATCACCTGCTACATTCTCCAAGAAGAGGGAAAAGGGAATAAGCATTTATAAAGTGCCTTCTATATGCTTGGTACTGTGCTAATAAGCACATTACAAATATTATTTCATTTGATCCTCACAACAACTTTGTGCCATAGGTTCAAATTCAGTATTATTCAGTTTTCAGCATATTATTGTTCAAATTCAGTAAATCTCCACTAAAATGCCTTGATATATAATGGATTTGTTTATTTCCAGGCTTCATAATACTTTTCATGTATACATCCCTACAAACTATCATTCTATAATTCTCCTCTAGTTTCTAGAAAAATGTTATCTATTCTCATTCTTTCTACATCCTTTTGACTCACTCACTTCTCAGTCCTTTTCAATCTGGTTTCTAACCTCATCAGTTAACTTAAACTGCTCACTCTGAAATTATCTATGATCTCTTAAATGTCAAATATTTTTCCTTTTTCTCCATTCTCATCCTTCTAGACCTCTGAAGGACTTAACACTCTTTACCATTCTATTGCTCTCCTGGCACTCTCTATGGTCTCTGACAATTCCACACCAGCTTTGTTACCCCTACATGGGTGTGCCCCACCATTTCCAGCTAAAGACCTCTGCCTAACACTCTAAGATGATTCTACCCTGAGGCAAACTCAATTATTGATCTAGAATGGAATTGGTCTCAATGATTCACTTGCCTGGAATCTCTATATTATGAGAAGGCCCATCCACACTGTTTATTCTCTAGCCTGCCCCATCTCCACACCTGGTCTCTTAGGGACAATGAATCCTTTCCTCATTGATTAACATACTATTACCCCTATCAAACCCTCCACATCCCGGTAATTATTAATACCTGGCTATAATTGCACAAACCTGTTCTCTGTCTCCCAACTGTACACTCTCTTATTTCCATATCTCTCAAACCAACCCAGTTTCACCTCCACCATCCTACCCTAACACTACTAATCCTTTTGACTATGCTCTCTGAAATGTCTTTTTATAGGTAACATCTCCTTTAATATTAAACCTTTCCTTTTCTCACTAGTTCCATCTTTTTGCCATCACTGAGACTTGGCTCCCTCCTTATGATACTGCTTCCCTGGCCCCCTTTATTAGCACTGCTTCCATTTACATTCATACCCCCAACTCACTGGTCAAGATAGGGGAATTGAAATACTCCTTGTTCCTCAATGCCACTTCCAGACTCCCTCTACCATTTAGAACTCAGTATTCTTGCCTCATTTATCATCTATCAAGATTCTGGTAGCTGTTATCTACCAACTTCCAGTATATTCTCCTTCCTTCCTTGAGTTCAGTGACTGGCTCACTGGCTTCTTCTCCTTCTCAACTCCTGTCATTGTGCTAGGGACTTCAACATATATAATGATATTCCCTCAAACACTGTAACTTTCCAATTCCTTAACTTACTCATTTCCCATAACCTACTCCTCCACGTCACCTCAACTACACACAGAGATATGATCATAACCTTGATCTTACTTACCATCATCCATTAGTGTTTCATTTCCATCTTCATTAACTTTGAAATTATTTTATCTATCTTATTATAATTTATTGTTATTCCCCCTCTCCCTCTGTCTTTCAGCCCCAAATCCTGATTATCACCCTCACTACAAGCTTGTATCCCCTCACTCTCACTTCTTTCCCAGAACCTCACTCCTTTTCTGGATATACACCCCTTTCTTCCCTTCCTCATACTGACCCTTTGGTGAATCTGTTCAGTTATATATTGTCCTCCTGTTTCAAGTTCTTTGCCCCCTTATACTATCACCAATCATGTACTGTCAAACTTGAGACTTGGATTACTTCCTCCAACTGTTGCCTTTGTTCCTATTCACATGCTGTTAAACAAAGCCAGAGAAAAAAGCAAAACCATGTTGACTTGGTCCATGAAAATTTATGTTACATAATCTCAAATCCTATCACTTCACTATGGCAAGGCAATCCTCTTACACTCATCTAATTAACTTACTATCCCACTCAGCACAGTACCCTTTCCAAAATTTTCATTCTTCCTCAAATCTCCTATGACTCCCTTTTCCATTGCCCTCTCAGCTGAGAACTTTGCCTTACAGTTTACTGAAGAAATTAAGGTCATTCAAATCACTCAAATGCCTTCTTCCACTATCTCCTCCTTCACTCCTGTCTCATATATAGAGATGGACCTTCTTTTTGATCCAGGTAAACCTTTCTACTTGTACAAGTGATCTCATTCCATCATATCTTCTCTAGCAGAATGCCCCTTCTGTCACACCCCTATCCCCCCGCAATTTTTGTTCACATTTTCTCTATTGGTTGCTTCCCTACTGCCTATAAATATGTCTGTGTCTCCCTCATATTAAAAACTTATCATTTTATCCATCCATTCCCACTAACAATAGTGTTTAGCTTTTCTCCCTCTCACTGCTAAACTCCTTGAGAAGTCTCTCAGAGGTGTCTCTACTTCCTTTTCTCTCATTCTCTTCTTAACTCTCTATAGTCTGGCTTCTAACACTACCATCCAACTAAAACTGGTCTCTTCAAAGTTATCAATGATCTCATAATTGTCAAATATGATGTCAAATATAATATAATTTTTTCTCAATTCCTATCCTTAAGGCTTGATCTCTCTGTAGCCTTGCACTGTTACCTTCTTCTTGATATTCTATTATCTTTAGGCATTTGTGACACTGCTCTCTCCTAGTTTCTCTTCCTACCTATTTGATTGCTCCATCTCTGCCTCCTTTGAGCTGAACCTTCATATAAGTCATGTCAATTTAACCATAGGCATCCCCCAAGGCTTGTTCCTATTCCCTTCTTCTCTATATTATTTCATTTGGTGATCTCATTAGCTCTCACAAAGTGAATTATCATCTTTATGCAGATGATTCTCAGATATATTTATCTAGTATTAACTTCTCTCCTAACATCTCTTATATATGCCCTCCTTGTCATCTCCTTAGTGTAATTCTTTATCTCCCCCACCTAGACTACTACAAAAGCCTGCTGGTTGGTCTGCTCACCACAAGTCTCTTCCCACTTGAGTTCATCTTCCATTCAACTGTCAAATTAATCTTCCTGAAGCTTAAGTGTGACCATATTAGCCCCTTCCCCCAGTCAATTAAGTCCAATGGTAACACATGACATCCAGAATAAAATATAAAATCCTGTATTTGGCTTTTAAAGTCCATCATAACTTGGTCCTTTCGCTACCTTTCCAGTTTTCTTATACTTTACTCCCCTACCAAGTACTTTGAGATGTAATGACACTGGCCTCCTTGCTGGTCCTTGAATACAATACTCCATCTCTTGGCTCTGGATATTTTTCACTGGCTCAACCTCATCCCCAAAATGGTCTTTCTCCTCATCTCCACCTCCTGTCTTCACTGACTTCTTTCAAGTTTCAGATAAAATCTCACCTTCTACATAAAGCCCTCCACAACCCCACTAGCATTAGGGGGTTAATGCTAGTGCTTTCCCCTTGATGTTCACTCCAATGTATCATGTATATATCTTGTTTGCACATCGTTTTTGAATGCTGTCTTCACAACTAGAATGTGTGCTCCTTGAGAACAGACACTGTCTTTTGCCTTTCTTTGCATCCCTGGTGTTTAGCACAGTTCCCAGCATATTGTTAGAGCTTAATAAATGCTTCATTTAACCACCATCTACCCCCAGATACTCTCCCCTCTGTGTTTCCATAACACTGTCTTTCCTTGGTTCCCTTCCCAATCTCCTTTGCTGGATCATAGTCCACATCTAATCTCCTAACTATAGGGGTACCTCCAAAGTTCTGTTAGAAGTTTCCTATGCTCTCTACACTCACCAACTTGGGTGACCTCATCAGCTTCCATGGGCTTAATTTTCATCACTATTCAGATATCTCTTAGGTCTACATATCAAGGCCTAGTCTCTCTTCTGAACTATAGCCCAATAGCACCCACTGCTTATTGGACATCTCAAATTGGATGCACCATAGGCATCTTAAACTCAACATGTCTAAAACAATATTTATTATTCCCCCCCCCCCCACAAAAAAAATCTTTCTCCCAAACTTCCCTATCTTTATTAGGAACATTACCACCTTTCCAATTTCTCATGTTCACAACCTCAGCCACCTCTTCTATTCTACTGCTACCATATCTCTGACACCGATCCCCTACTCTAATTGACATCACCTCCACCCCAAGTCCAAGTCCTCATCATACCTTTACCTAGACCACAGGAGCTAAATATGCAGCCTACAGCTGCATGTGGCCCACAATACTCCTGAGTACCCTCAAACCAAATAAAAATGTAACTGGACAATACAAAACAGAATGAAGAACACATTAAATATAGACAATTTTACATTTAAAACTAAGTCAATATGCAGCCTACAGGAATCCTTATGCATTTCTATCTGAGTCTGACACTGCCTTGAACTATCATAACAGCCTTTTAGCTGCCTCAAGCTTCTCCCCATCTAATTCATCCTCCACACTGATTCTGAAGTAATATTCCTAAAGTACATGTTACTCCCCTGCTCAATAAGCTCCAGTAGCTCCCTGCTGCCTACAGAATTACATATAAACTCATCTGTTTAGCATTTAAAGCCCTTATCAAGCTGGCTTCAATCTATCTTTCTAAATTACTCTCTTGAAGTCCCCTGAATTTCAGGTCAAACTGACCTTCTTACTCTCCATGTTTTTATACTGGCTGTCCTCCATTACTGAAATGCACTCCTTCTTCATCTCTGCCTCTTAAAATCTTTAGTTTCCTTCCTCAGCACAAACATTACCTCCTACATGAGACCTTTTTTGATTCCTTCTCTTCCTATTAACTTGTACTTATTTCTATATAGTTTGCATATTATTACATATATACATGCTGTCTCCTTCAATAAAATGCAATATCCTTTAGGACAAAGGCTGTTTCACTTTTGTCATTGTATCCTTGGGGCTTTCCACATATTAGGTACTTAGTCATTCTTGCTGATTGATAGCTTGATGACTATCATCATAGCTTACATAAAGTGAAAAAGAGAGAAGAAATCTAAACAAGCAGAATTATAATCTATTCTCAAATGTTCATGTTTTGGGTTATCCATATAATTTTTCATCCAAAGTTTCCTACTGCCACCCAGCACCTTTCTGGGAAACTTTTCTATCCGTTTGATGTATATTTGGAGATTCACAGATAAGGCTAGGGCCTGAACTCATAACTGCATTTGTAAAGAGAACTCCCAGGTAAGGACATATCAACTTTAATACTTTCCTAAGAAATATTGAGGTGATCTAAAGGGAAATGGAGAGAGATGTGGTTTATATACATAGGATGCTATACAATTCTAATGATAACCAACATATTTTTTGAGATTGCATATGGGATATCAACAGATAAACCTCTGATCAAGAAAGGAGATAGGCAAATCTTGTCATAAAAGCAAAAGGTAATAGGATAGACAGTCAGAGTGCTGCACCAGTATCCAGGGAATATACATTGGTCTGAAAGGATGGTTTCCAGCAAAGTCAGCACAGATGATGTATAGAAGAACACAGACAAGGACTGCATAGGAAAAGCCCAACAGGATGGATTGCTATTGTACTGAAAGGAACTACAATTACTAAATTGATTAGATTTTTGATTCCTTGCTGTAAATGTCAAACATCTAGAACTGTAAAATTCCAATCCACTATAAGATAGCCATGAAATGTACTCTAAGCTCAATACTCATAATTCTTTGTTTACTGTTTCAGAGTATCTATATCCCTTCTCAATTTATCAGCAGACATAATCAGGAAATGACAATCCAGTTAAGGGTCTCACAAACCAAATTCTGTACAAGACCTATACTAGTTATTGTTCATTACCTCATAGCAAGCATTTAATAAATGTCTATTATATATGCTAGACACTATGCTAGATATTGGAGATGCAAACACAAACATGAAATAGCCCCTCTCCTCTAAGAGTTTACTTCCTTTTGGGGAAGGAATAACATGTGTATAGACAAGCAAATATGATATAACTGGACCCTAGCAACTGGGGTGATCATGATAGGCTTCACATACAAGGTAGATTTGATCAGAGCTTCCTGTCTGATGAGAGGAGTAATAACAGTCAAACTTATAACACATACACATGCAGATGTAGATGCATGCATGCACACACTCACACACACACACACACACACATACATGCCTATATACTTACCACCAGTACTGTTTTATGCATCAAGGCAGTAGGCTACTGCCCAAAATATCTCTCCATCCTATAACTTTTGGTGAAACTCTTGTTATATTAGTAGCACACTGTTTTGTATTCAATTACCCAATAAACATTTATTAAGCATCTACTATATGCCAGGCAATCTGATAAGCACCAGGTATACAAAAGGAGCCAAAAGACAGTCTCGTCCATCAAGGAGCTTACAATATACAATTATATACAAAGCAAATTATATGCAGGGTAAAATAGTAAGAATTAAGAGACTAGAGACTAGTATTAACAGGTACTAGAATTAAGAGGGGTTGGGAAAGGCTACCAGGAAAAGAATGGATTTTAATTGTTCCTTAAAGGAAGCCAGGTAGGTAGCATAGTGAATAGCATTCCAGGCCTGGAGTCAAGAAGACTCTTCTTATTGAGTTCAAATCTGGCCTTAGACACTTACTAGATGTGTGACTCTGGGCAAGTCATGTAAGCCTGTTCGCCTCTGTTTCTCATGTGTTAAATGAGCTGGAGAAGGAGATGCCAAACCATTGGTCATGAAGAGTAAGATACCACTGACAGGACTGAACAACAACAACCAAGGGAAGCCAGAGAAGTTAGTAGGTGGAGTTGAGGAGGGAGAGTGTTCCAGGCCTGGGAGACAGCCAGAGAAAATGACCGAAGCCAGGAGTTAAACTCCTTCCTCCTTTTATAGAAATTCAATATTCCAGGGAAGGAAAACATTTCAAGTCACTAATATGACATTATAAATACATCACAGAATCATAGACTCTTAGAGCTGAAAGTGACCTGAGGCTGCAAGGACCACTTATTCCAACCTCTTCATTTTACAAATGAGCTGAGACAGAATAAGAGCACCTAGTGCGTGAAGGGGAGAAGAAGGAAGAGAGCTTGTTAACAGAGGAAAAGGAGCCAGAAAAAGAGGGCTGAGTATACAAAAGACAAGCCTCACTATTTCCAAATTTTGCTGTAGGTTGACATTGCTTGCCACCCTTCCTAAAGTGTCAGAATTTGACATCCATAATCATTTAGGTTCTTGTTCATCTAAGTGGACTGATTTAATACCAGAGGCTTCTGAGTAGTTACTTCAGGCTACAGAATAACTCTTGAACCATCATAACACTTTAGAGGTTAAATACTGATGATGCAGTTTAGTTCTTTGCAAGTACACTTAATACCTCACTGCACCCCATTAACAGTTTGTCTTAAAAAATAAATCAAAACATAGTAGACACATTACACAAAAGGAATTCAAGAAATAAGAGCTATTCAGTTACATGGCTAGTTAAAAAGGTTATAAAAATTTCTTGTCTCAGTGGTCAGTGGATACGAACAAAGAATTCTAAAAAATGCAAACTATAAGATTAGACAAATTCACTAATAATAAAAGAAATGCAAATCAAAACAACTATGAATTTTCTACTTATACCTGGCAAATCAATCAACAAACATTTATTTAAGCCTTACCAAGTAAACTATGTTAACCACAAAGGATACAAGAAAAGGCAATGACAAAGATTCAGAGATGACAAGAGATAGTCAATGTTGGAGCAGTTGTAAAAAGATAGGCACACCGTGAGACATTTGATTGAGCTATGAATTAGTTCCACTATCCTAGAAAACAATTTAGAATATTACTTATAAAGTGATTAAATGCCCATACCTGCTCATTATATACTCCAAGGAGGTAAATGACAAAGAAATGGACCCACATATATACCACTAATTCAATAAATATTTATTGACTGCTATGTTTCAGGCACTATGCTAAGAAATATTAGCAACAGTGGTTTTTATAATAGCAAATAACTGGAAACAAACATATACCTATTGATTGGATAATGATTATTCAAATTGTGGTTCATGAACATGTGATGGAATATTACATTGTACAATTAAAAAATTAATACAGAGAAACATAGGAAGTCGTATAAACTGATGCAAAACAAAGGAAGCAGAACCAGGGAAACAACACACATAATGACCAAAATAACATAAAAGAAAAAAAACAGCCAAGAAAAAAACAACTGAAACTGAAATTATAATAAACAAACTTGGTCCCAAGAAGGAATATGAAAATGCACCTCCCTCCCTTCTTTGCAGGGATGGACTGAAACACTGAAAACATGGTGGACTTGGTTGATATGTTGGTTAGTTTTGCTGATACTTTTTTTTTTCTTCTTTGTTCTTTGTTATAAGAGATCAAGGGTGAGAAGGACATTTAGGAAAATGTAGGTGATATAAAAGCAAAAGATAACTTTTTAAAATCTTGTCACCACTATATTAACATATTATATAGCATTGTTGAACTGTTGAAGTCATGTATGACTCTCCATAACCCAATACAGGGGTTTTTTTTTGGGGGGGGGGGTTGGCAAAGATACTGGAGTGGTTTGCCACTTTCTTTTCCAGCTCATTTTACAAACGAAGGAACAGGGTTAAGTGCCTTGCCCAGAGTCACACAGATAATAAATGACTGTGGCTGAATTTGAACTCAGGCCCTCCTGATTCCAAGGTCAGTGTTCTATCTACTATGCCACAGCTTTATTAAGAACATAATGCTAAAGTGCCCTAAAATATTTTATTTAAAATGCATGATCTTTTTAAACTTGCTTTACTTACAATGTAATAAGGAGTATTATCAATTAAAATTTCTGGAGTTGGCCAACTTGGGTTGCTAAGGACTAAGCTAAAATATAGGACAAAGAAAGAAGTTATCACTTCTTTTAAACAAGTAAAGTACATTTAAACAAGGAAAATACAAATCCTCCCCCACCCCCCAGAAAAAAAGAAAAAATACTCAACTCATCTCACTTTTAATTTAGTGACTGAACAATGACTAAAACAATAATAATAATTGAGGATCATTATCATTAAATCCAAAATATTCTACTTTTACTCTGATTAGAGCTACCAGAATAGTTAGCACTTCTGAAATAATGAAGAAACCTTTACATAACTAAAAAGCCTTCACAACTAGGATGACAAAAACCATATTCTGTAACATTTCAGAAATAAAACAGATGCTTAAACTTCACAAAACCATTTCAAGGAATTTCTACTATCTGAGTGGGTGGAAGAGATACAGTTTCTGCTGGATTCAATTCAAGCAGAATGTTGCAATCATGAGGTGCACCTGTATCCATTCAGCACTGTCCTTAAAAAGCAAAGGGTGGAAGCGCCTAGTGTGGTCAAGCTCTCATTAGGAAAGAACATTTTATACCACACAAGAAGTCTGGAGGCCATAAACAGAATGAATCATAACCATCAACTTTCCTTTTCCTTGGCTACTTACACAAGTACTGAGGGTCATGTTTTAACCATAAGCAAAATCTGGTAGTTTTGTTTTGTTTTTTTTTCATTGTACCACTCATTTGGAACACTAATAATCTTTCATTGTTTATCTTAGCTCATGAAAAATATGAATTATTTTCTTCTTAGAATCTGCATGCAGATGCCAGGGAATTTCAAGGTAAAATTAATGCTCAAAAGCATAACTTGTATGCATTTATTGGCATTTTTAAGTTAAATTGCTGGGTTTTAAATTTTAAAGGATTACGGGTTTGTTTTTTAAAGATTACTAGTATTGGAAGATGATTGTTATAAATATAAGCAACTTGTTGAACATTATGCTTACCTCAATAAGAAAAAATTCAGAAATAATACATTTCAATCAAGTCAATTCACTTAACATGTAGTAAACATCTACTGTGTCTAAAATGCTCTGCTAGATATGGAAGAGATACAATTAGATAATATGCAGTCATTCCCCTTGGATAGGGATATGATAATTTCATAAATACTAATATAACCCCTGGCTCAGAAATGAAGTTCTGGTTTTACATGAACCAGGCTCAATTTTAAGGAGTTCTAACTAATCATCCTTTGGCTCATGCTCCCAACAAGGGCTTTCCCAGGGTACACCAGAATTTAGTTTATGTCTAGGTCTCCTCAAAAAGAGAAATGGATTTTCAGATTCCATGGAAACACTCAGGCTAATAATCAAATACAGCACCGACTTTATTTAACCAGATGGAAAATGCGAAACATAAGGACTCATAATAAAGTCAATGAACAGTCAAAGCAACTTTGCTTCCCTTGAATAAGGTCTTCTACATCCTTAAGGAACATACATAATCTTTCATACTGAAAGCACTCCTTGGGTAGAACCCCATGCAAAGTGAAAATAGTTGTTCGCTTTCCCTAGGGCCTCCAGAGTCCACATAACACAAAATAACAATAAAAAACAATATCCAGTATTGTTCTTCCATAAATTGGCTCTATCCCTTGATGCTCATTGTCTACAGTTCCTGCTTAGTCTTAAGAACTCTGCCACTTGTCAAGGAACTTCACTATTTTTGTCAGCAGCATTAGCATTTTACCTACGTTTACGTTTGAAACCTTGGTCTTAAAAAAAAAAAAAACCTTCCTTCTTCCTTTCATCTCATATCCAAACAGATGCCAAATCTTACTGATTGTTCTCATTCTAGTATAGGTCAAATTACAACCACCTACCTTGTCACGATAACCTTATAACAGGGTTTATCTATCCAATTCTTCCCAAAACAAGTCTATTCCTTCATAATACCACAATACTTAGAGATGTCACATCACTCCTCTGCTCATAAACTCATCAGCTTCCTACTGCCCACAAAGACAAGGTAAAATTCCTTTGATAAGCATTAAAGAGATTTCACAATCTGGTGCCACATTTCTTTCTAGTTTTATTTCAGGCTAATCCCCTTTATATAAGTCTATACTCCAGATAAAACATATAAAATATATAACTCTATCTCTCCAAAACTACTCTTTGCTTTCCCACCTCCAAACTTTTGCTCACATTATTCCCTTTACCTAGAATGTGATCCTTTCCCTTCTTCAGCTGTTGAGTATCTAATCGTCCTTTAAAGTCTAACTCAAATGTCACCTTTACCATGAAGCTTTCCATCAAATCAAACAGCATAATCTTTGCTTGACACATTGTTTACAACTCTTTCATGTCCTAATCATGTAATATTGTATATTTTATATATAATTTGTCTAATAGATTGTAAGATCCATGAAGGCAGGGACCAGGTCCTATCTTAACATTGTACTCACCCTAAACCTAATACAATGTTTTGTACCCAGTAGAAATTTAATAAATAATTATAAAGTGATATATAAATGTAAGCTTTTGAGTTGGGAAACCTACTAATTACATATATTGATGTAACCACTGAAGTGGTTTTAAAATTTTATGTCCATCTCAATGAGCATAATTCTCAAGTAAAGGGTTATTTGCATATTTGGTGAATATATTCAATTCCTTCATTAAGAGTATTAATAAAAATATTAAAAAAACAAAAGGCCCCAGAATTGAAACTTGTGAACCCACTGTCTATTTCCTTCCCAAGGCTCTGAATCCAACCTTGAGCCAGCTATTCATCTACCTAAATGTTGCTACGGTTTCAAACCAGCCTTCCTGATCTTTCCTTTATTTTGTTTTTTTTTTTTAATATATCTCACTGATTTCTTTCTTCTTTATATCATAGTCATGGGTATAGATGTGACATCAGTCTCCTGATAGAGCTCTATCTTGTTACCAAAAAAAAGTAACAAAGAAAAACATCTAAAGCAGTGACCATGAATCTAAAAAAGTATACAGTATTTTGGTCCCTGCCTTTCTGCCATGAAGACAGATGCATTCCTTAACTTCACCTGTCTGACCTTGGACAAATGACTTAATTTCTATAGGCTCCACATGTTTATCAGCAAAATGAGGTGACTGAACTAGACATGGTTTCTAAGACTCCTTTGAGCACTAAATACATGATCCTATGATTTAGAAATCCATGTCATGTGCCTCATGTTATCCTATCTGGAAAATGGCTTCAAATTGAAGCCATTTTTGAGAATGTTGTTACATATTAGCTGCTGTTTACCAGGGTTAATTTTTTTTTAATTAGCAGGCTTCCCTCTCAACCTAAAGGGATTTGGGACTTCTTTGGTCCTCAAAAACTTGCCAAAAACAACAATTAGTGGTACTGCAAAAACTTCCACCAATGCCTTAAGATATCTGAGAAGTTGGCTTTTATTACATTCCATTTTTTTTCTTTAACAGTTCAACCACCCTAAAGAATTGTGAATAAGGAGTCATAAAAGAGGGAGAGGTTCTATATAGATAAAAAATATTTATAGCAGCTCTTCTTACAGTGGCAAAGAACTAGAAAGGAGGGGGAATGTCCATCAACTGAAGAACGAATGAATAAATTGTGAGAAATAACAATTCTCAAACAGTGCAATATTCAACCATGATTCCAAAGTGATTAAGATGAAAAATGCTACCCACTTCTTGGCAAAGAAGTAAGATACTACAAGGCAGAATAAGATATGTGTTTCTGGACATGGCTGATATGGAAATTTGTTTTGCTTAGTTATTTGTTATGAGAGTTTTATTTTCCTTTCTTTTTTTCCATTGAGGATCAGTGGTGGGAGGGAGAAAAAAAATAAACATTCAATAACAGAAAAAAGAGGTCATAAAACCTCTCCCTTTCCATCATTAGGATATCCTTAGTAAAATGTACAAATAGAATCTTCTTCTGTGAAGTACTACTTTTGCTCACCACCCTCAAGCAGCCTGACTTAACACATGGCGGGTACTTAATAAATGACTGACTGATAGAGAAATAGAGACAGAGTTTCTAATTAGGTGAGACAACAAATTGGGTTCAGCAGCAAAGGAAATGGAAAGGTTAAGGTATCCCTGGGGCGCACACCAAGATCATATCTAAGCATTGAAAGGCCATAGCAATAGGGCAAATGGTAAGGCCCAGAGGACCTTACCTTAGGGCACAGTGGGCATGACAGATGGTGAGGCAATGCTAGTCAGACCATGATTCCACAGTTTAATATGGTGTACACTATCTGAGAATTCAGGAGCAACAAAGGACATGGCCCAGAGTGACGACCTCACATACCCCAATGCCAAGTCAACAATCATTCATTATGCACTTATTCTGTGCCAGGCACGGTGCTAAGCATCTGGACTATAATAAATACAAGCAGAAAGAAAAAGAATTTCTGCTCTCAAGGAGCTTACATTCTAACGGAGGAAGACACAAATAAAAAGGAACTGAAAATGGGGAGAGGAGTTACCCTGCAGGGGCATGGTAGAGAAAATGTGGAGAGTCAGGAGCACAGTTTAGAGAGGAAGAAAGATAGGGCAGGCCTGAGCATGCTGTATATGGAGGTTCTAGGAGGTACTGGTCAGTCAGAGGAAGAGGCCACAGGGGTGTAAGGTACTTCCAGAGGGCAAAATCCAGTGGTGGAATGAACTTCCAGGGTGAAGAAGTGCCTGTGGCATGCATGGTAGAGAAAGAATAGAGATTCAGCCTGGAGAGGAATGAAAGAACAAAAGAATGCTAAACACTTGACTTTTCCCCCTCCCCCATTCCCCCATCCTCCCTCCCCCATTCATCTGTTATTCGCTTTCCTTTCATTTCTTTAATTCTCTCCTTTCAATGATAATATATACGGTTATTTACTTATTTTTTAAATTCCTTTATGTCTCCTGGTAAAGTACCTCTTTCATTAATCAGCAAGTATTTGTTGAGTGCTTACAATGTGTGTCAAAGAAAAAAAATAATATATTCGGTGTTTTAGGCATGAGATTGTCAAAATAATTTTATTAATTAAAATTATTCCAATATATGCTGTTTTCCTTCTTGGAGGATTTCCAAACTAGCATTCATCTCATACCTTTGAAAACAGCTCTAATATAAACTATTTAAGAACTGCAATCTATAGTATTGCTCAACTAAAAAAAAAATTTTTTTTAATTTTTTTTCACAATAAAGTCAGTTAGGTGGTGCAGTGGATAGAACACCAGGCCTGGAGTCAGGAAGACCTGAGTTCAAATTCAGCCTCAGACACTTACTAGCTGTGTGACCTTGGACAAGTTCTCTGTGAACCTCTGTTTGCCTCAGTTTCCTCATCTTGTTACAAGGATCAAATGAGTTAATTGTTTTTTTTTTAAGCAATCGGGGTTAAATAACTTGCTCAAGGTTACACGGCCAGTTATTTCTGGGTGTGGTGCTGAGTGTCTGAGCCCGGGATTCAATCTCCAGGTCATCCCGACACTGGAGCCGGTGCTCTTACTCGCTGTGCTACCTGGCCGCCCCACCAAATGAGTTAATTGTAAAGTACTTAGCATAGTGCCTGCACATATATAAAACATACTTTATAAATGTTAGCTATTAATGAGCTTTGCAAACATAAAAGTGCTATATAAATGCTAGCTATTCACAATATGTTATGATAGAACATATTTCCAGAGCCCAAGGTAAAAGTTCAATTAATAGTATTCCAATAGAACAATCCTTCCTTAAAGTGTCCCTTCATCCTTGAAAATCACTTCTCAAACCACTCACTGAATAATCAAGTGAAAGTTCTCCCACTCTAAATCTGGTTATCTTCTTCAATCTATATTCCCTGATCTAAAAGCTCCTCCTAGACTTTTACACTGTTTTCTGTCAAAAAGTGGTTAGATTTTTTTAAAAGGGAGAAAAAAGGTTAAGTAGAGGGCATTTTTTCCTAGCAGTTTAGGTATGAAAGGACTTTAAACTGGAGAAATAATTATTTCTTAATATATCTGTATATATAGATATATTAAAGAAGCAGTGGTCTTAATAAGCTTCTATATGTACCAGACACCGTATTATCTTTTTATACTAAAACATGCTATTTAGCCCTCTAGTTTTCCACAGTTATTAACTTAGTTAACATGGTCTTGTATATTTTTGTCCTTCTTATACCCTCATATAGTTTGTTCCTCAGTCTCTACTTGTATGACTGCCAGCATTCTTAAAGTATGAGGTGAGGATTACATCTCTGTGATAATGCTTCAACCTAAATCATTTCACTATCTTCCCCAATGGCATGAAATAAGTTTGAACAGGATGGATGGGAAATTTGTGGCAAGCCACCAAAAGAAAGGATAATGAAGATAAGAAACTTATTATCTTTATAGTCTTCTAAAATACAATCTTATCTACCACAGAACAGGTCAATAAAGGCTTGAGAACAATGTTTTGAAAACAAAAATAATTGAAGAAGTTATCCTAAATACTTCAAATCATACCATTTTGGGTTTTCTTTTTTAAATAGAAGATGACCAATAACTAAGAACATATCTTATTCTCTACACTAGAGGTTCTCAAACTTTTTTTCTGTGGGGTCCTTGGAGTAGGCACTAAAACCACTTAGGAAGGAGCTGGTTTATCGTATTAGAAATAGCAATTCAAGACTTTGAAACCCTTAAAACAGCCCAAATACAAGGAATTCACAACATATTGCTCCAGATGTTTTCTGGAGAACTAGAAATGTCTATTCCATCTGGATCCAGCCATTGCATCAATTCACTTGAAAGCTAGAAATGTATCTCTTGCTCTAAAGAAAAAATAAAATTCAAATATTTAAGCACTTCACTCATCATTCATTCAACAAACATTATTAAGCATTTACTACATATCAGGCATTGAGCTAGGCACCAAGGATCCAAAAATAATAACAAAAGTAGTTCCTGTCCTCAAAGAGCTTTTTTACTACTAGGGAAACAACATGTAGACAGAATAGATAGACAGACACAGATACATGAGTGATAGAGTATAAATAAGGGTGAATATATGTAATCTATAAGTATACACAAATATATACTTAGACATATATATATGTATAATATAAAACTTATTTAACATATAGGCAAGTGTGCATTTATGTATGTATATACATACACAAAGACTTACCATCTAGGATATATGAAAGAACTTGGGGTGGGGAGAAGCACTAACACCTGGGGAGCTAGTAAAGGTCTTGAATAGGATAGATACAGGATCTGAGCTAATCCCAGGAGGAAAGCAGAGGATTCCAAAGGAGAATGTGATGAGGCAGAGGATTCCATGTGTGGGGGATAGCTTAGGGGCTGGAATATTGCCTGCTGGGAACACAAAGAATGCTGGTTTGGCTGGAATGCTGAATGTGTAAGAGGATGAAATGTGAAATCAGTCTGGAAAAACAGGTTGGAGACTGACTGTAAAGGGTTTTATGTGCCAAACTGAAGAGTCTGTATTTTATCCTAAGTAATAAGGAGCCACCGAAACTTCTTGAGAAGAGGAGTAATAATGGTCAGAACTATGACTTAGTATTACCAATTTGGCAGCTGTGGGGAAGAAAGCAATTGTTACTGAACAAAACACACTAACTCAGTGGGTTACAAAGTTAAGTGAGACTTTATGATGGAAAAATGAATAAAATGCTTAAGCATCACCTATATCCGGACCCTGAAATGATATCTTTAATATTCTTTATATGTGTAACATCTTTGTAAAAGTTGACCTGTGGCCTGATCATATTAATAACTTCCTCCTAATTGTTCCCCTTTCCAGTCCATCCTTCAAAGTACCACCAATGTAATTTTCCTAATGCATAAGTATAATCATATCACTCTGCTGATTATGAACTTTGCCAACCCAATGACTAACAAATAAAATATAAACTCTTTAGCCTGGCATTCAAAAACCTCTACAATCTGGTTCCAACAAACCTATGGTGCCCTATTACCATCTTCCCCTTCACATACTCTATGTTCCATCCAAAGTGGACTAATCACTGTTTCCCAATTAATGCTCGCCCTCTTTTACCACCATGCATTTGTACACACCTCCCCCTGTGCCTGGAATAGGCTCTCACCCTGTCTCCCATCTCTAGTCATTAATATCCCTTTTTTAAAAAAAAAAAGCTTAGACAACTTAAAATTATACTTTAGAAATCATCAAACAATAAAACTCTCTGGGCCAGTATTACTACTACTAGCCAAACCATACCCCTTGCCCAAATGAGGTAAAGACAAGAACAAAGTTTCCACTGACACAAAAATATTTATATTAGGACTTTTTATAATAGCAAAAGAACCTGAAGGAAAGTAGGTGCTCATCTACTGAGGAATAGCTGAACAAACTGTAGCATATGTATGTATTAGACTATTATTGTGTAACAAATAATGACAAATATGGAGAATTTGGGGAAAAAAATGAGAAAAAAAAGAACGACTTCAGTATTCTGTTCAATACAGTTAGAGTTCAAAGTACCTGAAGGCAAAACATGCTTTTATTTGTCAGCAAAGAGATAATGTGTGGAATACTAGGACATATGTTTGTTTTGGGTTTTTTTTTTTGCTTTTTGGAGTGGGGAAGGTAGGGCAATTGGGGGTTAAGTGACTTGTCCAAGGTCACATGGCTAATTTTGTGTTAAATGTCTGAAGCCGGATTTGAACTCAGGTCCTCCTGACTCCAGGACTGGTGCTCCATTCACTGTGCCACCTAGCCACTCCTAGGATGTATGTTTTGATACATGGACAATGTATCAACTTTTTTATTAACTATACTTATTCCTGAAAAACAGTCTACTAGCAAGTGGGAAGAATCACTGGAAAGTGACAATGACTTTTTCTTAAGTACTGACTCATTAAAAAAAAAAAAATTTAAATGATAGTTCAATGTTGCCATCCCTAATCCTCAAAGCTAGAAGTGATCACCTGCCTCTAGATATAGGTATCTCTTATCTCCTTGAATGAAGCTCCCAGAGGGCAGGTACAATGCTGTTTTTCATCTTCAGATGCCCAGAGCAAATCACAGAACATTCATTCGAAACAGTAGGTATTTAAGTGGATAAACTCTTGGTAAGAATTCAGCAGAAAAGATTCCCACTTCAGGCATGTGTTGAGATTGAGTTTCTATGATTCTATAATTAGAATTCAACAAAGAAACACATCAAAAGAAGGAAACATTTTTTTTTTCTGGACCCAAGAAATATAGACTATAAGTAAGATCCTTGAAGGAATGGAGTGTTTAGTTTTTACCTTTGTACATTTGATGGTTAGCAGAGTACCCTGTGGTCTATTTGACAGTTTTAATAAATTATTGTTGTATATAATGTGAAGGTACAAAAATATGTGTATATACTTGTAGTACAACAGAGACAGTTTTGCAAAAGGGCTACAAGCTTTTGTTTTCTTTCCACATCTCCTACAAAAGCAAAACAAAATCCTTGGAACAAAAATGCATAATCAAGCAAAACAAATTCCACATCAGGCATGTTCAAAAACATATGTCTCATACTGTGTCAAGTCGATCACCTAGGCATTAAAATGTGGGTAGCATGTTTTGTCACTGGTCCTCTTGAGATATGACCGGTCATTTCATTGATAGGAACTCTTAAGAGTTTCAATACTGTTTTTCTTTACACTGTTGCTGTTACTGTACATATTGTTCCCCAGGTTTTGTTCACTTCACTCTGCATCAATTCATACAAGTCTTCCCAAAACTGTTACTTTTGTCATTTCTTACTGAACAACAGTATTACATTACATCCATATACTTTAGTTTGTTCAGTCATTCTCCAAGTGATGGGAAACATTTAGTTTCCTGTTCTTTGAAAGGCACTGACTCTAAAAGATCTAAAGGAAGATTATTATAGAAACAAGGAAATATATTCAAATGGATCTGTAATGTCATCAGTTTGAGAGTTCTCCCCAATAATAAAGCTAATAACCCATTCACTCATGCTTATTTTATATGACTCTTGGCCATGTCCTCTTATCAGTGTGCCACAGAAGGCCCATCCAGTAATCTGAGGCCTTCCTTTTTTTCTCCTGACATTGTAGAGCATTCAAGTTGTACTTGCCTATCATCTCCATGACCAGTTCATCTTCTCCTCCTATCTCATTGTAATGGCAAGCAAACAAGTACTTAGCACCTTGTTTCAGTTGAGCCTTGGCCGTGATTATATCAAGTCTTTGTTAAGAAACAGAACTTGTGAAACTCACAGTGGGAGGGACTTGTCAAAGACAGGAACAGGAAGGACATAAGAGGTGGGAAGAACAGGGAGGAGCTAATGACCAGATAAAAAGCTGAGCACAAGCTGGGAGAGAGCAGAACTGAGAAGGGAACACTTGTGGTGGCAGAGTTGAGAAGGAGAAAACTTGTGGTATCCCAGCACTCTGTTTGTCTGTTCTGTCTGTGTTGATTTGTGTTTGTAATACTTTGTACAGAAGCCCTGGGACCTTAGTAGAAGCCCTGAAAGAGGATTTTCTTATTGTTTGTTTACAGAAGTCTTGGAGGAGGGTTTCAGAGATCCTGGGACTATACTGACAATTTGTGTTCAGTTCTTAGACTTTTTTTGTGGGTCTATGTTGATTTCACAGGCAGAAAGTGAACTGATGATGGTGCTGGCAATGTGCATGAATGTTGTTTTGGCTCTGTTAAGCTTTATCTTCCCAGAAACAGAAACCGTGAAGAACTTGAAGTGGACTGGACACTGTGAGCTTCAATATGAAATGGGAACTGGATGAGGAGCTGAGAGCTACCTACCTGTGAATTTGGTGATGATTGGGTAGATTCAGGCAGGAGCTGGATCCAGGGAAGAGGAACCATGGAATCTGGGAGCCAGCCTCCAGTCAAGATAGGTACTTAAGTACATTAAGTACCTTCTTGGGTACTTAATGCTGATTGAGAATATCATGATTTACTGTGGCCTAGGGGTGGGAGAACTTTGTACTCTGTACCTTGTACCTCTTAAGGATGATTGAGTTAAGGATGATTGGAAACTAATCAAGAAGAAAGAAGACTTTTTGACTGAGAGATTAAGACAATGTGACCTAGGGGTGGAGAACTTTGACCTTTGTATTTTGTGTCCCTTAAGGAGGCTTGCTCCTTGAGCATGATTGAGTTGAGGACTTACTGAATGATATCTTTTGTTTAAAACTATGTGACCACTTTGGTGAAAACTATGTAGCCACTTTAGTGATAAATTGTTATATTATAACATTGTGAAAACTGTACTTTGGTTTCTGTGAATGCTTTGCTTTAGTTTACTGCTGAATAAATAGAGAGTTCACTATACTATGTGATCAGAATCTTAAAGCTGTTCATAGCAACAGTCCTCTTGAAAGCTGCTTGCTCTTGGCTTTACACATATACCTCCCTGATGACATTTTTATTCCCATTCATCTTCAACATTCCAAGCTTATTGGTTACAAGTTATATAACCTGTTCATACCCACTATGCTCCTCTCTATTGCCTTCCACAGCACATTTTATTTTAGTTCTTCAGAGATTATTTCATTTCATATTTCAATGGCATAATGTAACACCAACAGAATTGTAATAACGAAAAGACAGGTCTTTGTTTCCATGGGAAGCTTGGAGCTACTAAAATAGCCTTGTAATTTCCCTAAAGCAATTCAACTTGTTCTCATCCTCCTGTTCAACTCTGGGTCAATTTGTTGTCTATCTGTGTGTATATTCCAGGTATACATTCTGAAAGACAAACTCAACAGGTTTTCTACCCAAATGCATATGATGATCAAGGCAAAAGATATTTTTCATCCACCTAGTCTTTCCTGTATGAATAATCAGGCCAAACTTCTCAGAGAATTACAGATCTTTTCCAAGAGGTTTTGCAGTTTTCCAGAGCTTGATATAATCAACAATTTTCCAGAGCTTGATATAATTAGCCACAAACAAGAACATCTGGATGACCTAATCATCAACTGAGACCCTCTTCAAATTGGATCTCTTTCATCCCAGAGGCAAACACCTCTGGCAGGAATACATCTCAGTCTTTTATGTTTCATCTAATTTTTTTTTAATCAGAGAGTAATTGGAGAGGGTTATTTCTGTTATGTCTTTCAAGAAATCTTGAATAATTTTGACATATGAATGGGAGATATCTTGTTGGAAATACACCTATAAGGTGGCCTTTTTCTCCACTGAATCAAAAGCTTTTTGTAATCAGCTAACTATAGTGGCAATCACACTGGCATACCCAGGATGGCTGCTAGCAGAGGTTCTTAGATCTGTTTTACTAGGAAAGATAGCTGTTTAAGGAGTCAACAGTCTTTTTTAGTTATATTCACTAGTTCAGGCAAAAAGCCAGCATCCTGAACTTCAGAAAAAATACAAAGAAAATACAGAGAAAATATAAGCAGAGAAATAAAGAGCAAAAACCAGGGCTCTGACTGCCTGAATCAAAGCAATGGTTATACATGTTACATATGTCCCTAGACTGAAAGAGTCTTTATATCTGAGCAGTTGGGGAGCTCTGAACATACAGCCACTAGAATCTCAAAAAGGGGATCACAAGATCCTTCTCATAAGTGAGCACCCATACACTTCTCAGATCTAGAAGGCATCACCACCCTTGTGACTCAGTGGCTAATTAGAAATTAGCAAAGGGTGTGAAACCTTCCTATAAGCAAGCTTCCCTCTAAACTCCTCCTTAGGTAAGTCCCTCCCCCAGTGGGCTCCACATGAGGCCTATTAATGGGCAGGGAAGATCTTATTATCCTATTAACATAACACCAAAAAAAAGAAAATGTCAAATCATATTCTCCACACACTTTTTAATCAATCTACAGAATGGTCAAGATGTGGTACATTGTTAAATATTACTTATAAAAGTCTGTTTGCTCCCTAATAAAATCTTAAGTGATCACACTCGAGATTTGTATATACATAAGTCACATAAAGATTTTGTATAGTGGGCACAGTAGGTGTATAGGCTGATAGTTAATGTTTCCTTAGTTGCTATAAAAAACTCAGACTATACACAAATAATATGCATATATATGTTGTAATGTATATGTATATGTTTGTATATAGTCTGAAATTTTTTCCCATGACTTTTTTATCTTCCTTTTCTTCAAGTAACTTCATTCATACACTCTCTCTCCCCATACACACACACACACACACACACACACACACACACACACGTTCCAATCCAGATGTTTTTTTTTCTATTTCTATTCTTTTTGGTACTATAATAATAAAAGTAGCTAAAATTTATATAATGCTTTAAGGTGTATAAAGTACTTTTCATATATTACAAAATATCATTTGATCTTTAACAAAAATCCTGTAAAAAGGAATGCTGTTTTTATCTGTTCTACTCATGAGGAAACTAAAGCCCAAAGAAAGGTTAAATGACTTCCATAGATACATATAGTGAGTAACTATCTGAAGCAGAAGTTGAAATTAGTCTTCCCGACTCCCTAGTCTAGCATCCTATTTATTATACCACCTAGATGCCTCTCTAAGTCCCTTTGAAACAATGATGTTAGACCAAAGTGTGGCAGGTCAACAGACCTGGTGGTAAAAAATAGCTTGTTACATTGGACTTCTTAGGTCTTTTCCATTTTTCTTCTCTTTGTAGTCTTCCTTCCATTTTTATCCTTAAATGCACATAAAATGACTTTGCTGACTTGAATATCTTGCCAAACTCTTTAAACTGGCTTCACTCTCCCATTCCTCTACACCTGACCAATAAGTCTCATTTGTTGAGTAAGGCAAAAGAGCACAGAAAGCTCTTTGGTCAATAAAATACAAAATTTTTATTAATGAATTGCTTCTATAATTGTATCCTGCAATGCTTCTCAGATCAGACTCTTTAGCAATTATATACAGCCATGGTGAAGGTCTCCAAAACAATGTCTTTATACTTAACACATCATGGAAGATTAGGTGATAAATATATGCTGGACATTAAAAGCTATCCATAATTACTTCTAGTTCTTCATATCCAGGCTTCCTAAAACTTTCTTATCCCAACTTTGAGAAATATTCACTAGTTAACTGATAAAATTGACAGAATGTAGGAATTTCTAGAAATCATAATTGTTCACAACCCATTGTCGTGCATTGGTGTAACTCTACAGTCTTGTCAGGGCAATTGCTACTTGTCATTGAATTCCCCATTGCAATTTAAGAGATTTCTTAGAAGAAGTTAATTTACATAAAGCCTGTAGGAATTAAAACTCTTAAGCTTTATTTTTCAGATTACATTAAGGAAAATATTTTACTTACTTAACAAATACACAGAGATAGATAATGGTCAGTAAACACCTGGGTGATACTTTATGACTATTTTCCTTTAGGCAGGGATGTCAAGAATAATTTTCTCAAAAGATAAAACACCAACACTCAAACTAAATGTTGGTTGTTTTAGTTTTAAACTGGGCTTCTAGGTGGCAAAATGGATAGAGTGCCAGCCTTGAAGACAGAAAGGCCCGAGTTCAAATGTGACTTCAGACACTTACTAGAAATGTGACCCTGGGCAAGTCACTTAGCCTTGTTTGCCTCAGTTTCCTCATCGGTAAAATGAGCTGAAGAAGGAAATGGCAAACCACTCCAGTACATTTGCCAAGAAAACCCCAAAGGGGGTCACAGAGAGTAGGACATGACTGAAATGACTCAACAACAAAAATTATTTTAAATTTCCAGACACAGAGGGTAGAATAATTTTACATCCGTTACTGAATACTCCTTCCCTCCTCCCAAAAAAATTAGAAACCAAAACAAATTCAAAGTTTCTGAGTGCCAAATAGTAGTAAGAAGAAAATCTCTACAAATCATGCTTTTCTCAGTGATGAAAGACAGTTTCTTTCAAACTCACAATTCACATTCTCTTTCATTACTTATGGTCCATGCAATCAGTCAAACTGGGGCAGATCAGGAAGTTATTGGAACTAGAATGTAGGCCTCAGGCTCTCCTGGTTGAACGGTCTACCATTTCTCTGAAGGAACATTTTCTGCAAGGCCTGCCAGCAGACACTTGGTAATACCCAAACCACAAATCATCACATTCTCCACCCTCTGAGCCAGAGCTTGTCCTGGAGCTTCCCACATTGTAGGATATTCACCATGTTGGGCACTGAGACAATCGTTCTTTACAAATACAGAGTAAAACTGCACACCATTTCCTCAATCTACCAAAAATGTGCTGATAATTAACATATTAAAGGCAGGGAAAATTTTCAATTGAAGCAAACCTTGCTGAGTTATGCAGGGAATTTTTACACCTTACCCAGGAATGTGTTTTGGCTATTTTCTTGAAGATGCTATTTTGTCAATGTAAGCTAGTCTCAGAGACAACCAGACCCAACACCCACAACCAGTAAGCACTAGAGCTATTCCACACTGAGAAGCAATTCTCAGAAGCAGAGGCATCACACAGAAATAGTCATATATCATTAAAGGTGAGTCAGGTTCAGTTATTATTTTCTGCCTTCCAAGGAAACTGCCTTGTCTTACAATGGGAAACCATGTTAAATTTCTGACGCTTTTTTTAATAAAAGAATTCACTTCAGAATTTTTTTCTTACTTCTTTTTCATTTACTCTGCCCTGACACACTGAAGCCATAACACACCATCAAACCCTTCCACAACTTGACTCTCTCCTTTTGGAATATTGCTGGCTGTGTACTCACACTGAAAAGGTGATACAACATGATCCTGCCCCATTCGTAGAGGTAATGAGCCTTCAGTGGACTGCTCTCCTGAAATCATTTTCTGAGCTGGAAAATACTTGGGCTTGAGCACATACTCCTGCATCTGACCATGATGAATCATCAAATTCTGTGAGGAAAGGGGTGTCACTCTGTTGGAAACCAAAAAGAAATAAAAATGAGGACAAGGAAGTAAATAACGGATAAATGTTTTAACTAGGAAGAAAAGAATAAGAAATGAGTTAAACTTGGAGAGGAACATAAATTCCATTCCAGAATCATTTTTTCCTTGCATGTCCTAGCCTACAATTCATGACATTTAAGAAACTAACAGCTTACCCTAAAAACCTCATACACAAAAGCGAATATGACAGCCTCTATAAAAAGTAGTATGGAGGAGACTATAATACCATTTGGTGGTTTATACAGAAGTTCCAGGGCATCATTACAAAAGGTCTTCACCTAAAACAAGAAACGTTATTTAAGAAAATAATAGTGAGAATTAAATCAAATGAGATACACACATAGTCAAACATAGTGCTCTAACAGAAATGGTGGGAGAGATGGAGAGATAATAGATGAAAGATCTGTGGCCATGGCTTGTGGGTTGAGGCTGATGTCATTATGATCACATTCCCATTATTATTCTGTTTTAAAGCAGACAGAATGGAAACTGACCTACTTGAACCCCCAGTTAATGTCTGAGATATGTAGGGCCAGTCACCTGACTGAACACAACAAAGAAATTCCAGTTGGAAATCTGAGTGCCCTCTCCCACCCAGACCCAAAGAGTCTTGATCTCATGCAAGATGAATCCAGACTTAGGGAATTGGCTATTAAGTGTCTCTACAACCAATAAAGTCACACAGCACTGTAAGTGGGTTATATCTGTCAATTTCTTAGAGGTCCCTGAATCCATGGAAGCTTGAACCTACAGCAACTGATTTTTGCAGAGCTATAGGTTTAGAGGAAGAAAAAGAAGGAAGATCATGGCACTTGGAAATTGCCCCTGTCCCTTTACTCATTTCATGTCACCTATAGGCATCTGAGTCACTCAACAGAACCCTAGAAGACCAAAGAGTTGAAGTAGAAAAGAAAGGGAAGAAAAAAATAAACAGTTCACTGAAATTTTGTTTAGCAAGAGGGCAGGCAGAATGAGGTGAAGTAATCAAAGAGGAAAACTTGAAGCAGAGATTGAAACTGGGGTTAGAGAGGATGAAGCAGGACAAGTCCAAAGAATAGCATCTGTCAAGGCAAGACTGACTTCCTTGGAGCCTTTCCCTCAGAAGCATCCTCTTCAGCAGACAGGATGTGTGGGCCATGACCCCACCTTTCTTTCCTCTTCTGATGAAATGCAGCTGTGAGCTCCAGGGAAACTCTGGCACAAGACAGGGCTGAAACAGATTATTTCTAAGGACCCTTCTGATTGCGAGAGGATGCTTCTTTCAAGACAAATTTCATTAATATTTTCTTTGGGTTGTTTTTTAAATACTTGAATACAAGTGACATATTATGTACACACTTGCAAGTAGCTTGTTCCATTAAAACTTTTTAAGGTTAATTATCTCTTACAGAAATAAGCTAGGAGTCTCAAAAAACAATAGTTAAAATGGCTAGCCCTTAAAATAAACAAAATCTTAATCATCACCTCTGTAGATTTTCAAAAACATGACTGGAACTTCTGTACATAACTGCTTCATTTTTTTTACAATTTATTTACTCCTGTATTCTCCTAGACATTTTTTCTTCCTTTGATTTTCTATCAATATACTCTAGGGTACATTTATGAGAATGGATTGTTAGATTTTTTTCCTATCCTCAATCTATGATAGAATGAACTGACTATAACTAAAAGTAGATGCTTAACAAATACTTGCTGACTTGTCTTGGCAAATAGCTATTCATTAAATCCAGGTAATGGGACATGCACCTGCCTTCTTGGTATAACTCAAAGGAATAGCCCTAATGGCAGAAAGCTCAAACCAAGCGGGAAAGGAAAGAGCACCCTGACAAGCTAGTAAGGAAGACTGGCTTCAGATGATTAGACACAAGCATTATAAACACTATACAATCTCTCATCAAAAGAAGCTAGTAGCAAAAAGATTAAATAAATCTATTCCAGCTCATTCTTAGTTGTTTTGTTATTATTTCTTTAGGTACTGATGCAAAGACTTTTCAGTATATGTTTGTTATTTGGTAGGGAAAAGGTATTTGTGTACAAACAGTAAGCAGGATAATGTTGCAAGTATCATTAGATGCTCATATTGCTCATTAAATCCAATTCTCTTTATTCAGACAAGATGGCCTCAGCAGATGCCTAGAAAGAGCTGTCATATCCAATTTCAAAACAAAGCCAGTAATGCTCCAAAAATTAGGTAAACTCCGGAGTAGAGGAAAGAACAATCCCCATCTTGGATCAAGGAGCTGGGGTCTATGCTAGGACTACTTAAACTGTTTAGAAAAAAAAAAAACAAGATAGGCCAGATTGCTGCCACAGTATCTGTGAAGGACTTGCTGATTTAAGAGGTACAGTGAACCTTAAGGTCAGAAGTGCCAGAGCAAAGGATCTGGGATTTTCATCCATGCCATTCCATTAAATCATGACCTTCAGGAGTAGGGTGATGTTCTGGAAAGATAAATGACATACAAGAACATGATTTGATAGAAATGGCTCAGTTGAAAGGCAATTTTTCAACTCCATCCATGGTCAAGAAGGGAGACTAGTGACAGGAAGAGATAGGGAATGCAAGCAATTGAAAAAAAAAAATGCTCAAGGTTTTGAGAACCCTTGAATTTTAACTTCATTACAGATGCCAGTGCCCCAAATCCTTTGCCCTGAATTGAAGGACAGGGTCAGGTGGGTCAGGGTGGACTAACTGAAGCAATGGATTGATTGATTGATAGCCTTTAGATAATAATAAAAGTAGATCATATGTATATACCACTTTAAGGTTTGCGATTGTTTTATATATACATGTATGAATATATGTGTGTGTATATATACACATATGTATATATATAATTTCATTTGACTTGATTCTTATAACAAGCCACGGAGACGGATGTTATCATTATGCTAATTTCATAAATAAGGAAACTGAGGCATAGAGAAAGGGAGAGGTTTAAGTGACAGGTTAAATGTAAGGTGGGAAGCTATCTGCACAGAAGAAGCAGCTGAAATCTTAAGAAGCAACAAAATTGTCAAGGAAGTGAGTAGAGAGAGAAAATTAGAATGCCACTAATAGAAGCTTATATTAAGATCAAGAGAAAAGAGAATAAGGACAGAGTAGTCAGACAGGTATGAGAAACAAGATGTGTAGGATCAGGGAAGACAAAAGAAGCTTTCGTTTCGAGCAGGAGGCAATGGACAATTGTATAAAAGTGTCACAGAGAGGCCAAGGAGAATAAAGATGGATGAAAGGTCACTAGATTTTGCAATGAGGAAGTCATGATTCGTCCAGCAGAGCAGTAGAAGTGATGAATCCCCTGGAAAAGAGAATAATGAGGAAAGAGGCAGTGGTTACAGACAGCTTCATTCAAGAGCTTTGGCAGAAGAGCAAGAGGATCCCATCAAGATTTCAGATAGTGGAAAGTCATGGATCTTTATAATCAGCAGGAATGCAACAGTACAAAATTCCTTTCCTTAAAATAAAAAAGATGAGTCACAAACTGTTTGTGTTTCTACTTTCTTAAGTGGGAGTTTTTAGCCAAAGGAAGGTCTAACATTTTCCATATTGCTACCAAAATCAGTATTTGATCTGTGAATGGAGTGGGAGATTTTGGCAGAAATATAGGTCCCTTTCTTGCTGAGAAAAGAAGGCCCCATAGAACTCACAGACGGTAGACTACAGAAAATTTGCCACATATTTAGCACACCAATGTTTATAGATAAGAGAAAGGAGAGGAAAGAGACAAAAAGATGCAGGAGAAAGGGGGATGGTCAGACTCAAATCACCTAAGTTTTCTAAGGATCTTTCCAGCGATATGTTTGTTATGGCTGTTGAGAACAACAGATGGGAATGAGACATGAATCTCAGGAGCAGGCTATTAAAGAGTAGAAAACAATTTACTGATGAAAACTAGGAGTATTGTAGAATTTCAGAGCTGCAAGATCATTTAGTCCAGTCCATACTTGAGCAAGATTTTCCTAAAGGGCATTCCAAACAACCTGTCATTTCTGTTTGAGTACTTCTAGTCAGAGAAAATTTCACCACCTACCAAGGCAGCCCATTTCACTTTGGGAAATCTCTAGTTATAAGAAAAATTTTTGAGCCTAAACTATCTCTTCAACTTCCATTTATTATAACAAGTTCTACCTTCTAGGTCCAGACAGAATGAGTCTAATCTCTTTTCCACATAATAGTCATATTAATACTTAATGGCATTTATCACACCTGTCCTATGCCTTCTTTTCTCTCAGCTAAACATCCCTTCTTCCTTCCAATGATTCTCCCAATAACATGATAATCTCACCATCCTGGGTACTTTCTTCTGGGAGAATTCCAATTAAACAATGTCCTTCCTAAAATCTGGTACTCAGAGCCGAACATGATATTCAAAATGTAGACTGACCAGGATAGGATACAGTACAGATAATCTTGATCTGGACCCTATGCCTCTCTTAATAAAGCTTAATATTGACTCAATTTTTTAGACAGTCACTGCTGACACATATTGAGCTTGCATTCTGCTAAACTCCCCAACTCTTTCCACAAAAATTATTTTCTAACTACAACTCCACTAACTTGTACTTACATAATTGATTTTCTTGAATCTAAGTATACATCTTTACATTTATCCTTATTTGATTTCAACTTACTGTATTTAGACCATGATTCTAAGCAAAAAAAGAACTTTTTTGCATACTAAATCTAACCTAAAGTATTAGCTATTCTTTCTAGTTTAGGGTCAACTATAAATTAGATAAGCATACCTTCATTTTAGCCATCAGTAAAAATATTGAGAACAGCCAAATACAGATGAGCTACAAACTATTCATGTTCCTGGGGCATTCTAATAGAGACCTCCTCCCACCATGCTGACATTAATCAGTTTATGAGTTTGAATCTGGTCTGCACACACTTATACTCTACTTTATCTAGCCCTCTACTCTCCATAAGTCCACAAAGAGAACACAAGAGACTTGGTCAAATATTTTGCTAAAGTTCAAGTAGAGTAAGTTTATAGCATCCCCTATTACAATGTGACAACCTGTCAAAGAAGGAAATAATATTAATATGACACAACCTGTTCTTGATGAAATCATGCTGGTTTTTATTGATCACTGAGCTTCCTTTTAAAAATTCTTTTTAAAATATTCCATTAATAACTTATTCTAGAATGTTACTAGAAAGTGAATTCAAGTTCATTGGCATGAAGTCTACAAATAGTATCATTTTTTAAAAATCAAGATATCTGTCTCCTATAGTCCTACAGTATTTCTCCCATTCTCTACAATCTTTCAAAAATTAAATATTCCAATTATTTCACTATGCTGGAATGTAGTTTGTCCCACCCTGGACTCATTGAGAGCAACTAGATTTTCTATTACTATTTCTTTATTTATCTTGTCTCTACTGTTAATAGTTTTTTTTTTTAATCCTTCCCATTCTGAAGATCATTCTCTTTAATAAAAAAAAGCAAAATAACAGTATAGTTGTACTTTCTCACTATCCTCCATTATCATTGGGGTGTATGGGGTATTAAGGGAGTACTAGTGCCTCTGGTTTGAGGGCTTACTGAGCCCTTTTCAGGGCTGCTCACACACCTTTGGTGTCCACCTGTCACCCAACTCTTACCTGTGGTTCCAAGAAGTTGTAGCATGCACAACAGTCACACCCTGGTAATACTGTCTTTCCAGACAGGCTAAACCAGGTTGAGGGTAACAAACAGGTTTCCAACCTTTTGGTGAGTTAGGGGGCATCCACCCCAAGCATGTGAAGACTTTACTTCAGGAAGAATGGGAGGATGAGAACAATTTGTTCCAATAGCCATGAAGGCAACTGAAGTAGGTGCTATGGAGTACTTAGAGCTTGGTCAGATATCAAAGATGCCGAGGACATCCAGTACATCCCTGGCCATCATCAGTCATCCTGACTTGTTCTGACACACAACTTTGATGACTTTGGAAGAGAAAGTGAGACTGATGACTTCCTGCAACTCTGCCTCACTTAAATCCAATCCATGAACAAATCAAGATACCACCTGGGATGTCATTGGCCCACTTTGAAAACAAAGGATGCACAAAAATTATCACTGTCCTATCCACAATCCTTTCTACAGTCTTTCTTTGATTTTTCTTTGGCCTACAATATGACTTTTTTCAATAAGTTCTTCCCTATTGATTCATTTTGAGCTTTAGAATCCAATGACATCACTTCTGAAAGTCACTTACTTTGGTTAATGAGTTCCCTCTTAATCCATTTATTACTTAACTCAACATTTATAAAGTACCCACCCTTGAAAGCCCTGTGTCAGGCACCAAAGATACAATGATAAAGACTAGGCCCTGCACTCAAAGATTTTACATCTACAAGGAACATGATATGACGTGGGCATGGACTTTATAGTTTAGTGTCAATTATCAATGTAAGGAATTATGGCAGTAAAGAGAGAGCTAGACAAAGTTTTCAATCAAGTTTTGAAAAGGAAGACAGCCTTAGTGACTGGGATAAAGACATACAGGAAGACCTCATAGAGGCTGTACCTCAACTGAACCCTAAAGTTGGATAAGTGTCTGAAAAGAGATGAGATGGGAAGCAGTGCAGTGGTGAGGAAAGAATTCTGGATTTTGAGTCAGAAAATGTGTACTCAAGACCTGGCTCTGACACTCCCCTGTGTGGTTGTACTAAATAACCCCTAAAGTCCCTTCTTACAACCCTAAGATATGTGATCTTGTTAATTCATTCCAAATATGTGGACATGACTTGTAGAGGCAAGTGTTAAGAAAGGGGTGATAGCAAGTGAGGTTTGGCAGCAAATACTTGTATTTGTCATGAAGAAAGAGAGTATAAGTTACTATTTTCATGTTGAGTGTCTATGGCTGTCTTTGTCCAGAGAGTCAGCATCTACTATTAGTTATTTTTTTTTTCTTTTTAGAGTCAATGTGGGATAACTGCCTCCTATAGGAGCACAAGACACTTCCTTCTCAGGGGCTCTACTTCTGCCTTTGATAGGGGGGAGCTTTAAATCTATTACCTAAGTCCCAATAGTCAGTGGTCCTTTCCTTCCTTTTCTGTGTAAGTTTTCAACATAAAGACATAGGTTGGGATTTTCTTCTTCTTTATATTGTTTTCTTTCTATTTTCACTTTAAATCTCTTCTTTAATTCTCAGAAGACTATATTCTCCCTGATAACTTGTAGAGGACAGAGGTATTACTTCCTTTCTATCACTTTCTCACCCAGGAGGGAAATCCATCTGCACTCTGTACAAAAAGAATGAAGTACAGTTTGTTGTTACATTTATAGCCAGTGACCTCATTCATAAGGACATCCATCTCAAATTTAATATGAAAAGGGCTATGACTTGTAGAAAGAGCAAGGTCTCTGTAGTCAGAGGACATGGGCTCACATACCATATCTAGGGCTTACTGCCTGTTTGACTTTGGTGAAGTGACATTACCTTCAAATGCCTCAATTTCCTTATCCATAATATGCAAGAGTGGCCTATGTGACCTCCAAGGTCTTTATTAATTCTTGATCTCTGAATCTAAAATAAGTTGTGACTGCTGAGGTTTGCATGAGACTTCATGAGGCAGCGATGTACAGTGCTAAGAATGCTAGATTTGAAGGCAGATGTGGTTCAAATACAAGATCTGTCATTTCCTCTCTTTATAACTGGTCAAGCCACTTAAACTCTTTAGGCTGAAGTTTCTTCTTCTATAAAATAAGAGAGCTAAACTAGGTAACCTCTGAGGTCTCTCCCAGCTCTAAATCTATGATCCTATAAGAATGTCACAATGGTAATAACCAAACAAGAAAGGAAGAAAAGCTTTAAAATATAGAATGGGTATGACAGAGAAGCTGGAGTCAAAAGAATAAAGCATAAAGCCATGAATGGGAGGAAAGGGGAGAAACAATAACACTGATAATACACCACTAAGTGTAGAGGACATTTCAGTGAGAATTACCGGCATAAACTTTGGAAAGAAAGAGGAACAAAGGGATTAGGAAATGATATTTTTTAAAAGCAAGTAAAAAAAATGAAAAGGTGGTAAATTTAGAAGTTATTACCAGCATACTGAGTAACACTATACAAGCAACTCCTAGTGCCAATTTTCCTATATGTAAGTTATACAAAATGTATATTAACAGTGCTTATATTGCCAATGATGCAGAATTTTTTGCAGAATTGTAGATCACAGTCAGAAGCCATCTCACATATCTTTCACAAGTAAAAAAGAATGATCAATGCAAAACCAACTAATGTTTTTATGCTTTAGTAAGAAGAAACATGAGGTGACAACCCTCAAGAAAAAGCAGACAAATTTCAAATTACAATTGTGTATACTAAAAGATTAATGGACAAACTTCAAATTCTAACTGTTTATACTGAGAGGCTGATGGGAAGAGAATTCTTGGTTAAGAAGAACAGCTATTCCCAAATGTTATGTAATTATGATAATGACCAATCTTTGCCTAACAGAAGAGATAAAATATACTTCCCTCCTTTCTTTAAAGTGAGGGAACAATGCATGGGTAATGTTGCATAAAACGGCAAACACTGTTGCTATGTCAGTTGATTTTGCTTAACTGCTTTCTTTGTTACAAGAGAAAGGTAGGCAGTAATGAGGATGCAGATGAAGATGGGAAAGGGAGGATAACATATCTATATACTGAAAAAATTACCATGATTTTTAAAAAGGCATTAAAAATTTTTTTGAGAAAAAGATAAGGGAAAACCTATTCAAAAGGGGGGGAGGGGACTCCTAGGATGAAGACCATGATGAAGAAATGTTAACAGTAAAATGCAAAAGGCCAACGTCCAAAAAAGAAAAATCAGGAAAACTGTATGTAAAAATATTTCAGGAAAGTTTAATTCTAAAGAATTAAAATTGATGTACTCCAAGAATAGAATATTTTAAAGAACTTTAAGAACCTACAGCAAATGAGAAATTTAGGACAAAGCAGAGATGCTGGGAGGAACACTTTACATAACAATCTACTGGTGAGAGAGAAGGTTCCAGGACCAGAGAGACAACATCTCACCAAGACCTTGCTGATGTACAGGAAGAGAAACAGCAACAGCTGGTCTCTGAATGTGCCACAATGAAGATCGTTAATTCAGCTGGTCAAGATTAAGAGAAAGGCAAAGTGCACAAACTAGAGCTACAAATAGGAGTGTGGTACATTGTTGTTGTTTTTAAAGACCAGAGAGAAAGAACAAAGGAGTGTGGTTTTGGGCATAAAAACTCCTTGAGACAGCACAAATGTTGAGTATATAATCACATATTTAGAAGGATCAATTAAACTTTAACAAAAAAAAACAGAAAAAAGAGAAAAGGATAACATTAAGTTTCTTGTGGTGAAAAAGAAATGTATAGATGCAAAAGACAATGTGACATAATGAATAGAGAGCTAGTTTCAAGTCAAAAAGACCTGAGGTTCAAACCCTACCTTTGTTACATACTGGTTCAGTCATCCCTGGACAAGTCACTTAACCAATTTCATTGTCCTCAAGCAACTCTCTGAAAGGTTTCAAGTGGTAAAATACTTAACAGTTATCTGATTTACACAGGTGGACAGAGAATCCCCCAAAGAAGTTCTTTAAACCAATGAAATCATAGGCCCAGACCCACCCACCATCAAAAAAAAAAACCTAAGACGTTATTATATTCTTTCTTTATCTGATGGCAAGAACAAAATTTCGAATGTGCATACTATTTAAGCCCATTTTACAACTTTGCTCAAACCCTGTAAGAAAAAAATGAGATGAAAAAAAATATGGAAAATGCTTTAAAATGCCCCTCATAAAGGAGTGGAAAGCACAATTTAGAAGGAACATCATCATTATTGACACAAAATGAAAAAAAGAGAAAAAAGGTAAACTAATTTTAAAAGGAGGAAGAAAATGAAAACAGTGAATCTCTATTGTCTTCCTTTGGCTAACTTTCATTCTAAAAGAGGTATTGCTTGTGGCACCACATCCTAACTATAAAGAATGAAAGTATTCCTGAAGTGATCGTGTTTGGCTTTATGAAGAGGCTTAAAGAATAAAATAATCAAAACCTTGAGCTGAATTAATTACTTAACAGGAGGTCAGGAAGGGAAATTCTAAAATAAAACTGCAGAACAATGAAAAGAGCAGTGAACTTGAACCAGAAGACCTTGGTTCCAATCCTTGCTTTCCCATTTACTATTCATGTCACTTTGAACAATCCATGTCACTTCTCTGGGATTCTGTTTCCTCATCTATAAGGTAAGAGAGGTTGGACTAGTTAACCTCTAAGATTCCTTTGAGCTCTAAATTCATGATCTCCCCTTTCTCTATTCCATCTTCCAAACTGCCTTACCACTAGCTGTGAGGGAGGTGGTACAAACATTATTACCTCCATTGTAGAGTGACATCAACTCTACAGTGATACAGCAACCAGCTCAATATTTCTATCCCCAAGACAATGATTTTCTTCCCTCCTTCTTGCTTTATATAGTGCTTCAAGTATTGGACTTTCTACAAACCATATCATATAAATTTTATCTCTACAACAGGGGTTCTTAACTTGGAGTCTAAGAAATTTTTTTCCATTTAAAAAACTTTCTCAATAAAATTCATTTTCTTTAAAATCCTATTTTATCTTGTGCATTTAAAAGCATTATTCTAAAAGTTTCACCATATTGCCAAAAGAGTTCACAATGCAGAAAATGTAAAGAACCCCTGATCTAGAGAAACATCTGCCAACATGCTGGGTTGGTCCCTTGCAGAGAATTCAAGAGAAGGCACTGATGAACATCACACAAGATGAGCACACATGGGTAGGTCACAATTTACATTAATGGAAGGATCATAGCTATAGGACCCCTAGTACAACCCCTCCATTTTATAACTGGGTAAAAATTAGGCCAAAGAAGGTAATGACTCAAATGACATTCTTTCCATTGGAGCATCTTCAATTAAGTAAATCAAATTCACTGAAATACCATAGAAGATCTCTACACTGGGACAAATTATGTTAGCCACCAACCATCTTAATTGTGGGATTCCTAATGGCATAGTATTTTCTTTCTCTAAAATTCCTAATGGCATATGGTTTCCAACACCATTCTTCTCAAGGACTCCCTGCCATATCTGATAGTCTGTGTCTACTCTGATATTAAAGCTACCCAGAATTATAAGCTTGTCCTCTTTCTGCACATTGGTCATGAGGGGCTACAAGTCTTCATAAATTTTTTCTTTTACCTTATCAGGGTATATCACGGTGGGACCATACACATTGATGATGGTGGCATGGCACTTTCCTTCAAGTGCTAATTGCATTGTCACGAGTCTGTCTCCTTTTGGGAAACATACAAGTTTGTTGACTAAATTAGTTTGATTACAAAACCTACACCAGGTTCACAGTGCCCCATTGCTGTGGCCACTTCAGAAAAAGTGTATCCAATTCCAATTTCAGTAAGCTGGCCTTCATTTACCAGCCTTGTTTCATGCAGGGCCAATACCTGCTGAGCTCTCTTCAAAGAACTGTTCATCTTTCAGGTCTACTGGATTTCATGTTATCCATAAGCAAATGCAAATTCCATGTAACAATGGTGAGTAGAATCATCTGTGAAAAGTTTTTGTACATTCTTTTATGTTTCAACTACAGGGTAGAGTCCCCAGGTCAGCAGATCGGGAATGGGTTAGGTGAAGCAGACAATTTTTAGGGCATCTTTTTTAGCCCCTTCCTCACCCCAGCACATGAGCAGTGTGGTCCTTTAAAAAGACTGCTCAGACACCCAGAGGCTACCAAATCCTGCTCTTGCTTCAATTCAGTGAGAAGATGACCCTATGGCCCAGGATTCCTCCATGCAGGACTGCACTCCACTGCAGCTCCCAGTGTATTTGCAACTGCTGCCTTGTATCATCACCACAGGACTTTGAGGTAGGTAAAATGGTATGAGTGATGTCTTTTCACTCGCATAATTTGGATTTAAGTGAGGCAGAGATGTACCTCACTCTCTCTTCCAGTCATCAAAGCCCAATGGAAAGACAAAAGTCAAGACAACTGGTGGTGGCTTGGGATGCAATGAATGACCTCGGTGTCTTTCATGTCTAACCAAGCTCTTAATGTTCCACAGTGCCTGCTTCCACCACCATCATGGCTATTGGAACAAATTGTTCTCGTCTGTCTATTCTGCCAAGGGAGTCTTCATATATCTGAAGGAGATACCCCACAACTCACCGACATGTTTGATGCCTCAACCTGGTTTAGCTCATCTGCTGAAACAGTTTACTGGGCTGTGGCTTTGGTACATGCTACAACTTCTTGGAGTCACAGGTGAGAGTTGGGTGACAGATGGACACCAAGGTGGAAAGCAGCCCTGAAAAGTGCTCAGCAAGCTCTTTTACCAGAGGTACTAGTCTTCCCTGAACATCATGTAATTAATTAATTGGCGTAGTGATACAACAAAAGATACATCAAAAACATTTGATATTTATGTGATTAGAAGAAGTCAAGGGCCACAAAAAAGGAGAGGTGGAAGCATACTAGAAACAAATTTTTCCAAATCCTCAGCTGTTTCCAACTAGTCCTATCCAAGGCTGCTATTTCTTTTCCATTTGGTGCCTTCATTAAATGCTGTCAGAAAAGTCAAGAATAAATTTGTTTCAGGCAGATATTCCTCCAGAACAAGGAGGCCTAGTAAATGGATGATCAATCTGTACACACATAAAAATGCACATTTCTGTAATACTGAGGTCAAAAGAACACAAAAATTTTATTTAAAAAGTAATGTGGAAAAATGCCATTTTAAAATGTAGCATAGCTAATATTTATAGAGCACCTACTATGTGCCAAGCCCTGTGCTAAGTGCTTTACAGTATTATCTCATTTGATCCTCACACAAGCCTATGGAGGTAAGTATGATTATTCCCATTTTACAGGTGAAGAAACTGAGAAAGACAGAAGTTAAGTGACTTTCCCAGGGTCACAGAACTAGGAAATATCTGAGGCCAGATTTGAACTTAGGCCTTCCTGAATCCAGGCTCAGAGATCTATCGGCTGAGTCACCTAGCTGCCCACAGAATAGTCAGTGAATTTCTTGTGGTTGTGCTTTCCCTATCTTTAGGGTGATAGTGATCAGACCAAATCAAAGCCCTAAATACAAACTCTGTAAAGATGAATTTTGGAATCCCAAGGTGAGTTCAATAAACTCTGTTTTTCCCAAATGGCCTTTGTTGTTTTTTCTCTTATAAATGCTGCTAAACTAGGTCACCTAAGTAATAAATACTGAAAGCACTTAACCAAATTCTAACATCTGTTTCAATCCTACTTCAGGGCTTGATCCAGCCGAAACAAAACATCCCCAGCCCTACAGGGCCTGCAAGGTCTACTAAGGCTGGAGATGCCGATTTCTTCTCAAGCCAATATATCCAGTGGAAAATCTGGCCTGCTCTGACACATTGGAAGCAAACTAAAGAATTACTCTATACAAAACTGCCTGAGATGGGGGAGGAATTCAAGACATCTAGCTGTCTATTCTGGATCCGCTACCCATTTCCTACTTGATTACAAACCCTGGAGTAAAAATGTCCACATTACAAAGTCCAATTTCAGCTTGAAGTGTATACATCTATTCAGAGAATTTAGTAAAGGTCGTAGTAATACTTTCCTATCTTCCTTTCTATAACAAGAGAGTTTTATTCTGCAATTACTATATTCTATTTCTACTACAGAATTCCTGGGAATTTGTTCAGATGTGTATGTGCAAAGAAAGAATCACTTGATGTGAAAAAAATGCTCTTAAAAAGCTGTGTACAAATTATTTTTAAAAAGTAAATCATTTATATGCATTTTGAACTTAATATTTAAAAGTGTAAGAGATTTACTAAATGAGGTGCAGTGAATAGAAGGCCAGCCTTAGAGTTAGGAAGACCTGGTTTCAAGTCCTCCCTCTGACTCATACTAATTATATGACAGGACAAGTCACTTAACCTCAGAGCTCCTCAGGCAAGTTTTTAAGCCTTTAAGTCAAATCTTCACAACCTGATTCCAATCTTCCTTTCCAACCTTATTTTCCATTATTCCCTTTCACTTTCTCTACATTCCATCCAAATTTCCCTTCTTGGAGGCTCTTTAGACTCAACACTCTATCCCTGCCTTGGTAACAACTGTCCTAGACTGCTTCTCTCACCCCCGAAGTTACTCCCCCTTCCCCAGAACGTCTTAGAATTTCTAATTCCCTTAAATGCTCAGTCTAAGTGTCACCTTACACACCAGGTCCACCCTGTTCCTTCCACCCACGAGTGCCTTCTCCACTCCAAATTTATATATTTAGTACCAGAAACCTGTGGTTTCATTGGCATAGGTAACTCCTAGGTGAGGAAACTCCCTCTACCAATGCAAGCGAGCACTTTCTCTTCAACTTATAGCCATAAAGACTTGCTAGAGCACTGAGAGATTAAATAGCTAAAATAAATAAATAATAAATAATATAATAAAAATAAATAAATAATAATAAATAGTTATATGTCAGAGGAGGAACCTGAACCCAAATTCTTCGTGGTTTCCAAGACATCTTTTCTGTACTTAACCACACACACACACACACACACACACACACACACACACACACACACGAGTGTCTTCCTCGATAAATGTAAACTCCCTGAGGTCAGAGACTGATTCTTTTTTTGGCTTTGTACCTAGCACAATACCTAGCACACAGTAGACATTTGATAAATTCTTGTTGATTGATTAAGTTGCAGACATACAGCTTTTCAGAATGGTAGCTCCTCATGCTGAAAGAATAACCCTAAACTTGTCCACGAACACCTCTCTCCAAAAAAAAAGAAACTCTTACAATTAATCCTTTTGTAAAGCAAATAACTCTTTGGTTAAGTTTTAAAAGTCTTCTTGCCCCATCACACCTTCATATTGCCTCCTCTAAACTCTCAATAAAACCTGAGCTTAGTTAGAGTATCTGAGTTTTAATTCTTAATCACTCATTACCCAAGGCAATTCTCTTCACCCTTCTCTGTGCCTCATTTTCCTCAACTGTAAGACAACTCCCACCTCTAAATTTATTCTCCTATGATCTTCATCATAATTATGATAAAAAAAAACTATTTAAAGCGTTATCTTTTCCAAAGGTATATTTGGTTTTAATAGACATGCAAAAGCTTAACTTTAACTTCTCTGTGGCAATTCACATTTGAGAAGGAAATTCTCTTCTTCTTCAGGTGGAGTACTTTGGAGGAAAATAATCTGTTTTTTCCTGGTGTCCCTGAAGCCATAAGGCTGATCTTGATTCCAGTACTGAAACTGATCATATATTCAATATAGGGAAGAATACTGAAATATCATTAGACTATTGTCCTCGTATTACAGGTAATGAAAACATGCACAAGCAATTAGGACACCTCAATAAAGACACCTGTGTGGATGGTGGTCAATACAGTATGGCCTTTACTACACAGAGGATATTACGAAGCAAAGAGAGTCAGTGGACCTATACAGCTTTTCTTTTTACACAGTGAATTTATAAAAATAATGGACGATCTGTTACAAATATAAAACAAAATATAGTTTTATCTTCATATATATCTTCTCTATAGAAGAAGCATGGCATGGTGAATAGAGGACTAGCATTGCAGTGAAGACCTGTGTTCAAATCCTTTCTCTTGAAAATATTGTTTATGAGTCCAGAGGCAAGTGACTTAGCTCTCTAAGAATGAAAGTTAAAGTTGCTGACCTACATTCAGAGAAAGAGACCATAAACTGAGGGAGTTCCCATGCACCAATTAAATCACAGGTTCAGATCAACTATCCCTGTCCCCCACCCCCGAAAAAACCTCTCTCATCCAAGATCACTAGTCTGGATTACATTGTGATTTTTATATATGACATAGGTCAAGGCAGAAACATTTCCATTTTAATTTTTTAAATAATTAGATTATCTAGGGAGTAGCCTGGATCTGTTTTGTATTTCGTTTCATAGCAACTATTGCTTGTAAGGGAACAAGTGTAGGGTACAAAGTTGGAAATGATCAAATTTTATTATTCATGTTTACATTTAGTAATGGAATAAGAAAAAAGGGGGGAAAAGATGTGCTCTTCAGAGGAACTTACTAAAAGTAATTTATTTCATTTGGGGAGATAGCATTACCTAGTATATTAGCTCAGTAAATGCCATGTATAAGTCATCTCATTAAAAGAATTCCATTTGGCCTCCATTAGAGCCCACATTTCTGGTAACTGAGGAACTGGTTTAAAAAAAGCCTAATACATTCTGAAGTAAAATAACATCATTATGGTACTCATAGGACACTATAAGCCAAGTATAGTGAGTGCCTTTATGTAATTCCCTTGATAATCTATAATTCATGTGATAATAGTCTGGGGCTCTAGATTTCTTCGAAAGGCCAGTAATAACTCCACTGATGAAAAGCAGTGCTCATCCAACTGGAAAGCACCTTAGAGATGAGCTAGTCTAACTTTCTCATAATCATCATAACTATCACAATTTGTATTTATGTTTTGCATTTATGTATATTATCATATTTACATGTATCTTATTATATATACATGTATATTAATATATGAATATTATTTGATCCTCACAATAAAACTGTAGGTTGTGTACTATTATTTTCATTTTTCAAATGAGAAAACATGCTGAAAGAAAGTAAATCACATGGCTAAAAAAATGTCTGTGTCAGGATTTGAACTCAGGTCTTCCTGACTTTAAGTCCAGCCTTCTACCAATTATGCCACCTAGTCATCTATTTTGTTATTTCAGTGTGGATCTCCTTTCTCCCTAATGGAATGTTCTATCAAGTACATCATTTTACCTTTCATAGATTGAGCAGAAAAGAAATATCAGAGAGAGGGAGTCCTCGGGGTAAAGTGACACCTGTGGGCAAAGGACCCTAAATCTTGGCCCTTCTTCTAATATGCTATGCATCATAAGGCATTTAACCTCTTTGGGTCTAGAAAAGAGATGAATAGCAATACAGACTCTCTCTCTCTCCCAAAGGTGACTGTGAAAAATCACCATTAAAAATAATTGTGCAATCGTTTGAAAATATTAAGAATTGTAAAAGGTCTTTTGAAAATTATATATCATTAACTGGCATTGCTAACACTTAGCCTTTTATTGCCAGGATGCATTTATCTTGTTAAAACCTCATTTTACATCTTTCAGCCCAAAAATAAACTACCCAAATGGGACACTGGTGATGTTAAATCCTAAGCTCCAATTTGTCCATATACTTGAAAAGCAAATAAAAAGCGCTAGTGATTTCCTCATTGCCAAGATGTACTTCTATCAAGAGACATTCAATAAACACCAAGGCAGTCCTATGAGATCATGGTCATCATAGTTATTATTATTGTAATTTTACATTCATATAATAACTCTCCTCTGTGGAGCTCAATTAGTTGGCTTCTGCTCCCCACAGCTTCACAACCATTGTTTTTCCTCAACAGAAATAATGACATGCTTTTTTTTTAATTCAAGGAACAAAAGTAATCTTTGTTTATTTATCTGAGTTATAACATGCACCCATTGCCTAGGGTCTTAAGTATGTATCCAAGAGAACACTTTGGCAGAGGCCACACTGGCAAATGAAGTGCCGTGGGAAGGTACAAGCATTAAAAAATGAAAAATAAAAGCTTTCAGCAGGCACATCTTAACTGCCAACAAATTTTTTGCCAAGAAAATGTTTCAAAAAGCTTGGGTTGTCCTAACTGTACAATTCCTTTCTTTCTCTTTTTTTTTCCAAATATTTCCACTAGGCAACAACTGAAGTCTCTTTAGAGTTCTTGGAGATATCACTTTGAAGGAGTGGGGACTAAAGATAAAAAAGTTATAAAAGGCATTAATTTCTATTTGGTCCATTCTAAGTATTAGACAGTTTGTTACTGGGATAAGGAGACAACAAGAATTCTTAAAGTAAAATCAAAGGAATGAAAAAATAAAGGAAAATGTACGATATCTCATATCAGAAACAACTGACCTGGAAAACAGATCAAAGAAAGATAACTTAAGGATCATGGGATTACCTGAAATCCATGCCCCTCCCCACAAAAAAAAGAACCTGAACATTATATTTCAAAAATTCATTAAAGGAAATTGCCTAGATATCTTAGAATAAGAGGTCAATGGGAAAATAGAATCAACCAAACATCTCTTCAATGAAACCCCAAAATGGAAACTTCCAAGAATATCATAGCCAAAATCCTGAGCTTTCAGACAAAAGAAAAAAATAATGCAAGCAGTAAGGAAGAAAGAATTCAAATAAGAAAGAATCACAATCAGGATTACATAGGATTTACCAGCTTCTACTCACTATAAAGGAGTGGAGAACATAGAATCAGATACTCAAAAAGACTAAAGATAACTACATCAACCAAAAATAACTTATCTAGCAAAACTAAAGTATAATCCTACAAAAATATATATGTTTACTAAAACAGGGGACTTTTAAACATTTCTAATGAAAAAGACAGATCTGAAAATGAATTTTGAAATAAAATTACTGAAGTCAAGAGAAAAAGAAAAAGGTAACCACAAGTAACTATTATAGGGCATTCTATAAGAATGAACTATTTACATTCTATTGTAGGTGGGGGTATTAAAAGGGTTCTTTTGAATCCTATTGTCACAAGAGGTCATAGAGATAGTCAATTGAGACAGAAGACCAATAAAAAGTTTTGTCATTTTTGGATGAAACTATAAGAAAAAAGAAAAGGTGTGTGAGGGGTGGGGGGGGAGACGTATTTGGTAAGAATAGAAAAGACTGGGAAACTTGTTAATACACATAATTGAATTTTTCAAGTAGAATTACATATGGAAGGAGTAGGGGAAATGTGTTACTTGAACTTCACTATCCTCAGAATTGGTAAAAAAAAAAAAAAAAGGGATAAAAAGTAAAACATATACACACTGAGAGTTTGGTAAATAAGTACCTGAAACTCAACAAGAATACTGACAGGAACAGGAAGAGGGAAATATAAAAAGGATAATTTCAGGGAAGGATGAGTCATAAGCAAAACAAACCTTGAACTTGTAAAAGGTATAGTTTAAAAAGGGTAAAAGAATGAATAACAACGTGAAATAAACAGGGACTAGGAGCATAGAGAAGAAAAAGTAGATGAGAATAAGATGGCAGGAAACAAGTAACTATCACAATGGTGAATGTGAATAGAATGAATTTACCCATAAAATGGAAGAATGTAACAGAAAGAATTTTAAAACAAAATCAAACAATATTTTATTTATGAGAAACACATTTGAAACATGAACTCACATGGAGTTAAATTAAGAGATTCAAGCAAAATCTAATATGCTTCAACAGAATGCAAAAAAAGCAAAGTAGTCATTTTGATTTCATATAAGACATGAGCAAAAATACACTTAAAAGAGATAAATTCCAGAAATTACATTTTTCCTGAAAGGTAACATGAAATATACATTAATTTCAATCATTAACATATATGCACCCAATGACATAATTTCTAAACAGGAAACAGTCTCTTACAGGAAAAATTGAATTAATTACAAGGTAAAACAGAATAGAACTATTATATTAGGGGAGTTCAATTTACCTTTATCAGCTCTAAATAAAATCTAACCAAAAACAAACAAGAAGTTGAATACCTAAATAAGATTTTGAAAAAATATATATTATCAAACTTTGGTAATTACTGAATGGAAACAGGAGTAAATATATTTCTCAGCTGTGAACAACAGTACCTTAAAAAAATGATCATGTCTTAGGAGATAAAAATCTCACAAACAAATGCAGAAAAGCAGAAATACTATACACATGCTTTATTGACCACAATGAAATAAAAATCATATTAAATAGAGGGTCAATGTAAGAAAAAGTATCAAAAATCAAGTAGAGATAAATAATTTAATCCTAAGGAATGGGTGAGTCAAAGAACAAATTATAGAAATGATACATGACAACTAAAGTTAATGACAAAAATGAGACAACATACCAAAGTTTTCAAAATGCAAAGTAACCCTTAAGGGAAAATTTCTAGATTTAAACATATCTTACTAACATAAAATGAGAAAGACTAGATTAATGAATTGGAAAAACAACTAGAAATATTAGAAAACCAATGAATTAAAAAACCTAGTTAAAAACCAAAGTAGAAATCTTGAAAAATAGTGAAAAATAGAACATATTAATATAGTTTAAAAAATTAGTCAATAAAACCAGGTGCTATTTTTTAAAAAAGAGATAAACTATTGCCTAATTTGATTACAAAGAATAAAAAGGGAAACTAAATTACTAGCATCAAAAATGAAAAAAGAAAATTCATGAGTGAGGAAATAAATAAAACTATTAGAAATTATTTTGTCTGACTATATACCAATAAAATCATTAACAAATGAAAACATAAAATACTTAAATTAACAGAACAAGAAACAGAATTTAAACAATTCAATTTCAGAAGGTGGCACATGAGGTCAGTCTTGAAGGAAGTCAGAGATTCCAATTAGGTGGAAGTAAGGAAGAAAGGGTATCAGAAAGGAAATAGACTATCACCTACAAGGAACAGTAAGTAAGTAGGCCAGTTCGGCTAGACCACAGAGCTCAAAAAGGAGAATAAATGTGTGATAACCTTGGGAAAGTAGGCTGGGCTTTAAAAGGCAAACCATGTGTAATGGGAATGTAAATTTTTAAGATCTTCCCTGCCCCTAGGCTAAAGTGCACCTGGAGCCTGGGGTGGGAGGCTTGTTTTTCAGTAGATACTTTTTGATTGGCCAGTGGGTCCAGAAGGTTGTTACATTCTCTGAGCCAGGAGAAGGCTATATAAACCCTGATTGGAGGCTTTGTTTTGGGGCTCACTTTAAGAAGTCTTCTGTGATTTGATCAGATGAGACTCTGAGAAGCCTTTGTTGAAAGCCCCCTGGCTTTGAAAAACCCAGATGTTGATTTGGTATGGAAGTAATGGTTGGACATTTTGGAAACCTGTCTACTTTATCTGTTTCTCTGTCTTGACAATTCTGTCTGTATGCTCTGAAGTTCAGGGTGCTGACCTTTTCCCCCTTGAAATAGGTAAACGATATATATTTGACTGATTAAAGTAAGCTTGTTAACCAATTTTGAGTTGCTTTCCTTTAGCAAAGCAGATCTAAGAACCTGTGTTGGCAGCCACCCTGGGGACACTGGGGTGCTTGCTGCTACACCATGGAATTTGTATTTTGTCCTAGAGATAAGAAAGGAGACCTGTGCTTTAAGAATATCAGTTTGGTAGTCATGCAGGAGATGGCCTAGAAAATGGAAAGAATAAATACAACCAGATACAACAGATTTATTAGAGATATTCTAGCCCTAATATTTCTTTAAATGGAAACCTGAGATATGCAGTGGGATATGAGATTGTTTTTAATTTATGAATTTTTCAAACCAGAAATAGCACAGTATAGATTTTTCAAAACATTTTTTAATTTCAAGGACAAAATTATAGGAAAGACTATAAATTGGAGTGTCTTCAGGAGAAAATGACCATAAGGAAGACTAGACAAAAAATACAAATATTAGTTTAAGGAACTAGGGATCTTTAGCCTGAAGAAGAGAAACCTAATGAGGGAACATAAAAGTTGTCTTCACATACCTGAAGAGCTGTCATGTGGAAAAGGGATTAGGATTGTTCTGGAGCGATGAGTAAAAGAAAGTTGCAGACAGAAGATATCTGCTTAAAGTAAGGAAAAAATTCCTCATAATAACATTATTTTTGAAGTCCCTCCCAACTCTGAGATTTTGTGATTTTTTTTTCTATTTCTACACATTGTAATGCTATAAAAAGTACATGCAAAAATGCAAATCAGTCATTCTCAAGTTTGGAGCACATTCCCCTTTCATTCATCTGTAGAATTTCCTCAGCAGCATTCATGGAGGCTGCAAAAACACATCAAACATAGAACAAATCTTAACTTATAAATTTCACTTGGTATGAAAGAACTGGTTCCATAAAAAACCTGGTTCTATAAAAGTGCTGTTAGACTTAGGTAAAGCATTCCAGGACTGCTTTTATCAAACAATTCTGACAGGCAGCAACGAGAACAGCATTTGGCATCAAAAGTCCTGTCTAGACTAAAGAAGCCAAGCCTGACTCAGGCAGCCTTCATCTAAAGTCATGTTATTTACTGTAAGTCTACACTCCCAGACTCAGCCCTCACTGCTAGCAAAGGGGAGTGAAGTTAATTTGACAAGGCAATCCTTTCTAAATCTTGCTTCTCCGCTGTCCCCCATCCCACCATTAAGAGACAAGTCCCTTCTCTCTTTCTTGCTGCATACCAATCTCCCTGTATTACTGCTGCCACTTTTTCTTTTAAAATTTTCCAGTCCATCTATCAGCAAGGCAACTTGACCTGTCACAAGTTCATAAGGTAATTGAGAAGACACTGAAATAACAAGTACTGGATATCAAAGCATGAATATGTAAGCAACCTGTATTGCATCTGCTTTACAGAAAATGTCAGACCACCACCAGGCTTTGGTCAGTAACACCTGTTTCCCCACTGAGTTACTCATGTGCCATGAAGAATCTTGGGGAAAAGGTTCAGCTTTCAAGCGGAGGATAACAATCACAAAGGATATCTTCAGAGAGTTTTCCTCTCCCTGTAATTATTCAGAAATGACCTCTTGCACAATGTCTAAAACAGAAAGTGAACAAGACCGCTGAAATGCCCAAATCTCTAATTTCTCCACTCTTGGACTCTGTTTCCATAGGAAACTAAACTGCCTATCTCAAGTCTTGGTGCTTTATTAAGAAACAATAAATCTAAAACATAAAATCCACAGAAAATAAAATACTTGGAGATGTCTCAGATGATGTCCAGCACCATCAAAAGATTCATTTCAATTAAAGATTGTAAAATTTAGATATTGCCTGATATAAGGTGATTCCCAAAATAATAGGGATATCTACTTAACCAATGTCTGCTGTCCTCATGAGTGGTTAATATATTTTTAAAGAGTTTGCTGAGTCTGAAAAATGATTACGTTATATTTGCACTTACTATGTTCTTCCTAAGGCTAATTATGGTATATTTTCTAACAACATCCTGGTATGCTGGGACCCTGGCTATGACAGTAGCCATCATTAAAACAAATAGGTTATTGGGCTGGGAACTGGAGTGCCTCATTGCATCTTGTACCGTCTATTAATATGGTGGGTCACTGGAAAGGCCTTTTTGCATGCTCTTTTAAGGAAACAGAAATTGATTTGTGATTTTGATTACACAGTGAACACAGGCTTATGGATGAGTAAATCTATTTGGATTTTTCTGGTATTTTATGTAACAACATTTTTCCCCTTCCTGCAACAGGAATTGCAATACAATCAAACAAAATTCAGCAAAAAATCCTCAAGGTTTAAAGTGAATCTCCTGCACTAAAGGAATCCTGCTGTGAAGCAACATTTTTACATGTAACTAGAATCAAAACATGAATGAATGCAAATGATACACACCTCTAGATGAAAAACCACAACTTAGAGACAACAGTTCTAGTACCAAACATGACCGTGAACTAAGTTGATACTTCAAGTTATTTTTGCTTCATTGTCATTTAAAAATATATCTTAGTGAATTAAAATTTGAAAGGCAGTATAGTGCCATGGAGAGAGCACTGGATTGGGATTCAGGGGATCCAGGTTCAAATCATGATTCAACCACTTACAGTAATAAATATAAATAAAACATAAAAAATAATAAATATAAAGGAATGTAGCACATTTCTTTAAAGTCATTAAACTACATTTATTTGGGAATGAGAGAAGATGGAGAAAGAGGAGGAGGGGGAAGGACAAGGGAAAGCAAAGGGAGAGAGATTAGTGATTTCATTGGGATAGGGAACTCTCAAGGAAGAAATTCCCTTTATCAATGCAAATTAGCACCTGCTCTTGCAATCTGTGCAATGGGAAAGGTGTATGGAGCCCTGAAAGAATAAGGGATTTGCCCAGGATGACCATATGGCAAAGACAGGACCAGAACCCAGGTCTTCCTGATGATGAGGCCAGCTCCCTGTCTATTAAACCACACTGCCTCTCATTTGCTTCACAATTTCATTAAATTTTGTAAAGAAATGACATTATGGAGAAAATGTACATCAGGCAGGCAATTTTGAGTGCCAAATAGAGTTTTCAGCATGACAGTATCTTCTTGAAGTAATTCATTTGGGGTCTTCTAACGAAGAAGGAAACCCTTCCTCTCTGCTAGACATTTTGAACTCTACATATTGAAGAAAATCAACTGTTACATACACACATGTCCTAAACATGTCGCTTTGTCACCATCTTAATATGCTAGCATTCTGCTTTCACACGGAACATGGAAGAAATCATTTTACCTCTCAATGTCCTTCTCTTATAAACAGGAATAATTTTACATATATATGCATATATGTATGTATGTATGCACACTCAGGATTCTACTTTATGTCCATCTGTTTTAAGAAGCAACCTTCAGGAATGTATTGACTCTAAAAGAGGGGAAAGGACCACTTGTACCTTGCAACAACTCACCAAAAGATAAATGTAACCAATGTCATGAAGTAAAAGGCCTTGGATTTTAAGTCTTAGACTGTACATGGGTGCAGTGAAGGGGATAAATGACCAACCCTAGAGTTGGAAAAATCTGAGTTCAAGATTTAATTCTGACACATCCTTCAAGTTGTGACTACAAGCAGGTCCTTTTACCTCTAAGTGCCCTGAGCAACTGATTAAGAATATAAGCTACAGAAGACTGCCAGTCTACGCGAAATTAAAATTTTGGACCCCAAGTTGCCTGTCCCCCAAAATACAGAAATCATTCACTTAGCTCATATCAATAAATTTAAAGATGTTTCACTTAAGTAAATTTAAGATGATTCCAAAAGTTCTTTATTTTAAAAGTTTTAATAGAAATCTAATTTCCTAAGGACAAGAAAAAAATTGTCAAGATCTACAAATGTATCACCAGATCACTGCACCTTCACTTAGGCTAGAGTTTACCCATTCAATGTCTAATTTTTAATATTCCCTTATTTTTATCAGTCAGGAAATAAAAAGTGTGTAACAACAAATCAGAAGAATATGTTGAACAAATAAATGAGAGGCAAAACAATGCTTCAACAAACTTCATTAATGTTTCATAACTTTTATAATTTAAATTGAAACCAAATTTCTGAAAGGATGGTTTGGAGCAATTACCATTATTTATGTATATACTTCTCTACAGTCCTCAGAGCTGTAAGATGAAAGCAGCATTATGACTACTAAGGGAAGAAATACAGTTCATCTGTGGAGACAGGAAGGTACTTATATGCTGCTAACAATCATAGAAAGGGTACCAAACTTTTCTCCATTGCCTATGAACACCATATGAAATCAGAGACTTCTAGAAGCTCTGGGCTAATGTTTCAGGCTCACTATCAGACTGAAATCACAGTCCTCTTTTTGTGTTGGAAAGAGGAAGAGCAAGAATGAGAACTCTTTGTGGCAAAGGGCTACAGCTCCAGGGCAATTCTTCTGCTTATGAAAGTATTCTTATGCTTTCCTAAAGACATGGACATCAGGCTATGCTATTAGCTACCCAAAGGCTTAGGGAAGAGAGAACACTTAGACTGGCCAGCAATAACTTTCTACTACAAAGTCTCTAGAAACACTTTGACAACCCATCCCTTGTAAGTCCTTCACTATTGTCTCTGGAGAGTCTACATCAATGTTTTATAAGACCCTGGCAGTCCAAGGTCAGGAAACCTTTTTAAGTGTGTTCTGGAAGACAGAACACAGGACTGAGATACAAGAGAGACTTAGATCTTAATTCCATTTCTGAAACTGATTTGCTGCATGACCTTGGATAATCATTTAACGTGTACTGTGTTTAAATTTTCTTATCTATCAAATGAGGCAAATAATCCTACACAGGGTTGTGAGGAAAGCAGATGAGATAATAGCCGCGAAAATATTCTTACAAATGTAAAGTGATGATGCAAATGTCAAGTATATTTAGTAAAGCTTAGATTAACCAGCACTGAGAAACAAAATATCCAGCCCCACAGCAAAACTGGAAAAGACTTCATTTGTTTTTCCCTTGCCAAAAAGAAAATCTGAGTGAGGGCCATTTCTACTCATATTTGCAGAAATGCAATGTAAAGAACCACAAGATGGGGATATTTCCCTAAGAAGGAAAACTGTGATGGTTATCTCCATAAGAAGTGATGTTCCTTCTTTTCCTTAGCAAGTATGCTGCTATTATGAGCTAGAGAATAGGCTTAATCTAACAGGCAGGTGTAAGTGGTTAACAATACTGGAATAACAATATTCTAAATACCTTTCTGAAGTTAAAAGACAATGATCAAGACATTCAAGGTAGAAAATTCATTAAGGAGCCAAAACCAAAGAATTTCAAGGGACAGCTATTCAACTTCTGGTTTAATAGTTAAATTTGTGGAAAAAGAATTACATTTCCCTCCCTTGAAGGCCATGTGACTGAATGTTCACATTCCGCATTTCATTTTTTAATAATTAATAATAATGATGATGATGGAAAAAAAGTTAACATCAAGGATTTATTCAAAAAACAGAGTATAGGTCCATGGTTTAGTATAGGTTAGACCCAACAAATATCTTATGCTATCTATTACAACTATACATACAAACCCAATATATATATATATATATATATATATATATATATATATATATATAAAACCCTGAATCACCAATTCAATGGATCTGTAATCTCACTTATATAAATATTCCCTAATAATCTACCCTATACTCTCCCCCTCCTCCATGACTCTAGGCTATCCTCCCTTAAAACACCACAAGTGTCCCTTGCAATGTGCAAGGGGTTTTATTCTAGAGAAGCACTCAGAGCATACAGCTGAGAAATAAAAAGATGGGCCTTTGATCCAGTAAGTAACTTAGGGTCCTTAAAAGTCCAGTGAAGTTTCCCAAAGACAATGTGAACTATTCTCTTCCTGTTCCATTTGAGCACCAGTTTATTATCCATTTACAGTCTCTAAGATTAGAGAAAAAGGCAGAGATACATACCATAGTTGTATGACTTTTCATCTAACTGTTACAATACTGAACAACAGTCATTCTTCAGCCACTTGGTTCTTCTTATGCAGATAGCAAGATTGAACTCTTTGGAGGAGTGATGGATCACATTTTGAGAGCTCTATTATTCTCAGTCTTGATATAATCATGATGTCATCCAAAAACGGGTATCTGGAGACCCTCACCATTTATAAAGAATCTCTTTTCCATTTGTTCTCCACTGTGATAGAAGGTGTTTACCTTTGGTGAGGATATATCTCCCTGCTTTGTTCTTCATTTATTATTAATAATCAGAGGGACACAAAAAGTTACTACACTGTGCATAACTTTGATGTAGTGACACTACTACTAGGCCAATACCTCAAAACGACCAAAGAAAGGGGAAAAAGTCCTATGAATACAAAAACATTTAACAGCTTTCTTTTTTCTAGGGTCTACAAAAACCTCTGGAAACTAAGAAGGTATTTGACAATTTGGAAATGGCTAAACAAATTATGATATATGAATATAAGAGAATACTATTATGCTGTAAGAAAAAATTAAGAGGGAAGTTTCAGAGAAACTCTAGTAAACCTGTATGAATTGATACAGGTGGAGTAAAAAGAACTGGAACAATTTATACAATAATAACAACACTGTAAAGAAAAACAGCTTTGAAAGACTTTAGAACTGTGATCAGCACAATGACCAATCATAATTTTAGCGGTCTGATGAAAAATGTTATCCACCTCCTTACAGAGAGGAAATGGATGAATATACAAAATTAGAGACACATGTCTGAATATGTCTAGTATGGGAATTTGTTTTGCTTGACTATACTTATTTGTTCCAAGGGTTTTGTCCTTTTTTTCCAGTGGGGATAGGAGGTGGGAGGAAGAAAAAACTAAATGCCTGATAATTGAAAAAATTAATTTAAAAATAATCAGAGGCTCATCAAACAAAATTATCAGTATTGTTCCATCTTTCAAAGAATCTTGCATGGTTTTAACACATACATGGGAAATATCTCATTGGAGGAAAGCTTTCAAGGAGCCATCCTGCTTCCCTAATCAGATGCTTTCTTAATGTCAACAAGTAAGTACAATAGGATCTTATATCCTTTACACCTTTTAGTCAATTATATGACTATTAAGGTATGGTCTGCTGTAGAAAGAACATCATTTGTGAAAGCCTGCCCATACTTCTCTTAAGCCTTTATTAAGTATATCCTCATTACATATATATGAATATATTATATATATACATATATATTCAATCGTTCTACTTTTCTTTGTAATTCTGTCTTTCCCTTATTTTCCAGCTCCTTCCTGTTTTCTACAAACATGTCCAGGTTTTGCCAACTCCTTAAAAATTCTTTGTTTGACCCTACCAAATGCAATAAAATTTGCAAAGTGCTTAATACAGTTCCTGGCACATAGTTGATACTTAATATGTATATGTATACATATATGTAATATATATGCATATATAATACTCTCATAAAGTTTTTTGTAGAGATGAGAAAGTAGACATGTGGGTTGGTAGTTACTAACAGTCTCTCAGTTGCCTTTTGGGGGCATAACAGAAAGATATGAAATGTCTTCAAGACTTTGATTTCCTCCCCTTTTCAATACTTTGAGAGATGACATTTCATTATCCTCAATGTTGTATTATCTCAACATGGAGCTCTATGTCTCCTCACTTTACTTGATGTTATTTTACTCCACTTCTACTTTTTCATGAAGTCTTAGACTTCATGTTAAGAGTCCAAATATGGTGACTGCAATTGATGGAGGAAAGTTATTTGGAAAAATTTTTATAGATCTCTTCCATTTTTCATCTGTTATTTTTCTCTTTAAAATGTCATACTTAAATGCCCTCAGTATGATTTGGCTTTTTTGCAGTTTTTTGCAAACTAGTTTTTCCCTTCATCGCTTCTTGCTGTTTTATGAGAAAATACTGCTCATAATCTTCAACAATCCACATCTATACAATCTTACAACTGAATATATGAACCTAAACTAATGATGCCCTCGGAAGTCATATCTCTCCATCTGGTCAGAAGATCAAGTATTTGCTTAATGAAGCTGTTTCTAGGAGGGATAGCTATGCAATAGATGACAGTCAGAAGCCAAAAAGATCTTTACAGGAAAAAAAAAAAGAAACTGGGCTGAAGCTACTAAGGTGACATTTAATACAGATAAAATTAAACCTTACACTTGTGTCAAGAAATCTATTTCCTAAGCACAACATTAGAGAGCAGCTCATCAGAAAAAGTTCTAAATGCCAACTTCCTTAAGTCCACACCTTTCCTCTACATCACTCACACAAAGGACAGTCATACCCTTAACTTTAGGTGCTCTACTTCAATGATGAACAACTCTAAAATTGCTCTGATCTTAAACTTCTACATTTCCTTCTGTTTCTCCATGTACCTCCATGTTCCTAAACCTATTCTTCATCCTCACTGCAGACTCCAGTCTCCCTAAACCTCTTTGTCCTCCCTATTACCCTTGCTCTGGTTTCAATTTCTTCCCTTCCAAGTCTGGATCCTATGGTTTAAGCTTCAAGTTCAAGGATACATTGTCCACATTCTAGAATTCTACCTTACCACCACCCCCTTTTCTTATCATCACTGCCAAACTCCAGTCAAGAATTTCCTTTCTGTGGTTCTACCCATCTTATATCTACCCATTTCTTATATCTAGTACCAGGTGAAAGAAGCCACACAATCATTCTGACTGGGCCCATTACAAATTTATGTTATCTAATCACAAATGGATCTTCACTAAAGGAAGGTGATTCTTTTATTCTTCCCTAATTGATAAATATATAAAAATGAAATCTATACAATCTATGAAGATTTTATAACAATTATAAAACTCCTTCCAAACCTTTCCTTTTCTCCTCAAGCCCTCCACAATAGCCCAGAAGACCTCCTTTGTTACTTTACTGAGAAAATTAAAGCCATTTGCCATGAGCTCCTTCTTCCAAATATTCTACATTTCAAAACCCTTGACATCATCCTTCATTCTTTCTTGTTTTGTCACAATCTCTAATGAAGAGGTAGGTGGCCCTTCTCCTTAGCAAGGTCAGTCTTTCTGTTTATGTATTTGATCCCATTACTGACCCCTTCCAGTCACTTACCCCAGCAATCATTCTATTTTTCTTTGTAATTTTGTCTTTCCCTATGTTCCAGCTCCTTCCTGTTTTCTACAATCATGTCCAGGTTTTGCCAACTCCTTAAAAATTCTTCGCTTGACCCTACCAAATGCAATAAAATTTGTAAAGTGCTTAGTCCAGTTCCTGGCACATAGCTGATACTTAATAAATGTATATTCCATTCATTCATTCAGCTATCCTAGTATTCTCTCATGTTATTATTTTATATCTCTCTACCTTTTTGTAATCATGCTGCCTTTTTAGTTATAAGTTACCAAGTACCCTTGTAAGTGTGAAATTCTATGATTCTGTGATTGTGGGTTCTTTTGGCCTCTTTCAAAAAAAATCATATGGGTTAAACTTCCTTAGGAAATTGTAATAGTGTCAACAGCCATTCAATTCCCATTTTTCAATGTCAAGAGATTGTTTAAATAGGCCAGGCATGGGTTGGCTCAATTACATGCTATTCCTCCTTATTTTTATCCTTTTTTTCCCCAGGTTTGACATTGATTTTGATTCTTGCCTAACAAGGTGGTCTAGCTATACACAGACAGATGACTCATCAGTAATTTGGCACTTCCTATTTATTAAAATGCCACCAATGTAATTTTTTTAAATATATTTATTTATTTTTAGTTCTCAACATTCATTTCAACAACATTTTGAGTTACAATTTTTTCTCCCCATCTTTCCCCTACCCCACTCCAAAATAGCGAGCCTAGTGAATACCCCTTCCCCTAATCTGTTCTCCCCTATATCCTCCCCTATCACACCACTAACTTTCTATCAGGGCAAGATGGACCTCTATACCCCAGTGCCTATACATCTTATCCCAGTTGCATGTAAAAAACAAATTTTTTTAAACATTTGTTTTTAAAACTTTGAATTCCAGATTTTTTCCCTTCCTCCCTCCTCACCTGTCCCCATTAGGAAGACAAGCATTTCAATATAGGTTGTGCACACCAATGTCATTTTTAAATGTTATTTAGTACCTTTTATGATTCACCGAAAAAGAAAAAGCTGACTTAAGTTTTAACCACTGTATTGCCAAGGTAAAGAGACATAGAATATATTTGAGAATGTTATTCATCAAGAAAGTTAAATACAAAGAAGTTTTGATGATATAGGGGTTCTGTATAACTAGGGCATTCCTGCTAATTATGGGTACTACACACCCTACACAATAAAAGAGGTAATGGAAAAAAAAAACCAGCAAGAGCAGTACCTTCATGATAATCAATGACCTTTCTTTTAAACAATCTCCAGGATTATCACTTCAAAGTTTTCTCTTTTCTGTCTTCCACAGATGTACTACTTGTACTAAATAAGGAACCTGACTCAACCTCAAGTTTTTAATGTACAGAAGCCAATCTGGGAGTGTAGATCAGATCTGTTTCTTTAACAACAATAATCATATATTTATCAAATCTCCCTAAGATAATTTTCCCTTATTCCCTTTTTCCCCTTTTAATGGATCAGAAACAGAAAACTCATTAAATAGATGCAAATATCAGTAGTGGAGTATCCAGCAAAAAAGAGGACAAAAAATGTTAAGAATCATAGTTTTTAAATTGTCTACAAATATGAATTTAACTGTTACTGCTATAAACATAAGACTCAATTCTCCATTCTTTGCACTCTAACACCCTGCCTCTCACAGCACTAATCAAAGGTAATGTCAGTTTAGAATATAGTCTCGTTTGTAAAATATTATGGAGAAAATGAGGGAAGATTATCAGCAGTAATGCTTTATAAAACACTGAAAAACTATAGAGGAGAAAACAAGTCTGCAATCCCAGTACCAATCACAGAGCCTGAGACATAATAGGTTAATACTTGCTTATTAATTGATTTAAAAGACCTCACTAAGACAGATCATCCAAATAGCCTTTAAAGATAAAATTGGAAGGACAAAAAATACGTGGAGTCAAACAGATTTACCCATCTTTTATATATAACTATCTATGCACATGGCAGCTCAGTGGTGTAGAGGATAAAGTGGCAGGCCTAGAGTCAGGAAGACTCACCTTCCTGAGTTCAAATCCAGCCTCCAACACTTATTAACTGTGTGATCCTGGGCAAGTTATTTAACCCTGTTTGCCTCAGTTTATTCATCTATAAAATCAGGAAAGGAAAACAAGGAAATGGCAAACCACTCTCATCTTTGCCAAGAAAACTCCAAATAGAATCACAAAGAGTTGGTCCCATATCAAACAACTAAATAACAACAACAACATCTTTGTTCATCATTAATGACAGTGAAACTATGACATCTGTGCTAATTATATGCTGAATGAAAAAGTAGAAATGGAACTCCAGAAAATGAAGACAGAAAGGAAACTGCTGTTGTATCCTGTTATTCAGGAAATGGTATAAAAATGTCAGTGGTCGCAGTAAACTGTGTTACTTGGTATGTAAATTCAGCATAGTCTATAAGTAGTTTTGCTAGAATTCCACTCCATAGAACATCATGCTTCCTTCAGGATAAACTGATCATCTGAAATCTCATCACCATTCAGACTGACTCCATTTTTGAATACTCAACATCTTTTCAATCCCCTCAGTTGCTTCTCCTTTCTGACTGGAGAGCTAAAAGGTGAAGCAATAAGCTCCCAAGGCCTTCCTTGACAGTAGGCTCAGAACTTTGAAGTTCAGCTTGTTTTTCACTCTACAGAAAATTGTGCCCCCATTCTAGGTACACTTTGATGTCCCCCAACCCTCCCTTGTCCTGTCTTTCACCTTTCTTTGTGAATATTTTCTCCCCCTGTTACATTGTAAACTACTTGGAGACAGGAATTTTCTTTTACTTATTTGTATCCCCAATGTTTAGCACAGTACCTAGCATATATTAAGTGCTTAATAAATGTTCGTTAAATGGAATTGAATTCAAAATTATGTGAGGAAATGGAGAAGCTGGGGGCAAGAGTGTAATAACTTTATTCAGTTCATTTCCACCTTCTGAAATCTCCCCCTTTCCCTCCCATATCTATTGAAAGAAATCTTACCCATTGTTCCATGTCCAACTCAAAGGCCAACTTATATTGAACTTTTGTCTTATTTCCTTTAGTCTAATACTCGAATGGACCTCCAATCTCATCAATGTGGGTATTCCCTCTAACAACACTGAAAGCAATACCCATCATTACTAGCCATACTGTGCTATCATCTGTGTTTTCCCATATGGTCATTACAAGATATCCACCCAATACTATGGGTGCTTCCTTACATTCTCTTGGCATTGGGGCATGCTAGCTGCCAACTGATTATCCCTCCTCAATATATGACAGCCAGCTAACCATTTATAAAATGTATAGGAAAGTACATTCTGAGTTCCAAGTTATTGGCTTATAAATGAACTTTAAGGATCCAGTCCATTCCATTCACTTAATAAATGTTTATTGAGTATCTACTATGCACAAAGTGTTGTGGGGCATGCAAAGATGACTAAGACACTGTCCCAGCCCTCAGAACATTTACTGTTTAATAAGGGAAATGGACAAGGTGTTGCTGTAGTTTTATTTGTTGTTTTATTTGCTGTAGTTGTTCTAGTCATAAGTTTCTCTGATATTACCCTTTATACTGCTTCTGTGAAATTTGTCATCTAGAATTTGCATTCTACTCATGCCTACAAGTACCTTTACATTTCCTTTTGGTGATTACAGTCCTCAACCTCAAATCTACAGAGACTATAGAATTCTGTAACTTACAGACATCCAACATTACCAGAAGAATATGGTGTTCAAAAGGGAGAAGTCTGGGATCATTCAAAGAAAGGTGTAATTTGCTAATGGCAATCCAGCCTGCTTCCCTCTTCTTATTCAATTCTGGGTGCAACACCTTGTCCATTTCCCTTACTAAACAGTAAATGTTCTGAGGGCTGGGACAGTGTCTTAGTCATCTTTGCATGCCCCACAACACTTTGTGCATAGTAGATACTCAATAAACATTTATTAAGTGAATGGAATGGACTGGATCCTTAAAAGTTCATTTATAAGCCAATAACTTGGAACTCAGAATGTACTTTCCTATACATTTTATAAATGGTTAGCTGGCTGTCATCCAGAAGTCTATTTCAACATGAAATGCAACTGAAATACCATAAAGAAAATTTCTGTGAAAATTAATAATAGCTAATATTTTTAGGGGGTTTTGAGATGACAATGTGATTTATATACATTCTCTCTTTATCCTCACAAACTAATTCTGGTAAAGTAGTCACAGCAGGAATTATTTTCCCTATTTTAGAAGGAGGAAAATGTAGGTCATAGAGATTATATGACTTAGTTAACAAATATCAGAGGAAGGATTTGAACCCAGATCTCACCTAACTCTAAGGTCCAGTATTCTTTCTACTATGTAATATTAATGGAAATATAATATTGACAGTTGAACTAAAGAAAATTAAAAGAGAAAAAAGCATGGCAAATCCTATACATTAGGTCAAAAATTACCTGACAACTACATCTTGGATCTCATATTTTTAATGTAATCATAGCCAAAGTGAGAGAAGTGAATATCCTTCATCCTGCTCATATATATTAGGATTTTACTATTAGAGTAACTTGAAAAAGTGTGTAACATCCAACAGTGAGTTTTCCTGGGATTCTAATCCCAAGTGCTCCACCTTGCATTTGAATTTTACTCCTCTTGAGGGAGGAAAGTGAATTGAATGGGATGTGGAGATGACCCACTGGCCACTCAGGCTTTCACCCACACTACTTATGTACCAGAAAATACCCTGGCCAGATGTGTTTAGCTTTCTTTAATCCTTTTCTCATTATCCTCAAGACACTTTAAGTAGCCTCTCAGTGATCTTAAATTGCAACCTGATTTTGGGAACAAACACCCTACTACAGGTTACTACCTTCAAATGCCTCTTTTCTTTTTCATTCCTAAAAAGCTAAATAAAAGCTCCTAATTTGGGGATCTGAATCCTAAAAGCAAAACAAATTTGCGGAGCTCTCAGAGAAGATCTACTCTAAACTGAAACATATATTTTTTATCTTCTCTACAATAATACTGACAAATGGTCATTAGTTATATTTGAAAACCTCCAGTGATAAGGAACTCACTACCACCCTAGACCACCCACTTCATTGTTGAACATCTCCGTGTCTTTATAATGAGTTTGCCTGTAACTATTATCTATTAGTCCTAGTTCTGCCTCCTGGCGCCAATCCTAAAATCCTAGGAATCTATAAGGTAGGTGCTTTTGCTTTGAAAAACCAATCAGCTGTGCCAAAAAAAGTTTACAAGCTTCAAAATATTTTCACTAGACTTTCTCACAATTAGTTATATTTGAGTAACAATACATATCATGAATGGCAAAGATGCTGGCCCAAAGTAAAATGAGTGCATTGTATCAGGTCATATTATCAGTCTCATTTACTCACTTTTTCACAGCTTATTTTATTTTAGGTATGGCCTCATTTCTTCCAAATCCCAGGCCTATACGATCTGTGCTAACTTGTGTGGCTGCTTTACTGAAGACTGCCAAATACAATTCTCTAATACATTTTTAAATTAAATTTTATTTTTTAATGAAAATCCTCATTTTCTCCCTCCTCTCTCCCTGCCAATTGAGAAAGCAAGAAAAACCAAAATCCCTGTTACAAACATGTAAAGTCAAACAAAACAAATTTCCCCCCTGGCCATGTCCAGAATATCTCAATCTGAACTCTTAGCCCCCTGTTTTTAGGATATGGGTAGTGTGTTTCATTATGAGATGTCTGGAATTGTGATTATTGTGTTGATCAGAGTTCCCAAGTCTTTCAAAGTTTGTCTTCACGATGTTGTTAATTGTATAAATCATTATCCAAATTCTGCTCAATTCACTCTGAATCACCTTATCTTTCCAAATTTCTCTGAAATGAAGTCAAATCAATTTTACACCACAGTATTCCATAACATTCATATACTACATATTCTTAAGTCATTCTTCAATTGATAGACATATTTTTTCCAATTCTTTTTCACTGTAAAAAGAGCTGCTATAAATATTTTTGTACATCATTAGAGTTTCTTTTGTTTAGAAATAATCCCTCCATTAATCTGCCTTCCCTCTTACTGCTCCTCCCTTTTCCTTTTTTCCTCCTGTCTCTCCTTGTCTAATGAAATGCATTTCTGTACTCAACTGTATACTCTTCCCTCTTTTAAGCAGTTCAGATGAGAGTGAAGTTCAAATGTTGTCCGCTCTTCCCACTTCCTTCTCATTTGTATAGAGTTCTTCTTGTACACTCCAATTATTCAAGATAATTTTCCTCATTGTACTTCTATTTTTCTCTCCATTATCGCCTTCCCTGGTTATTTCTTTTCCCTTCCTTTTCCATTCTTCTTTTACAACACCAAAATACAACATGACCACTCCCAGTATCTCTAATTAGACTTTTATGACCTTTGATGATAATAGAGTTCTAAGGGGACACATATATCATCTCACTGTATTAGGATGCAAATGGTTTATCCTTGTTTATTCCCTTATGATTGCTTTTGATTGTCTTTTTTGTTCTCTTATTCTGTTTTCATTTCAAAATTTATATAAAATTCTGGATTTTTATCCAAAATGTCTGGAAGTCTTCTATTTCATTAATGATCCATTTTTGTCTTTTAGGATTATACTCAAGATTTAGTGAGTAGGTTATTCTTGGTTATAAACCTATATCTTCTGCATTCTAGCATATTATATTCCAGACTGTTCAATTCTTTACAGTAGTGGATGCTAAATTATATGGTTGCTGATAGTATTTTTTCTTTGACCAGGAAACTCTGGATTTTGGATATCAAGTTCCAGGCAGTTTTCATTTTAGGGTTTCTTTCAGGAGATGACCTTTGGATTCTTTCTATTCCAATTCATCTTTTATTTCCATCTGCCTCCAGTTTTAAGAGATATGGGAAGTTTGGGGTTTTTTATGGTTACTTGAAATATGATGTCTAGGACTCTTTTTTGGTCATGGTTTTCATGCAGGTCAATGATTGTTAAATTATTCTTCCTTGATATTTTTTCTAGATCAGTTTTTTCCCCCTATGATATCCCTTAAATTTTCTTCTATCTTTCCTTTAACTTTGTTTTAATATTTCTTGTTATCTCAGGGAGTCATCAACAACTATTTGATCCATTCTTATTTTCAAACTTTATTGATTAGGCAAGGTTTTTGTACCTTTAATGCCAAGTTGTTAAGTCCCTTTTTAAATTCTTTCTTCCATAGCTTTTGGGGTTTCTTTTTTCCATTTTTTCCTCTAGAGCTTTAATTTATTTACAAAAGCATTTTTAACTATTTTAAAGCTATCATTTCTTCTCTTCTAAGAATTCTGGTCAGGGGCGGCTAGGTGGCACAGTGAATAGAGTACCAGCCCTGGAGTCAGGAGGACCTGAGTTCAAATCCGGCCTCAGACACTTAACACAAAAAATAGTCATGTGACTTTGGGCAAGCCACTTAACCCCAATCACCCTCCAAAAAAAAAAAAAGGCAAAAAAAAAAAAGAATTCTGGTTGAATTTGTACCCAAGCTCTGTATCAAAGTCATGAAGTTTTTCTTTGTATGTTTTATTTTTGAGCCTTTGCTTATAAATATTTTGAAGTCATTCTCTTCTTCTGGATTTATGTCTTTGTAGGATCCTTGTCACCATTAATAGCTTTTTATAGTAGATTTATTTTTTTCTTTTATTTCCTCATTATTCTAGTCTGCCTTATAACTTCAAACTTAATGTTATAACCAGGCTCTGAATACTTCTGGAGGGGTATTATAATACAGTCTGGGCTGGTATTGCTATTACTGCTTTCTTGGGGTCTTGAGTGTTATGTTATTTCAAAATTTCAGGAACAGCTTGCACTAAGAACCTGCCAGTTTTCAGTTCTCCAAAAGCAATCTAATCCAGGGCAAAGTCTGATCATTGTTCTTTTGTTCTAAGTTCTAAAAATTCCTGACCTGTGTTTTGGATCTGAGCAACACACCTGTAGGCTTGCCATGGTTAAAAGTTTTAATAGACTGCTGCTGGGCTCAGCCACCATTAGACAGCTAGAAAGCTCTGATGGATCAGAGAAACACAACTAAAGGCTCTCTCTATTTATTCCACTATAGGCTTTAGATCAAACTATAGGCTAAAAATGACATTCAGCTCTGCTCCTAAAGTCTGAGCTGCCCAGCTGCTGCTTACTTCAAAATTAGTCCCTCCCCTGAGTCCACTGTCTAGGGCCTATAGAACTGGATCTCTCCTCACCCTGAAATGCTACTTCTAGGCACAGATTCCCTCTTCAGTCCTGGATCTTTGACCCAGAATGGGTAGTGAACAATAAAGTTGGCCATTGGCTTCTTTTCCTGCACTCTACACAAGGACAGACTCCTTTGTGATGAATCTAGGACAACTTGCCCTGTTGCATAGCCTTTCCCTGCACTCAAATGCTCCATGCTGCGATTCCTGGCTATACCCCAACCCACATGCCCCCAGACCTCTCTGTCTCCCTTTGATGACCTGTGCTGGAAAAAATCATTCATTATGATTTTTTTTCTTGGATTTCCCAACTAGGATTCATTTCAGTACATTTTCTAGATTGTGTGGAGTTGTGGGGTTGGGAACTCAGCTGTACTTTGTCCTGCTAGTCTATCATCATGGCTCCACTGCCATTCTCTAACATGTTGATCTCTAAAGTCAAATAATGAGCCTTACCATGTCCAAAACAGGAACTGCCCATTACATCTCACCGCCGTTTTAGCATAAGAACAACAGTACAAGCTATTTTTATTTTTGTCTTTGTATCCCTAGTAACCGGCACTCATTGGGCACTAAACAAATGCTCATTGAATTCAACTGAATAAGAATGATGGAAAATGTGCTTCCCACAAAAGAAAAGAGCCTATTTTGGTTGCAGAATTTTGTTAAAGGAGTAAGAATGTATCTTTAAAACAGTTTAAGTTATCTCTTAGACTTGTGGTAAACTTCTACTTGGATGATACAACAGAAAGAAGAATGAAAGAAAAGCTAATTACTGACTAAGAATATAGTTCTGATTACCCATAAAAGGGGCAGCAAGATGGTGTAGTGGTTAGAGAGCCAGCCTCAGACACTTACTAGCTGTGTGACCCTGGCCAAGTTACTTAACCCTGTTTGCCTTGGTTTCCTCATCTACAAAATAAGTAGCAGAAGGAAATGGCAAACCACTACCGTATCTTTGCTTAGAAACATAAGAAAAACCAATAAAGAATCAAAGTCCAAATGTGAGTCATTCACATAAGATGAAACTATAATAAGTATTCACATTCATGTCATTGTTACACATGTAATATCTTGGAGGACTTTATTAAAATTAAATCCAAAGGACTGTCAAAGAGCCTTTCTAAACTTAGCCATGTCTGTTGCCCTTCGGTTCTAAAGGTAGCTACAAAAATAGCTTTGACCTACACCCATATGCCAAACTCTTAATTCCAAATACTCCTGTGGAGTCTAGTCTACTTTTTAGTCAAAGAAAGAATTGTTTCTAGATACATAAGAGATTTCTCAGTAGGAAGGAAAAAAAGTATTGCACACATGCTGGAAAATATGCTTGAAGAAAAGGCCAGATGAGAGACTCACCACAGTTACTGGCCCAGGAAACATGTCCTCTTTTTTTCCAATGATACTCTTTTTTTTCTTTTTTTCTCCATATCACTGTGACTTCTCAATCTTTCATTCTCTTACCCCAACCCCACAATAAACTACTTCCTTATAACAAAGTGCATTTAAGCAAAATAAATGAACACAGTGACCACACATGCCTCATTCCCTAACTATACTCCACCACTTCTCTACCAAAATGTTCTCACCATCAACTCCTCTGAAGTCACAACTGGTCACCAAATTGGTCAGAGTTCTATTATCTTTCTTTCCTTTATATTAGTATGTAAAATAAATTGTGTAAATTTTTCTCTTGGTTCTGATTACTTCACTCCATTCAATGTATATGTCTTCCTTAAATTTCTCTGAATTCTTTATCTTTGTTATTTTTATGAGGACAACACTCACATAACAAAATTTGTTTAGCCATTCCATAATCAATGGAAACTCACTTTGATTTTCAGTTCTTTGCTTCCATAAAAAAATGCTGTTACACATTTTTTGATATATGTGGGGCCTTTTTTCTGTCTCTGATCTCCTAGGGTCAAAATAGTAGTAACAGTGAGTCAAAGGGTATGTACAGCTTATTTTTCTAGTATAATTCCAAATTCTTTTCCATAAGGGTTGGACCAATCCATATTTCTAACACTAGTACATCATTATGTTTCTAACCACATCCTTTTGCAAACCTGGGCTTGAGATGCAGGACACAGCAATTTTCCTTCATTATGCAAATATATAGAAGGAGTGGAGAATCAAACTGAATTTTTCTTACCTATCAGTTACAAAATTGCTAAGCAAAAGACATTTACATAATCTCTTCAGTCATTGAGTAAGCTCCATGAAATGAGAACTATCTCCTAGCATTATGAGATTAAGAGCTGGAAGAGACCTTGGAGATCACATAATCCAACATCTTCATTTGAGAGGTGACAAACATGAGACCATGTGAAAGTAAAGTGACTTGCCAATTTCATCCCTAATAAAATGGAAGAGTTGGATCTAGAAGGCCCCTCCCTAGCTCTAAGTCCTATTATCCCTCTAAGTCTGGCATAATTTTTAATAAGAAATTGGGTGTATAAATCCTAGTGATACCCTTAAAAACAGAAGGGGTTACATTTTTATTAGCAAATCAAAACTTTCAAATGAATTTCTAATTTATTCAAGTAATTCAATGGCTGAACAAGATACAGGAATAATATGAGAAAAGCTTCTGTAGTTGGAAAAAGAAGTAAGTATTATCACCTTAATTAGAGAAAATTATTCTTAAAAGAATTTGTCTGCTAAAACATTTCACTTATAAACACCTGGAAGTGACTTTTATCAGAATGTGTTCCTGTTATAAGAAGTGTGGGTTATATCACTTTCTTTGAATATTAAATTTAATAATCCTTATTTTGTTTTTAAATCCCCTAGTAAAATAGGTAAATTGGTAACAGGCAGCTCGACAACTTCAAAGTCAATTGAAACACATAGGCAGCTGAGCTAATTTAACCAATCCATCATGTTTTACCTTTTACCAACCTTCTAAAAAGTAGGAAATGATTTTTAGCAAAAAAATTAGCACAACATAAATGCTACAATGGAATTACAGTACCTTTTCCAGAAGACTAATCATTTGAAAATATACAACTTATGAATTCTAGATTTCTGAATATATGAGTTAAAAAACAATAATTCAAAGTTCATTGGCAGTAATTAAAAATGGTCACATAACCATCCTAGCAGTTTTACCCTAAAATATGATAGACATGTTTTATACAGTCAGTTCCTAGTTCTCCAGATGTTACAAATTATTTACAAAGTGAATAACTTCCAATATTCAATGACTATTCTTGCTACCCAAAACACTTCTGACCAGAGTTAGCAATTGCCTACATGTAATTTAAGAAGAAGATCCGTCAAATTAATACACATAAAAAAAACAAACTGTAGCCCAAACATGCAAGGAACTTACACTATAGTAGGGGGATTAACATATATATGCAAATGCCAATTCAACAGAGACAGATGAAAAGTTCAAGAAATGTGATATTACTTTTAGCTGGAGGAATCAAGAAAAAGCCTCAGGGAGAAAGAAAAGTATTTCAACTGGATCTTAAAGAAAGAGAAGAATGTCAACAGACAGAAATATGGATAGAGTCCAATATGATCTGTGTGGATACATGGTTTCAGGAAAGGAAATATGTGAAAGTCCAATTTGTCTTGAAAAGACTGGCACGTTTTTGGTTTGTTTAAAAGTATTTTATTTTTTCCTAATTGCATGTCAAGACAATTTTTAGCATTCATTTTTACAAGATTTTGAGGGGTTTTTTCCCCCTTTTATATCATATTAGCCAATCTGATAGGTGTGAGTTGTTTTAATTTGCATTTCTCTAAAAGTGATTAAGGGTACTTCATATGCCTATAGATGGATTTGAATTCTTTTTCCATTTTTCTTGGGGGTTTTGCTCATAGGTGTTTTGACATTGCTGTCTTCTGAGCTTGTCTGGATCTTCCTTGTCACTATAATATGGTCACCATAACTTCTATGGTCAGATTCTTTTTGTGCTGGCTTTTGCTCATCTTTTTTTGGCCTTTTCCCTTTCTTTTAAGTTTGCTCCTGGTGTAGAAGGGGCACTGTCTCAGGCATCCTGTGCCATGGGCTACAGGCCCTGGTTGTTTACCTAGTGCTGCACTGATGTTGTTCATAGGCCAATGGGGGACTCTCATGTTTGGTGCTCTGCTGGGGGGGTGTAGTGGGGTGGGGTGGATGGTGCTGCTGAGCTGGGGTCCTAGTGGTGGCATCTGGAATGTGCTGAGGCCAGTGGGGGTATTTCTGCACTTCGCTGATGCTATATTGAAACACAGGTGGGGGCCCAGTGGCTACCACCTGTAGGGTTGATGTCTACCTATTTGCCCAAAGCTATGCCAATGCATGATCTCAGAGCTAGAGTCTACCCATTTCCCTGGCTATGCTAAGGCACATGGGGGGGGCCAGGGAGGTCTTGCTGTTGACATTTGCCTGCTCTGCTGCACTGGGGCTCAGGATCAACCACTGGTTTGCTGCTGACTTGCTGAAATGCTACCTGTCCTGGACTGCATTCTCCTTTTACCTGGATGAAATAGACCTTTCCTGTTGATCTTTCAAGTCTTTTGGGCTAAAAGATTATTTCATCTGATCTTTTTGCTAGTTCTGTGGTTCCTGGATTTGGTTTGGGGCACAATTTTATGGTTGTTTAGAGATTAATATGGTATAGTTATGGAGATTTCCTGCTTACTCCACCATTCTTGGCTCCTGGAAGTCTCCCTTGATAAGAGTGTTTTAAGAAGAATAGACTGAATTAAAACTGAAAGGTTAGATCTGCACTATGGAGGTTCTTGAATACTAGGCTAAGAAATTTATATTTCATCATATTCTTTAAAAAAAACTCCCCTACCAACTTACTGATACCCCAAATTCCATCACTGCAACTTACTTCTTTGGTCTTAAAGCTTTTGTTCCCAATTAAAATGAAAATGCCCCTGGGAGAGACATAACTCTAAGCCTCTGAAATCATTTATGCATTGGTATGAATAACTATGACCTGATATGAGGAATGTGGAAAGAAAATGGGGACAGGAGTAGCCTGAGGGGGTAAGGAATAGTGCCATTAAGAGGGAAGGTAGGAAAGATAACAGGATAATATTATCAGCAAACTTTGTCTATTTTAAAACTTTGAAAAGGATTGAGCCTACTTCAGGACTGCCTTTCTATTTTGTCCATAGATATCTGCACAGTTCCACAAACTACTTTTAACATTAACTTAAGCCAAAAATAATTAGAAAAATAAATCTACTCTCCCTCATGCCTTCTAAAATATGGAATGCACTCTAAAGTCAAATATGAAGGACTTATAAATGATCCATTGTTTCAAATTATCTGCACCACCATTCAGACTATAATACTTCAATGGACTTGTACCTATTGTGATTATTGTTTCCAACAATACAGATCACAATAGTCACACTTTATCATTCAATGGGATTCTTGTCTGTTTAGCCATATATCCTTCCAACACACTGGAAGCCTTCCTATAAGCTTTTTTTTTAGTATATCATGAGTAACCAGTTAAGTATTCAGACTGCCCATTTGTTATCTTTCCTTGGTGATGTCTTTTATACCTTCTTGAATGTCATCACTGAAAATGTGCTTCATACAGACTATCTACACCCACCACACCATCTCTTCATTGTCCTTTGGGTAAGCCACAATTATGCCTCTTTGGAACTCCATAAATTATAGCCCTATGACATCACTGGGGGGAAAATGTTATTTAAAAGTTGGGTTGGAGATCACTGGAACCATTGAGGGGGTCTAGGCAGTTTCCCAAATGCTACCCAAACCACTCCTTCTTTCTCCTCAATTCTAGGCCCAGTTCCTTAGCCATCCGTGGTATTTCTACCACATGTATGTACATAATACATATGTGTGCATGTTCACACATATACACACTGATGGATGAACTTAATTGGCTGCCCATCCAATTGCATGTCACAATCTGGGCAATATACTTTTGTCCACTTGTTATTTCCTGTGATGACAACTGGGTTTATCTATTTTGAGTGGCTATGGCTATCACAGAGGAGGCACTATCATGTGCTGGGGTTTGATGTAATCAATATAATGTCATCCTTGAAAAAGCATCTAGAAGACTTCATTATTTTTAGAGAATACCGCTTCTATATGAACTTTTATTTGTCTATAATTGAGTCCTTCTCACTCTTACTAAACAGCTTTTTTGTTTTAATTTTTTAATTTTAAGATGACTTGCAATTTGATATAGACTATCATATTAAACATATTTCCACATTAGTCATGGGTAAACAGCCTTTTTAAAACCTTCTTCTCTCTCCTGCATCTCCCAACTCCATCTGCTAATAACCTCATTTCTTAACTGAGAAGACTGAAGCCACCACTCATGAGTTTTCTCATCTCATATTGTCCCTATCTCAAAACCTATGTTCTCACTCATGTTCTCCTTCACTCTCAGAAAATGAAGAGACCTGTCTCCTCACTAAGGCTAACCCCTCTTCTTTGTCCTTGATCTCCCTCTAATCTCCTTTGACTTTGGTCTATTAATCATATATTCTCTTTGCTTCTCCTTCTTTAATCTCTTTCTTTTCTTCTTTAATCTCTTCCTTTTGCACTGGCTTCTTCCCTGTGGAGTATGGGGGTATGGTAGAGAAAGTCTAGAGAGTAAAAAATACAATAGGGAGTGAAATGAAAACATGACTGGCCTGGGCTTCTTCTCTAAAAATGTAGATGCTGGGAGGAACCAGCCAATCAGGTCACAGGGATAAAGGGCACTTATTGTGCGAGAAATCCAGGGGTGAAATGAAAGTCCAAAGTAAAGAGGTTTCTGTGGCCTGCTTAGTAAAGATTGTACAGAGACATGAGGATGGTGGTGCCCATCTTTGGGTATTATAGTAGCTTAATTAAGAGTACAGTAAAGTACTCTTTAGTGTACAAGGTGTACAGAGTGGTTACATCTTCCCATGTTAATTCCTCTCTTTCTCTCCTCTAAACCACCCTTCATACAGATGTTAAAATGCTTGTGCGGAACAGGAGTGGTATCACAGAACTGAAGAAAAACAAATGTCTTGATTTTTTTTTACTTTTTTTTTGGTAGGGCAATTGGGGTTAAGTAACTTGCCCAAGGTCACATAGCTAGTTTTTGTGTTAAGTGTCTGAGGCCGGATTTGAACTCAGGGCCTCCTGTCGTGTTTGTTTGTTTTTTTAATGAAGATGCCAAAGCTGCAAAGCCATTGATCTTGACTGAATTCCTGAGGAAAAACTCTTCATTAAAGAGATGATTACTGAACATTTTTAAAAAGGAAGTGGTGATTAAAAAAACACAAAACAGCTAAAACAAGAAAAAGTCATGACAGACAAATCAAATTTCCTTTTTTTTAAATGGGTTAATAAACTCTCATGTCAGGAGAATGGTAAAGATATACTTTAGCTTAACTTTGGCAATATATTTGGCTAATGTACCCCATGTTGTTATTATTACCTTTTAACTTACCACCTGTCCTTTAAAGCCCAACTCAAATGCTACCTCCTCCTTCCCTTATCCCCATAATGATTTTTCCTCTCAGATTCCAAATAAAACTTTGTTTTAGAAATCTATAACATACTCATCATGAATTGTTTCATCATAATCTATGTTTGCAACTACTATAATAAAACACTTACTAATATACTACTAATATAAAAACCCCATGAATATAGGAACCCTGCCTTATCTAAACTTTGCTTTTCTTCTAGAATAATAAGAAATAAATGAATACTGAATTTTGAATGGATGTATTTTCATTATTTGGCAGCCTCTCAATTATCAAACAATTACTGAGTAACCATTATGTTAAAGGAACTGTGTAGATCCTGAACAGAATAACAACAAATAGCTGAGATATTCTTTTAAAAATTAAATATAAAAAGTCATCCAAAGTTAAATAATTTTTCACTGACCAATCCAGAAAATCCTATAAGTAGCACAATTAGGAAAAAAAAGGTTCATTTCAGTTACAGAAATTTCTGGGATCTACAAGTCCTATAAGGAGTTAATTTCATAAAATTAACATAACTTCTCAAAAGTCAGAAGTGTTTAATGAACAAACAAAATATTTAATAAGTATTTAATGAACACATACAATAAATTTGGGGGGGGGGAAATCTCTGCTTTCATAAAAACACTTCCATTCTAAAAGTCGCTTCTACAAATTGAGAACATGACTTTTGACACTAACTCTAAAAATACAGATATCCTCCAAAGACAAAAAATTAAATTACAAATCAGTACCTTTCCTAGTTCCTGAGTTCCAATTCAGTCCCAGGTACTCACTAGCTGTATGGCTCTGGGCAAGTCATAATCTCTATCTTCCTCAGTTTCCTCAACCATAAACTGGAGGTCATAAAAAATGACCTACCACCCAGGATTATCATGAGGATAATAAAATGAGATAATATTTGCAAAATGAATAATAAACCAAGCACTTTATAAAAATGACCTCATCTTATCTTTGCAATAATCCTGAGAGGCAGGTACTATTACAATCCCCATTTTACAGTTGAGGAAACTGAGACAGACAGATTTTCCTTCCTACAATTCTTACACAGTGGTATCATAGAAAGAAAATGTAATCTGGAATTAGAAGATTTGTTTCTGAATCCCTGCTCTTCTATTTACTATCTGTGGGATTGTGGCTAGCCATTTCATCCTTCTGGGCCTCAGTTTCATAATCTATCAAATTAAGGGATTATTTATATGATAGATAAGGCCCACTGGTTGAGTTGCTTAGCCTCAGTTTCCTCATATGTAAATGGGGGGAGGAGACTGGATTTGATTATCTTCATCCTTCCAATTAAGTATCAAAGACCCTTCCAGTCCTAAATCTATGACTCTATACATGGTCTCTGCACTGAATGCCAAATACAAGGATAAAAAGTAGATGTAGTGGGAGTGTTCACTCTGGCTTTGCCTGCCTATGGAGTGTTAGTCAAGGATGAAACTGGACACAAATTTTGATCAAGGATCCTCCTGTGTGAAGGCTATGATCTTACTGATTCTGGGTAAGTAGGACCAGCCCTTTGTGGAACAGAAAAATCTGCAGAAACCAATCTAATTTCAAGAATGAATAGAAAGAAGTAGTTGCTGATACAGAGTACCAAGTTTAAATTATCTGAACAGAAAACATGAAATGGATTGGCTAGCAGTGGTCCAGAGACCAGAAGAGAAGGTGAGCATCTGTGAGGTAAACAGTAAACACAGTTAGAAGTCAAACTAATATTCAAAGAAACCAGGTGTCCAGACAGGTTTGAGACAAAGCAAAGAATTCATACATAATTTGTCACATTCAACGTGGTAAGTGTATTGGCATCCTTTTAAGTCTGGATGTGAGATGCTAACCTTGACCTCCTTGTTTCTCCAAACGAGCTTCAGCTGTGGACAGCTCCCAGCCATCACCCTCCCTTCCCCCATATTTCCCACATGAGTAACAGCTGTGTCCAAGAAGCCCTGGACAGAGGGAAAAAAAAAAATAGAGAAAGACCGGAACCTGAACAAGTCACCAGAGCCATTCGGAACTTTGACTTGGTCTGCTTTAGTCTAAGCTAGTGAAGAAGTAGAAGAAGGAAAACAGCAATTTATAGGGAGGAGAAGCAGAAAGCAGGACACAGTTGCTTGGCTAGAAGCCCTCAGGAGACAAAGAAAGAATGCAGAGATATAGCCTCCTGGCCACATGCCCAAGAGAAAAAAGAGACAACTCTGCCAGATCCAGTTACTAGCCTGGAGGGCAGAAAGAGATGTGACTGAGGGACTGGCCTGGCAGGAAAGAGGGAAAGAGAGGGGAAAAGATAAAGCCTGCTCCAGATTATAACCAGGCAAGAGGAAAGTCAGAGTCCCTGTGTGACTCTATAGTAATACTTTTAGTCTAGTCAGGACATGCATAAGGGAGCTCCATAAAAATTACCATAGCCCTTGGATCCCCTGAGGATTGAATACAAAATTTTGCATTCCTGCTCCCCCAGGTGTTAGTGCCTTCTCCTCTCAGATTATCTTCTCTTCCTCTGTGTGTGTGCACCTGTATGCATATGTACATATAGCATATACATTGCATACATATGTGAGTACATACATGTATGTGTGTGTATGTGTGCATAGCACCTAGCTTGTTATTTTCATGCTCTCTCTCATCCTGCCCATTAGAATGTAAGATCCTTGAGGGCAGGGACTGTTTTTGCCTCTCTTTGTATCTCCACAATGCCTTCCAAATAGTAGGCCCTTAATTAAACCACTTGCAGACTAACTAAATCTAATAACCACTAGTTTCATTTTTCAGCTCATAGTTACAAAGGCTAGAGGAATATCAAGAATGCCCTACCCACTCTGTCAACAGAGAGCTGTCTGTCCAATCTAACCACATGTACAGTGACACCTTTACTCAGATCTCTCGTTCAGGAAGCTGGACAATAGATACCTTGGTAATCAGGAGGCAGCAAGGAGATGTGGCACATTAGAGGGGCAACAAACAAAGATTGGCAAACAACAACCAAATTCAGCCTACCTGTCTTTGTATGGCCTGTGTGCTAAGAATGGTTTTATATTTATTTAAAATGTAAAATACATTTATGTTAAGATATTTACAAATGACTTTTTACATTTTGAAAAATAAATACAAAAAACTATTCTTAGCTCTTGAGCTGTACAAACAAAAATAGGCTATATTTGTAGTTTGCCTACCCATGGGTAGTGTATAGAGCTGGCTGGTATTACAGTCAGAAAGACCTTAGTTCAAGACCAGCCTCTAACACATGCTTTTTGTGTCTCTCTGTCACTTAACTTCTCAGTGCACTAAGCCAGAGGTGTCAAACATGGGTCAACACTCCTAAGTGCAGCCTGACTCAAATTAAAATGTAAATGGGAAATACTTAATAAAATAAACATAAAATAGAATATAATGTTAATATATATTTTACTATTGCTAATATGTATTTTACTATTCTCTGCATTTGTAGAGAGTTTTCTTATCTGGGAGTTCCCTATACCAATGAAATCACAGGTCCAATTCAAGAAAAAAAGTCAAAGAATGAAAGAAGCACAAGACCAGAACAGGCCTGGGAAATGACTCATGCAAAAGGCACCCAAGCAGGCTATGGAGGAAGGGATCCAGGAAGCAGCTAGTTCTCCAGTTTGGTGGGATTAAAGAGTTCATGAAGGGAAGGAGTAGGAAATAAGGCTGGAAAAGTGGGTAGGACCTAGATTATGCAGGGCCTTATATACCAGGCTAAGAAGTTTATATTTTATTCTATATACAACAAGGAAACACTCAAGACTTTTCACAGAGCAGTGACATAGTCAGACCTATGCCTTCAGGGGCTAATTTTGGCAGTCATGTACAGGATGATTTGGAAAAGAAAGGCTCTTACAATAAGCAGTCCAGGGAAAAGGTGATGAGGACCTGAGCTAGGGTGTTGGTTTATGAGTGAAGAAAGAGTTGTTGTTCAGTTGTTTAGTCATGTCTGACTCTTCATGACTCCATGGACCTCAGCACACCAAGTCCTTCTATACTCCACTATCTCCCAAAGTCTGCCCAGGTTCATGTTCATTGTTTCCAAGATATCATCTATCCATTTCATCCTCTGCAATCCCCTTTTCCTTTTGCCTTCATTCTTTCCTAACATCAGAGTCTTTTCCAATGAGTCCCATCTTCTCATTATGTGATCAAAGCATTTCAGCTTCAGCTTCAGTATTTGACCTTCCAGTGAAAAGTCTGAATTAATTTCTTTAAGCATTGATTGATTTGATCTCCTTTGTGTCCAAGGGACTCTCAAGAGTCTTCTCTAGCACCACAATTTGAAAGTGTTGATTCTGCAGTGCTCAGCTTTCCTTACAATCCAGCTCTCACAGCCATACATTACTACTGGAAAAACCACAGCTTTAACTATATGGACCTTTGTTGGCAAGGTGATGGCCCTGCTTTTTAAGCATGCTGTATAGATTCACCAAATCTTTCCTTCCAAGGAGCATCTTTTTTAAATTTCCTGGCTGCAGTCACCATTTGCATTGATCTTTGAGCCCAAGAATATAAAATCTAATGCTGCTTCCATTTCTTCTAACTCTTTTTATGAGCAAGTGTTGGGACAAATTGCCAAGATCTTAGCTTTTTTGATGTTAAACTTCAAGCCAGTTTTTACACTCTCCTCTTTCACACTCATCAAAATGCTTCTTATTTCTTCTTCACTTTCTGCTATCAACGTGGGATTGTCTGCATTTCTGAGATTGCTGATATTTCTCTCATCAACCTAAATGCCAGCTTTTGCTTTGTTCAACCTGCCATTTTGTCGATGTACTCTGTATATAAATTAAATAAATAAGGTGACAATGTACAGCCTTGTGGTACTCCTTTTCCAATCTTCAACCATTCAGTTGTTGGTTCTTGACCCACAAACAGGTTCCTCAAGAGACAAAAATGATCTGGTACTCCCATCTCTCTGAGGACTTTCCCATTTTGTTGTGATTCACATCACATCAGTGTAGGCATCAGTGTAGTCGATGAAGCAGAAGTAGACATTTTTTTCCAACACTCCTTTGCTTCCTTCATAATCCAGCAAATGTTGCCAATTTGGTCTCTAATTCCTCAGCTTCTTAAAAAACCAGCTTGCTTTTCTGGTAATTCTTGATTCACATATTGCTGAAGCCTAGATTACAAAATCTTAAGCACAACCTTGCTGGTATGTGAAATGTATACAATTTTTCAATAAATTGAATGCTTTTTGGCATTGCCCTTCTTTAGGATTGGGACATAAATTGATCTCTTCCAAGTCAGTGGCCACTGTTGAGTTTTCCAAATTTGGTGGCATATTAAGTGAAACACTTAAACAGCATCATCTTTTAGGATTTTAAATAGCTAAACTGAATTACATCACCTCCACTAGCCTTATTGTTAGCACTGCTTCCTAAGACCCACTTGACTTCATTCTCCAGGAAGTCTGGCTCTAGATCAGTAACCACACCATTGTGGTTATCAATGATGTAAGAAAGGGACAGACTATCAATTAAGTGTCTACTATGCATAAAATACCACACTAGGCAGGCATGGTTGAGTACCCATAATCCCTGTTGCCAGAGAGATTAAGGCTAGTGGGTCACCTGAGCTCTGGATTTTTGAGCTACAGTAGGGCTAAACCAATGAGGTATCTTGAAAAAGTCCTGCATATCCAGTGAGTCTGGCAGTTCAGTCCAGGTAAAGAATGGAGCAAATCAAAACTGCCATGTTGATCTGCTATGGGATCAAGCCCATGCATGACTATTTCATTTTCAGTCTGGGAGAGACAGGGAATGTGGTTACTATTGTATCTAAATTTATATCTTCAAGTGCTAACATAGCACCTGGCATATATTAGGAGTTTAATAAATTAACTAATCAAGCCACAAGCAATTATTAAGCACCTCCTAGATGCCAAGTACTGTATTAGATACCCCGCTGACACAAAGACAAAAACATGGTGGTCTCTACCTTCAAGGCACTATTAGTGAAAACAAAACATTACAGATAAAAAATAAATAAAGGTAATTTCAGGGGTGAGGCACTAGCAACTGAGGAACTAGAAAAGGCCAGAAAAATCTTAAAGAGTATGAATGGTTCCCACCATCTACCCTCCACACTACAACAGAAGAGGGTGGTACTACAGAAGAGCACATTTGGACATACAAGTGAAAGAAGAGAAGAGAAGACTTACACAGAAAAAAAAAAGAAAGAAGAGAAAGGGATAGAGTACTGGACTTAAGGACAGGAAGACCTGGGTTGGATCCCACCACTGACACTAACTATGGGAGAGTCAGTAAACATTAAGTGTCTACTATATGCCAAGCACTGTAGTATGTAAAAGATAGTCCCTCCCTGGCCTTGAGGAACTCATAAATTAATGGGTTCATGATTTATTAGTGATTAATAATAAAATTAATGAATACGAAAGCCCTGATGAAGTTTTACCATGATAAGCACTGAGTAAACAAAAATGAAAGCAAGGACTGTCTCTGTGCTGAAGTCAGGGTAGTGACCGAAGAGGGATATTTTTATTTGAAAGTTACTTGGTTACTGAACAGAGTCATAGAGACATACATTGATACACCACACACCACTTCTAGTAACAATGCATTATTAATTTAGTCATTGTTCTAGAACTGTTAATGGGGAACCAGTCAGACAATATTAGTAGGAAAGCTATTAGAAGCAAAACCAGAAAATTTTCCCACCCCCTTCCCCCCAACTGTTCTTTCTGGCCTTCTTCATATTCTCAGGCTCTTCAGGTCTGTAATTCCGTCTCTTCCTTATCCAGTCTACAGGGTGATATGGCCACTTTTTGAGTCCCAAGCATCCCACACACTCATGCTTTTAAGATAAGATAAGGTAAAAATAAGTTCTTTTCTATTTTCAAATAGCTTAAAATATTATTCCCCTCTAACAACATCCATCATAAAGATAAAAATGAAACAGTCCCCACCCTCAAGGAGTACATGTATAATAAGTAAGTACAAAATAACTTTGGGGGAGGACACAAACACCTGAAGGAGGAAGAGGGTCAGCAAGTCTCCTGTAGGAGTAGCATATGACCTGAACCTTGAAGGGAACTAGGCATTCCATGAAGCAGATGTAAGGAAGAAGTACTTGAGGGACAACTTAAACAATGTACACAAAGGGACAGCCTATACAAAGGCCTGTGGGTGGGAGATGGAATGTTGTTTACTTAGGGAGAATGGCAGGTAGGAAAGCTTAGTTGATATTAAGGAAGTATTGTCAATCACTCTGGAAAGGGAGGTTGGAGCTAGATTTTGAGCTTATAGTATCATAGATTTGGGCCTGGAAGTTACCTTACAGGAATCTAGTTTGTAGGGAAAAAATAGATTAATAATAATGACAATAATAATAATCACTTATTTAGTGCTTTAAGGTTGGCAAAGTATTTTAAAAATATTATCTCATTTGATCCTCACAAGAATCCTGGGAGATGAATGCTATCATTATCCTTATTTTTCAGATGGGGAAACTGAGGCAGACAGAGATTAAGTGTCTTGCCCAGAGTTACATAAGCTAGCAAGCATCTGAGGCTTGATTTGACCTGACTTGAAGAGTAAAGTTCTACCCAGAGGACCAGCTAGCTGCCTCTTGGAATGAGTTCTGAGGCAATCTGCTCAAACCTCCTGAATTTACAGATGAGGAACCAAGGTTCAGAAGTGAAGATCTAATGTCACATGGTACTAAGCAGCAGAGCTGGGACTAAAACCCAGTTCCTCTGAATCCAAACCTGCCCTCCTACTACACCCCACCAAAATAAAAGAGTTTGTATAAAGATGCTGGGGGGATGCGTAAAAAAAAAAAAATGATCAAGGAAAAGTCCCTGTCATCAGGAAGCTTTGAGCAAAAACTGGGTCAGCTCATCAAGAGAATGGAAATCTAGCCCAGCCCCAAAGGAGAGTCGTAGTTCCAATATACTATTTTATGCAAACTAGAAAAGGGGGATAGAGTAGCCAGGTGATACCTTGGATAGAATGCCAGGTCTGGAGTTAAGAAGATCTGAGTTCAAATTCGATCTCAGACACACTAAATCCTCTTTGCCTCAGTTTCCTCACCTGTAAAATGAGCTGGAGAAGGAAATGGCAAACCACTCCAAGTATCTTTACCAAGAAAACCCCAAATCAGTTCACAAAGAGTTAGACAGGATGGAAATGACTGAACAACAAAAAAGAAGGAAACAGATACTCCAGTTCTTGTAAATTAGGTGTGGTCCTCAGTTTCTTGGGACATTCCCAATATGCATGTTAGCAAGTCTAGGCATTACTCCCACCCCCAAGGTATATACAAACATGGAGAAGCAAACGAGTCATTTACATGAATAACTGGGCAAATCCTTTAAATTATTTCTTTAAGCAAATCCCACCCACACTTGAAAAGAAGACTAGAGGCCACTAGTAATGGTTAGCCACCCACTGTCTAACATCTTCAAAATAGCTGAAGGGGCCATGCTTCAAAATGTGAAACTCAGGCATCCAGCCCTAGTTTATTTGATCCTTCTTCTTTAGAAACAGTCACATATCCATGACCATAAGTGAATCATTATTGGCATAGCAACAAACAACCACAGAAAAGGAGAAATGACTAGCTATTCCACTAACTTGTTCACTGGGAAAACGAGAGCAAAAAAAAAAATCTGTTTGTTTTTTTGTGGGCAGTTAAGGGGAAAAAAAATGACTACCACCACTTCTCCCAAAGACTTCTTTGCCAATACTATGATGACTGACCTTAAGAATGTGTGCTTCAGTCAGTGCTGCTGGGATACATCAGTGATTCAGGAATAACCCCAGCCTTGGTTATGGCAAGTGGGTTGCACTTTCCCTATTGAAAGTGCAGCATGAAGCCACCAGGGAAATCAGTCAGATACAACTTAATTTTAGTCACTCAGCTCCTACTATTGTAAGAAGACCTCAAATGTTCAAATACCATCCTCAGAATTAACTAGACATGTCTGAAAGTTGTTTACAGCTTTTCAGAGAATGGTGCTTTACATATAGGAAAAGACAGTGAAAAAAGACAGAACCCTGAACCTCCCTTCAGCACAGAGGAAATAAGGATGTGAAAGGAATCTAAGAGCAGACACTGTGGGCTTTTACGGTCAAAGAAAGATGAAAAGAAGGATGGGAGTCTAGAATGGCGCTGTGTAATCTCCAAGTATTTTAAACTATGAGTGAGTGATTGTATTATATCAATAATCTATGAAGATGCCTACCAACCAGAGCTAAAGATTCCTGATGATCTACCCATTCAATCTAAAAAGAAAAACTCTACATAAGAAGGAAACCCAGGGTGTGACCCCAGGCCTACCTGAGGTTATCTTTGGTCCTTCTAATAGAACCATTCATACTCCAGAGCTGCTGGAGGACTTACCATACCACCACTACCACTGTGTGTGGAAATCTTTTCATTGTTCAGTCATTTCAATGGTGTCTAACTCTTCATAATTCCATTTAGGGTTTCCTTGGCAAAGATACTAGAGTGGCTTGCCATTTCCTTGCCCAGTGGATTAAGGTAAACAGAGGTTAAATCACCCAGGATCAAACAGCTAGTATGTGTCTAAGGTTACATTTGAACTCAGGTCTTCCTGACTCCAGGACTCTATCAAATATACCATATAACTGCCCTATAAAGAAACTACCACAAACAAAAAGAAAACTAACTTTGACATAGAAAAGAAAGGGATTGAACAGCAAGGGAGATTATCATGAGATGATCCTATCCAGAGTAATCATGGTGGCTAGCTATATGAAAAGATAAACATATTAGATAGAAGCAAAAACTAGTCAATCTTTGCAATGTATACCAGTCCATGAGTATTTAGGATAAGACTTGTGATAAGAGAATCAGAAGATCATAGAGTTCGAGTTCTGATTCTCTCATACACAAAAAAGAAGAGAACTCGGAGGCCATTTAATCCAACCTTCTTGTTTTACAGATGTAGAGACTGAATGAAGTAAGTATTAGAGGAAGTGTGTCCATAACATGTCATTTCTGAGGCATAGTGGATTCAGAATAAGGAACACCTGGGTTCAAATCCCTCTTAAGATACCTCCTAAAAAGGAAAACCCATATGTACAAAAATATTTATAGCAGCTCTTTTTGTGGTGGCAGAGAATTGGAAATTAAGGGATGCCCATCAATTGGGGAATGGCTAAACAAGTTGTGGTATATGAATGTAATGGAATACTATTGTGCTATAAGAAATGAGGAGCCACACAGACTTCATATTTACCTGGAGAGGCTTATACAAACTGATGCTGAGTGAGAAGAGCAGAACCAGGAGAAATTTGCACACAATTACAGACACAACATATATGTGATGACCAACTTTGATAGACTGGACTCTTCTCAGCAATGCAGGGTTATAAGACAAGTCCAAAAGACTCATGATGGAGAGAGATGTCTACATTCAGAGAAAGAACTAGAAAGAACAGAGTTTGAATGCAGATTGAAGCAAACTACCTGCTCTCTTTCTTTTTCTTGTTTGGTTTTGTTTCCTCTTTCCGACTGATCATTCCATCAGTTATAATCCTTCTTTATAATCTGATTAATGTCTAATGTGAAAGTATTTGTAGATCCTATACTTGATTGCAAGCCACCGAGGGGGGAGGGGGGAGAAGGAAGAGAAGATTTGAAACTCAAGGGATTGTGGAACTGAATCTTGTAAACTGAAAGTAAACAAACAAATTAATAAAGACAAAAAAAGAATTAAAAAAAGATACCTCCTTAAAAAAAAGTTCCTAGCTCATAAATTGTAAGATAGACCCCTTGGAAAGCATTTAACCTCACTGGGCCCTAGTTTCCTCACCTCTAAAATGGGGATAACATCACTCACCTCACAGGGTTGAAAGTACTTTGTGAACTTTAAAACATTATATAGATTTGAGCTATGACTATTACCAATACTAATGCTCTAAGATTTGTTTTATTTGACTTTTCCCCATAAATTACTGAAACTCCTTTTTTTTTTTTTTTCGGAAAAAAAATTTATTTAAGGAAACTAAAGGGAAGAAGAGATTTGTCTAAACTTTGGCTAGAAGAATGAGAGTTCCACAAAATGCCATATAAAGACTAGAATCCATATGAAGATACCCTAGCTCAGTAGCTCCCAAATATGGGCCTACCAGGGAAAGAACCTCAAGGAAGAATATGGCAGGGTTTGGATATGAAAGCTGATCTTGTTCTGACATGGGGTTTTCTGTCTTTATGCCTCCCACCAATTCCCACCCCCAAAATACTACTTGAATGGTTTCTTAACTAGCATACCTACTACTCCCTCTTCCTGGCTCCTAGTCCCAAACCACCAGTTCTCAAAATTCCCTAGATGCTAAAAGGCCCAGGGTATCAAGCCTTATAGCCACATGGCTATAAACTGCCTACCCAGAAAGCTAAGGTATAATCATCCAACTACAGCGGAGGGAAGCCCAGACCAGGAGTTAGTCACATAAAAAAAATAACAGAATCTATGAAAACAAACTGCTTCCCTGGCATCCTTGGGATTGGGAAAAGTCCTAATGGATGGGAGAAAAGGCATTAGAGTTAAAGTAAAAGGCAGAGAAGAGGAAAGGTTTTGGCCAATCAAGGCAATCTGTGCAAAAAGTCAGTGATGATAGCACCTATTCTATCATAGTCAATAATTTTCAGAAATCAAGCTGGTCTCCAGCAGCTCTTAATGAATAGATTGATTTCTTCACACTTCTGAGATTCATCCTTCTATAAGGAAAAGGATAGCACCCTAATAATTGCTAAGGCAGATTTACCTTCAGGAGTTACTTTAGACAAAGTATAATTTTGAGAGAAAGAATATAGCTCAACCTTTTCCCAGAAGAATCTCTCTCATTTAATTGCTGATGTATGAAATTCCTTTACCAGGAAATAGTTTTTCATTTCACAATTCAAGATAAAAGACTTAAAAACTGAAACATAACTGTGAGAGTTAACACATTGTGAATGAGTTTCCCAGAAAGTTGAAATGATTATATTAGATCATTTCCTGTTTTGATTTTAAAAGGGGGGATATCACTGAGGCTACAGGAAATGGGGGAGAAAAGACTAATTTTACAGTTTTAGCTAGATTTTGCCCAGTTTTCTTCTATCTGTATTGGACAAAAAGAAACTGAGCAAATGTACATCCCTTCTTACCCACAAGTGCCACTTAGCACAACTAGGGAGACCCATGGTGATCACTGTGACCTTTTCTGTGACTCTTCACCATTATAGAAGTGTGCAAATCAAAGAAATTCAATTCAATTTAAAAAATATTTTTCAAGAGTCTACTATGTGAAGACCTCTACCAATGCCTAGGACATAGGAAACAAGAAAGAAAGAAAAAAGAAGGAACAGGTAGCTGGAGAAATCATAGTTCAAAAGAACTGACCTTAAGACCACAGTCACAACTCACCTCGATTTCATTAAGTACTACTCTAGAAAATTGTGGTATTCTTGTAGTGAGAACCAAAATACAGCAAAATGTGGGACTAGGCTTCTAACAACCTGCTAACTTGGGGCAAATGCTTTTTTCATTTAATAAACATTTGGGAGTATCAGGATAGCGCTCCAGTAGGAGGTGGAACTCCAGTTAACCTTAAAGGAAATGAGAGATTCTATGCAAAAGAGGAAAGGAGGTGGAACATTCCCTATACAAAAGATAGGCTAGGAAAAGCACAGAGATAAGAGCTGGAATGTCACAGGCAGGGAACAAGGAAGTCCGTTTGACTGAACTCTGAAGTAAGTGAAGGAGAAAGATAAGCAAGAATCCTTTTCCTGTATCATAGAATTACAAATAGAAGCAACCTCCAAGACCATCTAGTCCAAATGAAGACTTTTTTTTAAATAGGTAAGAAAACTGAGGCCTAAGGAGATGATTTAATTTATAGTCTGGAACCAGATTGTGAAAAGTTTTAAATACCAAATCAAATAAGTAATATATTAAGCACCTATTATATCCCTGAGGCTATGTTAGTCTCTAGTGCTAGCCAAATAAAGGAGTCTATATTTGTTCCAAGAGTCAACATCTGCCATATTTTCCTACCCCAGGGTTCATTCCCACCCCCAGGCATATAAGAAAAATCTTTCCTTTTGCTAGACACAGTGTACCTTTCATACAAAGGTAAAGAGATATACAACGTGATTTCAAAAGAGCCCGAAGTCCAATCTCTCTTCTCCCCAGCACTACTACCACCACAAATACCGTACAAATATACACATACACACACATACACACCCTGAAATTTCTATCATTAGTCACTCCCTTGGCTAAACCCTCCCATTCAACATAAATCCATTACCTGGGTGAGATAACACATTGAATGAGGTTCAGACATCATCATCTTAAGTGTCAGATTATCACGATCTCCTGACAGGATCCTAAGGAAATAGGATACAGAACACATACACTTGCACAATAGAAAAGCAAGAATAAAAGAAGCACAGAATAGACCCTGCAGGGAGAAGAGCAGCACAGTGGGGCAGCACACGGTCCATGACAGAAGGATGAAGAAATGTTAAGAATACGCTTTGCCATCATCACAATTTTGTCCATGGCTAACCTGTTTCCTCTCTGAGACCTTGTACATTCTTCTGTTTGTCCCTCTCAAATTGCAAGTACCATTATCCACATTTCTGAAACTCTATAAGATGGAAGGTCATCATGTTGTATGGCAAATGTAAGACCTTATTATAATTGTTAATTTTTTTTTTAAAAGAAAAATCAGTTTCAATTCTAGGTTGCCAAGAAAAACTTAACCAAAGGGCCCTCCTTCAGCTCAACACCATCAGGAACACCTTCCTCTGTACCCTGGAGGCTGCCAATCCTGGAAGCTTGAGCAATAGCTATGGTTCTGACTAAAAACCATTAATTCTTAACAGGACATTGTAGTTAAGAATGCCTTTCAGCATAGAATTTTCCAAACTCTTACTCATTCACTCTTATTATACCTCTGGGAGGCAGAAGCTATTATTATCTCTATTTTGTAGATGGTAAAAGGAAGGAGAGAAGTAAACTTGCTTCCCCCAGGTCACAAATAAAATCAGAGGTAGAGCTAGGAACAGAATTTAAATATATGGATAGCTAATTCATTTCTCCAACCTCTCTCAGAAAGTATAGTTAGCCAGCAGTAAAGGAATGTCAGTAAAATCTTGCTATAAAGTACCTTGCACAACATACAAGCCAAATCATGTTCCACATAAACATACACACAAAGATCCATAGATTTAGATATGACATACAGTGATATACTATGATATATAGTGAAGAGGTAAGCCTTGTTCTCACTTTAACACAGAAGATTCCTATCAATGACAGAGTTCATCCAAATATTAATTTATCTAGCATGTCAATCCCCTATTCAATAAGTTCCTGTGACTCCCTATTGCCTCTAGGATCAAATACAAATGCCCCTATTTGGAATTAAAAGATCTGAACAACCTGTCTCCAACCTACCTTCCCAGGTTTACTACACATGACTCCCCTTCAAATACTCTATGTTCTAGATAAATTTCAAAATCTTGACATTTCTCATACATTACTTCCAGTTTTCCTGTCTTCTGTGACTTAGTGCAGGTTCTCCACCATGCCTAAAGGCAGATAGGTGGTATAGTGCACAGAGAGATCACTAGGCTTGAAGTCAGAAAAGACCTGAATTGAATCCTGCCTAGGACACTTACTAGCTGTGTAACTCTGGGCAAATTGCCTAACTTCTGCTTGTCTCAGTTTCCTCAACTGTAAAAAGGAAATAATAAAAGCACCTAGCTCCCAGAGTTATTGTGAGTTGAAAGTGGAATAATATTTGTAAAGTGTTTACTACAGTGCCGAGCACACAGTTGGTGCTTAATAAAATCATGCTTTCTTGCTTCTTTCCTTCTCCATGTACTCCCTCCTCACCCTAAACTTTTAATATTCCTGGCTTCTTTTAAAGTTCAGATCTAAAAACATCACTTCTTACATAAGGCCTTTCCTATTCCACTCAGATGTCACATCACATCACAAAAATACTTCATATTTACTTTATATATATATATATATATATATATATATAGCTGTATGTATAGATATTGTTTCCCCTAATAAAAGGTAAGCTTTTTGAAGGGAGAAATTGTTTGACCTTGGTCTTTGTACCATGCTTTGTCCAGAGGTTCTTAACTATTTCTTGTGTTACAGACCCCTTTGGCAGTCTAATAAAGTCCATGGTTCTCATCTCAGAATCATGTTCTAAAAATCATAAAATAAAATCCACAGGACGACAAAGGAAGCCAATTATATTGAAGTACAGTTAACAAAATAGTTTTAAGATCAAGTTCACAGACAACTAATTAAGAACCTCAGGCCTAGCACTATACCTAGTACAAGTTAGACAATAAATTCATGTTGAATGATCTGTCCATCAAACATTTAAGCAAAGGGTATATAACGCTGTGGTAGAGAGATAATTAAGACATAATCCTTACTGTCAAAGTGCTGAAAGTCCAGTAGAAAAAATAAATGAGTATAACATAAATAATTATAATACAAAACACAAGAGGGTAAGTGCACAAGAGGGATAGATAAAATGTCATCAGTTCCAAAGAGGGAAATAATTTTTGACAGGGAAAATCATGGAAAGTTTCATGGAAGAATGAGCATTTAAGTTGTCTTTAAGAATGGATATTTCTGGGGCAGCACAGTGAATAGAGCACCAGTCTTGGAGTCAGGAGGACCTGAGTTCAAATATGGTCTCAGACACCTGACACTTACTTACTAGCTGTGTGACCTTGGGCATGCCACTTGACCTCAACTGCCTTGCCTTCCCCCCTCCAAAAAAAATGAATATTTCAAAAAAATAAAATGGCAGAAAGGACATTTCAGGAAGTAAGAACAAAGTAAACAAAATCACAAAGGAGGGGAAATTTTTCATGTGTTCATCAATAGTTAAATTTGACTAGAGTACAAATTATATGAAGCAGGAGTAGTAAAAGTAACTGAGAATTGGTCTCAAAACTAGGAAGACCTGGATTCAAGGCTTACTGCTGATACATGTTGACGAAGCAACCCTGGGCAAGTTACTTAATCTCTCGATGTCCAAAGTTACTAAGATGCTGTGGAAGAGACAGTGCAATCTTCACTGAAAGAGGAAATGTCCTCACCTAGAAATTCCCTATATCAATGCAATCACAGGTCAAATTGCCATTCCTATCCTATTCTGAGAGCTGTGTCAAATAAGTCAGAGAAGGTAGAAACTAGAGGGAGAGTGGATAGTTAGGAGGCTACTGCAATAGTCTAAACAGGAAGCAATGATGGTTTGAACTAGAATAGTGGCAGTAGGAAAACAAGTAGGAAATAGTTATGAGGACAATATGGTCACATCTACCTTTCTGAGCTTTCTTTTCCACAACTCCCCTACAAAACAAACTTTGTGCTTTAGTCAAGATGGACAATACACCATGTCCTCTACATTGAAAGCTTTCTAGCCTCTCTACCTTTCCTCATCCCTTTCCCTTTGATCTAAATGGTCTGGAACAACTAGCTCCTACACAGATACTTCCATTTGCTAAAATCATCCCTGTCCTTCATGCCTATAATCAGATAATTATGATACCACGTTTTACATGAAGTCTTTCCCAGTCCTTAATTCTAGCACCTTCCTTCTGTTGATTATTTCTAATTTATCCTGTATATGGCTTATTTGCATGTTGTCTCTCCCATTAAACTATAAGCTTCTTGAGGGCAGGGACTGTCTTTTTGCCCTTTTTATCCTCATTGCTTAACACAATGCTTGGCATATAGTAAGTGCTTGATAGATGTTTTATTAACTGATTGTCTACAGGTACCACCAAGCACTGGGGGGATGGAAAATACAAATGAATACAATCATTGAAGGGTATATCTCATTCAACAGAAACAGTTTAGACAGAAGGTAGTATGGCAGAGTAGGATCACTGTAGGCCAAATATATATATATATATATATATATATATATATATGCATGAAAAGGAAAAAACCTATGATTAGAAGCATAGCAGGAAGATTTTTAGATAAAGAAATAAAGGAGTTATGGATCAATGGGTGAAAAGTGAGACAAGAAAGAGGCCCCTACTGTAGATGGCCTTTATAAGGAGTTTAGCTACAAAGGGCAGAAGAAGTGTAGGAGACAATGAGAACAGAAAGATCAAATGAGGGCCTTTTGAGGCTGGGGAAAACATGGGTATGTTTCTGGACAGTAGGGAAGGACCCAATAGACAGGAGGAGATTAAAAACTGGAGATGGAGTGGAGATTACAGAGGAAGCAATCTGTTGAAGGAGATGGGTTGGAATGGGATCACCTGAGCAGGGAGAGGGCTTAGCCTCGCCAAAGAGTAAGGCCACCACATGAAGTAAGAAAGGCGTTAAGGAGACAGTGACAGAAGGCATTTGAGTTACAGGAGATAAGGAAGAGGGGAGAAAAGGGAGCTCACAGTGAATGGCCCTGTGTTTTTCTGTAAAATATGAGGCAAGGTTCTATAAGGAGAGCCATGGTAAATTTGAGAAGGAATAAAAAGGTTTGAAGAGCCACTGTGGAGAGTAGGATAGCAAGTCAGTAAAGGAGGTAGAATAAAACTGCTCAGCTATGCTGAAGGTCCAATAGAGAATGTGTAACATAAATCTGTAGTAATACTCAGGTAGAATGGCAGCTGTTAAAAGAGCAGAAGCCACATTTTTACTGTGCCATTTCCATGCAAGCCAGCCTCCTCTCCCTCTCTCTGAATTCCTCAATTGGAAGTATGCTCCTTGAGGGCAAGGACAGTCTTGCTTCAGTGCATTTATATCCTCAGCACTTAGCTCTATGCCTAGAACATAGTAAGTACTTAATAAATGATTTTCCATTCATTCATCAATGCACATCTTTAGACATATGCATACATACACACCATGTACATTCATACTTACATTTTTTATCAGAACCCAATAGCACATAAAAGTTCTCTCACACATACAAACAAAACAGACCTTTGGCCCAAATGAAAAAAAAATGCAAGAAAACAAAGAAAGTATACTGTTCTAATTTCCAATTATCTTCAATTCAAAAGTCATAAACTGTTTATACTAATTTTATAATCAGTGGGACCCCTACCCTAAATCTAACTGCTCCTGTAACAACAGTTAAATATCCTCAAAATACTACAGGGTTCTAAAAACTTAGAAAAGAAGAAGGAGGGGGCGGCTCGGTGGTACAGTGAATAGAGCACTGGCCCTGGAGTCAGGAGGACCTGAGTTCAAATCCGACCTCAAACACTTGACACACTTACTAGCCGTGTGACTTTGGGCAAGTCACTTAACCCCAATTGCCCTCCAAAAAGCAAAAAAAAAAAGAAAAAGGAATGATAAAGAAAAAGGTATAATTCCAATTTAGCTTCTGAAGGTTCAATTCCTCATATGCCACCTCTAAACCTGAAGAGGGTCAACTTCAGTATTTAATTCAAATTTCAGAAACACAAATTCTCTTCCTAGTGTGGAAGAGAGTGAGAAGTAACTTAAATGATCCCTGGTTTCAGCCCACGAATAACAGAAGGCTACAGTATTTGAAAGTGGAACAGGCTTTATAGATGAAAAATAGGCCTAAGTATATAATCCAAAGTCAGCTTGCAAGAAAGTAGTTCGGAAGAATTTCTGACAAATGCCTGAACCAACAACATCTAGAGGAGCTTGGATCTCTTCTTCTAAATTATTTTTTTGAGTTCTCTGACCAAAAGCCCAGTCTGCATACCAGAAGTCTAGGAATAGACTGCCTTCCTACTTGCACTAGATACATTTGAAGTCTATAAGGCATTCCTCTGGTTTGAGGAGATATGTAAGAATTCTGAATTCTCCTAAAAAAATGCATTTTTTATCTTTGTCTCAGTTTAAAAGTTCTTATGTTCAAAGTTAATTTACCCTGAATTAATTTGGGAAACGAATTAACATTATTTTCTGATTTTTTGTTCCTCTCCCATACAATCATGGACTCTGTGCTTTTAAGTTGACTTTGATAAATAAAATAATCAAGATATGGATAAATAAATATGTCCAGGTCATGACTTCTTACTTGTGAGCTTCTCAAAGACAGAGGTTGTATGATTTTCTTTTTGGGTGACTTCTACCCTACTATGGCTCTCTATCTGGTTGGGTTTTATTTTCTGCTCAGTCTTAATGTTAAATACCATCATTACACCATGCATGAACTATAAAAGAAGATACTTCAAGGTATCTGAAACTAGATCTTTGAGCTTGGTTTGAGTTTCCATCTATATTCCCCTGATTTACACATTTCATTATTGAAGCCACTGTTAGTGGCTTCAAAGCATGCCACACTTGACTACCCAAATAAATTAGAAGTAATTTAAATCATTATCTTAAACCAGCCTACTCAGCAAACCTGAGAAGGTCCTGAAATCCAAAAAGATATGGTCATATATTATACTTAACAGGACACAAACATAGCAAATCCATCAAAATAATGATGTAGCTATTTATGAGCTGTGACACGGATTCTTAAATGCTCTAATACTTGCCTTTTAAAGAGGGAATATGCACACTCCCATCTTCCTTGTTCCCACAGACAAAGCTCACCAGATGAGGATAATTTATAAACAGCAGCAACAAAGAATAGTGGAAAGTAATCTAGAGTCAGAAGAAATTTGGGTTCAAATCACGCCTTTGATACTTAGTAGGAAAGACAATTCCCTTCTCTGAACTTTGGTTTCTTTGTTTATAAAACAGAAGGTGTGTATGGTGCTGACCTCATCAGGTTACTGGGAAAACCCAATGAGAAAGTGTATGTAAGAGCAGTATGATAAAAAGTCAACAATCAGCTCTGGGAAAAGATAGAAAGTTTAGATAACATACAGGCCCTGATCTCAAAGAGTGCAGACTTTAGTAAGAGGAATAAGACACTAATACAGATAATCAAAACAGGTAATACTGAAAGGCATCTAGGTGGTGTGCTGGATAGAGCTCCAGGTCTAGAGTCAGGAAGACTCATCTCTCTGAATTAAAATCTGGCCTCAGACACTTCCTAGTTGTGTGACCTTGGGCAAGTCACTTAACCCCATTTGCCTCAGTTTCCTTATCTGTAAAATGAGCTGGAGAAGGAAATGGCAAACCACTACAGTATCTCTGCCAAGATAACCCCACAAGAGGTCATGAAGAACCTGGTATGACTAGAAAAAGTACTAAACAACATTTATATAGTGCTTTTAAGTTTTGCATAGTAAAGACAGAGTCAGACACAACTGAAACAAATGAATAAAAACAATATTATATGATGTGTATCAGGGAGCTACAAACAAAATATTATGTGAGGTCTGTGGGGTGAGGTTGTTAAATGCAGGATCAGGGGGAAGACTTCCTAGTAAAGACAATATTTGATTTAAGCTTCAGTGAACAGATAGGAATTCTGAAGATGATAAAAGCAAAGAAGAACATTTCAGGTACAGTGGGAGAAAAATTACAGAAGTGTACCTCTGGGAGGGAAAAGTTGTCCAGTATAACTGCAGTATAGAACCATGGAAGGTAATGTAAGAGTAGACTGGAAAGGAAAAGTAGTTCCAGGCCATGGAGGGTTTCAAATGATTAGAAGAAGAATCTGGACTTTGTTCAGTCAGTCAATAAGCATTTATTATGTGCCTAATATGTGCTAGGCACTGTGCTCAGCTCTGGGAATACAAAAAGAGGCAAAAGACAGTCTCTGCCCTCAAGGAACTTACAGTCTGGGGGGAAGGAATAAGTAAACACATATCTACAAACAAGCTATATACAGGATACAAGGGAGCTCGCAGTGAATGAATTTAATTTTTCTGTAAAATATGAAACAAGGATGTCAGCTCAGAGGGAGAGGGAGTCATGAGAGGTTTAAGGAAAGATGAAAATGTTTGAAGAACCATTGTGAAGAATGGGATAGTGAGTTGATGAGAGAGGTATGTAGAGGTATCTAGCAGCAGTGAGGGCCCAATTGAAGTTGTGGATACAGATAATTAAATAAATCGATAGGGGACCCAATCAGAATAGTGACATGATTTTCTCCACCTTTGTTCAACAGCATGTATATAGGGAATAGAGGCATCGGATGGTGGGAGCGATCCAAGGCTGAGACTTGGCTGGGTGTAACTGGTGATATGCTAGGGACTCAAGGGAAGGAGACAGTGTAGAGTTGAACTGGTTCACCAAGGAGTCAAGATGGAGAAAAAAGTAGAAAGCGGCTAGTACAAGGGAGATAGCCTGGAGAATTGGAGAGGATCAAGAGATTGGAGGTCACAATGCTGACAAAGAGTAGAGTTTGATAAGGGAAAACAAAGAGAGCAGTAGAAAAGTAATAGGTTATGGTAAGATAAGGGGATGTTGAAATTCTTGAATTTGCTAAATAGATAGTAGGGAACCTATGGAAATTTTTAAGTGGAAGAACAATATGATTCCAACAGTGCATAAAAGAAGTAGTATAAAGGATGCACACTGGAGGAGTGTTTAGAGGCAAGAATACATGAAAAGATAATGCCATTGTCCAAGTACATGGTACTGAGAACAAAATAGACTGGAGGAGGCTGCCAAGTAATACTAGAACAGGGTTAGATGTTCTTTACTCTAAGACACCAAAATTTAAAGGGCTCTAAGAGGACTTCTACTCCTTTCATATCATAGAAAGAACTGAACTTAGCACCTAAGTTAGCAAAAATGATTAATTTTAAAACGAAGCTACCATGTGGCATACCTCTCCCCTTGGTGGCTGTACCCTAAGTAGGTTCCTCCCTGGCCTTAATCTGCTCCTTGGCAAAACTCATGATCTCTGCTATCTATCAGATGGTGGGTAATAAGCAAGATGAGAAGTGGAAATCAGAAGACACAGGTCCAAATCCTGCCTTAAACACTAGGCAGCCCTGGACAAGTAACTGAAGCCTCTCAGAGCCTATTTCTTCACAAATACTTTTTTCCCCAAAAAAATACCTACATCAGACACTTATTGTATGGAAAGAACTCTTTAAACCTTTAAAAGAACCAAGGTGGAGTGAATGGAAAGCTGGCTTTCAAGTAAAGCAGACTTGCTTCTAGTCCCACCTCCTGGTTGTAGGACTTATCATAAGTCAGTTAACTTCTCAGTGCTCTCTGTTATAAATTTCACAACAGGTGAATGATCTGCTTTGGTAGAAGTTTGCTTAACTTGAAGTTCTCTCTAACAATAAAAATCATGTTCTAGATTGAATGAAGAGGAAGGGGGAGGAAGAGTGAGAAAGAAAGAGGAGGGGGGGAAGGAGAGAGGGAGAGGAGAAAAAGAGAAGTCGAGAGACAGAGAGACAGAGACAGACAGAGAGAGAGAGAGAGAGAGAGAGAGAGAGAGAGAGAGAGAGAGAGAGAGAGAGAGAGAGAGAGGAGAAGACAAACTAGAAGTCATAACCACTATAACTTAATGGAATTCATGACGTGAATATGGTTGGGGATATTTATTCATAATACTTCAGAGTTGCAAGAGAGCTCAACAGCCTAGTATCCAGAAAAGCATCCCTATTACAACATAAACAAAAAGTAGTTGTCCAACCTTTGCTTGAAAACCCCCGAGGAGGAAACTCCTGTCACCTCTGAAGGTCACCCACTTTGTTTTAGGATAGCTCTAAGTATTTTTTTTTCCTTATATCAAACCTATAAAGGATGCACACTGTCTCTTTAAAACTTCTATCCTGTTTCTGATCTGTGAAGCCAAGGATAACAAATCTAATTTCTCCTTGTACCTTCAAATACTTGAAGACAACCATCAATCATCCCACCTCCAACCCCCCACCCCCAGCCTGTATATTTTCTCCTCTCCAGGCTAACTGCTCCAAGTTCCTTCAACAGGTCCTCATGTGGCACATTTTGTTTGAAAAAGCAAAATACTTAAAATTCATGGTGGGATAACTTTATAGATTAAGAAAATAGTCTCCTGTAAGGAAATCAAGGAATTAGAGAACAGAAGCTTGGTAGAGAGCATTTGAATAAGGATCAATAAGGAAGAAAAAGAAGTAACGTTGTCATGGGACGGTTTTATAAACCACCCCAACAGAAAGAAGAAATAAACAGGAGCTCAGGTAACAGATCACAAACCTGGCATGGAGACATAATATAGTGGTGATGCGGGACTCCAATGGCCTAGACATCTGCTAGAGTTCTGTCTGCCAAAAGCAGAGCAGCTGATGAATCTTGGCTTGCCTCAATGAGAATTTCATCTTTTTTTTTTTAAGGTAAAGGAATCCATGAGAATTACTGCTATTGGATAGGATTAACTAGTCTGCAGGCTAAGGTTGAAAGGATGGGTATCTTGGGAGAAAGTGATTATTCCATTTTATAATTTGTGTGAGAGGAGATAAAAATCCTACATCTCATGGACAATTGATTTCAAAGAGTTCAAAGAATAAACAGATAGGGGCAGCCAGGTAGCACACCGAGTAAGACCACCGGCCCCAGTGTTGGGATAACCTGGGGATCGAATCCGGGCTCAGACACTTAGCACCCACCCAGAAACACCTGGCCGTGTAACCTTGAGCAAGTTACTTAACCCCAATTTCTTAGGGGCAGCCAGGTGGCTCAGCGAGTAAGAGCACTGGCCCCAGAGAGGAGATGATCTGGGGATCAAATCCAGGCTTGGATACTTAGCACCACACCCAGAAATAACTGGCCGTGTAACCTTGAGCAAGTTACTTAACCACAATTGCTTAAAAAAAAATTAAAAAAAAAACAGTATTGCAGGGCCTACAATTTTACTCAAGAAGTTAGCCCATGAGGAAGGGGCAAATTCTCAAGAACAAAATCATAATGAAATAAACAATTCTGATGAGAAAAAAGGGGGAGCTGTAGATGATAGATAGATAGATAGATAGATAGATAGATAGATAGATAGATAGATAGATAGATAGATAGATAGATGGATGGATGGATGGATGGATGGATGGATGGATGGATGGATGGATGGATGGATGGATGGATGGATAGGTAGGTACACAGATCTATGGGTTTATTGACCCATCAGTGAACATTCATTAAGCCCTTACTATCTGCTAGGCTCTGTGCTAAACACTGGGGATACAAAGGAAAAACACATTACCTTCTGTGTTATACCACTACTACTCTATCTCTAGGAACATATAAACAATTAAATATATTTGGAAATATGATGTTCTAAAAATCAGACATATTGGAATTTGAAGTCAGCATCAAGTGATTTTTTTAAACCATCTTTAATATAGGCTACCAAGTTTAAATACATTTTTCAGTTCTTATTCTCACTAATATTCTACTTCGATGCCTCAGCTTAACATGCCAGTGTGACATGAGCTCTAGCAGGTCCTACTAAAACAAAATAAAACCACCACCCCCAAAATGCAATTATTAAGCACGTAATATGTGGTAAGCACTACACAAATATCTTGTTTGGTAGGTGCTATTATGATCCCCATTTCACAGTTGAGGAAACCGAGTAAAACAAAAGTTAAGTAGCTTGCCTAGGATCATACAGCTACTAAATGTCAGAGGGCAGATTTGAGTTCAGGTCTCTCTAACTCCAGGTCCAGTGTTCTACCCACTGCATCACCTACCTGCCTAATGCAAAGTATATTAGCTCTGATAACTTATCAGCAATGCTAAAGAAGAGATTTCTGTTTGGGTAGGATTTGGACCAAGTAACTTGAAGTAACCCCTTTTTTTTCCTCAGATTCTGTGATTGAGTGAATGAAATGTAAATAAAACTAATTCAATACTAAAAAGACCATTCTTCCAAATCTTCTGTCTAAGACAGACCTAGTAAAATTTTAAATATCCCCAAAGTCAAGGGAAAAAAATATCCATGACTGAGCTGTTGTTAGTGAGTTGTTTTTAAGTCCTGTCCTACTTTTTGTGACTCCATTCAGGATTTTCTTGGCAAAGATACTGGAGTGGTTTGCCATCTTCTTCTCCAGCTCATTTTACAGATGAGGAAATTGAGGCAACCAGGATTAAGTTACTTGCCCAGAGTCACACAACTAATAAGTATCTGAGACCAGATTTAAATTCATGAAGATGGAGTCTTCCTGATTCCAAGTCTAGTACTCTATCCACTGTGCCACCTAGCTACTATAACTAAGTCACAGTGATTTAAAGAATCCAGAGAATGTATTATAACTCTGGAAGGGATCTCAGAAGATAAATCTGACCCCTTTATTTTACAGATTTGGAAACTGAGGACCCAGGGGACTAAATAACTTGCCCAGAGTCACACAGCAAATTTCTGAATAAGTATTTGAACTCAGGTCTTCCTAACTCCAGGCCTAGAGCTCTACACTGTACCACCTTACTACCTCAGGAACAAGATAAAGAATTATGAGAGAAAGATGATTTATTATGGATAACTGGTTTTGTTTGTAAATATTTGTAAAAATTCTGACTATAAGTTATATTTCATACTATTTTTAGCTATTAATCTAAAAGAATTTCAACATAGAAATCAAATGCCTTTTATTCCCCAGTCATCATTCTGGATAACTCAGGAAATCTGGGTGTTTTTTTGTCTTTCCCTCCTATCTGGTAGTAATTAGAAATGCTCCTCAAAATGTCTCTCAGAGAAGGGATATAGGGACCAAATCTGCATGATGTGATAACAAGATATATAAATGAAATCTATAAAAAATTTTTAAAAGAAATGCTCAATTTCTTGCTCCTAGAAATCCATTCCTTAAATTCATAAAATTGAAACTGTATAAATGCCAAGCTAAGTCAATTGAAGGGAAAAAATACATATATAGTTACATGCAAACACTTTAGCACTGTGCCGTGTGAGAGCCTCCCAAGACAAATTAAATGGACAAAGTAAAGTTTTGATAGTTTTACACATTGCTCATAATTTTATGAGATTAAGGATAGAAAGACAAAAACATCTTGTCTATAATAAAAAGGAAAACAAAAGCTATTTTTGCCTCTGGGGAAAGAAATGTCCACAATATTCTTGAATCAACCATATTAGCCAGATGCAAGAAAGATAAGAGCTATTTGTAAAAGGAATAACAGAAAAACTTGACCTCTGAAGCTTTCTATTCATTAATTTAAGGACAGTCTTTCATTAACTGGCACACATAAGCTTATCATTTCCTTTCCTTTCTTCTTGTATTAAGCTCTAGGTGGGTATGCCTACCCTAAGACCTAGGTCTACACACAAAGGTAAACTTATCCTCAACAAAATATTTACTTACCAGGTAACAAATCATTTTTTCTATCATAATAGCAAAGCTATAGCTATTCAATTTTGTAAAATCTTACTTCCATAGCTTTCATTCAAGGAACATTTATCAAAGGGCCTGGAGTCAGGAGGATGTGAGTTCAAATCCAGCTTCAGACACTTAACACTTACTAGCCATGTAAATGACTTGCTTAACCCCAATTGCCGTACCCTCCACCCTCCAAAAAAGCAAAAAAAATAAAGTAAAAAAATATTTATCAAAACCTACTATGTGCAAAGCACTCTGCTAAATGTTGACATAGATTTAAAAAATAAGTAAAACACTCTCAAGACTTCTGTGACCTTTAAGAAATAAAACACATATTATTAGGTCATTAGGAGATAAGGGACATACATAAACAGTTCTAATATAAATCATAACATGACAAGAACATGAGACACAACCAATATGTTATAGGGACTCTAATGAGAGAAAGATCCTGTCTGACTGAGGGAATCTGAGAAGGCTCAGTAAAGGACGTCGTGTTTGAGTTGGAGTCTTGAAGGATGGGTAGGATTTCAACAGGTGGAGATGATGGGAGAAAGCATTCCAGAACCCTGAGAACAATATGATCAAAGGGGAAGGAGGCAAAAAAAATGCGTGTGGCATGTGTGGGGAAACAGTGAGTAGTCCAGGTCAGCTAGAATACAGAAACCTATGAAGGAAAGTTGTACGAGCTTTGGCAGCAAGGGTAAATTGAAGCCAGATTGTGAAAGGCCTTGAACTCAGGATAGAAAAGTTTGGATTTTATTGGATAGATAATTCCAAAAGTTCTTTGAGAAGGTTAGTTACATAAAGCATGTGACGGGATGAATAATCTGGCAGTGGTGAAGGATGGGTAGGAGGAGGTAAAGACTGGAGGCAGGAAGACCACCAGAAGGAAGCTGTTAGTGGCAAACCTACTGAATGAGTTTTCTGTTGTATCCATTAGGGTTGTGTTTGTGTTCAGCTAAATTACATTAAAGTACATTTTGATAACACTAAAATGCAATTTTGAATTAAAACGTAATGACGATGATTAGTTACTAAGAAAGATTAGCACGATAGGAAAATATCGTTGAAAAGATCAGTGTTCATAAAGTAGGGGAACAGGGAGGAATTGAAGAAAGTTTTTTTTCTTTTTATTCCCTTCTACAAGTATACAAACACATCACACTTAAACATCTGGCACAAAATAAATGCCCAAATGTAAGGATTCACGAGTATTTTAATAACAGCGGTCCGGTGACACAGTCTTCAAGTGCCCTGCTTGGGAAATCTGCCCTGGTACTAGCAATGGCTTAATGACTGCCTGCAGGAAAGCACAAGGAGGTAATCACTAGCATGTGGCTGCTTCTTGCAGACACAGGTGGATTATGGCACCTCTCTAAGTGATATTAGGTGTATTTATTCTAGGAAAAGCTGGGCTCAGGCAAGCAGACAAACCTTCCTCACAGGGCCTGTTCTTACAAACACATCTGTTAAAAATTCCAACAGCCTAGGCATATCACTTATCAGTATTCAAATAAAACCTTTAAAGAGATTGTGATCATTTTAAAAGGAAATGAAAATATGTGCATGTGCATTTTGGGGACTGTGCTGACAAAGAAGACGTCAAGGACTGAGTCAGACAGAGGTTTAGTGGGCCAAACAGAAATTTTGAAACAGAAATAAATTCTTTCTAGCTTGGGGCGCGTCAGGGCTTTCTATACACCATTCCAACAGGCAAATGCTACAAAACCACAGCAACTTCTCACAACATGTGACTCAGCTTGGGACCCCTCATTCTTTCAGTCCATGAGCAATCTGCCTCAGGAGACAATTATAAGAAAATCTGGTTTGTGAGGGCCTTCTTTCCTTTTATTTTTGTACTTACACACCCTTGTAGCAATAGAACAATTCAACTGCTGCATTTCCTTTGCTGAGATAGAGTAACTCCTAGGCACTATGCCTAGCCTTCTAACAGCTGCCACCTGGTAAAAGGTGATGCCTGTTTTATAGCAGCTTAGGCTCAATGAGCAGTGAGAACAGATAAGAGAAAACAAAGATATAAAACAAAATCAAATTGAACACATTGGAATATAACCATTTTTAGAATTATTATATATATGAAAATAGCATGTAAATATTTAACAATTGCTTTTGTAAAGCACTTAGTAGAGCATCAGTCACATAATAAATGTCTAATACATGTTTGTTCCCTTCTTATAAGAAATATGTCACATTTTTAAAAAAGAACAAAAGCTCTTTTAGTACAAATTGACAAAAAGGCCATCCTCATCACTAATAATAATAGCTAGAATTTAAATGGAGCAGCTAGGTGGTGCAATTGATAGAGCTCCAGGCCAAGATCTGTCCTCAGAATCTTAGTAGCTGTGTGACCCTGGGTAAGTCACTTCACCAAGTTTGCCTCAGTTTCCTCATCTGTAAAATGATCTAAAGAAGCAAATGGCAAATCACTCCAGTATCTTTGCCAAAAAAAAAAGGGGGCAGAGTAAGGAGTTACAGAGTCATACATAACTGAAAAAAATGACTCAACAACAACAACAGCATTTATATAGTGCTTTATGTTTTGCATAGCACTTTATGTTTTATCTCAGTATCCTTCATTGTTGCAAACTTCCATGATAGTGTTTAAGATACAGGAAATGTAAGGATACAATCTAGGATCAGGAAAGCCACTGGGGCCCCAGCAAGGCATTCTATCCTTCCTATACAGAGGAAGTGAGTTACAGTTCCCTATGCAGTCAGCCTATTCTGAACTAGCCCTTCCTCTTACCTTCCTTTTCCATGTAGTGCATAAAAGCAGTGCCTCCACACACCTAGATGATCTAACCATGTGAGATCTGCAAATAAGGCTTTCTCCTCAGCTAGGTCTAGACTCAAATTTGAACACAGATGAGAAACTCACCCCAGAAAGAACATAACTACTTTTTCCCTAGTAGCTCTTTCTCCATCCTGGAAAGATCAGAACTTTAAACTTCTAGCCAGATACTAATATCCTTTTCACTGCTTAACTTTCAAAAGTTTTCCTTATCTAAATATTTGCTTTCCTTTAAACTTGGAGGAAGACCAATATTTTTCTCCCTTCATTACTGTCCCTGCCCCTTTTCATAGATCTTGACTCCAGCTTGTTCTGCCAATCTTTGACTGCTATGGAAAATAGGTGTTAATTATGTCATTAACACCACTCCACTCTTCAGGAAGTACTAATTTTTCTTAATTTCTTTCCACCAAGGCTATCCAGGGTCTGTCATCCAAAGTGCCAAACATCTTCCCATTCTCTCCACCACAAAACAGTGGTATATAGTTTGAGTGCTTCTGCACCTCACTCTTACCTCAACTCAATGTTTTTCCCACCTAATTAATATGTTTTTTTTTCATTTAGGACCATACTCAAACTCACACAACCTCAGAGAAAGCAAGGACTTAAGTATCTATTCCAACTCATCCCTGATATAACATTCCTGAAAACAGGTCATCTAGCTTCCACTGAAGACTTCCAATCATAAAAAACCCACAACTTCCTGAAGCATGCTGTTTGGTTTTACTTAAACCACGTTTAAATTTTCCTCTCTGCAAGTCCTATCTATTTATTAGTCTTAGTTCTATCTTCCAGGGAAAACATAAGAAATTTTAATCCTTTTTATACCTGACAGTCCTTTCAAATACCTGGAGATATAGTCAATTCTATGTATTCCCTTCTCCAAACTAAATATCTCTAATTCTTTTAACTTGATCTTCATATTACAATGTCTCTAGTCTTAGAAAATAAATCCCATGTGCCTGGAACATAGGAAGCATTTAATCAGTGCTTGTTGACTTGACTGAACATTATCAATTCATCAACATGGTTGCCTTCCTTTGGATGCATACCAACTTCTCATTAGCCTTCCTACAAGGTAGTACACAGAACAGAATACTATTACTGCAGATATGGTGTAAGCTGAACTATCTCCCTGGCTCTGAACAATATGCTTCTGTTGATGAATACTTGGATCACAGTTTTATTTTGTTTTTTTTTTTAACTGTCATATCACACTGCCAGTTCATATTGAGTTAAAAGTCCACTAAAATAACCACATCTTTTTTCTACATGAATTATTGTTCAGTCGTACTTTCTCCACCCTTTACTTATTAGGTTGATTTATTGAATCCAAGTGAAGGAATTTAAATTTATCCCTATTAAAGTTCATATTAGAGTAAGCTTAACATTCTAGACAGAGAACTATTTTGATTCTGAATGTCAACCAGTATGATAGCTACAACTCCAAGTATCTCATTATGTCAAAATTTAGTAATTAAACCATCTATGCCTTCATCTAAATCATTGATACACAAATACACAAAAAAAATTAAACAGCACAGAGTCAAGGAGAGCTCCTTGAAGAACAACACTAGAAACCTTTTTTTTTTTTCAAATAACCCAAATCAACTAATAACTACACTTTGAGTCTGGCCATTCAACCAAGGCTGAATCCATTTAACTACTATTACTTAACTGGTGCCAGGACTTCTTAAACTTTTTCCACTCTCGACCCCTTCAGAGCTTCTTAAACTGGTCCAGAAAAATGGCATAAGAAAGTATATCAAATATATTGCTGAAATCCAGGTAGCCTATATCTATAGCATTCCTCTTATTTACATCTTTTAACTCCATCATAAAAGAAAATGAAGTTAATCTGGCATGTTTTGCTTTTGATGAAGTCAAACTTGTTCTTAGTGATCATAGCTTCCTTTTCTAAAGACATAAATTATTCCCTCAATAATCAATTCTGGAATTTTGATAGTAATGAAAATCAAATCCATCAGATTATAGTTATGGAATCCACTCTCTTGTGTCTAGAAAATGAAGGTAAAATTTTGCCATCTCTAACCTTGTGGTATTCCTCCAATTCTCCCCAATTTTTCAAAGATCATAGATAACAACAGTTCAACAAGTCTATCTGCCAGTTCCTTCAGCACCCTGGGATATAGATACCCAGATATGGGGAACTGAACTCAGTAAGAGCAGATCAATAGTGCCCTTCTACTATCTTCCTTTATGTCTTGGGTTTCTGCTTCATGGTGGGGATGTTTGTTACATCCTTCCCTGGCTGAAAAGTATTCTCATACATCATACATTTTGTTCCTAGCATGCATTACTAACCTCAGTTCATTTTGAGCTTTTCCAGTCCCTTGCTGGACGTAACTTTAAAATGACTCAACAACACACCTATCTCAAATGAGGGGTTACATAAAACTGGCTCTTAGAGCCTTTGTCAGACTATACCTTGCCTTTCAGGCTTGGTCTGACTTTTCAATGGAACGAAATCTCTTTGAGGGCAAGAATTGTTTCATCTTTGTCTCTGCATTCCCATTATCTTGTGCACAGTAGGCATTTAAATTTTATTGAGTTCAATTTCCTCTGTAACAAGTTATAAGAAAGGATATGATCCTAACAAGAAAAAGTGACAGCATTATTTCTTGAGCTTCTTTCCTACTCCTTCCCCTGTCCCATCTCCCCAACACCCCACCACCCGCACCCTTGCCACACACACATAACACATAATGCCTTTCTTAAAATGTTCTTCCAAATGGATTACTCACTAGTTTCTTGTCTGTGTCAGAGTGAGGTATAATGTCTCTCCCCTTCCTTGATCACAGCATGTGATATTTATTGAGCTTGATTCATAGAGCAGCAAAGCCCTAGAAGACTGTTCTTTAGCTCTTTTATTCTTATATTCTCTTCTTGCTTTTGCCCATGAGTGCTGGATTTGAAGTCACAGGACCTGGGTTCAAATCCCACACTTAGAATCTACTACCTGTGTAATGTTGACCTCTCTGTACCTCAGTTCCTCACTTATAAACTGTTACTGTTAGTTTTAGATGATTCAAAATTATATTTAAAAAAAGATAATGCTCACACATCTAGTATAAGCCTCAGGTTTCTGTCCCAAAAAAAGACATTTGTTCATCTTACTTATGCTTGGCAACCACTTTAAGCTCTGCTTTGAAGTTTCTTACAAAATATGTAAATCTTTGGGATAGAATACATGGATACTTTTGTAAGGCACTGCCCCAGCAACCATTGTAATCTATCATTTCTCTTCTTTTAAACAGGTCCTCTTACTTAATACCTTCATTTATTTGGTCCTCCTCACAATCTTCATCTCTCCTAAATATTTTATCTGAGAGACTTTCTTCACAAGCTAATTTCACCCTTTTTCCTTACACAAAAGCTATTTTTCTGCCTCTTTCAGCAACCAAACTATTCACATTCACAAAGGGGCAGTACCTTAAAAATCCTTGATTTAACAATGCTTCTTTATAAAGGAAGTCAATCCACTTTTTAAAAAAAATACCAAAAAAAAATTAAAAACTTTTATAGTAAAGTGAAGAAGAGTTGCCTCTCTATATATAATTCTTGGACAAAAGTACTTCAATAAACAGTTTTTATTAACCTCACTCAGTAAATGGTCAATGGAGCCCCAAACCAAGAAAATATATAATCTAGATAAATTTACTTTTTGCCTCTTTAGCTATCCTTTCTCTCTTGCCTTTTAGCTCCTTCCTTTACTTCATAACCCCATGCCCTCATCCATTCATTTGGAGACTTGTTCACTATCTGTATGGTGTTTAACAACAGTCAATGGACAATGTATTACATCTAGATATTTGGAATGGGGCCATAATAACCCACAAGCACACACACTCCAAAAACAAAGAGGTCTAGGAAAAGGGAACAGCAGTGGATCATAAGCCCTCCCTGAGGTGATGGCAATCAGAAGGTAGATTATTACAAAAGATAAAATTAGAAGTAGTGGTAGGAAGAATCGGGAAGGTGTATGCATTACTTCTCTGTTCTCTGTCAGAGAAGGGAGTGACTAGACACAGCTCTCTGCCTCCCTCTCCCTCATCTCTCTATGGCTTACTGACAAATTTTTTGAAACTTAAATTTATTTGGCATTTAGGTTTGGTTGTGAGACTATGAATTTTTACAGCCTCAACAAGAACTGCCATCTCCATCCCTGGAGGGAGAAACCAAAACATATGAAATCACAGAAGTGAAGTAAATATCTTGGTATCAGATAATGTGATCAGTGAAGCAAGGTATCAGTATATGATACATTGAATTATGTTGATAATGATGCAAAACACAATAAAGTACATTTTGGAAAAGAACAATTGTAACTTCTATGCTTCTACCTACTTCATCTTTCTTTGAAAAATAGACATGGACTGAACTTGTGATTTCTCACATATAGAAAACTCTGGGGTATATGAAAACACTCTCTTTATCAAGGCAGATCAGCACTTCCTCTGCCACTTGTGGTCTTTATGAGCTGGCTAGAGCACTGAGATGTTTAATGACTTACCCAAGGTCACATAGCCAGAATGTTTAAGACAGAGGAGAGACTTGAACCCAGTTCTATGTCCCCTATGCTGGAAGCTAGGTGGCACAGTGGATGGAGAAATAGGCCTGGAGTCAGGAAGACCTAAATTCAAATTAAGCTTCAGCTGTGTGACCCTGGGCAAGTCATGTGGCCTCAGTTTCCTCAACTGTGAAAGGGGGGAGGTCATAATAGCATCTAATTCACAGGGTTGTTGTGAGGATTAAATAAGATAATATTGGTAAAGCACTTGACACATCTCTTGACACAGAGTAGAAACTTAATAAGTGCTTATTCACTTCCCTCTCTCCCCTTCCACACTACCTCTTTTTAAATAAAGGACAATAATAATAACAACTCTGAGATCTATATATACAATCCTAGTTTTCCTCCTGAGCTCTAGGCATATTTCATCCAAAAATTGCCTATTGCCTTCTCAAACTAAACATGTCCAAAAGGGAATTCAGGATTTTTTTCCTAAAAAAACCCTTTTTATAAATTTCCCTATTACTGGTGAAGGAACTGACATCCTTTCAGTCCTCGTCTGGTAACTGCAGAGATCAGCACTTTAGCATGGTGCTTGGCACATAAATGTTGATTAATTCCTGACTATTGACTATCTTCTTCCTTGCTCCTGACTCTCATACATTCCACAAATCCAAGTAGTTGCCAAATCTTGGTTTGTTTGGTCTTTTTCCATCTTCACAGCATCTTTTGAATGTGTCTTCACTCCTCCCCCATTTTACTCACACAGTCACCAACCCTCCCACTTGGACTACCAAAAGAACCTCCTAAATGATCTTCCCTGACTTAAGTCTCTTATCACTTCAACCCATCATCCACAAAGTCACCAAAATGATTTTTCTAAAGTGCAGACCTGGCAGTGTCATCTCCCTACTCAGCAAACTAGTAGCTCCCCCCAACCCCTAAAATCAAATATAAATTCCTCTGGCCCCACCCCATCTGACTTCTTACACATTTCTCTCCTACACAGATGCTACAATTAAACCACACTGAACCACTTGCTATTGCTCACACACAACACTCTACTTCCTGTTGCCATATCTCTGCACTGCTATCCTCCATGCCTGAAATTCGCTCCTTCTTTATCTTTCCCTCCTACCTTCCCTGACTTCCCATCTTCTCAAGAAACCTTTCCCAGTCTGCCTTAGGCTGGTGCTTTATGTTGATTATTGTACACACACACACACAGAGGATATAACACATATACACATATAAGATATAAATATACACATAGATAAGATATAAATACATATATATATATATATATGTATGAGAGAGAAAAAGAACAAAGGAGTTTGTACATAGTTGTTTTCATGCTGTCTCCTCATTAGACTGTGAGTTCTTTGAGGTCAGGGACTACCTTTTGCCATTCTTTGTATATTTGTATGTGCTCAGCATTCAGTGCAATGCTTGGCATATAGGAAGTGCTAAGAAATGTTCCTTGACCCGACTTTCCATCCTTGACAAACACATCCTACTTCAAACACCATTAGTCCAAGTGACCTGTCCCATGCCCAGTCCTGCCTTTTTCCAGGTCTATCACCACCCAAATCCCCAGCCCTGACTTGAAAAACTTTAGATCATCTAATTTCAGGTTAGTCAGATTCCTCAAAAAGAAAAACAGCATGAGAATAAGTGTTTCATTTGGTAAATTGTCTCAATTCCACTCAAATGCCTATGGTTCTATGATTCTAGTCAGCAAGCACATAATATAATTTTTCAATGAGGCAAATCTGACTTTAGAGTAAGCCTACATAAAATACCCTCAATTAAATTTCAATTGAAAAGACATTTCCCTATGTGTGTTGATATCTTTTGTTCAGTCACTGTGTTAAGATAGGTCATTGATATAACCTTTCACAGAGTAAGTGATCATGGCCAGAGAATGTTAACTGACAATCAACTGATCTGTAAAGCAAAAAGAGCATTAGTTATTGATTTTGCAGATACAAGCCTTAAGAAGTATTTTTCCTGTACAAACACATATGTACATCCGAGTTTATATCATCATAGACACTTCTTCACAACTCTAATCTTTCACTTCTGATTGTTACTACCTATGGACTGAGACAATGGCTTGTAGCAGTGAAGACTCTAACTTGGTCTAATGCAGAATTATACCTAGCTTTGTACTATTCCTGAGACCAGTACAAATAGGCATTCCATAACCATGGTGATGATTCTGCACTCTGCCTGGCTTTTTTGCCATCTGCTGGGACCCACTCTCACATACTACTTAGTATGTGACATTGTCCATGCTTTATAAAGTGAATAACGTCAAGGTTTGCCATTCACTTGTGATATGACAAGTTTGAACCCAAGGGTCTTAAATAATCACAATCTTTTCACTTTCTAAAAGGGGTAAAAGAAATAAACATGCCATATCTACTAGGTCCCATCCCCATTCCATGGGGGTCAAAGAACTTTATGTTCTCTTTTACTCCTCGGTCTCCTATTTCTTATTCTATAATATCCTTCTTAAAAAAAATTTAAAACTAGCATAAGAAGAGATTGAAAATGACTTTTTTTTTTAAAGCAGATGAACAGAAAAGTCAGAAATTCAACATGGGCTTTCTCTTCTCTTCAAGCATATAAATCTCGCCACTTAATCTAAAAGTACTTTGATCTACCAAAAGACAAATAAAATTTTAAAAAAGACCAAAGATTTCAATTCCAGTCACTTCTTTTGACTCATATTTTTCCTTTATCCTTTTAAAAAACCTCTTATGGAACACTGTTCAGTTTTGCTTAATGGCTTCTCCATTCTATTTCAGAGAATCTAGTCAAGTGAAAATAAAGAGGTAGGGTGGGGGTAGGAGTGAGGCAAGAAGAGAAGACATTTTCTGAGCAAAGTACCTTTCTACTAGGGATCAAGGATTCCCCACTCCATAGTGTCCATTAGTGCCTCATGTAACAAATTATTTGAGGCCACCTCAAGAAAACCATTTGTTTCCAATTTATTCGTGGCCTCAGTAAGTGTTGCTGAAATCAAAAGAGAATAAAAGATTGCTGATGTGTATTGGTTCCTATCAACCTGCAGCCAGGGGAACAAAAGGGCTACTTCAGCATCCAGCATCCAACATCCAACAGGAAGGCAATTATTCACCATGAGCGAAAAAGGCGGTTCATGGCTGTACTGCCAAGAAATGACATATTCCAATGAATTCAAACCACCCTCCTCAAATTTTAGCATTCCATGGCATAAAAATAAACCCAAGGAGAAAGAAAAGTCAAGCTTGCCACCTACTGCCCAATGGCATAATTGTAAATGTTAGAATTTTATTCACAGTTTCATGCTATGACCCTTTTAAGAACTAGAAAATGTATATACATATGTATCTAAATATATATTCAGGTATATATATTTTCCACCATAATGCCTATTTATTTTAGAAGTTCTCTGTCTCCCAAAGTTTTAACAGAACAGCATTTCAAACTATATCAAAACCAATTACAATGAACATGCCTCTTTTAAATAAAAAGAAATGTTCTAAAACTACTACATGTGCATGATATATATGTGATATATATATATATATGTGTGTGTGTGATATGCCACGCATATATATATATATATATATATGACAAATATCTGGTCAATGGAAGTAGAGCATCTACTTAGAGCATCTAGGCTAGGGAAAAATTCCTTTTAAAATGTGCCAGTGGTGTCATGTGTTCTCAAAATCAGTTGTCATTCTAGATGATAGGGATTAAAAAATCTACCTCCTGACAAGTGCAGATTTTTCATATCTAAATATTAATAGATTCAGTGAAGTTTATATAAAATCTATCATAGCAAAGTTTCCCAACTTTCTAAAGATAGGCTTCACTATATTTTTAAAATAGCAGCAAAGTCAACTGAAAAATGCTGCAACAATTTCACCATCATATGACCCTAAGTTGCTGAACATGATTTAAACAATTTTAAATATGCTCAGTATAGGCTCAGTACAAATTTATTCTGTGTTTAGTCTTTGTGTGTGTGTATGTGTGTTCGTATTAATTTGTTCCAAGACAATATGATGAATAATAGGGTAGCTGACATTGGTTGTAATAACTCTGACTTTATTTTCCAGTTAAGGATATGCATTGTTATCCTTTATTTTATCACTTAATATTAATACGATGTATATAGTTTGGAGGGGTGGATGTATACATCAATAAATTTTTCAGAAAAAAAAACTTCAGAATTACTTTAAAAATATCATTCATATATATGAATTCAAGCCAAAATATTTTATTATGATAATTTTTTTCTGTTTATCTTTTGATAAACAATGGGAAGCAAGACTGTCAAGGTCAGGAATCCTGTCACTTTGTCAGTATAGGAAGTCCCAGTGTGATAGCTCCCTCTACCAATGAAGATTGGTAGCATCTGTAACTTGAGAGAGATGCTTGTGACATGCCCCTATGGCCATAAAGGTAGCATGTGTCAGAGGCAGGAGCTACACATAGGTCTTCCTGGATCCAAGACCAGTTCTTCATTTCCTACACTAGGCTTCCTTCACCTTCTAATTGAGAATAAAAAATTAAAGAAAATAAATTTCTTTAGCTCTCCTTTGAGTACATATACATGAAATAGTTTAGGTGTGTCATATCTGCCAACATTCAATGGATTAGGTTTGCAAAACTATTTCTGTAATTATTATCCTCTAGGCTAGCAGCTCTCAAAGCATGGTTGAGAAATACCTGGAAGCCCCCCAAGCTATTTCAGGAAGTACATAAGGTAAAAAACTATTTTCATAATAATACTAAAATGTTTCGATTTTTAATATGGTAAATATCAACAGATATAACCCACATAAACAAAGAATCCTCCATAATTTTTAAGAATGTAAACAGGTCCTAAGATCAAAAAGTTTGAGAACCCTGCCCTAGGCATTATGCCTATAATTTGGATTACTGCCATTAGAAGAACAATAGTTCATGTTTTTTCTCTACCTTCTTCCCTCCACCTAGCTAAATTACACACTTCCTTCAAGGCTCAGTTTAAATTTTATCCAATTACCTTCCTCATTAAGTCTAATACTCTTTTGGCCACATAAGTCAGCAATTAATTCTATACTGTCTTGTATATTGTGGTATAATAGACAACGTTCATAACTTGGCATTTAAGGCTCTTCACAATAAGGCTCTTAACTCTATGAATAGGAGCTAGTTGAAGGTTAGAGAAGGAATTGTTGTTGTTGAGTTGTTTCAATCGTTTCTGATTGTGACCCTACTTGGGGTTTCCTTGGCAAAGATAATGGAGTGTTTGCCCTTTCCTTCACCAGCTCAGGAGACTGAGGCAAACAGGGTTAAGTGACTTGCTGAGGGTCACAAACTAGGTATCTGAGGAGGGATTTGAAATCACATCTACCTGACTACACCTGATCCACTTAGCTGCCATTGATACTCACTATAGAAGGAATTATAACTCTATAAATTAATAGCAAATTCCAGGATCTCTTCTTCCAGGTGAATTCTCAGTATGAATGACAGTCACAATGCAATACAATCATATGAAGGTTTTATGAGACTATAAGCTTACTCACCTATAAACTGGAATTTTCAACAACCTCAGTTATTTAGGGAGGTACAATGTTGCGCTGCAGATACAGAACAAAATGTGGAGCCAAGAGAAACCAACTTAAAATCCTTCCTTAGCCACTCACTAGGTGTGCAACCTGAAGCAGATCACTTTACCACTCTCAGGATCGGTCTCTTCTAGAAAGGGGGCTTAATAATAGTACCTATCTCACAAGATTGGTATAAGGATCAAATGAGGTAATAATATATGCAAGATTTTTTGGAAAGCTATATAAATGTGAGCTCTCTTATTTTTAAAGTGAGCTAAACAATTTCAGTAGTTATTAATAATGCACTGTTATCACTGGCTTTGAATATAAAGGGGTTCCTTTTGAGATTTTCTAGATGTGTATAAGTTGATTATGTGGTACTTCATAAGAGACCAAAATAGAATGCAGCTACCTGATTTTATCATACCACTGCACAATAAACTCTCTAACGCATTCTATCAAAGATATTAAGGACTCAAGTTTATCTAAAATACACATGATGAAATTAAGAAATTTTGTACCATATTTAAGTTAGTGTCATAAAATTCACATAGAAAAATATAATAATAGTGATAACAACTTCAATGTGTATAATACCTTGAAGTTTACAAAGCACTTTCCTCACAATAATCCCCATAGGTAGCACAAGTATTATTATGCTTGCTTTAAGGACAAGGAAACTGAGGTTTTGAGCATTTGACTGACTTGCCCTTTTTTTTTTTTTTTTTTGGCATGTCAGAATTAAACCCTCATTTCCTAATTTTAAGTCAAGTGCTCTTCCCACCACTAGGGGTATTTCAAGTTCTATTTTTACCTTGTATTTTATTTATAGCTTGTTGAAAAAGTTCATCAGCTCTAGTTTTTAACATGTCATCTTTCAAAACCTTGAAGCATCCTTCAAATTAAGAAGCAATGTTGCCTTTTTTAGAAATCCAATTTTAAAAATAAGTCTGTCTTTGCTCCTTCAAAAGACAATTAAAGATGTGAATGTGCAAGTCACAGAAAAGAGAAAGAAAAAAGAACAAGGAGAAAAAAATACTTCATGTGGGAAAAAAGAAGGAAAAAATCACCATGATTTTTTGTCCCTAGAATAAAGGATGGTAAGCAGAGGGGGCTTCCTTTCAAATTTCTTCCCTTAAAATAACTTACATCCAAATATTCTCAAAATGTCTGTACCATCTTCCTGTTTGAGTTAAAAACATCCTTTATAAAAATATAATTAGGAAGGATTCAATGCTTGATAATGAGACTTGGTACAAATTTAGAAAGTGTGATGCTTTCCTTTCAATGCTGTCCATCAAGTTTGCAAATACCAGCATTTGGCAAGATAGCAACATGAAGGAAATAAATAAACCAAGCTCCTTGGAAAGAAATAATAATGATGAAAATATCAACACAGAACAAAAATAAGGACATTTCTAAATCCTGCATCTGTGGGAGATTGGATGATTGGTAAAAATATCCAAGGAAATGAAACATTCAGCATCAGCAACTTGTTCTAATAAAGTGTCTGCACTGTTTTGCCATTTTTGTCTTTTAGAAAAGAGGAAGAGTAATGATTAAATTAAAGCAGGCTTTAGTTTGCTTGATATAGAACTCAGTCAATTGCTAGTGATTGACTTTGAGACCTTATGTATTAACTTTAAGTGAAAATGAAAAGTGTCAATATTTCAGTTCTTTAAATTTTCTTTTTATTTTGGTTCTAAACTTCAACATTAACTTAGGCTGCAAACTTTTACCCTCATTTTGGTGAATGATGAAACACAAAAACATATCAAAAATATAATAGAAAAAATGTAATCAGTCAATTCATATTTATTAAATACCTATTACTTGTCAAGCACTTGCTAGACCCTGGTACAGGGCTCTGGGTCAGGAAACGTAACTTCTCATTTCAGTTCTGCCACAAACTATTTGTTTGACCTTAGACAAATCACCTCTCTCCTCTCTGGTCCTCAGTTTTCTCATATATAAAATGGGGAAAATGGATCAAATAACCTCTAAGATCCTTTCAGCTATAACATTCTGTGACTCTGACTTATACTAACCACAAATTCAAGGCATTCTATAATGCTTATTTTTCAGATGCTATGCTATTACATTATTGTAAAATTTACTTCATCTTATCTTTGTAGGCCCAGAACTTACCACAATGTCTTGCAAATAGTAGGCATTAAATAAATTCCTATTGCATTTGAGAGCTGTTATTTCCAAATAATGAGCAAATTCAAAGAGTTAAGCAGTACCTATGTGGTAGAAGTGATGGAAGTTTTATTCCTAAAAAAGGAAAATACTTGACAGTATTTTTGTATGACTGACCCATACATGAATATAATTAACATCATGCTTCATTAACATGGGCATTCTGTCAACTGGTATGAAAGGCAACCTTTCTTATTCTGGTTGGTTTTCATCCATATCTTTTCATAAATCCTCCATAAAATATCCTTCCAAAAGTGTTTGGTTCCTCAACATTTCTAAGGTAAGCAATGAAGCACTTGGGCTGTTTTTATCTATCAATACTTATTGCCTTGAAAGGGAATAATTACAAAAGCAACTGAAATTTATAGAAAAGGTTTCAAAGCAAAGCATTTTATTTACATTATTTCACTTATAACACATAGTCACCCCTATGGGGTAGGTACTGTGTATTATTATATCCATTTACAGGTAAGGAAAATGCAGCTCAAAAAAGTTAAATGACTTACTATTGGCTATATGTATATATATATATATATATATGTGTGTGTGTGTGTGTGTGTGTGTGTGTGTGTGTGTGTGTGTGTGTG
>NW_027187359.1:15599408-15602278 GCF_028583685.1 Petaurus breviceps papuanus | reverse complement strand
GTGTGTGTGTGTGTGTGTGTGTGTGTGTGTGTGTGTGTGTGTGTGTGCGTGTGTCACACACACACATATCAGAGGAAGGACCTGAATACATTTCTTCCTAATTCTAGGTCCAGAACTTTATCCACTACAACACAGGACAGCAGTTGCATCAATAAAAGGGAGATTCAAGGGCAATTTCCCTCTATCTGCTTTGAACCTATTAAGCACTTACTGTAAGAGAGACCAACAGATAGACATATATTGGAATATCACAGAGAGTATATACTTCCCCTGTATATTTTAATTCTTCTAGCCATAAGTCTATGTGATTCCACTCTGCGAATGTTCATTTAGTTCTCAAATAATGAACAATCTGTGATACAGTTTGTTCAGATACTGAATGTCTCCAGTGCTTTTCAATTTCTTTGTTTTGACCATAGACAATGGAGTAGAGACTAGCTACTTAGTTTTTAAAGTGCTTCAAGGCCATTGTTTCTGACATCAACATTTAGTTTAAACCTTGTACAAACCTAATTTATATCCTTACTGCCAAACAGAATAACATAATAATGATTTATTTTCCTTTTCAGAGGTACCTTGAGTTCAATTTAATTCAGCTGGGTATTTAATACCATTCCAATATTTACTGGGTATCTAATACTATCAATAAGGCTGTAGTTATAAAATGGCACCAAACAAAGCACTGGACCTGGATGATAGTACAGCTAGGTGCTAATTAGTGCAAAAAACATCTCCCCCAAGAGTAATCTCATATATTTGGATTCACACTATTCAGAGTTATAAGTATATAAAACATAGTAATTGGTTATGGTCAAATGGAAACATTCAGTGTGACAAATAATGTGACCTCTTCAGAGGATTTATTACTCACACTAATTGGGACCTAGCTGTGACAGCAATAACATATTTATATAATTCTTCATGATTAAGAAACACTTTCTATACATTATCTCAATTGATTCCCATTTTAAAGCTCAGTCATCTGAAATTAGTCATCAGCACTTAAGAGAGGATATAAAGCCAGCCTAAGAGGCATGAAGACTTAGGTTCAAGTCCCATCTCTGACATAAACTGGTTGTGGTTAACCTTGGGCAAATCCCTTTTACTTTCAGTGTTCACAAGTATCTCTCTAAGACTATAAGTTGCAGAACAGGTATAGGTCTGCATAGGTGGAGGAGTTTCCTTACCACAAATTTCCCATACCAACAAATCACATGCCATGAACCCTACCAAAAACCAACCAACAAAAAACCCTGAAATTTAAAGCAATTTAAGTCTTATCCAACCTACCCAAAAGCATAAGTTTAAGCAAATACTCAAACTCCAGTTTTCTGACTCTAAGACTAGTACCGTGTTTCCCCGATAATAAGACACTGTCTTATTATTTTTTTTTGGACAGAAAAACACCAGAGGGCTTATTTTCAGGGGAGGGCTTATTTTAATTGAACATTGACAGCAATTTTAATAAACAGGTAAATGTGAAAAAAAAATGTACCTTTATTCAATAAGCAAATCACTGGGGAAGAACAGGATGATGCGCTCACTGCTGCAGCTCTGATTGGATGCAGCTCGGAGCGCGGCGTGCATTTCATGGGGGGGGAGGGACTGTGCATACAGAGGCTACCGTAATGTAGCATGTAGCGCAGGGGATCACCTTCACTACAGTAGCAATCTCAATAGGGCTTATTTTCGGGGGAGGGCTTATTTTAGAGGAATCTTACACAGTACGGGGAGGGCTTATTTTCGGGATAGGTATTATTATCGGGGAAACACGGTATTCTTTCTATCATGTTATGCTGGAGGACTTGGAGGACTCCAAATAATAACCCTCTCTCTACTTCTCTGTATTCGTGTCATCTTCTCCCAACAGAACTTTGGCTCCCAAGGAAGAGACTTCTGGTTTTTTTTCCTTGTAGCACCTAACATGGAGTCTGATACAGAGTAGGCATTTGATCAGTGTTTGTTTATCAGCTAACTGCATATTTTCAAGTTAGCAAAGCACTTTATATACCTCATCCCATTTGAGCCTCACCATAGACTTGTGAAATTTAGGCTCTTCACACTTTGATACTATTTTAGAAATTAAGAAAGTAGGGTTCAGAGGAATTAAATTTCTAAATGGCCTCACCTGTTTTACCATGTGTTGGGAGCAAGAGGCAAATCCAGAACTCTCTTGATACCATTTCCAGATCCCCTTCCTCACTCAAGCAAACAACCTCAGAATGAAATGAAGGTCTGATGCTTAGCAAGCCACTTGACCTCCTCTGAGTCTCACTTACCTCTGAGTGATAAAAAGAGATATTTTATGGAAGATTTATGAAAAGATATGGATGAGAACCACCCAGAGTAATAAAGGTTGCCTTTCACACCAGTTGATAGAATGCCTGTGCTAATGTGTTAATGAAGTTGTAGACAGATTCATTTTACCAAAATGAGAACTCTTCTTGGACAAGGATTCATTCAATAATTAATGGTCTTTTTTCTGTAACAATACTAATCTATTTTTTACTTCTAACAACTAAAACTTTTTTTTTCAGAAAGCTTCACTTCCAAAATAGTTTTAATTCATATGATGAGTCAGTATATCATAGTGGAAATTGGTTTTGAGTGGAAAATGACCTCTGCCATTTATTAGCTGTTTAAGTTACAAACACTCTAAGCCTCAGTTCTCTGACCTTATAATAAAATGTGAAAAATCAATCTTTCAACAGCATTTATTAAAAATCTCCTATGTACCAAGCACCATGCAGGAGATTGGAAACACAAAGACAAACATGAAATATTACCTGCCCTTAAGGAATATGTGTTCTATCAGGGGAGACAGTATATATATATATATATATATATATATATATATATATATATATATA
>NW_027187359.1:15535814-15599008 GCF_028583685.1 Petaurus breviceps papuanus | reverse complement strand
ATATATATATATATATATATATATATATATATATATATATATACACAAAATAGTGAAAAGGTAAATTGAGGTAGGAAGATGATGGGACTAACTGTCGTGGGAATGAGGAAAAACTTCACATAGAAGGTATAGCTTTGTAGTTTTAATAAGCATTAAGGCTATTATGAGGACCAAATGAAAATGTGGGCTGAGTAATGATTGATAAAGTTCTACACAAATGTAAAGTATTATTGTGGAATTACCTAGTGTTATAGAATCTCAGAGTTGTATGGGGTCCTTAGCAGTCATCTAAAAGTCCAGTCCACAAAAAAAAATGCCTCCTCTAAAATATAGGCAACAAGTTATCATCTAGCCTTTACCAGAGAACTTCTGGCCAATGGGGGGGGGGGTGCTATTTCTATATGTCAGATGTTTCTCAGTGAAGTTTTTATCTCTTTGGGTCATTCTTAACAGACTCTGTTTCCTGCATGCTGATGCTGGAAAAATACTGGGGAAGGATTTTAAGCATATGGAATGAGTTTAAATGGTGGTGTCCATAAGGAAGAGCAGAATGCTTTAAGAAATTTTCTGTTAAAGTATTCTGCCCTTAACAGACGTCACCACATAAACTTACAAAATAAGTTAACAGGAACAGAAGCCCACAGCAGAGATAAAGCACATGGAAGACCATGGTTTACATGATATTAAATTACTACACTTGACTCTTTTCCATGGAATCTGATATCCAAAATGGAATGTCAACCAACCTACTGTGGGGTACCTATGATTGTTCATTCCATCAGGAAACTGAAAATGGATACTGTAACCTGAATGTGAAAGATAACATGGTCCAGCATTATATAGACAAAGTATATAAGGAGTTACAAGCTTGCTTACTTCATAATTATATCATTTATTTGCATTGATTTTATCTTCTAGAATCTTTTGTGTGTCATTTCTTTATGTTCACAATATCCCAAGGTGTGTAATGGAGTTGGAGGGTGAGAGAGAAGATGATTCATACCAGATAAAATAACTTAGTGGGCCTTGATTTGTATGAGGCCATAGCAAACTACCTTTTTCCCAAAGAAATAAAACAACCATCTTCCCAATAAATTTCAGGATGCCATGAGATGATAAAAACAGAAGTCATCTAGCATGAAAAAGAGGCACTGGCTAGGTATGAGCTGTCCGGATATAGTTGACATCACTGCACTGAGTGAAAACAGACTTTCTCACAAAGGATGACTCAAGGAGAAAGAGGCCAGATATGGGGAAAGTTTTTGCTCTCTAGAGTTGCAAATATCATTTTTGCAAGTAACTTACCTGTATCAAATACCCAAAATCTGCCAAGAGACATTAATGACCAAAGGATGGTCCTATGAGTCCCATTTAAGCAAAAGTGCTATGTTCCTTTGTTTCCCACCTGAAACCTATCAGTGAGAAAGAGAAGAATCTAGAAAAATCTGGACATTTCATCACTACAGGTATCTAAAAATAAATTTCTACTGGAGGAGTTTAATGCATATGTGAGTAGTTACACTAACAGGAAGTGAAAAATAATCATGGCTTTCAGAACCTATATGGATGTAATGAAATACTATTGTATTGTATAAGAAATTATAAAAAAGATGTGTTTAAGGAAAGTTTGGAAGAACTATATGATCTGATGCAGAATGAATTGAGCTGAACAAGGAAAATAATTCAGGCAGTAACTTTGTTGTTCTTGTTCTTCTTTGTCCTTCATTCTCAAAGAGGGCCAATGATATCAGAAAGGTGATATGACTTACAAGTGAAGTGGCGTTAAATGAGACAGGACTGTGTAAACACAGTCACCAGCCTTACTTTCTCCTCCAGAGCCATCTGGGTCCAGGGCCAAGATATAGAACAAGACAACAGGAGATGGTCTCAGATGCAGTGCACCTTGGACTTTTTAAATTAAAATCTTTACCAGGTCTCAGTTTGACTGAAGCAACATCCATTCAGTGATTAAGGCTAGGTAAGAAAAAAGACAAAGAATGGCCTCTTCAACATAGTGAAAACAAATTCAATCTGGGATGGGAAGACCCTCAGGCTTTCTGACCAAAATGGAAACAATTGCCATTTACAGTCATCAGAACCCAAAGACTGAGTGAGATTTAGGCTAGGACCTTTTTTCATCCAATCAATGAGAGCCAGAGTGATCTGTGTTTAAGGCATGGTACTTAAAAAAGAAATCTAGCTAGTAAACTCCAAGATATCTTGCAAGGTTTCAGTGATCAATATATCTATTCCTTTGGGCAGAGCACAGGTAAGGATATAATTCCCTATGTGAACAGAGGGAGAGGAAGAAGAGGAGGAAGGGAGAGGAGGAACAAGGGAAAGAAGGAAGAAGGAAGGAAGGAAGAAAGGAAGGAAGGAAGGAAGGAAGGAAGGAAGGAAGGAAGGAAGGAAGGAAGGAAGGAAGGAAGGAAGGAAGGAAGGAAGGAAGGAAGGAAGGAAGGAAAGAAGGGAGGGAGGGAGGGAGGATAGCATCATAAAGACAAGCAACTTTGATGGACCTAAAAACTCTGATCAATGCAATGATCAATTGTGATTCCAGAAGACTGATGATGAATAATGCTACCCAACTCTTGTTAAAGAAGCAATGGATTCAACACTCTAAATGACATTTTTTTACATACACAAAGTAATCATATGTTTTGCTTGACTTTGCATATTTTTATAAGAACTTTTTTTTTTCTTACCAATTGAAGGGAAGGGACGAGGAGGAAAAATGCCTATTAAGTGAAAAATAAAATCAAGCAAAACATAAAAAACTATATTGTTGCCATTTTCTCCTGCTTTTGTGATTATTCCAAGAATTAGTTATCATCAATAACACATTCTACCCACTGAATAACAAGATCTCTATGATGCACTCAAAATCTAATTAATAATATAACTCACATTTATATAGCATTTTGATGATTCAGTCAATATCTGCCAGTAATACATGAATGACTAATATCTGCTACAATTCAAGACAACTGAAATGTTGTCTTCTATATCCCACATTTCCTGTCCCCCCTTTCCATTACTAATGTTAACTCCTGACATAACTGCACAGTGCTTTGTATGTACTCATATGTGTACATGTTGTACACACCCACCCCAGTAGAATGTAACATATCTAAGAGTAGAGATTATTTCAGCTTGTCTTTGTGTAGTCGGTGCCTACCAGGTTCTTGCACATATGAAGCACTCAATAAATATTTGATGAATTAAATTTAATTGAAATGAATCACAAGTAATACAGATAGACGTTTTAAGGAAGTCAGCACCATGAAGAACAGTCAAGTTCCATAACTCAGAGACATACTTCTCAAATGGCATGCAATCATGGAGGAAGGTGCTACTCAGGCTTTATAGAGTGATAAAGAAAGGGACAAAAAAATGACATAGTGACTTCTTAAAAAGAACATGAGCAGTGAGACACTGCACCATAGGATGCAAGTTTAATCTCTACTCTGCCTGTGTGACCTTAGGCAAGTCACTTAAACCAACAACTCTACACCTGAGTTTTCTCATCTTATCAGTAAAATGAGGGTAGTAAGAGTACATAGCCTCAGAAGTAACTTTCAGCTCTGTATCTGAGATCCTATTATCTGTAAAATGAGGTTAAAATGGATGACCTCTATGGTTTCATCCAATTCTAAATCTATAATCCCATGATCACCAACTACATTAAGTGTCTTTGCTAGCACTAAAGTATTTTACAGTGGACATGAGCACTGCTGGACAGCAGACATGAAAAAACAGGGTGAAATGTTCAGTCTTTTGTGCTTCATTCACCAAAACACTTCATATTTTTCATAGACTTTCTATCTGGTAACTACAGAAGCAATTCTGGTTGCCCTGAAAGAGTTACCAAAATGCTGAGTCTATTGAAAGATGGTATGCATGGTGTAATGGCAGAGATGATGGCACCTTGCCCAATCTATTGTCCATGATTAATGCATATCTGTATCATAATGTATAATCACTGTGAACAAATCACATTTTATAGATGAAGGATCTGAAACAGTGACTTATCAAAGTCATAAATGTTACCAAGAACAGTGCCATGACTAATACATTTGTGACTGACTAATCTTACATTCTTAACCAAATAACACCACTGTCACAAAGAAGACACTGTCTACTCCCAGACATAAAAGTTGAATTGTTGTTCAGTCTTTTTTCATTCATGTCCACCTCTTCATAATTTCATTTGGGGTTTTTGCCATGTCTTTCTCTACCTCATTTTACAGAGGAGGAAACTGAGGCAAAAAGGATAAGTGACTTGCCCACAGTCACACAACTAGTAAATATCTGAGGCCAGATTTGAACTCAGGAAGATGAGTCTTCCTGACTCCCAGCCCAGTACTCTATGCACTGTACCACCTAGCTAAAAATTTGTGCAAACAATACGTGTAAACAAGGATTTTATAGTAGATGAAATTATAGCAGATAATTTTGATGTCTAGTACACATGGTTCATCTTACAAATTATTCCATTGTTTACTTTTCAAAATATTGAAGAAAAAACAAAATAACAGGAATACCAATAACATATCTGATGTTTAAAGCAAAGTTAAATTCAAAATTGTTGTCTGTTTTTTAAACTTGGAAAAATGATGCAAGGATGATGTCTAGTTACGATGTTTCTGAAATCATATGTTTTTTCAAGGACACAAAGACTATATTGAGGTTTCAGTACATGTATTACCATTATTCTTAATTATAAGAGTTAGAAATACTCACCACTGGGTTCTTTTAGATCCAAATTACTGTATATGAATATAGCTGATCTTTGACTTACAAAGACTGAACTTAGAAATTTCACATACACTTCAACAGTTGGTCTACCACAACTTCCCTGAGAAGGGGGTTGAGGGGTGACTTGTATTTTAACATCGCTGCATTCCACCAACTGCCCTGGATGCCACAGAATGTATTTTCTCATAGAAACAACATTAAAATGAAGGGCAGAGGGGAACAATTCCATTTTAATTCTAGTTCACAAAAGTCATTTCTAAGTCATAATGTAACTAAAACAGAAGTGAATTCATTTTTTAATGTTCTTTTTATTAGATAGAAGCAACAGAATTTGAGTGCCCTCAAGTTGCTAAAATTAAAAAGGAAGGCCTTCAGCATCATAGATATTTCTTTCAAAGAGAATTTATAGGAAAACACAAATGAGGATGGCATTTCTGCTTATTTTAAAAAATAGAAGGAAGTGACAGGAATATTATGGATGTGAAACATTAAGTGAACTTTTTTTTTTACTTTACTTTTACATCAAAAATTTTTTTTTACTTTAACTGTTTTACTTTGTTACAAGAGACCTCTCACAAAATGGGAGTAATCTGTAAATGTTTGTAATGTAAAAACAAAATGCATCAGTAAAATTAGGTGGGAAAAGGCATAAGATAAAAAGAAATGAAGTAACTTCAGCGGAGGGAGTACTCACATCAATAAAATTGTGAATCTAACAAAGTACCAAGTAGTTGCAACAAAGATAGAAACAAAGGAGAAAGAATAAAAGAGGAGGAAGAAAACGTGTGGAAAAGGAAAAAGTGACTGAGAACCAGAAGATCAAAGGAGGAAAACAAGAGGAAGAATAAGAGGAAGAGGACGACTTCATCAGGTAGTAATAGCTGATAGGTTACCTCAAAGGGGAAGCAGAAATTAATTTCAGTTACATAGACTTTTCAGCTAAATAGACTTTTGCAGGCTAATTAGATATTTAATATGTAATGACCATACACAATGTTGTTCATAATGGAAAATGTATTCCAAGTTGCAAATAATGAAATGGCAAATGAACTTTTAGAACACAACTTATTTGTAAATTACAACTTATTTGTAAATTGAGTGCTTCCTACATTTTAAACTGAAATAAATGATGGATGATTAGAAAAATCCTGCATGCCACTATCCATGAAGGATAAATAATCAATAAAATTTATGGTTTTGAAAATATCAATTTAGAAAGTTATTTTTAGTACTCTTATTATTAAAGCCTTCTGATCCCACCGGGGACCTAGATGTATTATATATTGTCTTACCAAATATCCCATTTTGTACTAAAGATTACTTGCCAAAGCTATTAAAAAAACATGTCCCTACAAATAGAAAGCATGATCATTTACCAAAAATGGGTCAGCATGGCAACCAGAAAGTAAACATGATATTAATAAAAGATACACTTAACCTGGCACTGAGGTCAATAAGAAATTATCTCTTCCCAAAAACTAACTTGTACTTGAGATACCAACAGAGCATAGAATTTGTGTTTCCAAGATGCGTTTGTAACCAGGAAGCACATCATGATCTCTTCTCTCTCAAATTGTTGCTTGCCACAAGGGCAGGAGCAATGGATTATGATTCACAAAGACAGGGAAAGCAGATGCCCAGTTCCTGACCATCACCATGATTTTCAGTCTCTTGCCTGATCAGAGAGTACTGGGAAGCTCAGGGTAGTAGTGGTATTTCCTTCTTATTTTTGGTGGGGGAGGGAGGGAAGAAGAAGAAAGGAAGCATCAGAAATCAGAATTCTGCTCTCTCTCTCTTAACAAAACATCATTACTACCTGGAGTAAGCAGTACTTGAGAGAAAGAGAAATAAGAAGGCAGCTGGGTCTTGATTATACATATTTATAGTAGCACTTTTAAGTAATGTGACAAGTATCTTCATTACTTTTATAATTTCTTTATAAAGATGACTTTTTCTACAAGTCAAGTAAAATCAGAAAGCATTTATTAAGTACCTACTATGTGCCAGGTACAGTACCAAGAGCTGGAGAATAAAGAGAAAAAAAACAAAAACATCCCCTGCCCTCATGGAGCTCAATCTAATGGGGGGGAGGGAGGGGGAGGCGGGAAGAAAACATGCATGCAACTATATACAAACAAGACATATAAAGGATAAATTGGAGATAATCTCAAAGGGAAGACATTAACTTTAAGGGGGATCAGGAAAGACTTCTTGTAGAAGGTGGGATTTTAGCTGGGACTTGAAGAAAATCATGGAAGCCAGGATGTGGAGGAGGGGAGGGAGGATTCTATTCATGGGGACACTGAGTGAAAGTGCCCGAATCAGGAGATTGAGTGTCTTGTGTGAGGAACAGCAAGGAGGCCAATAGGCCAATGTCATTGGATCACTGAGTACGTGGGAGGAAGTAAGGTATAAGGAGACTGGAAAGGTTGGAGGGGGGCAGATTATGAAGGACTTTGAATGTCAAACACAGGATTTTATATTTGATCCTGAAGGTGATAGGTACAGAAATATACATCAGATATTTAGAGAGGGATGTGTGTATGTGTTTGTGTGGGGGGTGGAGGGGTGGAAGTGGGGATGGGGGTGGGAGTGGGTGTGTGTGTGTGTGTGCTGTAAAGAAGGAAATTAAATGTAAGAGACAGTTAAGAGCAAAGTCAAAGGAATAAAGCATATTGTACATGACAGATCACAGGCTCATACAACAAGGGTTAGAAGGGAACTCAGATGCCAGCAAGTCCAAACCCTTTCATTTTGCAGATGGGCAAACTGAGGCCTAGAGAAGTAAAATGACTTGCCCAAGGTTACACAGATACAAGAGTCAGAAGTGAGGGTTAAACTCATGTCTAACTCCAAAGCCAGTGGTGCTCTTCCCACTGAATCATGCTGCCTCCCCCAATCTTGGGAAATACTGCAAAAAGAACAGTAACCTTGAAGTCATTCCAAAGAATATATTAAAAGTATAATTAATACATTATTGAATAGGGAATTCTGGGGGAGGGGAGGGAAGTAAATAAAGCTTACTGTGAATGCATCTGTTGAGAGATTCCTAGTGAAGTCTTCGGCTTTAGAGTCAAGGTCATCTGAGCCACGGGGCTGACTCTCTGTGCAATCTCCACCTTCTGAGATGAAGGATGCTGTACAGCCTGCTCTGGGATGATCCATGAAGAAGGCCCAGGGCCCTGACTGCCAGAGGCAGAGGTGGAAGAAGTATCTTGCATGACTATATTCTCACAGGCCTTGCCTTTGGTCCCTGGTTTGCAAACACACAATTGGGGTCGAAGACACATCCCTCCATTTTGACATTGTGGGATGCAGTTGGCTATAAAAATAAATTAAAAGACATACCTTTAAGACAAAGGGCAATCAATATGTCATTAATCTTTCCTAAATCTCTGTAACAGGTGGTTAATCCCTAAGAACCCAAAGTAAGACATATGCAGAAATAAAAATACTAAAAACCCAACATCATGCCCATATCAATGTCTTTTTTGACAAAAGTTTTCAATTTAATACACTGTCAGTTATTTTTTCTCATGGAAAATTTATTCTGTTGATTGTAAAAGCTTAGAATAAAACCTTGGAAATCATCTAATATAGCCCTTTCATTTTAAATGAAATTATATCCCAAAGATTTGCCAAAATTTACCCAGCTAGTCACTGGCAGAACCAGAATTTAAAATTTAGGCCTCCTGATTACCAGTCTGCTAATATTTCTATTATTTCTGAAATGGTTCTAGATTTGGGATCAGAAGGCTTAAGCTTTAATCCTGAATACTGCTTAATACCTGTGTAACTTCGGTCAAATTACTCAACTTTATCTGGACCTCATTCCCCTCAAATATAAAATAAGAGAACTGGATGAGCGATGATCACTAAGGCCCCTTCCATTCTAAACCTATGCTTTGATGTCATAAGAAAGTCCATGAGAAAGTATCCCAGGTACCAAAATTCACTTTACAATCAAATTGTTGAATGCTTCTGTTCTACAAAGTTATCTGTACCCTTTAACATTTTATTGCATTGCCATATTGATGGTCTTCAGTACTCAACCAGGACATGTAAAGGATATATCATGCATGGATTTCCATATTTTTTCTAGATCCCCAAGTGGCATTAAGTCATTTTAAATGATTGTGTGGAACTAGAGAAGTGACTAAAATATATAAGCTTCTCCTAAGCTCGAGACATGCTCAGCTCAGTCTTGGATTAAAAAAGAAACTCTGCTGTCTTGTCCTAACCCCACCACTGAACTCCATAAATCTCACAACAAATGAATTAGCCTCCTAACTCAGTCCTAGTCTACAAACCAAGCATAAACTAGACTGGATCGGAAAATAAGGTCCCTTTCCTTCGGCAAGATCATATTTTACTGAGGAATCAGACAGCTGAGATGTAGAACAACAAACAGTAACAATAACAACAAAAACAACTAGCATTTGTTTTTGTTGTTTATTCTTTTCTCAAAGAGGCTCAATGACATCATGGGGGTGATGACTTGCATATGAATTGGATTAAAATGATGCAGAGCTGTGCAAAATCTTCTGCCTTACTCTCTCCTCCAGAGCTTTAAAGTTTGCAAAGCACTCCACATGCATTAACTCATTTGACACCCACAACTGTGGTGTAGATGCTCTTATAAGCCTTTTTTACAAATGAAGGAACACTGAGGCCCACAGCCCCAGTGACTAAGCACTGGAGACAGGAATGGAATTCATCTTCCTGACTCACGTCCCATGCTCTATCAAGCTGCAATGGCAAAGCACTGCTTTAAACCAAAAATGCCCTTTAAAGAGAGTGATAATAGTAATGATAAGAATAACAAGGCTGACACTTTGCCTCATTTTCCAATAAAATGATGTCAAATACCTACCATTAGAAGTGATAGGAGATTGAATTTAAACGCTAAGAAAAAGAACACTTAAATATCTTAGGCAATTTAGAAAACTGAAATCAAACTTTTAAAAAGTGACACAGGGGCTGCTAGGTAGTGCAGTGAATAGATCACCAGCCCTGGAGTCAGGAAGACTGAGTTCAAATACAGCCTTAGACACTTGACACTTACTAGCTGTGTGACCTTGGGCAAGTCACTTAACCCCAATTGCCTTGCCTTCCCCCCTCCAAAAAAATAAGTGACACAGCAAATTTTGACCTCCTCATTCATGGGAGACAGGACTAAAGGCTTTCTAAAATCTTTTTTAGGTCTAAAATCACTGGGCAGAGCCAAGATGGTGGAGTAGAAGCACAAACAGCATGAGCTCCTGCTCCAATCCCTTCCAAAACATGTAAAAAAATGAATTTAAACAAACTTTAGAGCTACAGAACCCACAAAATGACAGAGAGAAACAAATCTCCCACTGAAGGAAGCCCAGCAGGCCATCAAGAAGGGTCTATCACACTGAGCTTGGAGCCAAGCGCAGTCCCACAGGAGCCCCACGGTTCCGGCTCCAGGGCAGCCCCGACCAGTGGCAGTCAGAGCAGACTTCAGGAGAGTGAACCACCAGCAGCTGTGGCAGTTTCCAGACTTCTCAACCCATAAACAGTAAAGACAAAGTAAAAGGTCAGTATAGAACTCTGTTGGAACAGGGTGGGATGGAAGAGCTTGGTCCAGCCCCTGCCTGCAGGGTGAGAGGTGGTGGAGGCACAGTGGCTGCATCACCATGTGGCTGCCTCAGGAGCTCCCAGCCTTCAGATCATAAGGGGAACAAACAACCAGAGGGTAATTGCTCTTGCTTTAACCTGCTTGGATCTGGATCCTGGTCTTAGGCAGTGGACCTGGGGTATGTGGGCAGTGAGCCAGAGCTTGTGGGGGCTGTAGAGTCGGTGCCTTCCTAATAGCTCTGGCAGCTGCAAAACCTACCATGGCAGAGCTCAAAAGTCAAGTAATTGGCTGGCAATATGAACAAGCAGAGGAAGCACAGACAGACCACAGAATCCTTTTTGGGGACAAAAAGGATCAAGACATGGAGTGGGAGGAAGACAATGAAGTCAGAACTCCTGCATCAAAAGCCTCCAAGAAAATATGAATTGGTTACAGGCCATGGAGGAGCTCAAGAAGGATTTTGAAAATCAAGTAAGAGAAGTGGAAGAAAATTTGGGAAGAGAAATGAGAATGATCCAAGAAAATCATGAAAAGCAAGTCAACAGCCTGCTAAAGGAGACCCAAAAATACATTGAAGAAAATAACACCTTAAAAAATAGACTAACTCAAATGGCAAAAGAAGTCCAAAAAGCCAATGAGAAGAATGCATTAAAAATCCAAATTTGCCAGATGGAAAAGGAATTTCAAAAACTCACTGAAGAGAATAGCTCCTTCAAAATTAGACTGGAGCAATTGGAAGCTAATGACTTTATGAGAAGTCAAGATACTATAAAACAGATCCAAACAAATGAAAAATAGAAGGCAATGTGAAATATCTCATTGGAAAAGCCATTGACCTGGAAAATAAATCCAGGAGAGATCATTTAAAAATTATTGGACTACCTGAAAGCCTGTGATAGTAATGGCAATTAAAGATTCCCCTGTATTGGCTTGGTTTTCAAACTGATTGTGTTAAAACCCAGAGCTTATTAATCCCACCTGTGGGATGGACTTGTTGATGTGAAAAGAAAGTCCTGAACTGGGAGGAGCTGGTGACGTAGATTTGGAGAGACAAGAGAGAGGCGGAAGATCTTTTTGGAAGCAGCACCTCGTGGAGAGAGAGAGAGACTAAGAGAATTGCTGGTGGCCGCTTTGAATTGCCCTGGACTTTTGAGACCTGCCCCCTGAGCTGCCAAGGACTGAGGAGACATGGCTGTTTTGCTGGTACTTTGTCTGTCTGTTTTGATGTTGTTTTGCCAGATTTGTCCACTGGTGAAAGACAGTCCTTTTGTTGAAGAAGTCCTGGAACCTGGCTGTTCGCTAAGAAGGCCTGCGACTGTCCTGCAGACAGAGAGTGAATACTGTCCACTGGTGAGGGACAGTACTGTTGTTGCAGGGGTCTGGAGACTGTCCTGCAGACAGAATGAATACTGTCCACTGGTGAAGGACAGTGCTGTTGTTGCAGGGGTCTGGGAGCCTTTCTGTTGGTTCAGAAGCCCTGAAGAAGGATTTTCTTGTTGTATGTTTACAGAAATCTTGGGAGAGGGCTTTGCTAATGTGTTCAGGGGTTCTAGGACTGTTCTACAGACAGAGGATAAATTCATGAAGGGATTGGCAATGTATCTTATGGCCTTGCTAAGCCTTGTCTCCCCAGGAACTAAGATTGCTGAGAACTTGCCTCGTGTCAAGATGAAGAAAAGACCTCCATTTGGGTATTAAGTGCTGTGTTTAAACTTGATGTAACTCTGGGGTAGATTCAATTGTGATCCAGGGGTGGGGAACTTTTGACCTTATGTTTGGAAACTAATCTCCATTTGAGAAGAGGGGCTTTGTGGTGGACTTAATGAATGTATAGCCTAGGGGTGGAGAAGTATTTAGAACGGAGACTTTGTAATTGATTGAATGATTGGAAGGTCCTGGGGTGGGGTAGTCCTTGGAGATTATTTAATCACATTTAGTAAATGCTGTATTTGGAATGATGTCATGTTTTGACCTTCTCTGTTCTTAGTTTGTCACTAAATAAAATGGAGAGCACCTATGCTGGTATTTTGAACCTTGGGAAGTTGCCTTTCCTTGGTGTTACAGTACAAAGCCATTGTCAAAATAAGAGCCCAGACACATCTTTCAAGAAATTATCAAGCAAAATTGCCCTGATATTCTAGAACCCGAGGGCAAATAAAAATGGAAAGAATTCACCAATAGCCTCTTGAAAAAGATCACCAAAAGAAAACTCCTAGGAATATTGCAGCCAAATTCCAGAGTTCCCAGGTCAAGGAGAAAATACTGCAAGCAGTCAGGAAGAAACAATTTGAGTATTGTGGAAACACAATCAGGATAACACAAGATCTAGCAGCTTCTATATTAAGGGATCAAAGGGCTTGGAATATGATATTCCAGAGGTCAAAGGAGCTACAACTAAAACCAAGAATCACCTACCCAGCAAAACTGAGTATAATGCTTCAGGGGAAAATATGGTCATTCAATGAAATAGAGGATTTTCAAGCATTCTTGATGAAAAAACCTGAGCTGAACAGAAAATTTGACTTTCAAATACAAGCATGAGAAGGCAAACAGGGAAAAGAAATCATAAGGAACTTATCAAATTTGAACTATTTACATTCCTACATGGAAACATGATAATTGGAACTCGTAGATCTAAAATGCCTTGGTTTAAATAATGTAACTTGGCTAATCAGGCAACAAGCATTTATTAATTACCTTCTGTGTGCCAGGCACTGTGCTAGGTACTACCATTACAGAGAAAGGCAAAAAGCAGTTCATGCTCTCAAGGAGCTCACAGTCTAATGGGGAACACAATATACTACCAACAACATACAAGATAAATATGGAGATCATCAACAGAGAATTAGACAGTGAAGTTGTAAAGGCCAGGATTCTTATCCAAGGACCCTATGGATGCACAACAGAAGCCTGCTGAATTATCTGCCCTTTTCTTCTCTATATCTGGATAGAACTTATTTTAAGACTCAAGGACTAAGAGTCCTGTGGCTACAGAGTAAAGAGGAAACACACAAGAAAGATCAGTCTCTAACACTGAAAATAGTTTTCATGTCTTGTGCCATAAAGATAGGATGAGATTTTCTTTATACTTTCAATTAGAAATGCATTTTAGTTTAACATCTGAGAATGATTTCCTCTCCCTTTCCTTCCTAAGGTGTATTGCTAACATCTTATGATCTAGCAGGCAGCCTGCACCAAGCAACTTCTAAAACTGATTGTCTATTAGGAAACATTGAAATCTTATATAATACCACTTATAAAATATGCCTACTATCCAGCTTACTTGTAAATGTACTATTTCCTGAAACACAGGGGTCTCAACACACCAATTAGAAGTGTTTGATTAAAAATATAAGGTAATAGAAGTAGCTAGGTGGCATAGTGGATTGAGTGCTGGGCCTAGAATCAGGAAGACCTGAGTTTAAATCCATCCTCAGACCCTTACTAGCTGTGTGACACTGAGCAGGTCATTTAACCTCTCTTTTTCTCAGCTTCCTCATTTATAAAATGGAAATAATAATTGCAGCTACCTCCCCAGGCTGTTGTGAGGAACAAATGTTATCTACAGTGCCTTGAAAACCTTAAGGCACAATATAAATGCTATTATTATTATTATTAATAGGCACACAAATTTAGAACTGGAAGGGATCTCAAAAGCCATGTAGTACAACCTCTTTGTTTTACAGAAAAGGAGACCAGCCTTAGAGAGATGAAGTGATGTGCCCAAGGGCATACAAGTAGCACCATGAAACTGACATTTAAACCTAGACTCTCTCACTCTAAATTTGTGTTTTTTCCACTGCATTTGCAAAAGAACAAATGTAATTAAAAACCTTTAAGTTGACATGATCTGAAAAAATAATTATAGAAGTGAGAACTAAAAGAGGTCCATCATTTTTCTGACTTGCTGAAGGTAACCACACTAGAACAGCCAGGATTTGAACCCAGGTACACTCGGAATCCAAATTCAAAATCCTTGCTATGATACCATGCCATCTCTATTTTCTAAAAGAAAAATCCGTGTTCCATAATAGTATATTTCTTCATGTTCCATATTTCCATGATAAAGCCTTCCCTGTTTGCTCTCATCAACAATAATCTCTCCCACCTCTAAAATCCTGCAACAGACCTTCAGGAAATAGAACAAGAAAGACCCTTGAAGACCCTAATCTAACCCCTTCATTTTACAGATGAGGAAATTGAGGTCTTAAAGATATGAGGTGACTCACCCAAGTTCACACAGGTAAAGAGCACAAAAGGCATTCAAATCCAGATCTTCTACTTCCAGATATAATGCTCTTACCCTTACACCATGCTGTACCATTGCTGCTTACTTGGTATTTGTAATACGCTAGCTACCTCAGACTTAGTTATCCATCAGAACTATCACACTGTAAAAGGGATAGCATGGAAAAACCTCAAGCACACTGCTTAGATTCCCCATCATGAATTCATGGGAAGACAAGGCACAGCATGGGCAGGTACAGGCATGCTGGAATCTGTGTTATTAGTGAGGGTACCTATATAGACAAAATCTCAGAACTACTTGGGCATTTAAGAGTGTCTATACATTAATTATGTCTTTCTCCTTTCCCATATAAACTGCATTTCTTGTAACCAAAGATGTGCGGGGATAAGTTTTAGCAGCGTTCCTCACTCACAGGAAGTATGTAATAAATATGCTTGATTTCTTGATAGATTCATCCCCAAATGCACCCAGCACAGTGAACTTCATATAACAGGTGCCCAACAAATGTTTACTTATCAATGCAAAAAAAAGTAGAACCACGAGACTTTATTGCTGTTCCTTTCATGGGGACCAAGGACTACTATAAAGGAAACATACCTAGCAGTAAGCAGTAAAAATCTTCTGACATGTACACCTCATAAAATGTATTTAATGAGATTGCTCAATTTATATCTGGAAGTGGTTGATACGATAATGGTCAAATTAAGCAGTGCTTAATACTTCCAAGTAGATGTTTCTCTACCAGAATAAGTATTTAAATACTCCTTTACATACTATGATTAGGCAAAGTTCTTGTCTATGTTCTGCTATGTCAAGCCTAAACCCATGGTGAGAAATAGTTACTCTTAGACTTAGTTATATTCCAGAATCACTTTCAAGAGCCTAAGTAGAAAATGTGTTTTAAAAACTTTTTGAAGAATTCTGAGTATCTGGACTGACAAGCTGAAAGTAAATGGCCCAAACCAGAAGCTCCCTGGTGATGGATTGAAGATGTAGAATGAGCTATACAGTTTTAGACATAGACAATGAGGAAATGAGTATGTTTTCCTTGATTAAACATATGTTTCATGGGTATTGTTTTTCTTCTTTTTCTTTTCAAAAGGGGAAGTAGAAGGGAGAGAAATAGTGCTTGCTCATTAAAAAAAAAAGTTTTTAAAAACCAACTCCAAGTTCATACGATCAAGAATTAGGGATTACATCTGTAATGGATCTGAAAGATGATCTAATACAAAGCCTTCTCATTTTATAAATGAGGAAACTGAAGTCCAGAGAAAGCAAATGACTTGCTCAAAGTCACCATACAAGTGATCTTGAAAGTAACAGAGCCAGGATTCAAATCAGGATCCAGGTGTGTTTGACTCCAAAATCAATTCTCATTCTACTATGCTGCTTTCACCTTCTGCAGTCCTCAATCATAATAAGAAATAAAGACATGTAAAATCAAAATAACTCCTCCCCCAAAAATATGAGAAACAATTTGATTATTTAAGATAGAATTTTTGGAGCCTTGCATTAGTAGAGAGTTTCCTCTTCAGGGAGTTCCCTATACCAATAAGAGAGAAAGAAAGAGACAGAGACAAAAGAAAAAGATCAACAGATAGTTATATGTACATACACACACATATAGATAAATCCTTAGGGTTCTCCACATTTCAACATCCTACTCCATTCTGACCAAAAAGATCTTGACATTCTTTTCATATTCATTTTTTCTCTTGATGTTTCAGAGAGAGCAAGGCTGTAGTAACTGGAATGTTCTCAGAAAGACTGTCTCCACCCATAAGTATTTCATCCACTGAATATTCTGATGTTAGATGTGCTTCCACAGAGAGTAAGCCTGTAGTACGGGGAATGTTCTCAGAAAGACTGTCTCCTACCACAAGTGCCTTTTCCTCTGAGTGTTCAGAGAGTTAGATGTGCTTCCCCAGAGAGCAATCCTGTAGTAACTAGTGTAAGAAGGAGACTGAAAAGATCTCTGGGCAAAGAAATCAACCTCTTTTAAGAGAAACAAAGGTGGGGCCTTAGACTGTACTGGACAGACCATAGACGCCACCTAAGCCTCTCCCAAAGGTTGGTCTCTTTGTCCAGAAAGGCTTCCCAGCCTCCCTCCCACACTAGGATGTGCTCAGAGAGAGTGTCTCTCTCCTTCCACAAGTATCTTTTTCTCTAAGTGGAGATTTTTCCACAGAGTGTGTGCCTATAGTAACTGGAATGTTTTCTGAAAGTCTGTCTCCATCCACAAGTGTCTCATCTTCTCAGTGTTGTGACGCTAGATGCACCTCCCAGATCTTGACATTCTTAACACTTCATATGATGACATTTTTAGATGAGCAAATTTTGTATCAAAGCACAGAGGAAAAAAAATTCAGTTCAGGCATGGGCTCTATTACTTTAATTTCAAAAAAAGAAATCCTTAGCTATATTTAAAACATATCCTGGAGCATTATTGGACCAACAGTACCACCCTGCTACTTGGCCTCATAACCAAACAAGTTGCAGCATGCCTTATTACATGTGTCCTGGGGAGAAATGTGAGTCTCACTGTGTTTTATGTGATCAGAGACAGCAGGTGAGAAACTGCTCTGCTGTATCTTCACAGCAATTCCAGCTGCCCTTTGAAGTTATTCAGTAACCCTGAGTGCTATCTGATCACAAGAAACATAGTATGAAGTCACATATTTTAGAATATTTTAATGTCTGGTTTGTCTGTAGGCCAAAAACAAATAAATACTTCTACTGTAAAGAGTCTCAGACTAAACTTCCTCCAGGATGCCTGAAGAGCTGAACTACTGCTACAGAAGTCCCCTATTTCTCTAATGCAGTAGAAGAATGAAGTCAATGACGTGTTATACAGTAGTGAATTCTCTAGATAATGGAAACAACTTTTTAAACATTGCATAGACATCCTTCTAAAATTCGTATGTATACACTTCCCTCCTTAACCAGAGGACAATGAGCCTACTATTCAATTAAATTCATACATTATAATTTGTTTAGTCATTCCCCAATCATTGGCCACATAAGTTGTGTCTAGTTTTTGCTATTATGAGTAATTAGTACAAGTATTATGATTCCCATTATACAGATAAGAAAGAGATTCAGAAAAGAGATCAACCCATAAATCTGTGCAACTCCTTTCAATTTCTAATAGAAATTGAATATAGAAATAGAATTTCTAATAGAAATTCTCCAGAAAGACAAATTTAAAAATAATCAGGTCTCATTGCAACTAATATACCCAATATTGCAAAATAAAGGAGCATATGAATAACAAACACAAAATAATGTCTTATTCTTTTTCTTTATTATTCTTTTCAAGCAACACATCATTATCACTACTAATAACTCAGAGTTATATAAAACTTTAAAGTCTGAAGAGCACTTTATACAAAATGCCTTTCAAATAAGCTACAAACTCCTCAAATTCTGTTCAACTAGAAGCTAGACTACTTAGTGAAGATGTCCAAAAAAAAAGCCATGCTTTAATTGGAAGTCTGACTAAATGACCTTCCAAGGTCCCTCCCAACTCTGGGATTCCAAGATTCTAATCTTGCATTTTCCTGATGACTCAGAATTATCACTATAAACATCCATGGACAGAAACACTGTTCAGTGTTTTCTGGTTTCTACATCTCCTCTTTCAAGGAGGAAAGTTTCATATGCCCTTGTGCCTGTCTCTAAGAGTCTTCCTCCTGATCCCAGGTCCAACCCTATTCCTTAGCCCTGCTTCTAATCTCCCTATGGTCCAGAAAATCAGGTCACAAGGCTTATTAAAAATATCCACTCTATGTGAGGGTCTCAAGAATACTGGGACAGCCATTTTAAGTATTTAGTGGTTTCTGCCCTCTCCTCACCTTACCTTTATAGCCAGAGAGCTTAAGTTATAAGAAGTCTGACCTTTCTTTGCATAAGAGGTGTTCTTCTATGATTTCATTTAAATTAGCTATTGTTTGGGATGAAGTACACTCTTATCTATATTACTAAAAAAGTATATCAACACTCTTAGAGCCCTATTGATGGTATAATTTAATTAACTCATATAATAAAAAATAATAAATAACTTTCCTGTTTCTGTTGCCACCTTTTTAGAAAGTTTTTTAAAAGTCCAATTTACAAAGAAAAAACAATTTATGTAATTCGTATCCTTGTGACAAACAATATGTACAGATATTAACTCAATTTTATCATGGTCATAAGTACCATTGAACATGGAAAAGATATTCTCAAAAATTGATTACATATAAACCTTGGTATTGACTTTTTTAGAGAATCCTAGAGTTATTAAATCTCCTCACATTTTGTTGGTTATGAAGTAAAGGACAGTTAAGTGACTTTCCATAGGTCGAATAGCTAGTTAGTTACACAATCAGGACTAGAAGGCTGAGAGCTTGAAGCACAAATAACTAGAAGTTTATTACCTGTATGCTACATTAAGAATCTATGATTAGGACTTCCAGCTCCAGACTACATGAGTTTCCTCAGGCCTCAGCTTGACCATAGCCCTCTAGGAGAAAAAACCTGGTAGGGGCTACAACCCAGAAGCTCTAATAATGCAAAGCTCTGAACCACTGGTGCCAAGAGGCTCTAAACTGCCAGCGTCAAACCAAAAAACTAATGAACAGAAGGAGTGGAACATGTCACCAGGATACAAGTCTGTGTGTTTAAGGTGCTGTCTCCACCAGACCTAACTGAAAGAGCATGATATCCAGCTGGGGCCAGTTCTGACCACTCAAAAGTTAGTTGGGGCAAAAACCTAGACTGGTAAATCATGAATTGACCAGTGTAGTAGGAGGTTGAGGCACTTTGAGATCCAAGCCCCAAGGAAATCACAATTAGAAGGGAGGGAATAAGAAGTGAGCAATAAAGAGGGAGGAGTGGTAGTAAAAAATGCCAAAAATTCCAGGATGAAGAAATCCCAAAGGTCTTGAACATAAATATAAATCAACAGGAAAAACAGTAACAACAGAAGGAAATATGGCCTCCAGATCTAGTGAACATCTAGTATCAGCATCTATAAATAAATACTGTAAAACAAAGGAAAATAATCCACATTTGACAAGACAGAAGACTCAGTGGAAGTTGAAAACAACATGGAACCACAACATGCTCTTCCTGAGTGGTTTGTTGTTGTTTTTTTTAATGAGAATTATGACAGCAGAATTTATGTCCTGCACAGTAAAAATAATGGGCAGAATAGAAAAATTTAAATCTGCAATGGTCAGCCTGAACAAAGAAACAAAAAAGAGAACAACAGGCTGGGAATACAAATACAAAGAAGTGAAAGACAATCTAAAAGAAGAGGAGCAAAAATGAAGAACATTAAAAGAAAATATGTTGATTAAGCAAGCAAAACACATTGATCTCGAAGACAAGATCTATAAAAACAATTTAAGGATAAGTCTCCCAGAATAAAAAGACAAGGCAAAATACCTTAACACCATAATGATGGAAATAACAGAAAAGAATTGTCCAGAACTTCTGAACATGGAAAATGAAATTCCCATTGAAAGAATTCACAAATTGTCTCCAGAAAAAGAAAAAAAACACAGTTATTAAGCTCAACACACAGAGTAGTTAAATTTAACAATTCAATTCAGAAGAAAGCAAACTCAATAAAACAGTGAATGAGCAAGGTGAAATCACAGCAAAACCAGAAGAAATCAAAAGAATAATCAGAAAATATTATGCACAGTTAGTTATATGGTAACAAAACTAAGAACACAAAACAAGTACAGGAATATTTTTTAAATATAAACAACCCAAACTATCTGAAAACCAGATAGAGATCTTAAATAACCCAACCTCAGAAAAAGAAATAGATCTAGCTATAGAGGAGCTACCAAAGGAAAATAATGCCAGACCTGAAGGATTTACAAGAGAATTTTAGTAAGCTTTTAAAGAACACTTAATACCCATAGTTCACAAACTATTCTCAAAAATTGAGAAAGAAAAATTATTTTATGACACAAATATAGTCCGAATACCTAAACCAGAGAAAGGTAGAACACAAAAAGAAAAGTATATAGGCCAATATCATCAATGAATATTGACTCAAAAACTTTAAATAAAATCCTATCAAACATATTACAGCGATTTATCCAAGAAATAATTTATTACAATTATATACTAGGGGTGGAAAGATGGTTTCAACATTAGGAAAACAATTAACATACTTAATCATATTAAAACCCAAAACATCCCAGAAAACATGACCATCTCAATAGATACATAAAAAGCCTTTGACAAAGTCCAACAGTCTTTTATGTTCAAAACCCTACAAAGTATAGGAATGTAAGGAGCTTTTTTTTTTTGCTTTTTGGAGGGGGGAAGGCAGGGCAATTGGGGTTAAGTGACTTGCCCAAGGTCACACAGCTAGTTTTTGTGATAAGTGTCTGAGGCTGGATTTGAACTCAGGTTCTCCTGACTCCAGGGCCAGTACTTTATTCACTGCACCACCTAGCTGCCCCAAAATTTATTTTAATTGAGTTTTTTTTTGCTTTTTGGAGGGAAAAGTCAGGGCAATTGGGGTTAAGTGACTTGCCCAAGGTCACACAGCTAGTTTTTGTGTTAAGTGTCTGAGGCTGGATTTGAACTCAGGTCCTCCTGATTCCAGGGCTGGTGGTCTATTCACTGTGCCATCTAGCCACCCCAAAAGGAGCTTTTTAATACCACAAAAAGCATCTATCTAAAACCACAAGGAAGCATCATATGCAATGGGGATACACTAGAGTCCTTTTCAATAAACAAGGGATGAAGCAAGGATATCTACTCTCCCCACTATTATTTGATACAGTACTGGAAATGTTATCAATAGAAACAAGATAAAAGGAACTAAAGAAATAGGCAATGATGAGATTTAAATTATTCCTGTTTGTTGATGATTTGATGGCTTACTTAGAAAACTTCAAGGAATCAGCAAAGATACTGAGACAATTGATAGCTTCAGTAAAGTTGCAGCCTATAAAATAAATCCCCCAAAATAAATGTTTCTATATAATAATAACAAACACAAGAATCAATAATTAAAAGAGAAATCTTATTCTACATAACTTTAAAAATAAATGAAATATCTAAGGATAAAGCTCCCAAAACACAAAAAGGACTTGTATAGATTCAATTACAAAGCATTCCTTAAAGAATTAAAGAACAACCTAAATGGCTAGAAGAATATTCAGTGCTCATAGTTAGGAATAACAACGTAATAAAAATGACAATTTTACCAAATTTAATTTACAGTTTTAATGCTAAACCAATCAAATTATCAAGGGTATACAGAGCTTGAGAAAATAATAGCCAAATTCATTTGGAAAAACAAAATATCTGGAATAACATACCAAGGGAAATGATGAAAAGAAGTGAGGATGAAGAGGGAATAGCATTTCCCATCAGAATTTAAACTATATTGTAAAGCAGCAGTCATCAAAACTGCATAGTATTGGTTAAAAAAAAGACAGAGAAGTCAAAGAAACAGACTAGACAAGAGAGATTCAGAAACAATAGAATTTAATAACCTAGTCTTTGATAAAGTGGAAAACATAAGTTACCTAAGGAAAAATTCCTTCTGATGAAAACCATTGGGAAAACTGGAAAGCAGTCTGGTAGAAATTAGACTTAGACCGATATCTGATATCACACTCCACAATACATTATAAATAGATACATGACTCTAATATTAAAGATCATAGCATACCTCTCACAAATATGGGTAAGAGATACATTCTCAATCAAACAAAAAATAGAGGCAATTACAAAAGATAAAGTAATTTTGATTTCTTGAAACTGAGAAGATTCTGCACAGTAATGCAACTAGGATAAGAAAAGAAGTGGTCAAATAAGAAAAAAAAACCCTTTGTATCAAATTTCTCTATTAGAGAGTAATATCTAATAAGAGATATGCACAAATGTAAAAACAAAGACTAGGAGTGGAATATGTTTAGGAAAGTATATGTCTATATATGTATGTATACAGGTATATGTGTGTGTATATATCTATAGCTATAGAGAAACATATCTAAACTTTATTGTAGCCTTCTGGGATGGGAGGGGAAAAAAGAACAAAGTAAAAAAAGTGCACATCAGAAAACAAAAAAAAAACTTACAAGGAAGCAAAGAAAAGATGTACAATTCTCAACATAACATGTACTATTTATCATACAGGCTTTCTTGAAATGAAAATTTATTGTACATATTTTGAATCCTCTCATGTTCCACTATGCATATGACATGCTTTTTTTTCTTACTTTGTATTTAAGCTCCAATATTTAAATTTATGTTATGTTTTTGTTTCTTTTTTCTATTCTGTTTTTGTTCTGACCCGTGAGTCTGAAATAAAAATTTAAAATTTTTTTTAAAATAAAAAATAAGAGTTTGGTATCTAAGATATATACACAATATATAAACAAAAATGTATATGTGTATATATATATATACACATATATGACTAGTGACTAATAGCCATGCCCTAATAGATAATTCAAAGACACAAACAGTTCTCAAAGGAATTGTAAAGTATTCACAAACATATGAAAAAATGTTCTAATGCACTAACAATAAAAAAATGCAAATCAAAAGTTTCATCTCATACCCTGAAAATTGACAAAAAATGGCAACAGACAGTATTGAAGGGGTTATGGGAGGATAGGCACGCTAATACACAGTGGAGCTGTGAAATGGTACAATCATTTTGGAAAGCAATTTGGAATTATAAGAATAAAATGGTAAATATGTATATACCCTTTGAACCATACCCCACCGATAAGAAAAAAAGTTCCCAGATACTCCAAAACATGTATAATAACACCTTTTATGATAGCTAATATTTGGAAACAGAGTAGTTGCCTATAGACTGCTGGATGGCTAAACAAATTGTAGTACATGAATGTAACAAAATAGTACTCTGATGTAAGAAATAATGCATGTGATGAATACAGAGAAGCAGGGAAAGATCTATATGAACCTATGCAGAGTAAAGTAAGCAGAACCAAGAAAATAATATACCTAGTAACTAATTCAATGTAAATAGAAAGAACAATACACCAAGAAATCAAAAGTAAATGTAACAAAATTATAAAGGTCAATTGGGACTCAAATGAAGGAATGTGAAGATACCCTCAAGCTACCCCTTGGTAGAGATGAGAGGTCCACCGGATGTTGCACATTGTACATATTTTATTTTTAAACTTTTTCAATATATTAATCAGTACATGTATGTATACAATCAATGTGTAAAATCAATCAATGTATGCTGATTGTTTTTTCCTCTCAAAGAAATCTATCATATGGGATGGCTTTTAAGGATGGGTTAAAGGGGGGATATATACTATGGTAATGTAAGAAACAGAAATCATTCATTAAATTTTTTAAAAAGAAAGAAAAAATAACCTATGATTGTCCAAAATGTTACTAAACTGTGAATAAGCGTTAACATGGTTATAACACTACTAGTCCTATACTCCAAAAGAAATCAAAGAAAAAGAAAAAAAGACCTGTATGTACAAACACATTTATAGCAGCTCTTTTTGCAGTAGCAAAGAACTGGAAACTGAGGATGCTCATCAAATGGGAAGTGACTGAACAAATTATGGTATATGAATACAATGAAATTATAATTATTTGATAAGAAATTATGAAGGGGACAGTAATAGAGAAACTTGGGAATATCTGTATGAGCTGATGCAATGTAAAGGAAGCAGAACCAAGTGAAAAATTAATAAAACAACAACACAATAGCAAGATAATGCCAATATTCTTAAAAATGATACTACCTAAATTAATTTACAGATTTTGCACCATACCAATTAAATATATAACAAAATTTATTTGGTGGAACAAAAATCTAAATATCAAGGGAAACCATGAAAAAAAAAAGGAGGGAAAAAGGGGGAAGAGCACTTCTAGACATCTAACTGTACAAATCTTACAAATCTTTCTGCTATATATCCCATTGCCATTTGCAAAAAATGAACTGACATTTCAGTCCTCATTTTTCTATCCTTCTCTCTCTTCCTGCCTAAGGATACTATAACAGCTGTTACCAGGCAAAGCGATCTGGAAATATGCCAATAAATTCCAGTGATGAAAAAGAAGGAAAGGGGGGAAAGGTGAAAAAATTGACTTTCCACATAAAGTTAGAAGTGTTAAGACAGTTTGAAGCAGGCAAAAAAAAAAGTGACTGACTGAAGCTTTAGAGATTCGAACGTGTACAATGAGAATAATATGTGAGGCACAGAAGCATCCCACCAGGCTTTTTAATACTGTCCCATATTTCAAGCTTCAGTATTTTTTATTTCACACCTTATTTTAGCACAGCATGGCATTATTAACATTCACAGCACTAAATGAAACAAATTTAAGCCTATTGGTTTCCTTCAATTACAGAGCTATAAAACGTTCTATTAAGAGAGAAAGAAGCCCTATTGAAAAATGAATTTATAAAAAGATTCAAAAAATGAAATGACTGTCTACTACTTCAGTACCAAGAACTAAAAGTGATATCATTGAGTGTCCACTTAGCCAAATGAAGGGCAAAGCTGACGGGAGAAACACTGAGAAAAAGCAATATAGTTTTGATGCACAAATTCAACCTACATACTCAACTTTTGCTGCCAAAGACTTCAAAGTGATAGACTAGAGAAAGAGAGCATTGCTTTATTCAGTCCCTGGGGGTAGAATTTGACCTTTTCCAGTCAAAATTCAGCATTAATCTTACAACAGCCTTGCATATCATTTCAAAAAGGTTTTATCAGCCCAGAAAAATCTTCCCTTCTCACACTGACTCATAGCAGAATAATGCAGTGATGGGAAAATGAGCACAGGGGCAGGTATCATCACTGATTTGAACTAAAATGTTTCTGGCTTATCTCAAGCTCACCACTCAGAGTAATAGATTAGCTTTCTTAATTGAATGAAGATTATTACTATTCCAGTGACAGAAAAGATCTTTTTTGAATAAAATTAATTCTGTTTAGAATATTCCTTAAATTAATAATCAATGCAACATAATTCAACAAACATTTATTAAATGCCCACTAAATGCCAACTGCATGGCACAGTGGATAGAGTATCAGGCCTGGAGTCAGTAAGACTCATCTTCCAGAGTTCAAATCTAGTCTCAGACACTTACTAGCAATGTAACTTTGGGTAAGTCACTTAATCCTGTTTGCCTCAGTTTCCTTAGCTGTAAAATGAGCTAGAGAAGGAAACAGCAAACCACTACAGTATCTTTGCCAAGAAAACCCCACAAGGGGTTACAAGAGTCAGACATGATTGAAAACATCCCTGAAAAATGAAAAACTACTAGATGCCAGACACTGTACAAGGAGCTACGTGCATTTCACCAAAAAAAAAAAAAGAAAAGTTCCTTCCCTCAAGATGCTTACATTCTACTGGGGAGAATGGAATATTTACTTTAGAAGTAATTAGATACAAAGTACATGCAAAGTAATACAAAGCAATTTCTGGAGGAAAAGGGGGCTAATAACTAAGGTGCTGTCTTATATTACATGATAATATGTTCCATGTTACCCAAGATGTAAAAAACACTTAACTTGTATTTTCAAGTTAAACTAATTTTTTTTAATTTCCCTACAATGAAAATACAATAGTCACCAGGATATAAATACTTAATTATCATTGTTCAGTGAACACTGGTCACTCTGTGCTGTGAAAAGTCTGCCATAACTCCAATAATCAAAGTCTACACAGAAGAATCAAAATGATCAGTTACAAAATAATCAAAATCCTTTTAAGCCTCAGGATGAAATTCAAGTACAACCCTCTGAGACACAGAGAATACTAGAAGCAAAGAGCATGGGAAAGAATCACACTTGTAAGCAACCAACCAAACAATATACTAGTCATATTTACTGAAAAAAAGAGTCATTTCCAGAAACAAAGCTGAATTCAAATGCTGAGAGTTAAAGACTCAACAGTTAGGAAATCTCAAAGACATGTTTTCAAAATATAAATGTAAAAAACTAAATGAGAAAATGCTATTATTCTCATTGAAGGCATTCTTTTACTTCAGAGAAAAACTTTAGGTCAATTTTATGAGTTTAACATACAACCTTTTGAAAATAATTCTGTAAGTCGCCAAAACTCTGATCAATGCAGTTGAGTAACCATGACTTCCCACCTCTTGACAAAGAGGCAATGAGTTAAAATTGCAGCATGAGACATATCTTTTTAGATGCGGTCAATGTGCTGATTTGTTTTGGTTGACTATACTTAATTATTACAAGGAAGGGGTCGTATTTGCAGGAAAGCTGGGCACAGAGATGAGTGCGTAGTAATAGTGATTACAAAAAAGATCATCAATGAAACATTCAAAAAGTACACAAAGACAGAAGGAAGTTCATGAGGGGATGCAGATAATCAAGGGAGATGCTTTTACCATGTTACATATAATACATATTTTTTTAAATGCAGCATAAATTCACAGTTTTATATGCAGTTCTCTGTTCTCTCATTGTATCCTAAAATGCTCATATTTGCTAATGTTTAAGTTCATTAAATAAAGAAAATGAGTTTAAAATTTTAAAAATTAAATTACTTCCCCTATAATCTGTCCCTACAACTTCCTACCCCATATAAAATATCAAACCATACCCTTTTATTGATTCAATTCTCCTACTTCTATGCTCAGCCCTTTCAAAATAATGAAAGGCTAGAGTAGATGTAATTTTTGGAAGACCTATTTCTGAATATCACAAAACCTTGGCAACTCAGCATCATGAAAACTTTTCACTATGAAAGTAAAGTGACATAAGGTGCGAGAAAAATAAAGAGTCAGGAAACATGGGTTCCAAACATGGCTCTTCTAACTGGCTAGATAATCTTGGGCAAGTTATTTCATTTCCATTTTCTCACTTAAATACCAATCCAATGTTCATTATGGAAAAGACATTGAAAATTAATAACCAAACAGGAGGAGAACCTGGAGAAAATAGTCATGGAAGCCAGTGGAAGACACTCTTTAGTAACTATGTATATAATTCCAAACTGCTTTCCAGAATGGTTGTACCCATTCACAGATTCATCAATAATGAGTGCATCAATATGTCTGTTTTCCCATAGCCCCTCTAACATCTATCATTTTCCTTTTTTGGCATTTATGCCTCCTTGATGGATGAAGAGTAGAATTCCAAAATTGCTTTAATTTGCATGTTCCTAATTAGTAGTGATTTGGAAGTAGGAGCTTTATGTAAATGTTTGTAATGTAAAAACAAAACATACCAATCAAACTTTAAAAAAAACTCAGAAAAAAATTTAAAATTCTTGGAACTTTTCCTTCAAGGTAATGATATTTTAACAATGACTGCTTTTTAAAAAAAAACATAATATGGAGAAAGTATCTTGAAAAATGAAAGTTTGGAAATGTTTCCATCATTATGTGATTTTTGTGCTGAAAATATGCACGTCACCCATAAAAACTGCCATATCTGCACACTTAAAAACCTTATAGAATAGTTTTGAACATATCTCTTCTTTGAAAACATGACACCATCCTATTAGTTTGTAAGAATAACTAACATCAAGAAAGACAGAGATTGGATTTCATAATAACCTGGAGGGACTTATATAAACTGATGCTGAGAGAGAAGAGCAGAACCAGGAGGAATCTGTACACAATCACAGACACAAGGTATGTGTGATGACTAACTTCAATAGACTGGGCTCCTCTCAGCAATATAAGGTTATAATAGAATTCCAAAAGACTCATGATCGAAAGAGATATCCACATCCAAAGAAAGAGATGAGGAGTCTGAATGCTGATTGAAACAAACTACTTGCTGTGTTTCTTTTTCTTGTTTTGTTTTGTTTCCTCTTTCCTACTGATCATTCCATCAGTTATAATAGTTCTTTACAATCTGACTAATGATTAATGTGAAGATATTTGTAGATCCTATATTTGAGTGCATGCTGCCATGATGTGGGGGGGGGGGGGGGAAGGGAGAAGGAACGGGAGAAAATCTGAAACTCAAGGGACTGTGGAACTGAATGTTGTAAACTAAAAGTAAATAAACAAAACAATTTAATTAAATATGTTTATTTAAATTGAATTTAAGCATAAATATTTGCAAAATTGGTAGATGCAACAGAAAAATGAATATCAGGAATTGGTAAGTATAGATAATAATTGATTTCTTCTATTTGTATCCCTGCACCTTTGTAAGGGCTCATTTTCAGCTCTGAGAGTCATTAAAACCAAGTACCACTAAAAAATTCATCTCAGAAGCAAACTATCAAAATGCTATATCACAAAGATATAAAACAAATTTTCCAAAAATAAAACACATTCAATCACACTGCTGTCACTAAATGTTATTAATTTTTTAAAATATTTAATTAGGTTAATAAAATCAGGTTGGTTTTTAAAAAAAAAAAAGAAGCTAAAGATGGCAGACAAGAGAAGAGAGTAATCAGTAACATCAAAAACTGTCAAAAGTTCAAGGATGATGAAGACCGAGAAAAATCTAGTAGATTTAAAAGTTAAACTGTTGGCAGTTAAGAAACTGTTGAGGCACTTTGGAGGCACAGTAGATAGAGCACTGGGCCAAGAGCCAGGAAGACTTGTGTTCAAATCTATGTCACACTATCTGTGTGACATGGGGCAAGTCACTTAACCTCTGTCTGCCTCAGTTTCCTTAACTGTAAAATGAGAATAATAATAATACCTACTTCTCAGGGTTCCAATGGGGATCAAATGAGATATTTGCAAAATATTTAGCCCAGTGCCTGGCACATAGTAGGAACTATGGGAATGCCAGCTGCTATTACTATTTTTATTATCAGCAGAAACATCACTATTATTAACCCCCAAAAGAGTAATTTCAGCAGGGGAGTTGGATTCAATGTTAATAAGTCTGTAGTTTCACATAATATTCAGCAATTTAGCAAAGAAGCAATGCTTTTCTATTACTTTCTAAAAATAACTGATTAATATCAAGAAAGATGGAAATGTTAATAATGGAGGGATTGAAGACAGGAACATTAGTGTACTTTTGGTGGACCTGTGAGTCAGTATATTCATTCAGAAAAGCAATTAGGATTTATACAATTATATTGACTAAATATCCATATTCTTTGATGCAGAGATTCTACTTCAGGTATATAGGCATATGCCCCCAAAGAAGTCATAGATAAATAGGTCCCCATAGGCATTAAAATTTTTATAATAGTGTTCTCCGTAAAGAGCTTGAAACAAAGTTGATTTCTATTGACTTGGAAAAAACTAAATAAACTGTGGTATATTACTGTAATTGAACATTGTTATGCAATAAGAAATGATGGAAATGAACACAGAGAAGCATGGAAAGACTTACATGAACTGATGCAGGGGAGTAAGCAGAGCAAAGAAAACAACCAATTTAGATGTAAAGAGCCACCAACACAAAACAACTGAAAATGAATGTTGCAAAATTACAAAGATCAAGCAAGGCCCCAAATAAGAGGTATGAAAGGATAGCCCTTGCCACTCCTTTGAAGAAGTAGAAAGTTCACAGGTGTAGAACATTGCATATTTTTTTTCTTAGAATTTTTTGATATATTGATGTGGTTTTATTTTTTTTCTCTTTGTTAAAACAAATCTTTTTATAAGATGTTTTTTGGGGAGGGAGGGAGAGGAAGGGAAAGAGACACTGAGAAAAATTTAAGAAATGTAGAAAAAAAATCAAGTTGTTTTTTTTTTTAAGAGGTGAGATTCAAACTCAGGTTCCAAGCTCATCACTTTTTTCCTCTGTACCACACTGCTTCTGTAAAAGGGAGCACCCAGCCCACAAAGTGATGCAACATTATTATACGTGTTGAAAAAAATTTTCACAATATTCTCACAGCACTGAATTACATTTCAATAGTCTCATAGGAGCAATTATTTAAAACTAGAAAGGGTGCCAAGATCCAGTTCCTTCATTTTCTAGATGAAGACACTAAAGGCCAGGGAATCAACATTACTTGTCCAAAGTTACACAAGTAGGAAGTAGCACAGACCTGGGATTGGACCCCAGGTCTCCTGATGTCAAATCCAGTATCTTTTCCCACCGCATGACTCTGCAATCCCTAGGGGATTAACCTGTAAACTTAAATTTAACAATGGATTTTCTTTAAAGTCTTCTAAATATAAGATTATTCTCTGTGAGAGCAGAGAATTCTTCTAAAGGGTTTTATAAGAAAACAAGCATGCAACTATATATTAAAAGAGAAAAGAAAAAATGAGCAAAAAGGAGATCAAGAAGGTGAGGGTTTTTTGTTGTTTTTCAGTGAACTCCAGACATTGGGAAGCATCTGTCAAGTCCTACTGATTCTTCCATTATGTTGTCCCCTGTACCAATCCTTTCTTCTTTTCCTTTGCATTCCTATTAACCAGTCCCTTAGACTATTGCAACAGTCTCCTGACTGGTTCCACTCTGTCCAGGATCTCACTTCACTAATCTATATTGCCCTCTATGAACAGATAAATATTCCTAAACCTCAGCTTTCACCATGCCATTTTTTCTATTCAAAGTCTTCAGTACCTTCATAATTAATTTCAAATTCCTTAGTCTATTGAAAGGACTCAAGCTCTTAGCAATCTAGCCTCTATGTGCTTTTTCAAATTAGTAGCTCAATACTCCATCACCATGAACCATCTGGTCAGTCAAGTTCATCTATTCATCACTTCTGTACCTTCTCTGATGCCATTATGTTTGCTTAATATTCTTCCAAGAATCATTACCCACAATTCTCTTTCAATTAAAATTTATCTATCATTATGGAATCAATCCAATGCTCACCTCCTCCATGGAGACTCACTTTTTACCATCCTGGACCACAGAGATCTTTCTCTCTCTTTTAAATCCCTGCAGCACATATCAGAACCACTCATTCAAAATATCATCTATTACCTCACACTTTTACTTATCTTGTCAAACAAGGCATTTAGAGACTTGCAAGTTAAAGTATAGTCTTTTTCTGTTCTGTTCTTCTACAAGAAAAAGTGTGTGTTTGGAGGTTGTGTAGTTCAGAAAAATCCAAAATTTTAAAATATATAACTGGCAGCTAATTCATTGAAATATTATCCCACATTATGTCAAACAGGAATGTAGCTAACATGTAAGCTGTATCAAAAATATAACTGTCATCTCAAAATTTCTGTAGTAATAGAATTTTACTTTAAGCAAAACTTGCAAAAATACTCAAATTATTTTTTCACCTAATACTAATATTAACATAAGGTTGTTTTAAAAATTGTCAGATCAAATTTACTTGAATCTAATGATAATACAAACAATTGAGTGAACAGGATGTTATCATTCTCAATGAGAGTTTTAAAACTGGGAATTAAACTGAATGTCATTATTAACCCTATCAGATACTGCACAGTAATATTCCTTTTACCCTGTACTTCAGAAGAAAAGAGTACACAGTTTCAGTTTAACACAGGTTCACCTAAAAATTGAGGTCTTTCTCCACTAATTGGGGTGTGGAGATAAACCTGGCTTCTTACTTTGCCAGCAGAGCTCAAGTTCTGGAAAGTCCCATCAAACTGGAAAGGCTTCAAGTATGTGTTTGGCAACTGAGAGTGTGCATCTCATTCAAGTACCATCCCAGCTAAATATGAGACAGAGAGAGGGAAGGGAGGAAGGAAATGTGCCTACTATGTGTTAGGTGCTGTGCTCAACACTTTACAAATATTATCTCATTTAATCTTCACAACAACCCTAGGAGTAGGTGTTACTATCATTCCCATTTAATAACTAAAGAAAGCGAAGTAGAGAGAAGTTAAGTGATTTGCCCAGATTCACATAGCTAGTAAGTGTCTAAAGACAGATCTGAACTTAGATCTTCCTGATCCCAGGTCCAGAATTCTACTATACCAACTAGTTGCCTCACCAGTAAAAAGTAGAAAAGATTATTAGTAGGCAGCTAGGTGGTACAGTGGATAAAGTGCTGGGCCTGGAGTCAGGAATATCTGAGTTCAAATCTGGCCCCAGATACTTACTAGCTCTGTGACCCTGAACAAGTCACTTAACCATTGTCTGCCTCAGTTTCCTCAACTCTAAAATGTAGATAACACCTATCTCACAGAAATGTTGTAAGGATCACATGAGATAAGATTTGTAAAATGCTCAGTACAGTGTCTGGCATAACAGAGTAGGTGCTTAAACAAAGGCTCATTCCCTTCCCCAGTAAAAGGTGGGCCACAAATGAATGCAGTTTTGCCACTGTAACTTACAAAGACTGAATGAAGTATGAAACAAATGCAATCCACAAAATAATATATCTTTTGTATTTGCATAACATACACCAATCTACTCATAGCAATGAGTTGCTAAGACCATTGACAAAAGGGAAAAGCCCAAGTACTGGATTGGCCTTGATGGTCAACAGATGACGGTTTTAAGTTAACAGTGCAGAACCACAGTGCCACAGTGAAATATGTAATAAGGCCTATTCAACAGTCCCACAAACTGCTTTATGATCTTCTAAAGTTTAAGTGTCAGCCTCCTGAAGTTGTAGTTATAAGTTAAGTAGCTTAATCCTATTTTAAGTCTTTCTGTCAATGCATGCTTGTGAGTGTTTCGTGTTTAAAATTTCTTTTGTGCTTTGGTAAAAATAAATAAATAAATAAATAAATAACTGCTCCAACACTAATTAGTATTGTACACTGAGTACACTTCCATGGCTATAACCATAGTTCCTTGGCCTAGTGGTAGTTCTTCTAATTATAAATGTTTATATCACTTGATACTGCTAATAAGTTACATGGCCATTTAAAGTGACTTTGTACAAATCTATAAGTTTGTGGTTTGAGATGCAGAACAGAGAACTTGGCTTGATTGAGAAGATATTTCCCCAGTTTTGCTTCAGAGTGGAAGCCAAGCCAATAAGAATTCTGTGGCAATTTTTCAAATTTCTGACAATATTCCAGAGCATATCCATAAGATGGTCTTTGAACTCAGAGAGAGAATTAATAAGGAGCAAATAGAGGAGAGGACTGAGAGTTGCTATGGCTGCCCTCAAGTGTACCTGAGAGGCACTGCTCATATCTTACATCTACTATATACCCCAGCATCCTTGACTGTACTTTCCCATCCTGAAAAAAATATACCTTTATATATACATACCCTTGCCATTCAATATTTTAGCTGTCAATTATTTCCATATAGCATACAATGCTATACTCATAAATTAAAATGCTAAATACAAGTACCTTCAATTTTAAAAAATTATTCATAATACCTATATAGTTGGCATGCCCCACCCTTTTTTAAAGTAATCATGGATTAAAGGTAATCTAATAGGAGAACATATTTTTATCTTTACAAATATTCATAATGAGCTCTTGCCATTTGTGACCAAAATAAGCATGAGAGAAAGGATGTGCTGTTTTAAAGTTTTTATTTCCAGAAAAAAATATATATCTCATTACAAAACCTAGCTAATACTGTGTTTCAATAGAGGGCAACTGTATTCATCTCTGAATGTAAATTCATCACTTCTAAGATCTATTGAGGTGAACTAACCACTTCTGAGAACCAGATAACTATTTTGTATGACCACTCCCCCCACACACACACACACACAAAAGTAAAAAAAAAAAAAAGTTTGGCACCCTGAAGCCTTGAAGAATTAAAGAAATGACTAATTCCTTCCCAGAAAATTTTTACCTCCACTTCTGTCTCACCCAAAAGATCAGTCAAATTAAAATGCCTCCTGCTCAGATGAAAACGTTGCACCAACAGATAGAATCACAAAGACAAATGAATCACAAAATTCACTAATAACACATTTACTTTTTCCATACATGACTGTTTTGCAGCTCAGTGCTATGAATCATAGTTATGTAAACTCAAATTAAGGCTCTTCTCCCGTCATTTATTCATTTAATAGTTATCAAAAAGGTGTTTAAGTAATAAGAATGAAAACCACCCAAAATCCTAATAAATTTGTCTTATTTGGACAAGTTTGTCCAGGAGTAACAGCCTTTTGGACATGTTGAACTGCACATCTTCTAAGTATTGTAAACTCAATACACCCAAAAAAGAACTCATCTTTCCGTCAAAAAAAATCATCCCTCTTCTGGACTTCGTTATTACTTTTCAGAGGAAAACTAATCTCTCCAGCCAGTTAGGCTTACAAACTTGGATACTAAGTATCCTCAACTCCTCACTTTCACTCATTCCACATATCTAAACCATTGCCAGTCTTGTTATTTCTACTTTCACATCTCTCATACACTTCCCCTTCTCTCCATTCACATAGCCATATCACATAGCTAGTAACTATCTGAAGCAAGATTTGAACTCAAATGTTCCTGTCTCCAGTAGAAGTGAAATGGAATGAATGAAATAAATTTAGATAATGAACACAACAATGCAAAGGAAAACAACTTTGAAAGCCTTGAGAACTCTGATCAAAGCAGTAAATAACTGTGACTTCAGCAGATTGATGAGGAAACAGCTTCTTGGCAGAAAAGAGCAGAATGAGATATGTGTTTTTTTTCAGACATGGCAAAGAATTGGTTTGTTTTGCTTTACTTCATGTATCAGTTAAAATAAAGTTTCTTGGGGGGGGAATATGGTGAATTAATAGGTAACAACAGAAATGTAAAAAACAACTTTAAAGAATTAAAAAACATTTTACACCACACAAACAAGAAAAGTTCAAAGACACATATAGAAAAATGTAGTTGACTTATTAAATTATATATATATACATATATATTTAAAACTGAAACAGAAGTTCACAGTTTCTTATACAATCTTCTTTCTTATTCTTAGGCAGCTAGGAGGTGTAGTGGAGAGAGTACCCAGGGTGGAGTCAAAAAGACCTGAGTTTAAATTCAGCTTTAGACACTTACAAGCCGTATGGCCTTGGGCGAGTTGTCATGATTAACAATTATTCTTAATTAAAAATCAAAAAAACTTCCTTCTCAAATATTTTTATTCTTGATATTTCTTATAAACGAAATGGTTTACCTAGGATCCCCATCACCAACGTTCCAATGAAAAGATTCACAATCTGGTGAACCAAGTAATGAGCACAGAACCTGGGTACCAAGTTCTGGCTCTGACACTTCCAAGCTATGTGACAATGGGCAAAACGTGGGACCTTTTAAAATCTTAGCTTCTTCAGTTGCAAAATGAGAATGATGAGGCTTTTCTTACCCACTCAACAGTGGTTATGAAGAAAACATGACCTTTTATTGTTCTACAAATGTATTCTTATTATGATTGTTATTAGTAAATACTATATAAATGTGAGTTAATATTGCTATTCATTCTGGAGGCCCCAAAGTCACACTGTTTAAGTTTCTAGAAACATGACCAAGGAATTACACACACACACACACACACACATGCCCATAGTTTGACATTTTGATAGATGGTGATGAGGGGCAGTGGCCAAAAGGGCCACATGCACTCAAGGAGATAGTCCTTTTAGTCGTATTAGTCATTATATGGAATAAGACAAAGACTCTAGTAGTAGTGGTGGTAGTGGTGGTGGTGGTGGTAGTTGTCATCATCATCATCATCACAGCCTTTATTACAGTCACAGTCATCATAGTAGTAGTGGTAGCAGTAGTAATAGTAATAGTAGTAGCTGTAGTTGTCATCACCATAGCTGTTATCATAATCATAGTCATTGTAGTAATAGTAATAATAACACCACTAGTAGCAGTAGCACCACTGGCAGCATTTATATAGTGTTTGAAGGTCTGTAAAGAGCTTTTCATATTTCTTCATTTTTATCCTCACAATAACACAGAGAGGTTATGTACTCTTGTCATCCCCATTTTACAGATGAAAAATTAGGTAGGCAAAGGCTAAGTGACTTGCCCAGGATCATACAGCTTGTATGTATCTGGGGCAATATTTGAACCCAAGTGTTACTTACTCCAAGTCCAGTCTTCTATTCACTGTGCCATCTAACTGCCCCTTTCTATAAAGAGGTCTAGTGTTTCTGAAAAATTAATAAGCTTGGAATCTAATATGTTCTTGTTTTATTGCAGATTCCATTAGAGCCAGGTTCCATTGCAACAGCATCAGTGTTTTAAAGTCCAACTCTTTACCTTTCAGAATTTGTATTATTTAACTGAACCTAAAATCAAAAAAATTAATATGATTCTAATAAAAGTATTCTACACTGTACAGTTTAATCATTAAGAGTGAAATGAAAGTAATATGTTCTGTTGTGTAGAGTTCCCAACTAAAGTTCAAAGCAAGAAAAAAAATAGGCCTGCTGCTTTGGGGAAGATGATGTAATGACATAGAAAAAGCAGCATTATTCCACTCCTATTTTGTTTCCATCTTCTCTAATAAGAAAAAACATGGCATTCAAACTTAGAATAATAGCACAAACAATAGAAAGGAATTAAAGCATAAAGGAAGTATAAAGATGGTGTTTTTTAAAGTACTAAGCTGCTTTGAATAAGTTCAAGCTTCTTAGCCCTAATGATTTTGATCTCAGGAAAGTGAAGGAATGATCAAAGACCCATTGCTGCTAAGTTTTGAAGAACTATTGAAAGAAGGAAACTTACTGAAAGAGAGACAAAAAGTAAATATTGTCTGATATGAAAATCAGAGTAAACTGTGACACCTGAAAATTTAGGACAAATAAATCTTAGTGGTGATCACTAGGATCCAAAATAGCATTAACTAAAGCAAATCATGTCAAACGTAACTGATTTCTTTCATGATACAATTTATAGATTCAGAGAATGCTCTATCTTGACTTCAGCAAAACATTTGACAAAATCACTCATGATGTTCATGTAAAGAAGATGGCAAAATATGGTGTAGATGAAAATAGATTCACAGCTGATTAGGGAGTATTCAAAGGGTTCTGATTCATGTCTCAATTCCCAAGGAAGTCTCTATATGAAGCATGACAAGGTTTGTACCTAACCTTTTCCTGTTTAAAAAATGTTTAGTGATATGAATAAATAGAAAGGATATTTAACCAAACTTGCAAATGACACAAATCAGAAAAAAAGAGCTAATTCCAAAGATAGAAGAATCAGAATTCAAAAATGATCTCACAAGCAGAGAAAAGTTAGGTTGAACCAAAACCAACAATATTAGCTTTGGAAAGGATAGATGTAAATTCTCATGTTTAACTTAAAAAAAAATCAATTGCACAAGTGCATTATGATAGAGACCTGGCCTGACTATTATTCCATAGTTCCTGTTGAAAAGATTTGGGGATTTTAGGTCACAGACCCATTCTTACATGAGTTGATGCTCTGCCTCAACTCTGGGTCTAGGTTTGTGTGTGTCCCCACAAAAAGGAGCTCTCTTTTTTTGAGTGTGGATGTTATTGAGGATCCCAAAGGAGGAATATTACTCTGTGGAAGAAGACTGGCATTCAGAGCCACACAGTGTTTCAAAGCTGAAAGCAACAGTCTCCATTTAGCCCCAGTACCCTGAAAATTGTCAGGGATCTTCACTCAGGCATACTCACCAAATGGTGAGTGTTTGCACCTTAGAAACAGCTAATGCTCCTCTCAGCTTCCACACAGTCAAGTCATGCTCTAAACACACTCTCTTTCTCAAACAAAATTCACTCTTAGAATAACATTAACACTCCATTCATATTCCATTCTCTGCACTCCATACTCCACAGCTTCATCACCTTTCATCACAGACACTCAGTGGTCAGCTCCCACTCACAGCTACTCCACCCAATACCAGTGAGTGAGAACATCCTGACAGCTCCCATATAGTCCAGGAGGGTAACCAATAACAAAGACAGCTGTGGGCTATCTGACTCAGTCAAGCAGCTGCTTACCTCTGTTAGCTGACCACAAACTTAATGTGAACCCAGAGTGATTCACCTGTTAAAAAAATGAAAGTCAATAGCCTTAGGGTGTCTAAGTAGAATTATAATGTTAGGAACACAGAACTATATCTGGAATATCATGTTTCATTCTAAATGACATAGAGTGACATACTAAAAAACAAAACAAAAACAAAAATGGTTCAGAACCTGGATACTATATTGTATAACAGAAGTATCAAATATACAGTCCACAACACTCCCAAGTGCAGACCAAATCAGATTAAAATGTAATTGGGAAATATTTAACAAAATTAATTAGAATAAAATAAAACATAGATAATGTTAATATGTGGTTTTCTAAGTCAATATGTAGCCCTCAGGGATCCTTATGCATGGCTTAGTGGGCCCCCATTTCTATTTGAGTTTTATCTCACTGATGTATAAGACTGGTTAAAGGAATTATTTATCTTTGAGAAGAGAAGACTAAGGTTATATGAGATAGCTCCAAATAGTTGAAGGGTTGTGAAGTGCTAGAAGATGTAATTAGAAGCAGTGGGTGGGAATTCTAAAGATGCAGATTCCAGATGATAACTTCCTAATTACTAGAGCTGTCTAAGGGTAGAATGGACAGACTGTTGAGGTAGTGAATTCCCCAGAAGTGGTGATACTGAAGCAGAGTTTCGACAGTGGTTGGGGATCTTGCCCAGATGATGTCTTCAACATGTAGGAGACTGGTGACTGATCTCAAAGATCACTTACAACACTAAGTCTATGATCCAATGAAATAATAAACCATATATATATTCTTTATCTTCAATTCATGTTCTGCTTAAATCATCTAAGTCAAGAGCATAGTATATTTTCTTTCTAAAATTTAAATTTCTAAAATTTAAAAGTTATTTTATCCCCTGGCCACCCAACTATAACCTCTATGATAAAATGCTACACTGTAAGTAATGGTAACAGTGGTTCAATAATTCAAAGCCAAAGAATGGTGCAAACAGCCAGATGCTGATGTTGTAAAGACCCACTTGGGCTCTGTCAGATCTTCAAGGGATGGGAATGACATAGACAAATGCCTTTCACATAAAACAGTCTGGCTTGGATCCCCAGAGTTCAAACCTGGAAAATGTTAGCAGGCACCATCCAACACTTTTTAAAAGTCATGAAAGACAGAAGAAAAGTAACTCACCCTGAACAGAATTTTCACTCTTGTAAGAACTACACTATCACTCCAAATTCTAAATGAGTTTAGAAACATTTCAAGGGAATGATCAAAATGTAAATCAATGTAAATGGGTAGCATGTTGATGCATATATTATATAAAAGGCAAGCTGCCAAATTCATATCCCCTCAAACTCCTCAAGAATTTCTAAACAATTATAGGCAAACCTGATTCAAGGGGACTCCTAGAAGTCCTCAAATGTACTGACAACCTGTACGTGGAAAAGGTCAAATCTCCTACATGGTTAGGAGGCCAGTAGCCTTCTTATTTCCTCACTACTACCACTTGAAATTTCCCTCCTGTCTCTATATCCTTTCCTGGACTCTTCTCACCAAAGAATCAAGGAATCCCAGGATCTAATATCTTCACCCCTACGGTCTGAAGAGTAATGGAGAAGCAATAAGAATGCATATTGGTCTGCAGTGGGCCAGGGAAATCAGTCAATAAGCAATTATTAAGCTTCTAGTTTATGCCAGGCACATAGTAGACATAGGAGATATAATATAAACACACAGTAAGAAATAATCTCTCCTCTCAAGGAGTATCTTAAATATCTGTATTTTGTCAGACAAATAACATACACATATGTTTAAACAGAACAAATACATGAAGAATAAGTATAAAACAAATATAAGGCAGTTAAATACAAGACAGTAAGTGAGGAAAAGCTAGCAGTTGGGGATACCAGGAAAGATGCTGGGTATACGCTTGATCCCTGTTTTGAAGTAAATGTGGAATACTATGAGGCAGGAGTGAAGAGGGAATACATTCCAAAAGTGAGGTTCAGCCAATGAAAAGTCATGGAGATGGGAGATAGAGAGTCTCTTGTGAGGAAAAGAGAGACTTTCAGTTTAACTAGACCACTGAGTGTGGAAAAGGAAAGTGAGAGTCACTGATTGGAATGAAAGTAAAATGTAAACTCCTTAAAAACAGTTTCATTTTGGTCTTTTTATCCTGAGAGTCAAGTAAAGTGTCTGCAACATAGTAGATACATAATAAATAAATGGTTGTTGTATGGTAATGGAAAGTGAAACACAATGTGGATCAATTCCTGGGATACACATTTAAAAAAAAAAAAAAAGAAAAGCGATAGAAAGGCAACTTCTTACAAGGAAATAACCTCCAACAGCTTCTAACCCTATATGTCCCCCTCTCTAGCCTTCATCTTCTCAGTTGTCATCCTCTTGAAGCCCATGCTGCAGACCACATGAATCACACCAATTCCCTGAAGCTGCTGGTCTCCTCAAGCACATAGCCTGTCAGGGTGCAAAGGTGAGAGGCACTGACTCCAAGGTAAAAAAAGGAAAGCATTTTTCCTGGCATCCTAAGTTGACTAAACACATTCTTCCATTGAAATATAGCTTTACATTATGTTTGGGGTTTATAGTTCTATACTTCAGGAAAATTACGTGTTACATAGGCTTTAAGGGGCTTGATACAAACCAAATCTCTGGTTACAACACTGTATACATAAGAAAATGTGTTTCGAATTTCAAACAATGGACTAAAAAGAAACTTTCAAGACACAATCCTTAAGTGAGGGAAATTTCTAATTTGAATTACAAATATTGTTACCTTTATATGTTTGAACACATCATATTCAGCAATCCCTTTCAACATTCTTTGATCACCTTCTATGTGCAAAGTACTGGACCACTTTTAACAAAAAAAAAAAGAGTGAACTCACCTAAAGTAACTATTATTTTATTTATACATATATATGTGTGTGTACACACACACACATACACACCTTTTTTTTGATAGACATAAGAGACCATAAAATCACCACTATTTCTTATACTACCCCCAGGAAAATGAAGTAGGGATGATAGGCAAATAATCTGAACATTTTTTTTCTTACAAGGATCTCAATATCTCCTTAAATCATAGGATTAGAAAGTGTAGTTGGAGAAAATACCTATACCCATGAGATCACAGATGTATTGAAATATAATTATCCCTGGAAATAAAAAGCAAGCGTAGTGTCACTTTGCTTAACCAATGAATGACATAGTTGGAGAAACAGTTGGAGAAGCAGTTGAGCAGAGAATAGATAAAATAGTAAAAAAAAATCAATCAATTAATTAATTGAAGAGTAAAAGGCTAAGTAAGAATAGACAACAGGTGGGAGGGAAGGTGTATCAATAGGAATAAAACACCTATTATAGATAGAACAAAGGAGCAAATTAGTTTTTCTAATATGTATAGAAGTATTACTCTAAATTTGTAGAGGGGTTGAAATTTAGAAAAAGGATTACTATTAATAAAATAAGGAAGACTGAACTGTCTTCTGACAAAACAAATAATTAAACTAAAGTGTCAAATTTAGCAAGTATAAACTTGCAAATAAATATGCTAATAATAATAAATGAATAAAAATAATGTCTCCTATAAAATTTAAAAGGAACTATAGAATGGATTTAAAAATATAATCCAACAAAACATAGTCTACAGAAAATGCATGTATCAGAAAGGTTACCAGGACCAAAACTGGTAGAAATTCAGGCAGACCTAAAAAGCAATAAAGGAAAAAAAGTAATTTCCTTTCTTTTTTGTTGTTTCCTATTTTGTTTGGTTCTACCTTATTAATGTATAGAGATTTGGAGTAAGATTCTTCCCCCTGGGCAGCTAGGTGGCACAGTGAGTAAAGCACCGGCCCTGGAGTCAGAAGGACCTGAGTTCGGTTCCGACCTCAGACACTTACCCACACAAAAACACTAGCCTTGTAACCTTGGGCAAGTTACTTAACCCCAATTGACCTCCAAAAAGGCAAAAAAAAAAATTCTTCACCCTGTTTTGTATAGGTTTTTCAAAATTGATTAGATAACTCATGAGTTATCTAATATGATATAAAATGATGGGGTGAACTAAAATATATCATGCTTAAGAAAATCTAGAAGCATAACAATGTTATAAACCTGGGCTGAATTCAAATTATTAAACATTAAGAGACAAGAAGAATATTGTTTCAAATAACTCTAACAAAAAGAGTTTATGACATACCACAAGGAGGCCAATGATATAAAGAAGGTGTCATAAATAGCAAAATATTAAAAGTAGCAACTTTTGGTAGTAGCAACCAACTGGAAAAAATATAAGAATTAGGTAATGGCTAAACCAACATGAATATAATTAAATAGTATAGCATTGCAAGAAACTATGAATATTATGAATAGAAAATTATGACATATATGAACTGACACAAAGTGAGGAAAGTAGAACTGGAAAATATACACAATGACTACAACAATGCCAGTGGAGAGATCAACAAAATAATTTAAACTGAATGCTGTAAAACTCTAAGGACCAAACTTGACCCTAAAAATGAAATATGAAAATGCAACTCCTTTCCTTTTTTTTCTTTTTTAACCAAAGACAGGGACTATGTGTCAGATTTGGTTTATATGTTAGTTTTGCTGAACTGTTCGTTTTTGTTTGGGGTTGGGTTTGAGAGGGGGGGGTTGCCTCTTTATTGTTTTAAGGAATGGCTCTGGGGGAGGTGGGAGGAAGTAGAGGAATATAATAGGAAATGTAGGTGAAGGAAAAAAAATCAATAAAAATTTCACAGAATGCAACAGAACTTATTAATATTGAATATTCATAGAATGAACAATATAGCAGCTAAATCCTAAAAAAAAAAGTCACTGATTAGGAAAAATAATTAGAAAGCAAATAACCATGGAAGAGCATGTTGCAGGTGCCTAAATGAATTTGATACCTATTATTTTGTGAAAGGGAAAAAGAAACACAGATAAGTACCAAGTAAACACACTGCACAATGCTTGCCCTCCCTTAAAAAGAAAAGAGAGCAAACTCTTTCTACAAAGGCCCTTGCTTTTGTACTATCCATGGAGTCAAAGGCAATTGCTTTCCTAAATACACATCTAATAAAAGTGTGTGTCATTGCTGAAATTCTTAACTGGTCTGCTTCCAAACATCTGATGCATTCCTCTAGTGACTTCCAGGATTGAGTAAACATGACCTCAAAGAATGGCACCACAGCCCTGCTTCCCCAGCATGGACGTTTTGCTCTTAATAAAAAGTAAGCATGTGTTGATGCTGTTATAAGGACACTGGTGTGGAAAAGATTTTGTTCTTCACTATGCTGATAGCAAACAAAGACTTATAATGGCTGAAAAACCCCTCTCATTTATTTAATTGCTCTCTGCTCCTCTCAAATTCTTGAAAATTGCAATATATAATATATATATAAAGAATTTGACTTATGTATTAAAACTGATGTTTTCCATTAGGAATGTATAATTATACACTAAACAGGTAATGATATAAATATATATGTGTGTATGAGTGTGTGTATACATATATATGTATATAATTATTCACTAGTTGGCAAAAGCAACTTATTAGTAAGCCCTAAATTTATATGTAGGACAGAGTCTATATACTGTGGTATTGACACATTTATACAGAGCACCCTCACTTTCTACAGGGGATACTGCCAAGAGATTCTAGTGAATAAGAAAGTTCACAAATACTGTACTGTACTCTGTACTCATCCTCCTGTGGGAATGACAGGAGCCATAAATTCAAACCACCAAGTCATACAGTCCTTCAAGATTTTCTGAGAGAACTTGGAAAGGTCTTCAGAGCACAGAGGCACAATTTCTTTCCAATTCCATCCTGCTTTTCTTTTATCTGGCACTCTTCTCATCTCCTCCTTCAGCCAGGTGGAGGAGGCAGAGGAGGGTCTGTTAACTGACACTCTGCAGTCTTTCCAAACTGATTTGGATTAGGGTAGGGAGGGTCCCTTCCCCCTCTGCCCCACTCTGACTGTAGGAAGCTTTGACTCCCAAAGGAAGAAAGAAACAATTTCTTTAATTTTTCTTTTTGTATTTCCAGTGCTTTGTACACTTTTTTTTGCACTGGACCTGTGATTCATTGATCTATATACCTCCTGGTCAATAAATTGCCCTCTACGGATGAAGACAAGGACTTGTTCTGCAAGTTATGATTTTAGAGCATTTCTTGGGGCACTGCTAAATTAAGTGACATATATACAGCTAATGTGTGTTAAATTCTTCCTGGTCTTCCTCACTCAAAGGTTCTCTATCTACTCTTCCTGCTGCCTCTCATACGCAGTAGACACTTAATAAGTATTTGTTAGATTGAACCTTTTCACTATTTTTTATAAAAAAATACAGTAAAAGATCAATTAATAAAAAGCTTCCCATAAATATTTTACTGACAACTTCTTGGGAGGATAAAGTAAATTGTACACACCAATACAGACAAAAAATAATCACAATTTAATATATATTTTACACTGTAATTGCCAAAGTACATTTATCTTTTATGAGTTGCAGCTAAAAAGTACAGTGGATAGAGTGCTGAGTTTGGAGTCAGGAAGACCAGAATTCAAATCTGACTTAAGACACTTATTGGCTCTGTAACTATGGGCAAGTCACTTAACATTTATGTGCCTCAGTTTCCTCATCTGTAATATGGGGGGGGTTAATAATATTACCTACCTGCCACAGTTGTTGTGAGGATCAAATGAGATAATACTTGTATAACATGCATATGTGTATGTGTGTGGTAGGGTAATGTGTGTATATGTGTATGTGTACAAATACACATAATATCTGTGTATATATACACATAAGAATATGTACATATATATGTATACATGCACATGTATTTTACTTGCACAGTACCTAGAACATAGTAAGCACTATATAAATGCTAACTAGCTAGCTTACTAGTAGTAGTAGTAGTAATGGTGGTGGTGGTGGTAGTGGTGGTGGTGGTAATAGCAGTGATGATGGTAGTAGTAGTGCATCAAAAGCTAAGGAATAAAGATCAGAAAATGAGCTTCTCCACCAACCCACTTAAGATAAAGGGTTAGAGGCAGCCACCTAACTGAACACTCTCAACATTCCCTACCAAACAACTTTAAAATAACACCTGAAATCCAATTTTGGATTGATAGAGCCAGCAAAAGATCAAGGTGAGATATTTTTCAAGCTTAAGAAAACTTCGGAGAGCAGCAGGAGATAATTTAAGAGTTATTAGACTATCAGAAAAGCATGACCAAAAAAGAGCCTAAATATCATATTTCAAGAACTTATCAAGAAAACTTCCCGGGGGGGGCCAGGTGGCACAGCAAGTAAGAGCACCGGCTCCAGTGTTGAGAAGACCTGGGATCGAATCAGGGCTCAGACACTTAGCACCCACCCAGAAATAACTGGCCGTGTAACCTTGAGCAAGTTACTTAACCCCGATTGCTTAAAATAAAAAAAATTTTTAAGAAATTAAAAAAAAAAAAGAAAACTTCCCTGATATTCTAGATCCTGAGAGTAGAATAGAAATTTAAAGAATTCATTGATTACCTCCTGAAAGAGATACAACAATGAAAACTCCCAGGAATATTATAGCCAAATTCTAAAGGTCCCAGGTCAAGGAGAAAATATTGCAAGTAGTCAGAAAGAAACAATTCAAATATAGGCATACCTCAGAAATATTGCAGGTTTGATTCCACAAAACAACAATAAAGTGAATATGACAATAAAGCAAGCCACATAAATTTTTTGGTTTCTCAGTGCATATAAAAGCTATGTTTACACTACACTATAGTCTATTAAGTGTTCAATAGTATTACGTCTAAAAATACTTTATTGTTTAAAATGTTAACCATCACCTGAGCCTTCAGTGAGTCATAAACTTTTACTGGCGGAAGACCTGGCCTCTATGTTGATAGCTGCTGACTGATCAGAGTGGTAGTTGCTGAAGGCTTGGGTGGCTATGGAAATTTCTTAAAATAATGTCACATCAACTGACTTTCTTTCACTTGAATACTTACAGGTCATTGTATGGTTATTAATTGGCCTACCTTCAATATTTTGAGTCTCAGGGAATAAGAAGGTGCAAGGAGAGAGAAAGAGAGAGACAGGGGAATAGCCAGCTGGTGGAATAGTCAGAACATTCACAACATTTATCAATTGAGTTCACTGCCTTATATGGGTATGGTTCATGGTGCCCCAAAACAATTAAATAACATCAAAGATCGCTGATCACCATAACATAAATAATAATAACAAAGTTTGAAATATTGTGAGAATTACCAAAATGTGACAACATGAGAACATACTGTTGGAAAAATGGCATCAGCAGACTTACTCGATTCAGGGTTGCCACAAATCTTCAATTTGTTAAAAATAAAATGCAATATCTGCAAAGCATAAAAAAGCAAAGCATAATAGAATGAAGTATATATCATGGAGCCATGGTCAGGATAACACAAGATTTACTTACTTCTACCTTAAAGGAGTAGAGGGCTTGAACTATGATGTTCTGGAAGGCAAAGAAGATAGCATTACAGCCAAGGATAACCTACCCAGCATAACTGAGTATAATCCTTCAGAGGAAAAAAATGGATATTTAATGAAAGAGAGGACTTTCCAGCATTCTTAATGAATAGAACAAAGCCAAAGAGAAAATACAACATTCAAACACAAGACTCAAGAAAAACATAAGAAGGTAAATATGAAAGAGAAATCATAAGGGACTAATAAGGTTAAACTGTTTACATTCCTATATGAGAAGATGATACATGTAGCTCCTAAGAACTTTATCATTATTAGGACAGTTAAAAGGAATTACATTGAGAATTACATTGAGATCATGAGTGTGAGACAATTATATTAGAATAATCTCCAAAAAATTATGGGGTGAGGAAAAGAGAAGCATTAGAAGGGCAAAGGGAGAAGAAGGAGGAAATTTTTCACACTTCATAAAAGAAGCACTCAAGGAAGAGCTTTTATGGTGGAGGGGAAAATTGGGGTGGTGGTAGTGGCAAGCAACACTTGAACCTCACTCTCATCAGAATTGGTTCAAAGAGGAAGAACACACACACACACCTCAGCTGTACATAGAAATCTATCTTCCCAATAGGGAAAAAGGAGAGGGGAATAAGAAAAAGGGGGGAAGATAAAAGGGAGGGCAGATTAAGAGAAGCAGTGATTAGAAGCAAAATGGACTTTCAAGGAGGGACAGGATAAAAGAGAGGGAGGGAGAAGAAAAAGAAGAAAAAGGAATGGAGGGAAATATACAGCAATCATAACTGTGAAGGTGAATGGGATGGGATCACTCAAAAAACAGAAGCAGATAGCAAAATGAATTAGAAACCAGAATCCAGCAATATGTCATTTATAAGAGTTACTCTTGAAACAGAAAGATACAACCAGGGTTAAAATAAAAGGCCAGAGCAGAATCTAATATGCTTCAGCTGAAGTAAAAATGGCAGATTTAGCAATCATGATCTCAGACAAAGCAAAGGCAAAAATAGATCAATTAAAATAGATCATCAGGGAAACTATATTTTATTTCCTAAAAGATACCATAAACAAGGAAGTCATATTTAAAAATTTATAGCAAGTTTCATTGACTCAGGTCACATTTTTCAAATATAAAGAGAACTGAGCCAAATTTATTAAAATAAGAGCTATTCCCAATTGATAGTCAAAGGATATGAGCAGGCAGTTTTAGGAGGAAGAAATCAAAGCTATTTAGTCATATAGAAAAATGCTCTAAATCACTATTGATTAAAGAAATGCAGATTAAAACAACTCTGAAGTACCACCTCACACTATCAGAAAGGACAAATGCTAGAGGGAATGAAAGAAAATAGGTACACAAATGATCTACTGATGGAGTAGTGAACTGGTTCAGCCATTCTAGAGAACAATTTTGAACTGTGCCCAAAGGGCTATAAAACTGTGTATACCCTTTGACCCAACAATACCACTACTATGTACACATGCCAAAGTAATCAAAGAAAAAGAATCAGAATCTATATATTCAAAAATATTTATAGCAACTCTTTTTATGATGGCAAAATATTGGAAATCAAGGTAATGCTCATAAATTGGGGAATGGCCAAAAAAGTTGTAGCATATTATTGTGATGAAGGACTATTTTACTTGTGATGGAGAAATGACTGGGGCAGGGAGGTTTGGGCAGTTCCAGAAAACCATGGCAAGTTCTCTATGAACTCATGCAAAGTGAAGTAAGAAGAACCAGGAGATCATTGTGGACAGTAACAGCAATGTTGTAATGATGACCAATATAAAAGACTTGACTACTCTGATCAATACAGTGATTCAAGGCAATTCCAAAAGACTCATGATGAAAAATGTTATCTACCTCCAGTGCAAACTGAAGTATAATTTTCTCATTTTTTTGTTTTTGATTTTTTTTAAATATGACTAATATGGAATTGTATGTGATTTCGTATGTATAATTGATACCATATTTCTTACCTTCTCAATAAGTGAGGGAGGGAAAAAGAGAATTTAGACCTCAAAATTTAAAAGAAAAGTGTTTAAATAAATAATAAAAATTCTAAAATAAAATTTAAAAAATAAAGTTCTGAGTCAACTTTAAATCTATGCTCATACATAAATCTATGTATAACTTTAAATCTATGTTCATACATGGTTCACTCAAGGTCATAGAAAAAGGTCAAGCATTGAAAGTGGATTCAAGTCTTCTAGCTTTCAGAACAGTCTACCATAAATAACAATGTATTTGACCCACCAGTAAATAAGAAACTTCTCTAGGAGGTGGCATGGTTTATAATCAAAGTACTTTTTAAAATGAAAAATACCTTGCAAAAGCTATGTATCAGCTACCTGTTTGAGAGACTGTGCTAAACTTAAGCATATGGCTAAAGAGATGAATCTCTATTTTCTACTTGAAGAACTTACTATAAAATAAAGTTCAGGAAAGACTAAAATTTGGGAAATCAAATTAGCAATGGTTTCATTAATTCGCCATTTAGAAATCATGGGGTGGGGGGTGGGGGGGGAAATCACCAATACTGACAAAAGAGACCACCCTCCAGCTACAGAGGCAAGAGCACTAAATTTGAAGGCAGAAGTTTCTGGTTGAAATCCCTTCTCTGTTACTTATTACCTTCACCCATTGGAACCTCAGTTTCCTTATCTACAAAAGGAGGAAGCTGGTCTATATTTACCTTTAAGGGCTCTTCCAACTCTACCTTTATAGTTCCAGTGACCTTATTCTCCCAATTCCCGCCTGCAGTTTTGTACTTGCTAATACCTTATGGTCTGACTCCTTCATATCTCTCATCTCCACTCCAGGGAATACTCTTCCTTGATTCCCCAATCTTTTTCTGCACTATGAATTTATTATGAACATGACTCATTCCTTTCCTCAGCCACCACACTAACTTCTGATTGTCAGTCCTTTCAAACTGTAATCCCACCCACCAACGTATCTTTCCTTTATTCTGGAATGGAAATACCACATTCATGCAGGTCAAAATCTCCTAATTTACAAAACATGACATTGAGGAAAACTCTTCCTGTGGGTTCATGCCAACAATTCTATTAAAATGTGGTGGAGAAAAAAAAACACAAAGAATAATTAAGCTGGCCAATGGCAATATGTGAGGGTCTAAAATTACAGCGAAAGTTGCACGATATTCACCTCATTTAGGCCTAAATCTCTATCAGATGATGTAGGCTAAAAGAATTCTAAATCTGGAGGTGAAGAGAGAGAAGCTGTCTCCTCCATGCCATGACCACCTCTAAGTAAGAAACCAGAGCATGTAAAATGAGGTAGCACATGTTGGAAGGGCAGGCACACTGAATACTGTGTACAAGACAAGGAAAAAGAGACACTAGCACAACATTAGGGTTTGGGAAGGAACATAAGTGGTTGCTATAAAAAACTAAAAGCCAAAGGGAAAATTCATGGAAGTCTTGATATGACAGCAAAGGAATGCATTCAACATAATACATACAACCAAAGTACAGCAACACACGCACTAACTTCAAAACTGACAAAAGCTACTTTTCTGAGGAACTCCAAGTAAAATGAAAAGGAGAACCAGGAAGAGGATTTGTGTGGTAATTCCAGGAGAAAGTCATAGGCAGTACTAAGGGATAATAACTCACCTGCCCCCCAGGTTTGTTGTAAGAATCAAATGAGATAATAATCTTAAAGTGCTTAGCACAGTGGCACATACTGTCATATAAATGTTAGTTATCATCATCATCATTATTATTAATGATCTCACTGACATAGTTACAGAACTATGCAGAACACAACTCATAGACACTTCATTCTGTAAGACGCTAATCCATCCCTCCCCATAAATCTTACATTGAGGATCCACCCAATATGCTGGGGAGTCATTCCACTGGCGCTGTGGACGATGTGTGGGTCCCAACGGGGTATAGAGATTATGCATCTATTATTCATTATTCTCAGTATATGACTGATTTGACACCATTTCTTTGATGCTATTTTCTGTAGCACTCCTTGACTACAATTCTTCAGTAGTAATACACTTCTGACTATTTGTGCCTACAATGCATGTCTCTCCTGCCCTTTGGGTGATCCATGATTTTAATTCTTCAGAAGCTGTGGTATTCCATTTTATGATACTCCATATAGCCATGCAGCATCACTGAAAAAATATTGGTGTTAAGAAAAAATAAAAGATAAGCCTTTGCTTCAAAGAGGAATTTTGGGTCATTAAAAGCACTGAATAGTTTCCCAAAGGCTATCCAACCCATTCTCTGACTCCTATTTAATTTTATGACCAGTTCATTTTTTATCTGCAGTGTCTGTCCAAAATATACATATTGATGGACCAGCTCCATGGGCTATTCATCTAACTACAGATAATAGTATGGGAAACAAGTATTTTCCCTTCACTTAGTTTTGCATCTGTAAAGCACTTTAGGATTTACAAAGTACTGTCCTAACAAATCTCTGAGGTATAAGTATTATTGTTCCCATTTTTTTTTGGAGGGGCAATTGGGGTTAAGCGACTTGCCCAAGGTCACACAGTTAGCTTTTTGTGTTAAGTGTCTTAGGCCGGATTTGAACTCAGGTCCTCCTGACTACAGGGCCAGTGTTCTATTCACTGTGCCACCTAGCCACCCCAATCGTTCCCATTTTACAGATAAGAAAACTGACTCTCTGACAGGTGAAGTAACTTACACAGGATCATAATAAATAAGAACCTGAAATGGGGCTGACATATCTCCTGCATCCAAGTCAAAAGCACTTCCCACTATACTGCTTCTCAGAGTCCAATGCATAAAATAACACTTATCTTAGAAACAAGTCACAGTGTACACAAATCTAATGATGGTTAAAAGGTCTTAAGCCAGAAATGATGTTTTCAGTAATATTCGTGGCTACTTAAAGTCAAATTTACATATATTTAACAAAGCTAGAAGACAGCAACAGCATGTCAGTTTAATCTTCCTTGCTAAGGAAAAATAAAATTATTTAAGGTGCTATCTCTTAAAGCCATTTAACTCAAAAAGTAAACACAGTTGTGTGGGGGCCTTGTCTTACAGTGGAAAGCATGCTGGGTTTGCTCTGCCACTTACTACCTGGGTGTCCTTGGGTGTATATCTTCACTTTTCTGGGACTGAGTTTCCCCTTCTGTAAAATAAGATGGTCAGACTAGATCACCGTCAAGGTCCCTTCAAGTTCTAAATCTACATGCTTAGGTTTATGCAATTATTGACCTACTTAATTTCCCCACCTTTCTCTCTTCAATTTGCCAAAAGCATCATCACAGGTAAGATTTTTTTCTTCTATTTCTTTTAATCTTCCATGAAGCCCCCTTTCTCTCTTAAAACCTATTGTAACTCTGCTTCCTCTCACTTGTTGTTCAGTCATTTCAGTTATGTTCCTATTTGGGGTTTTCTAGGCAAAGATGCTGCAGTTGCTTGCCATTTCTTTCTGCAGTTCATTATACAATGAGGAAACTGAGGCAAGCAGGATTAAGTGAAAATGTCAGAGCCTAGATTTGAACTCAGGGGATGAGTCTTTCCTACTCCAAGCCCAGCATTCTATCCAATGTACCACCTAGCTGCCCCTGCCTCTCACTAACCTACACTTAAGTTCTCCCTCAATGATGAAGATTGGTATCTTTGTTACATCTAACAAAAGCTGAGGGTGGTGGGGTGAAGAATCAAAATCTGAGGGGGGAAAGAGGGAGGGAATCAAAAGGAAAACCTACAAATAACAAGACAGGCCACACCTCTGAGGTTTATAACTCCATATGGAAACAAAAATCTCATAAACTACAAAACATTAATACTAACTCTCTGGAAAGAAAATCTAATTTGAGGTCATCTGTTTTGCACAGAACAGACATCACTGTTGGCATTCAACTAATAATAACAACTAAGACTATGCATCCCATGCCTCATTTCAATTCAGTTAACAATAGAAGTATACACACACATAAAGAACATCTTCCAAAAACTTTTCAAAAGTGGAATTCATCAACTTGGAGGTAGTGGGCTTCCCTTCATAGGGCATCTTCAAGGAAAGTCTGTCTTTGTAATCTCACCAGTTTGGATAAATTCAACAATCATGTCTTTGCAGGAGATTCCCAGATCTATATATCTAGCCCTCGTCTCTCCAGTGAACTCCAATCACACTTCTCCCATTTCCTGGGCCTATAGCCACCTGGATATCCCAGAAGCATCTTAAACCAGTATGTGCAAAGAAGGAATCATTAAAATCACCCTCCAACCCAATTTCCATATTTCTGTCAAGAATATCACCATCCATCCAGTTACCCTGGTTCTCAAACTAAAAGCCATCCTCAATTCTTCACCCTCTGCTTCACCCCACCATCCAGTCAGTGGTCAAATCTTATTGGTTATAAGACCACATCTCTCTCCTCCATCCCCTTCAATCTACTTAGTTACCAAAACCATTCTAATTCAGGGTCTCATCCCCACTCAGCTGGACTACTGAAATAGCCTCATAATTGATTCCCCTGTCTCAAGTCTCTCCCCACTCCAATCCATCCTGGATGGAGCTACCAAATTGATACTCCTAAAGCACAGACTTGACCATGTCACTCCCCTTCTTAAGAAGTTTGAGTGATTGCCAATGCCTTCTGGGATAAAATATAAATTCCTCTGCTTAGCATTTAAAATCCTTTAACAATCTGGCTCCAAACAGTCCTTCCAGGTTGATTCCTGATTACTTCCCCTTACACACTCTACATTTAAGCCAAACAGGCCTCCTTGCTATTCCCCATACATGGCACTCCAGTCTCCATCACAAGGCCTTTGCACTACCCTTTTCTCTATTCCTGTAATGCTCTCCCTCCTCATCTTAGCCCTTTGAAACCCCAAGCTTACTTCAAGATTTAGTTCCAGTTCCCCCAGCTCCTCTAAACAGCTAAGGCCTTTTCCTGATTTCAGCTATTTGAGCCCCTTGCCCCTCCCCCTACAAAAATTACTTTTTGTTGATTTCATACGTATTTTGGGTTTAGTTCCCTATGTACATGTTGCTTCCCCATCCCATGCCTACAACTGAATGGAATTTCCTGAAGGGAAGAGAATGTTTTGCTTTCATCTAATAGAGTACCTAACGTCTAATAGGCACATAATAAAAACTTGCATGATCAAATTTGTTAAATATGATGAAGAGCAGGTTCTGATTCACGTCCAGGGTGGACTGGATATTCTCTAAGGTTTCTCCCAATTCTGAGATTCTGTGATCCTACAAAAAGCCACACTAAGTCGGCATTTGGTCATTTTTGTATAGCAAGTAAATATTTAAATCTCCAGGGACCTAAATGGTTCATGCAAATATCTGTTGTTTTTCACCTGCAAAGGTGAGATTACTTATTTTGCATTTATTTTATTTTAAATTTAAAGCTCATTTACATTCTAACCTTCATACCAAATTTCAATAAGTTGCAATCAGTTGAATATTGTGTACTGGGTCCATATAGCAAATCAACTTCCTCATTGATTTATGTGAACAATGAACAAAATACAGAAAAATATTTACACTCAAATAAATACAATTTTTAAAAAATAATCAACCATAAGGCTCCTTTGTGTTTAAATAAACCTAAACTGAAGATCTTAAACTATTCAAAAATGAGAAATATAATTAGGTAGTACATTTAAATGTGCATATTGAGTGATGAATATGTGCTAATTGAAGAGCTTCTAATTTAAATTTGCAGGTTTTTAAAAGTACTCTTGGGGTTTTTTTTAGGTGAGAAAAATATATACACACATACATACATATACACATATGTATCCATATGTGAGTTCAGTAGTCTAACTGAATGATAAAGAGGAATTAAAGAAATGAAAATAGCAAAAATCAGTTGTTTAGCAATTTAAACAATATTTTTAGAGAACACAAACCTCAAAAGTTTGTCCTGAATTTTCTTTATTCACAAATTGTTATTTTTCCCCTAAGATCACTACATCATACTCTCCCACTGCCAAAACTGGGAACATAGAAAATGCTATAAACGTGGTCCATTTTTGAGCTACTGATGCACAAGGAAAAAAGAAAGAACTCTTAAAATTAAAAGCAACATGATGTAGTGGAAAAAGTGTTCGGCTTGGAGTCAAGTGACCTGATGCTGACTCTTACTAGCTATGTGACTTCTGACAAGTCACTTAATCTTTCTGGGCCTCAGTTTCTTTATCCATAAAATGGGGGTACATAATATTTGCACCAACTACTTCAGAGCGCCAGTTATTAGGAAAGTGCCTTATAAACTCTAAAACCCCCTACCAAACAATCAGCACATTTATTAAGTACCTAACCCTAACCCTATTATGAACTAGGCACTAGTGTACAAAGAGAAAATCAAACAGACCCTGTCCTTGAGGATCTTAAGGCCTAATGGAGAGACAATTTGTACATATACAGGAGTAAGGGTGGGCAAGGTAAGTCATTTTAGCTCTGAAACTTTAACTAATTAAGAACGGATTTCAATTAATTAATCAAAAGACCTTAGAACTAGAATGAAATTGCATAAGAACTGTGTTCAAATAGGATAAGAATTTTGTTTAGTAGGCTGGGTTAGTCAAAAGAAACTTGACATACCCCAGGGATCATCTAGTTGTCTATAAATTATCAAACAAGCTAAGCTACTGAGAATTTTCTAGAAACTGGAGTGTGCATATCCCTGACAATGAAGGGATGGGGGATAGAATGGGAAGTGGAAGGAAGGGTAAAGGAAAGGCTTCAGAAGGATCTGGAGAACCATCTTCCCATCAGTGTCAGAGATAGCAGAGGCTCCCATAGTCCCAATGGGGTTCTAAACAGCATCCCTAGATCAGCTGGCAGCAGTATCTGGTTCATTGGGTGACATGAATAGACTGGATTCAATGGCTCTATAAGGAGCCCATGAAAGAAACCATGCCTAAAGGAGCTTCTTGAGGACCCCATGAATGGGGGGGAGGAGGGGAAGAAGGACTTCCATGTCTGAGTTCACTTCTCCCTAGACTTTGCATTCAATGTATTATAAAAGGAAGAATGTGTCACAGACTTTGTGGGGTGGGGGACAAGAAGAATAGGGAGAAATTTTTTTGTGCCAAACATGCTTTTTGTATTAGTGCAGTAAATATCCCTTTTTAAATACAACTTGAGGCTGTCTGACTAAATGCTTCTCAACTGATAACCTTGGTGGAAAGTATACCAGTGTTTCACAGAGGTCTGCAAGGTGCTAGAAGATCTGGGGGGAAGGAGGGAAGTAGTAACCTCAGTTGCAATTGGGGGTGTTGAATAAAAATAAGGGAGCAGTAGAAGCACAAGGAAAGGAGAGTAGATAAAATTTTGAAAAACCATTCATACATGTTTCATCTGTCATGTAACAGAATCAAAGTCAAAGTACTTACATTATTTTCCAAATAAATACACAAAATGAAAATTATAACCAATATAGTGATTACATTATTTTCCAGATAAATACACAAAATGAAAATTATAACCAATAAGTGGTCAAGTCTGCCAACAGGTCTTAATGAGCAAGTGCTGGCAGGCAAGAATGTCGCTCATTGTCAGGAAGTCCAGAATGCATCAGCAAGAATATGTATATGTAATGACTTATTTATATTGTAATACTATAATTACATGAGGTAATATTGCATCATCAAAATTTCAGTGCAGAAAAAAACCCACAAATTTACAATAAATTATTAAATTTAAAATGCATCATTTTTTCTTAAAATATTATATTTTTTGGAAATAACACAAATTTCAAAAAAACAGGGGGCAGGTTAAAGAAAGTAGATTTCCAAAGGGGCACTGAGTTAATTTTCTTAGAAGGGAGTGGTAGGCCAAAAAAGTTTGGGAACCTCTGGTTGAAGCCATAGGCATTAGAGAATCACATCTATCCCTCAAGGATAAGCTTAGACTTTTGCAGAGACAATGTAGATAGGCTCTGAGGGCCCAATTGATTTGTGAGAGTAGGAGTTGGGACGACAATCCTTGTATCTTATATGGATTATATAGGTTTATGCAAAACATTAAAAATATATATAAAATAAAATTATACACATTCAGGGAAACAACACTAGCACCACTGGGACAAGCAAAGACCTGATGCTAAAGAGGGGGCTTGAGCAAGGTTATGAAGGGATTGTAAGACATAGGGGAGAGGAAGGAGAACATTAAAGTATGAGGCATAGCCAGTGCAAAGGTATAGAGAGGACAGATAGAGTAATATGTGAAGAAAGGAAGCTGGTTAGTTTGGCTAGACCATGAAGTTCATGAAGAGGAGTATTATGTAATAAGTCTAGAAAGGTAAGTTGGAGTAAGGTCAAATGCCAAACAAATGTTTATATTTGATCTTGGAGCCAGAATATCTTAGGAGAGGATTTTGAAAGGAAAATACCTTAAAGATCATGTAGTCACAGAATCATAGAATTTCAATTGGAAAGAATTTCAGAAAGGAAGAGATCCCAGAAACCAACCATCTAGTGGAATTTATACATCAACAAGCATCCCCTCTAGAACACAGCTGACAAGTGATCATGCAACATTTGCTTAAAGACCTCTCATAAGAAGGGAAATCTACCACCTCTCAAGTTAGCACATTCTACTTTTACAAAATTTTTCCCTACACACCAAGCCTAAATCTCATTTCTTTCAATTGTCACTTATTGCTCCTTGTTCTGCCCTTTGGGGCCCATCTCAATAAATCTAGTCCTTCCCACACATTACAGTCCTTCACATATTTTAAGACCACTATTAGTATCTTTCCCTGTCTTCTCTTCTCTAGACTAAACACCCCCAACTTCTTTTTACAAAAGTGGAAATTCAGGCCCTGAGAGGTTAAATGCTTTATTTTTAAATAAGTTTATCAGATTGAGTTCCTGAGCCCAGAGAAGTATGAAAACATTAGACTAGGTCATTAAAGAGCAGAAAAAAATAGGGTCAGGACTGCCATCTGCTTCACAAGTTTGCTTTGGGTCAGCCTCACTTCATCTTCAAAGATAACTTGAATCCAAAAAGAGAAGGAACTTCTGCTATTATATACTATGGAAGAAAAATAAAACTCAAAACCATGTCCTACAATTAGATTTTAGGGGCTTCAAGCATGAATTTCTATCATTACAAAGTCTACTGTCCCTCATTTTGTTATTCAGTAGTCAATGAATTTTCCCCCTAATACTCCCTGATATGACATTTTTCAAAGATGCTGCCAGCACAGTTCATCTCTTTAATACTTATCTCAATTCCCTATCTCCCTTTCCATACTGACCTGCCCCCTTGAACTGATTTTGTAGAGACACTGACTTTGGTCTCATTTATTGGAAGTAGATGATAAAGTAGAAAGAAGGCTGAAATTGAAGTCAGAGGATCTGGTTTGGGATCCCATCTCTGTTACTACACATGAAACTGGAAAAAAAAAAACAACACTTCAATCCTAGGCCTCAGTTTCTTACTTCATAAAATAAAGAAGTTGTACTAAGTAATATCTAAGGTAATTTCATATCTCCATGCCTTCGCCCAGACTGTCATTCATACCCAGAATGTCTACCCTCCTCACCTCTACCTTTTAAAGTCCTGTTTTCTGCCAAGATTAACACAAATTCCAACTGAGGTCTTTGCTGATTTCCACCCACCCTCCAACTATTAGTGCTCCCCTATTTTAAAAAAAATTACTTTGTCTTTATATGTAATTTGTATTTATTTATTTGTATACATGTCTTTACCATGGAACTGTAAGTTCCTTGAGATCAGGAACTGGTTCACTTCTTTCTATCCTCAGGGTACAAAGCAGAGCCTGGCACATCTAGAGGCAGGCACTTAATAAAGGCTTATTTGCTGACTGATTCCAGCTCTAAACCTATGATCCTATGTACCTTCTTCATCAATATAAAGCACTCTCTCCAGAAGAGCTAAGTCACATCTGCAATAAAGTTTTAGGCTCAAAGTTTAGCAAAGTCAAGCTAGAGCACATCAAGAGGAAAAGACTCACAAGGTGAGGGGACTGGAGAACTTGTCATAGAATGATAGTTGAAACAACAAGGGATGTTTAGTCTGAAGACAAGGAGATAAAGGGAGGACATGAGAGTTACCACATAAAGGAAGAAGTCTACTTTTTCTGCTTAGCTCTTCAGGGGCAGAGCAAGGAGCAATGCATGGAAGTTGCTAAAAGGCAGCTTTAGTGTTCATGTGAAAAATAAAGTCCTAAAAGTTGAAAATGTTCAAAAGTGGAGTGGGATGCTTTGGAAGTAAGGAAATATGCATTTATTAAGTTCCTACTATGTGACAGATACTCTACAAATATTATCTCATTTAATCTTCAAAACCACCTGAGAGGTGAGGCAGGGAGAAGTTAAGTGACTTGCCCAGGGTCATGTAAATATTAAAAGTCTGATACTGGATTTAAACTCAGGTCTTCTTGACTCCAGGCCCAGTGCACTATCTACTGTGTCACTCAGTTGCCTCCTTTGGGAGACTGTGAGTTCCCTATCACTATAGATCTCCAAGTGGACGATGGAAGACCTCTTTTCAAAGATGCTTTAGAGTGAATTCTTGATCATGAGTGGTTGGGCTATGTAATATCTGGGGTTCTTTCCAACTCTGAGTTTCTATTATTTTGCTGACAAGACTGCCAAAAGGAGAATGTGCCTATTCTTCTTGTTGTCTAGAGAAAGAGAGGTAATGGGGTAGATTCCACAATATCCAGACTCCCTTTGCCCTCCTAGATCCAAGAACCTATTCTGTTCACAGAACCCTTTGGAGGAGTGTTCTTCCACTGCACGGCTATTCTCTCCTCTTTCCACATCAACATCAGCAGCAAAATCTGCAAAGTTATTTCATATAGTTTTTTCTCTTACAAATACTAATGAATACATATTGATTATTATAGGATCATAGATTTAGAGTTGGAAGGTACATAGAGGTTATCTGGTCCAACTCTCTCCTTTTACAGATGACCAGAGAAATTAGAAAACTTGACCAAGGTCAGACAGATAGTACATGGGAAATTGGGATCAGACACTGTTTGCTTCTCTTTTTTTAATCCATACAGTGAAATAACTCTCATGTTTGAGGCTATTTGTGTTGTGTCAGGTTTTTACTACATGTAGTTACTATAGAATTTGGCATAATTTTTATCTGGGACAGATATTAATTCATATAATAACTATTATGTTAAACTTAGCTTTTATTGTATGTATAACCTAACACTTAAGAAACAGCTTGAAATAAAGCAGACAAGTGTAGTTTACCATTTGGATTACCATTTAACCTAAAAAGTCTATAATCATGGGGACCAGGAAACAGAGAACATTTCTGATCTAAGAATTAATTAGAATACTATAAGAGAGTCAGTGTGGCACAGAGGATAAACTCTACTTCCAACATTTCTGTGTGACCTCAGGCAAGCTATGATACCTCTCTTAGTCTCAGTTCCATCATTTGTAAAATGAGAAGACTGGACTAGTTGGCCTCTAAGGTGTAGTCTGGCTCTAAACTAAAAACTTGATAATAAATATCAAAAATTTGAACCCAGAATCATCTGCCAGACTTCCATTCACTTCTTGTTAATCATGACCAATCATAACCTGCTCTGGACACTTACTTTCCCAAAGTCAATTGTATCAATAGTTTCCTTTTTTGTGGGAGGACCAAAAATTGAAATCAATTTTCACAAACAGCTTCAATGGGTTGTCTATATTGTCCTTTGACTTTCATTTGAGCATGCAAAATCATTCCTTTAAAAATTAAATCCCTGGGGGAGAGAACAATAAATCAAATTTGTTTTACTTTATCCCAGAAAACAAATTTTAAAATTAAACAATTTCAATTCATGTTCTGCTAACTGCTTCAAAAGAATTGCAGAGAATACCTGCAATGTTCAAAATGTTTCAAGTGGAAGGAAATGCCTTTATTTATATTTAGTATTTTTATTGCATTGAATTAATCAAGAGGAAGCCAAGGAGACCACTTCCCCCACTTTTTTAAAGACATGCTAAAAGTGCATGAGAAAAGTATTTGACCCTTTCACTGAATTTAGAGAAGTCCCACAGGAATACCTGTCAGTAGATTTTGGAGTACCACTGACTAGTGCATGTTGGGAAATAATCAGGGCCTCATGTCTGACATACCTTTGCTAGTATTTTCAGGCAGCTTTTAAACTGCTAATGTTTTATGTTAGTATAAATACTAACTAGAAGGTGGTATCCTCCACTTTAAAATATGTTTTTCATCTGTTTTCCCCATATTGAAGACAAAGACTGTTGGTTCTGTTGTGTCAATAATGCCTAAAATGAAAATGTATTTGTGTTTTCCATTTTCTGACTTCCTAGATATGACAGGATTATTAATGATTCAGTAAAGTGCCATGAGACCAAGACTGACCCTTGGGTGGAAAGTGACATTTCCAAAGTATTGCTGCTATAATGATAACAATAATTACCAGGATCCAAAGTATTTCCTGAGCATTAATGACTGGCTGGGGTTAATGACATGGATATTCAGAATATCAACATTCCCCAAAGTAGTCATTAGTCCCTGGGAAATGACCCATGCCTGGATCACTGTTGTTCTGCTCCACCACTGCACAAACTCACTTCACATAGGAGTTTTAAAGGCAAGTTGTATTCATGGCTACTTACGTTTGGTGCACCTCTGGGAGCCAGGGGCTTTGCTCCAGCCTTGACAGCACTGCCCTCCACAGACATTCACCCTGCAATACAGCAATGATAGGAAGTAATCCAGCAGCAAACACTATCATTCTGCCCTCCCCAAAACCCAAACTTCAAAGGGTTTTTCCTCTAAAAGCAAAAAACCCTGCCTCAGGGGAGGCCTAACTGGTTATACAAGGTGCCCAAAAATTGAGTGGAGAGAATAGTAGAACAAGGGAGGAAGGAAGGAAGCCAGGGAGCCTTAATGAGAACTGATTCTCCCATAATGAATACCAGCATTGTAAAGGAGAAAGAAATTCATAGTAAGAAAACTGTTTAAAAAGAAAAAAAAAAACAAATGTCATTGGGATGGTGTTATTATAAGAAGCAACAAATTTAGTTTCAAAGATAATAGGCCTACACAAAGAGTTCAAACAATTCTTGATATATAATTCTTTTTTTTTAATCTCCCTAATCTCTTTCTTTCCACTCCCACCATTCATACACTGAGAAATGCTGGATTAAAACCAGAAAAATTATCAGGAACCACCCTTCTCAATGAAATTGCCCCTACAAGGCTGCACACAGGTGCAGAAAACATAAAGTCCTAAGATGTAGACGTCCTCAAAAGTGCTATTTCATCAAACAGCACTAGGAATAGATAGATGTTAGGAACTAATTTCCCTGGCTAGAATAAAGTTGTCTAGGGGGATGAGGCAACATGTGATGACTTCATGTTTTATACCCATAGTCAAAAGTAATTATTCTTCTTGAAAGCGGTTACATCCCAGGCTGAAATGCCTTTTATATTTCTCCACAGCTCAGTAACAATGAGCATGCCCTGCTCTTCTCTTCATTAAAAGTAACTTTGTTTCTCTGGCTTTCATGGCATCCTTCCTGGCTTGCTGCATGGTACTTGCTCACAGCCACTCTGTATAGGCCGGGTGCTTCTCTGAAGTTTACTCCCAACTCGGTAGGGGCAGATAGGAGGGACTCCACACATACTTCGAATGAGAGGTGTTAGTGGGGAGGGAGGGAGGTGTTTGCCTTACCCCTGCATTTGTTGCTTCTGGTGAACCTGCAGGCTGGAGCTGGAGCTGCTGCTATGGGTCTCCTGTTGCAGTTTGGAGCGCACAATGTGCCTGCCCGGTTTAGCAAACCGAGCCGCCGGAGGGTGGCCAACGGGCTTGGGATGGTGCTGCACGCCGGGGCCCAAGCGGAGCGGCTGCTCCTGAGGGGGCTGCGGCTGCCGGAGAACTTGCACGCTTGGCGCGCTTGGTTTGCTCATTCTTCGGGTCCGTTCTTGTGTGCTAGTTGTCGTGCTCCTGCTGCTGCTGCCGCTGCTGCTACTGCTGTAGCGGGTGTTGAGCGCAACATTGAAAGTTCTCTGCTGCCTCGAATGCCCTCCCAGAGGCACGGCAGAGCCCAGTTGCCCCGCACCCCCGGCGACCCCGGTGTCAGAGGAGCCGCTCTGGCCGGGACGGACCACATAGGTGATCTTTCTCACCCTGCTTTGCACTGAGGACGCGAACACCCCGGCCCATAGCAGAAGCCCCCACCTGATCCAAGTCACTTCCATGGCACAAGCCGCTCGGGGAGCGGGAAGGGGACGGACACTCCACACAAGGGGTCTCTCTCTCTCTCTCTCTCTCTCTCTCTCTCTCTCTCTC
>NW_027187359.1:15534174-15535804 GCF_028583685.1 Petaurus breviceps papuanus | reverse complement strand
CTCTCTCTCTCTCTCTCTCTCTCTCTCTCTCTCTCTCTCTCTCTCTCACTCACTCACTCTGTAGTCGGTCGCTCCCCTACCCTCTCCCCAGAACTGAGAACTGAGCGCAGCTCCCACTCAGCAGCGCGACACGGTTTTCCTGCCGAGCCTGCCCCCGCCCCCCGCCAGTGTGCACAGCTCGACTTTCCCTCCCTCTTTTCCCAGAAGAAATGCTCAGATCCCAAAGTTTTAGCAAAGGCGAGAGAGGAGCAGCTCCGCAGAGGAAAACATGCTCAGAGGTGGAGAGGGAGCTGTAGGGGGAAGCCGAGCCAGCCCAAGACCCCGGCAGAGAGTGGAGAGTAGGAGGGGACGGGTGTGGGGGTGGGGAGCCAGGAGAAAAGAGGGGGAGGGGCGAGGGCCGGGGGCGCGCCGAAGGTACGGACTGAGACTGACTGAGAGTTCTGCTCTCTAAGGAACAGATGTTTCTGTAGCGAGACCCGCAGCCTTGGTTCTTGCGGTGGGCGTCAGAGATGGTGGGACTGTAGACTTGTGTGTATTTGTGAGTGGGAGAGGGCGGGAGGAATCACTCTTTGGGGCAGCCCCGGCTCGAAAGTCTTTAAAAGTTTCTGTGCGAGTGAGCTGAGTGTCAGGTCCGAACAGCCAATCTCTAGCAGACATGACGTCAGGCAGTAAAGCCTAATTGGGGAGACCGTGAGATGAGCGAGCGATCGCAGCCACAATAAGCTCCGCTCCGGTTCAAGCGGCGGCCCAGCGGCTAGAGTTACCCGAGATTCAGAAAGTCTAATTGAAGGGATTCTCCCCAAGGCGCCTCCTCCCCCCACCCCACCCCACCGTAACATATACACACTTCTCCCCCTCCCCCACCTCCAATTGAGGACAAAGAACTCAACAAAGTCACTGAATGGCCCTTTTCTTCTTGAAGGCTCCATTTGGAAAATCTGGGGAAATGGGGGAAGTTTCTTATCAGCGTTTCGAACAGACGCTCTTCCAAATGGTATTACAAGAGCTTGTGTGGAGGTGCCGGAGTCAAAAGCCCTGTATAGGTCACAGGAACCCCGCTGGAAGGCAACGAGGTACTTTGAAAAGAGGAAGAATGGACCTGGGTTCTAATCCCACTAGCTATGTGAGTTGGAGCCCTGTTTCTTCATCTGTAAAATGATAAGAGTTGGAGTGAATGATGTCTGAGATCCCTTCCAGCTGGAAATATGTGATCTTATATCGACCTTTGGAAGTCTTCCGAGCAGAGAGTTCAAAGGTGAAGATTCTCTATGAAGCTAAGGTAGTTCTAGTTTAGTGTTACTGGAAGATGGGAGAACAAGACCAGGATTTGAATCCTGGGTATGACACAATGATTTGTGTGACATTTTAACTACTTGACAGAGGCCAAATCACTTAACCTCTTGAAGCTTCCATTTCCTCTTCTGTAAACTGAAGGTGACACTTGTACTACCTACCTCAAAAGGTTATTGTAAGGAAGGAGCTTTTTATCAGCATTTATTAAGCACTAATTATATACCAGGCACTGTGGTAGGCCATTGGGGATAAGAAAGAAAGAAAAAGAAAGAAAGAAAGAAAGAAAGAAAGAAAGAAAGAAAGAAAGAAAGAAAGAAAGAAAGAAAGAAAGAAAGAA
>NW_027187359.1:15439060-15534074 GCF_028583685.1 Petaurus breviceps papuanus | reverse complement strand
AGGAAGGAAGGAAGGAAGGAAGGAAGGAAGGAAGGAAGGAAGGAAGGAAGGAAGGAAGGAAGAAAAGGTGATATTCCAATCTTTCTTTCTTTTTTTAATAGAGGAAAAAACTGAGGCCCAAGAAGGGTTAAGTGACTTTTGTACAAGGTTACACATTAGCATCAGAAGTGGAATTTGAAACTAGGTCTTGATGCCCCTGCAGCCAGTGTACCATACTACCTCAAGAGATTATCATGGGAAACACTATGTGCCCATATAAGTAGAGAGAAAATACATACAAGGTAATGGGGGGAGGGGGAAATTGAGTGAGGCATTAGTGCCTGTGAAGATCATGAAGGGTCTACACAGGGCTTTGTACACTATATAAATGTAAAGTATTGTTTTGTTTGGTCTGGACCTGTCATTTCATTAATGTAGGGGACTTGCCATCCAACAATACACATCATCAAATGCTCTGTGACATCATTTCAGATAGATTTCAGATAGTAACTGGGGGACAGGGTGTGGACAGAGTTGAACTGAAAAGGTTAAGTAGCTTGCCAATAGTCACAAAGCTGGTCTGTATCAGAGACAAGATTTGAAACCATGTCTTCTTTATTTCTCTACTCTGCATTTTCAGCTATGATAAACAACTATTTTTTTCTTGGTGCCCTAACCTTCAAAGAGCAATTGTAGTTGGGAGAGAAAAATTTTTATAGTAAAGCAAAGAGGGTAAAGGCTGTCTGTCCTTTACCTTGCCCTCCACTGTTAAGAGAATAGTCATGTTTTAATACAGTACTGTATGGGGACAGATTCAAGAGTTTAGCATAATTTCAAGTCATTGTTCACAATTAATTGTCAGGTAGATAGAATAAATAAATCCATATCACCTCTACTACCTAGTTCCCACATACCTCTCTATTCATTTCATACGTTGTACTCCCTGTCACATACTCTCATTTTAGTCAAACTGGTCTATTTAGACAAGCCAATCTCCCACCTCCATGTCTTTGCAGAAAAGGTCTCCTGTGTCTGAAATGTACTCCTCCCTCTTACCCCACCTCACAGAATTCCTAGCTTCCTTCAAAACACATAGCTCAGATGCCACTCCTGTGAGAAGCCATTCCTAATTATACTGTTAGTAGCACTTACTCCCTTTGGAAATTACTTTGTATTACTTTTTATGTACTTTGTTTTTACTGGGTTGGTCATTATGTTGTGTCTCCTTCCCCTACCCTACCCCTTGTAGAAGGTAAGGTCCTTGAGGGCAGCAACTGTTTAACTTTTGCTTTTGTATCCCTGGCACCTCAATCCAGTAGCCACTTAATAAATGCTTGTTGAATTCTAATAATTCATTTTCTTCCCTTCCCCCCCCCACTACCACCAAATTCTCCCCCCTTCCTAATTTCCCTATTAAAATTGAGGGTACCACCATTCTCTTAGTCAACCAGGCTCACAATCTAGGTGTCATCCTCAACTCTACAGTCTCTCTTAACTCTCCCCCTCATCCAGTCAGTAATCAAGTACTGTCATTTCCATCTTCATTACATGCCTCATATATACATTCTCTTCTTTCCATTGATCCTGCTGCTACCCCAGTGAGACCCTCATCACCTAGCATTTGGACTATTGCAATAGCCTTCTGGTCAATCTCCCTGTCTCAAGTCTCTCCTCACTCCAGTCCATCCTTCACTAAGCTATCAAATTGATCTTCCTAAACTGTAGATCTGAACCTATCATACCTACCACCTTCTCTCATTCAGTAAACTCCACAGCCCTCTATTAGCTCCAGGATCAAATATAAAATCTTGTTTGTCTTTCAAAGTCCTTCATACCTGGCCCCTTTCTGCTTCTTCAGTCTTCTTACACTTTGCTCCCCTCTATGTACTCTGTTATCCAGTTGTACTGGCCTCCTTGCTGTTCCTTGAACACGAACTCCATCTCCCAATTCTGAGCATTCTTTCTGACTGTTGCCATGCTGTAATGCTTTCTCTCTTTACCTCCACCTCCTGGCTTCCTTAACTATCCTTCAGGTGTTGGCTAAAATCCTACCTCCCACAAGAAGGCTTTCCCCATCCTCTTTAATCTTAGTGCTTTCCCTCTGAGATCATGTCCAGTTTATCCTGCCTATGCCCTGATTGTCCATAATTGTTTGTGCATTGTTTATGGTCCAAAATTGTTTACTGCATGTACAGATAACACATGTTTACATGTTATTTCCCCATTAGACTGTGAGCTCCTTGAGAGCAGGAATTGTCTTTTACCTTTCTTTGTTTCCCTAGGGCTTGGCACACTGCCTGGCACATAGTAAGCATTTAATAGGTGCTAATTAACTGACTGGACTGAATTAAATTGAAAATTTATAATGCTGTACACTGTGTAGTATGGAAAAAACTTCCTACCTACAACAAAATCCTATTTCTTCTTCTAGAGAAAACTCTATGAAGTGGGTCACTTAGTGGTTTCTATCTATAGATTCTTCTTTTCTAGCATGGAATGCAAAGCGGTGGTTGAAGGGAGTACAAAGGAAGGAGGAGAGCAGAGACAACATCAAGGACTGAGACTTAAAAGGACTGGACCAGTACTGGAAAGACAAGAGCAGGAGAAGACTCTTTAGATTACAGGAAGGGTCGGTAACTGCTGCTTTTGATCAGCCCTCACCTCCCTGGACCCTTAGCTGGGCCAGTAAATTTGTATTATCAATTAATTTCTCAGCAAACAACAACAAGTAGCAGAGAAATTATGGATTGACTAAAGTCTGGGGACCCAATGGATGCACATTTGCCTGTGAGGAGTGATTGTCCTTATCTCCGAGCAGAACATCTGAATAAAAAGTTTACTGTTTAAAAAGGGTGAAAGGAACCTTAGTACAGTCAGCTCTTTATAATTCTCTCTATAATTGTAATTCTCTCTCTCTCTCTCTCTCTCTCTCTCTCTCTCTCTCTCTCTCTCTCTCTCTTTCTATCACACACACACACACACACACACACACACACACACACACATACACACACACACACACTTGGAGGGAAAAACCCACCAATATAAAGAATTTCCCATATCATTTATTTACTTGACTGAAGGCAGTAAATCTCTATCATAACCTGGCTTGTGCATGGATTTGGCTATAACAGGAGACTAATGTGTCCCCTAAAACAAAAGTACATAGATAAAAACCTATAACATGAGTGCTAATCCTTTCCCTGAGGAGGCCCCCCTATGTATTTGTATACATAGCAGATAATGGGGAAATACCATACACATTAGGAAATAGTCTCTTCTCTAATCAGATTAACACCCACAAAACATATGTGTTCCTTCTGCCATTAGCATAAAAAAAATAACAATTCCTTAACAAATATGACATTATGCATGCTAAGTATACTTGTTAAGGATGGTCACTCTAATTCTGAAATATGAAATCACTAATATTTTGAAAAATCAAGTCCCAGTTTCTGATAAGAAAGTTGGAACATTATTTACCAATTTAATGCCATGGATCCTGAATGCAAACCTCCTGGGGTTCAAGATCCATTTACATTGGCACAATATTACTTCCTGATTAAAAACTAAAATGTAGAACAATCTCACAAAATTCCTTAGGCTTCAGATGGTTCTTACCAAACAATACTCAGATGAGCTAAGTGTAAATGAATCAGAAAAGCATATTATATATCCCATTAAACAAACACACAATAGATGATTTTGAGGATTAAAAGAAAGAGACTAGTAAACCCATTTAAAAAAAAAGATTTTGCAACTATTAATCCAACTCAAAATGCAGCCAGCCTTACTCATAGCTTTGTTATTTTTTATTCAATGAATAATAATTTTTAATCTTATTAATTAAATGAGCATCTTTCTATACTTAAAATAGGCACAATAGAAAAAGAATTTAATTTGCAGTAGGAGGAACTGGGTTCAAATTCTGACCTGTAATTAACTTCAACACTCTGAGCCTCAGTTTGTACAAATCTAAAAAGAGATAGTTGCCCTCACTGACCTCTAAGATCCTTTCCAGCTCTAAATCAGTGAACCTACAAAAATTAAATCAAGGTTAGTGACCGTCTATGTTCAAATTTTACTCCAATCTCTGATATTTTCTCTAAATTTATAGACTTGGGAAATCTATCCAAAGTCTACTTATAGATTCATCAAAAGATTCTAAGGCACTGAAAAATCAAGGCAAAAAAAACAGGAATGAAGAAAGAAGAAAAAGGAGGAATAAGGAAAACAATAGAAAAGAAGGAAAGAAGAAAGTAAAGAGGACCTTTAAGGTCCCTTCCAATCCTTTCCAACTCTAAATTCATGATCCTCCAAATGTCACAGATTCTTCCATAAGCTTTTATCCATTTGTTTGTCTCCTATCCATTTCTCTCCTACTAAGCTCCTCTTCCTCATGTTAGAATCATAGAATGCCAGAGCTAGAAGAGACTTTGAGATCATCTAATCTAACACCTACATTTTACTTTTTCTGAGGCTTGGAGAGCGATCAAGTGATTGCCGAAAGTCACTTTATAAGGCAGAGCTTGTGATTCAAACTTGATCTGAGGCTGAGTGCTGTCTCCCCGCCCCCCCTCCCCATGTGACCTTTGACTGCCATATTCCTTTCAATTATACTACCACTTGCCTTCTCACTCAGGCTTAAAACTTCAGTCATCTTTGACTCCACCTCTCCTTATCCAATTTAAAAATTGTGTTGATTCTTTCTTCACAATTTCATATCCTTCTCTTCTTTTTCATTCCTACAACCATATTACAACTTCCTCATTTTGCATATAAGTAACTCGGAGGTAGACAGGGAAATAAGTTACCCAAGGTCATAGAGGTAGTAAGTGTTATGGTCAAGATTCAAACCCCAGGGCTTCTGACTTCAAGTCCAAAATTCTTTCCATTCTAATCCAGTAGGAAGTTAGAGTTGCAAGAGTGTAGTACAAAGGAGAATGGAAGCTGGATATGTAGATTTGAGGGTTATCTGTATAGAGTTAATAATTGGGTTAATAATTATTGAGTTAATATTATTTGGTTAATAATAATCAAGTTAGTAATTTTGTGACTAGAATGAGATCACCAAGGGAGAGAGTAAAGAGAGAAGAGGAAAGAAGCTTGGAGTAAGTCCATACTTTGCTGTCAGGAGTTCAAGTTCTCAGCAATGAACTAAGAGTTTGGATAGAAGAATGAGGCAGGAGAGTAGTATCACAAAAAGCAAGGGTAAAGAGAACATCCAAAAGGGGTGAGGGTAGTTCATAGTATCTACTTATTATAAGGTCAAGCAGAATAATATATGAGAAAAGACCCAAGATTTTGCAATGAAAAGCTTATTGGTGACCTTAGAGAGAATAGTTTCAGAAGGCTGGAGAGGGTTGGGGGAGGGGGATTGTGAAGATAGGGATTGGGGTTGGAAACTAGAATTCAAATAGTTGAAGATTAATTGAAATGTGGTGATAAAGTGTAGATGACTAGAATCAATGAAAGAAATAATAATAATGATAGCTAAAACTTATGTAGCAGTTAATATGAGCCTATTAAGTGGCCACTGTACTTCCAGCCTGGTTAAGATAAGAGAGGAGGAGGAGAAAGAAGAAGAAAAAGAAGGAGATGATGGTGATGATGATGATTTTTAATACATAAGGTTACATATTCAAAGACTCAAATATTAATTGTGGTTCCTCACTCTAATGAACAGGATCCTCAGAAGAGAACACACACATATGTAAAGGATATACATAAAAATATATACATACATACATTCATAGAAATGAATTAAATACATCAGTCATTGGTGTTAGAAGGATGTAAAGGCAGAGGAAAAGTCACTAAGCATAGTTTCCTTACTAATAGCAATAGTGGCCTCCCTTGCTTTCTTCCTATTACTCACCTTATAGCTCTCTTTTCCTCTTCCTTTTAACCTTTTTCTTCCATATTTGCCCAGCTTACTTGTTCATTTTCAATGTGTCTCTTTTTCTGGTGAAGGTGTTCTCCCTATTATTACCTGATTCCTGGAACTCCCTTGAAGGCGTGGTTCACTAAGCTAGTATACTACTCTTCCCAAAGTCCCTTCTCAATACTATTTCTCCCCTAGAAAAATGTGTCATATAAAAATATTTCTTAGTTTAAAAATGGCAATGAAACTAAAAGATGGAAGAATAAATGAAACAAAAAAGTTAGGAAAGGGAATATGTTCATCCTCCCTCACATCTTTTTGTTCTGTCTCATTGGTCTGATTTCAAATTAGCCCTAAGGGATACTACTACCTATATTTATCATCACTATGCATCAAGGAGTCTGTAGTTGAACTGGAGAAGATTCAAAGAAAGTCAATAAAATATTGAAGGTGTAGGTACTGAAAAATATTAGAAGTGTTAAGTCTGAAAATAAGATGGCTGAAAAGAAATATTATTGAAGTCTTAAAACTCACCAGTTATGGAAAGGATGAAAAAGGTAGTTATTCACTAAACCACAACTAGACCATTAGAACAAGAAAGCATACCTTGAAACTGGAAGGAAGTAAAATGAGGAAAGTAAAAAAGGAAGAGAAGAAGAAGGAGGAGGAGGAGGAGGAGGAGGAGAAGATGAAGATGAAGATGATGAAAATGATGATGAAGATATACTGAAGAGTGAGCAGTAATGTTGTGGGCTTCTTTCATGGCTGAGATGTGAATTCAGAGAGCAAAGAACTGCAGTCAGTTCACAAGCCAGTAAAGAAAATCAATATACCTTATTTTTATTTTTTCCAATATGTGTATTTCTTTTTACATAGATTTATAATTTGTCCCTCCCCTCTCGTTTAGCAAACAGATGAAAAAACCCTCCTTGTAAAAATGCATAATCCAGGGGGAAAATTCCCACATTGCCTACATCCCCAAATACTTCTCTTGCTTTGCATTTTTTCTCTACAATGTTGTTGTCACTGTAGAAATTATTCTAGTTCTGCTCACTTCTCTGGGCACCAGTACATACAAATCTTCCTCCAGTTTCCCCTAAAAGTGATCATTTCATCACTTCTTATAGCACAATAACATTCTATTACATTCATATACCATAATTTGTTTAGCCATTCCCCAGTAGGTGGGCACTCCCTTATAGGTTTCCAATTTTTGACTACTACAAAAAGAGTAATTATAAATGTTTTTTTTATGTATAGATCCTTTTCCTCTTTTTTGATCTTTTTGAAGTTTAGGCCTAGCAATGGTATACTTGGGTCAAAAGAATACATTCATTTTAGTAAACTTTTGAGCATAGTTCCAGATTGCTTTCTAGAATGGCAGGACTAATTTATAACTCAGTCAACATTGCAGTAGGGTACCTGTCTTCCAGCAGATATTTGCCATTTTCCTCTTTGGTCATTTGCATTTCTTTAGTTATTGATGATTTAAAATGTTTTTCAAATAATTGTTGATAGCTTGGATTTCTTCCTTTGATGATTCATCTGTTTCAGAATGATTAATTTTATAAATGCATCAATTCCTTACACATCTTGAATGAGACCTTTATCAGAGAAGCTTGATAACAAAGATTTTTTTCCCAACTGACTAGACCCTTCTCATTTTAGTTATAGCATATTTGTTGATGCAAAAACATTTAAATTTTATATAATCAAAATTGTCTATTTTATCTTGCATGGTATTTTTCTATAAATTGTTTAGTCATGAACTCATCCCCTATCCATAGATCCAAAAGGTAATTTCTTACTTGCTTTTCTAATTTGTTTATGATGCAACTTCTTATATCTAGGTACGTATTTAGAGCTTATATGGTGTGGGGGTATTAGTCTGCAATAATTTGTGCTAGAGTATCATCCAGTTTTCCCAACTGTTTTTGTTACCAGTAACTGGGGTCTTTGGGTTCACTGAACATTATGCTAACTATATATCCTTGCTGCTGTATGTTATGTATCTAACATGTTCCATTGATTAACTTCTCTATTTTTCAACCAGTACTAAATTATTTTAATGATTACTGCCTTGTAGTACAGTTTGAGATCTGCCACTAATAAGCTTACTTTCCTACTTTTTTTTCATTTTTACCCTTGACAATCAACTTTTTCTTACTCCATTGTGAATTTTGTTATTATTTTCTCTATCTCTATAAAGCTATCCTTTGGCAGCTTCAGTGGTACAGCATCGAGTAAATTAATTTAGGTAGTATTGTCACTTTTATTATGTTGGCTTGACCTGCCCCTGAACAAATAATGCTTCTCCTATTTTTGCAAATTTGTATTCACATAGATCCTGGGTATATTTTGGTGTTACAGCCTCAAATATTTTATAACTTCTGTAGTTATTTCAACTGGAATTTCTTTCTAGCTCTTCTTGATGGGTTTTGATGGTGACATAAAAGAATTTTACTCCTTATAGTCACTTTTTTATTTGAAATCTAAAACATTATTATCCAGCCTTATCACTTAACTTATTCAGCAGACTTGGTTTTGAATAACTTCTGATCATTCTAAAAAATGTAACTGACTCAGAAATCTCTAAGATTTTTTTTACATGAACTGCTTTCAAATTTTAATTTTAATTTTTAATTTTTAATTTTTTTTAATTTTTTAAATTTCTTATTACTTGTATTTTTTATTTATTTAACCAGGGTATAGAATTTAAAATCAATCCTATTGAAATATGGCCATGCTTCAAGGTCACAAAACTGGTCAGTGAGCAGTTATCCTGCTAGCTATAAAATATCCCCCAAAGGAAAACAATGGTCTCATTAACAAGAAATTAGCAATGTCAAATTAACTTTGCAGGGGGTTAAAAAATAGAGTTTAAAGACTATTTAGTCAAAGAAATTTCCCTCTCCTAGGTTTTCCCCCTTATGTGCTAAGCAAGAAAAATAGGATACAAGTAGATGGGCCAAAGGGAAGTAGGCTGTTTAAGAGGCAGTAACTTTTAGTATTCTTCTCTCCCCAATTCCTGCACCCCCTGCCTCAGCACTAATTTTAACATACTCAAATACAGATGGATCTATAACCTCATAGATGTGAGTTTCCCTTTCTGTGTTGTGGATCACAACACATCCATGCCTTTTCCTTGTATGGGCCTGTCATTTTTTGTCCCCCTATGAGTTCACCACAGGGGAACTACCTAGTTTATGTTTAACAACTGGGTCTCCAAAAAACTACACACATGAAATACTTTTAAATTTAATTTGCAATGTTAATACTTTCTCCATCACTTTCTTAAATCTACAATCCACACAACAAGAAATCAAGCCCTGATTTGTAGCATTTGCCAATTTCCAAGGTGTGAATGTCCAAGCTGAAAATTTAACAAGTGCTTCTCTCAACAGCACCCTCCTCTTCCTAGATCTATGTAATGTGCTAGGCACCTGTCATACTTTCTTTTGACATCACAAAGGTACTAATAATGCACACAGGTTTTTTCAAAAGCTGTTCTTCCTTCCGACCCATCTTTTTCACTTACATATCTCTCTGTTGTCCCCCTCTACTTTGATTCTCCCAGCTTCACGCCTCCCTGTTAGTAATGTATTAGGTCTGTTTTCCAAGATGATTAGGGGAAAAGGAAAACAACCTATATATCCTAAAATATTTATAGCAGCTTTTGTGGTGGCAAAGAATTGGAAATCAAGGGGATGCCCATCAATTGGGGAATGGCTGAACAAGTTGTGGTATATGAATGCAATGGAATACTACTGTGCTATAAGAAATGAGGAGCAGGGGCGGCCAGGTAGCACAGCGAGTAAGAGCACCGGCTCCAGTGTTGAGAAGACTTGGAGATCGAATCCCGGGCTCAGACACTTAGCACCCACCCAGAAACACCTGGCCGTGTAACCTTGAGCAAGTTACTTAACCCCAATTGCTTAGGGGCGGCCAGGTAGCTCAGCGAGAAAAGAGCACCGGCTCCAGTGTTGGGATGACCTGGATCAAATCCGGGCTCAGATACTAATAATAAATATATTTTATTTATATATAAATATTAATATATAAATATAATAATAATAAATATATAAATACAGATAATAAAAAATTTTTAAATTAAATAAAATGAAAATAAACTTTAAAAAATAAGTTTAAAAAATAAAGACCTATAAAGTTGTTGATCTAAAAACAAAAGTAATGTGTTACAGCCTAGTCATACCCACCATGCACCTTTCCATTGCCCTCTAAGGTATACACTTTTTAATTCTTCCAAGACTATAGTGTTCTACATCTCACAGCTATATGAATAACAGCACAAGATCATCTGCATTGAAAGACTGGTATTTTTTTTCCCAAGAAGTTTGTCATTATTAAGAGAACTTTGCAACTTCTCAAAGGCAATCCAGTCATCTCTTTTCCTGCTAAATTTTGAGCCCTGTGTACTATGTATAAGTATTTTGTATTTAGTATGTATATGTCTATTGATGGATATGGTTTATGGCTTATCCATCCAACTGCATATTATAGTCTGAATCCTATTATTCTTCATCTGCTTGGGTGTATATTTAGACCAAGCTCTTTTGCGTGGTTATGAATCTAATCCAGAAAGCTCTGCCATGCTCTAAGGTTTGAAGCAATCAGCACAATGTCATACACAAATAGAAGCATCTGGAGGACTTCACAGTCTATAAGGAATTCCTCTTTCATTTAGATTCTCTGTTGGCTTTCCTCCACGATGCTAGAGAATATCTTTAACATACTCTCAGCCACTTCGGCATGGTTGCTATAAATGCTATCTACCCCCAAAGGGTATTTTTCTCAGTTCATTCCCAGACTTAATCATGGATAAGCAAGCAAATGAAATACAAACCAGAGTTCCCTGAGCTCACTTGTTATTTTAATTATTGATTTTTTTCAAATAATTGTTGTAAGAAAAACATGGCCATCTAAGAGAAAAGTAATGGCCTCAAGCCCAAACTTAGGCTTTTCTCTCTGCTGACCCCAATAAACGTATGTGGAGCAGTTTTATTTAAAATGTTAGGCCCTCACCGCATGCAAACATTGGGACCCTTAGACTGAAAAAAACTCATATATCTTACTTAACCCATGTGGTCTAAGGGTTCCCCTGGGAAGCATGGCCTGCACACGTTAGAGTCTATTGGCAAAGTTCATTCTAGTCTACTCTTGGGCATCACCTCACCTCACCCCCACCACAGCAGAGGGGGAAGCAAGCTTCAAACAAACTATACACCCTGTTCTTAGTCTACCCAACTACAGAATTAACATAATCAGCATGCCTAATAATTAGATGCAGAGTTTGGGCACCAATTACATTCTGAATAACAACTTAGGTGCTTCATTTGCTCATTTCCAATTTCTTCATAATTACAAATATGCTCCTGATTAGTAGGAACCCCTGCATAATACCTTGCCCTTCCTCATCTAGCCAAGTATTTATGTTTATGAATTTGTTCTTGTGGTTGAAAATCCTACAATTACATTCTCTTCCTGATCCCGAAATTCCTTTCTGATTAAATAACATAAGCTTTCTGTGGTAACTTTCACATGGCATTAGTCCTAACAATATTTTATATTTCACCCCCTTCCCCATTCCGTTGACAAAGCATTCATATCTTTGGACTTGCCCTGGATATTTCATACTAGCATATTTCATATTTCATACTAGCTTAGGACAATAGGATTTTAGTCCAACTTCTTCATTTTTTTAAGAATACTGGGCCAGAACATCAAATGAGTTGCCTAAGGTCACACAGTCAATCAACATTTATGTGATTGGGGCTCATCAGAGCATGTCCAGATTGCCTAACATGGAGGCTGCTGCATCCTCTACCATGTGGGTGAGATTGACTTTGACTGGCTGCCTGAAGCTTTAAAACTGCCAAGACTGGGCCATTCACTTTCTGCTGCTTTTTTCAATCATTATTATCTACTTTGTCCAGAAGGTGAAGATCATAGCTGAACCACAACATGGACTCCACGAGCTAAACTAGCAAAAGGGGAAGGACTTCCTTTTTCCTGCTTCCTCTTTTGGCCCACCCCAAGAAATGGGCTGGGGGAAGAGGAGGGAGGCACTATTTGTTTCCATTCCATGTTATTTTGTCCTCAGCTTCAGATGAAAATTTAAATTAGCAATCTACATATAGAGAAAGTTCAAGGTTGACAAAGTGTTTGCTTCTGTCATCTGTGATGGATGCTCATACTTCATCCATTTCCCAAATAGTCACCAATGTGATTTTTTTTCAACTTCACAACAAACTTTTATTTCCTAAATGGGTCCTTAGGATCATTACCTAATAGATTTTAGAGCTGGAAGGGACCTTAGATATCCAACTGCTTAATTTTTCAGGTAACTGGGACCTAGAGAGGTAAAATGATTTGCCCAAAGTCACATAAATACCAAGTGGCTTAGCTAAAATTTGAAGCAAAGATCCAGTACTTTCTACTGTCCTGGCTGCTTTCTTAACTATGAAACATATTGGACTTGGCATCACATGACCATGTTTGCTATATGGTTATGTTATAGTCAACCTATATAATAGCATTATTTACATTTTTTAGTTATTCTCTTCTGTGATATTGGGCAAGTCATTTATTACAAGTTTGTTTAATGAACCTCCTTTGCTTGACTGTAAGCCCCATAGGGGCAGACTCCATCTTAATTATATTTTTAATTCTCTGGCACCTGACAGTGCTATACATGCAGTAGATGCTTAATAAGTGACTATAGAGTCAATACATTGAATCAATAAATCCCTTTTATATGATATCTTTGAGTTCTCATGTATAAATCCAAAAGTTTTGCTGTAGAATTTTTCTTTTTAAAATTTTTTTTACTTAAAATCATTGGTTGTTATATATCCTGAATCTTATAGAAATAGAAACTTGTGTCATCAGATATATAATTTTACAATTTCTAATTGCTAAATCTGACTGAAAACAAGGTGTGGAGCAGTGAGACATTTTTCGTTATCCATATTTGAATTAATATCAGTGCTGATAATGGTCACTACCCCATTTTAATAAACTAGCCACTTTAATGCCTGGATTTCTCCTCAGCCTAAATGGAGGCTAGTTATCACTGATTTCCTGTCCTGACTCCACTTGACTGATAACTAGCAATTAAGGGATTTCTTTGAAGTGCTGAATGCCTGGCCAATTTTGTTTCACTAGAGAGGCTATTTACTGATATTTCCTAGTTGACCACTTTAACAATATCATCCTAATACACTGCTGGGTAGTTATTAAATCCTTAATAAATACCTGTTGATTGATACTGCATAGGAGAAATGGAAGGATTTGGTGACTGATTAGATATTTGAGGGGAAAGTAAATGAGAACAGGGAATCAAAAGTGACTCCAAACCTAAGAACTGTCTGGGCAGTGATTGACATGAATACTGTTACTGAAAACTCTGGATAAGTTAGCACCTGATGTTGATTTGCTATCAAGTGATAAGAATGTGGTACCATCGATTAAATCAAGAATTCAACATTAACTTTGCCTACATCAGTCAATAACTGAATTGTGGTGAACATATTTTTAAAAAGAATAAATACTTAAAATGCTATGTAAAACATGTGATTTCTCTAAATTTGCAAAAAGTACTTTCACAGAAAAGTGATTTTTTGTGAAGATCTCACTTGAGTCAATTCACTCAGAAGTATAAAATGGTTTTTTAAGTTTTTGATTCAACAAATACTTCTGAATCACTCACTGCATACAAAACATTGTGGGAGGAGAGGGATAGACACTGGGGAAGATACAAAATTTAAATAAAATGTGGCCCCTGCCCTCCTGGATCCTACAGGTTGCCTATGAAATTTAAAAAAATAAATAAACTCCTGACTCTGGTATACAGATACTACAAAGTCCAGACTTATCTCATACTATTCCCCTTAATGTTCTATTTGTTCCCCTTCATATTATACTTTCTAAACAAACTATCTTTCTTTTCATACTCCCTTTAAGGTCTGCCTTCTCCTCGGCATTTTCTCACATCATCTCATGTTCCTGGAATCCCTCAGCCCCAACTAAGTCTGTTGAAATTCATTCTTTCCTTCCTGACTCAGTTCAGATATTACCTATTTAATGAAGCCTTCAATCAGTAAATTTTATGAAGCATCTACTATGCTAGGTGCTGGGATACAAAGACAATAAAAAAACAGTTCCTGCCCTTAAGGAGATTATGTCCTAATGAGGATAATAATAAACACAGATATAGGTAAGTGCAAGATAAAAACAAAGCAGATACAAGGCAGTAGAAAAATTACCATGCTACCACAAGAACCCAATTGAGATTAGATAACAGTTTGTTGTAGACTCAGTCCTGACAGTTTCATGATTTACTCCAGCTCACGTTAGTAGCACACATAGGAATAAAAGAGGCAGATGTTAAAAGTAACCCAGGGATGCAGTCTGGCCAACAGCGAGAAGTAAGAGGACAAGAGAACAAGTAATTCTAGAGTAGAGGACAGGATGGTTTTCAACTTAAAAGGGTCAAGATCAGCAAGAGGATAGGAAGTGACCAAGTTGTGGTTAGGACTTGGGAAGATAGTGAGGAGTAGAGGTACTAGAGGTCATGAAGAGAATGAAGAATAAGTTTAGGAGTAATATTACATAGGAAGATGTGGAATTGTAGAAGATTATGATGGAATAGAGGAACTTTGGAGCTCTTCAATGTGGAACACATGCGAGCAATGGCAAAATCAAGAATATGACCATCTCTGTGTGTAGCTGAAGTGGCATGGAGAAGCAGATCATGGGAAGAGCTTCAGATAATTAAGAACACTGCACAATTACCCAAATACAATCTACTACACAATTCCTCTTAAAGTCTAAGCCCAGCACATTGTATATTTATATTTGCCTAAGACTTGGGTACTCATGGACCAACTCAATAAGGTACTTATCTAACTTCACATTTTAAACTGGACAGCATGAATTCTTTTTTTTAAGCAATTGGGGTTAAGTAACTTGCTCAAGGTTACACGGCCAGTTATTTTTTTGTGTGGGTGCCAAGTATCTGAGGCCGGAACTGATCCCGGGTCTCCCAACGCCAGGGCCAGCACTCTTACTGTGCCACCTGGCCGCCCCTGACAACACGAATTCTTTATCTACTTGGTTGGAGATCATGGTGGAGTTCAGGGGCTTGATATAAGTAACATTATGTGATTCCCAAATTCTATACAATTTTTAGTTTGATATATAAGAACTCAAAGATATAATATGTAAAGAATTCATTCAGCAGCTGGGTAGCACAACGTATGGAGTGCTAGGACTGGAATCAGGAAGATCTGAGTTCAAATGTGGCATCAGATATTTGCTAGTTATGTAACCTTGGACAAATCACTTAACTTCTGTCAGCCTCGTCCTCTACTGTAAAGTGGGGATAATAATAGGATAAAATGAGATAATGTTTATAAAGTACTTAACACAGTTCTTGGCATATAGTAGGCATGATAGAAATGCTTGTTCTCTTCCCCTTTTCTTTCACTTTATCAATTCCTTAGCCATTTATTAAATGTCTATTGCATGCAAGGCACTGTTCTAGGTGCTAGAAAAATACAAATATGATCAGTTAAAATTAGAAAGGCAATAGATATCTGGAGAAAAAATCTTTGCAGAAATTTCCCTTATCCAGTTTTCATATCTAAAATATATAGGGAATGTATTCAAATTTATAATAAGAGCCATACCCCCAATAGATAAATGACCAAAGGATATGAACAGGCAGTTTGAAAAGGAAAAAAAAATCCAAGCTATCATCAATCCTATGAGGAAAAAGACTATCAGAGTTATTAGAGAAATGTACTTTAAAACAATTGTAAAGTTCCACCTCACAGCCATAAAACTGACAAAAGAGAAAAATGACAAATATTGGGAGAGGTTGCAGGAAAATAGGCACACACGAACACTATTGGTAGAGCTGTAATCTAATCTTTCTGGAAAACAGTTTAGATCTAATTCCCAGAAGTCACTAAACTGCACACCATTTGAGCCCAGCAATTGTACCACTACAAAGCATAAAGCCCAAAGAGATCAAAGAAAAAGGAAAAAGATCCATATGTAGAAAAATATTTATAGTGGCTCTTTTCATAGTAACGAAAGAAACTATAAACTAAGGGGATGCCCACCTATTGGGGAATAATAAACAAAGTATCATGTGAATGTAATGGAATACTATTGTTCCATAAGAAATGACAAAATGCATTGATTCATAGGAAACTAGGAAGATTTCTATGAAATGATGGAGAATGTAGTGTGCAAAATGGGGAGAACAATTTATATGATGACAATAACACTACAAAGAAAAAAAGCAGTTCCGGGTCACATGACCAATAAAATGGAGGAAACCTTTTTCTCTGATTCATCACCCTAAAACAGGATTGATTCACAAGACGTAAAGCTGCTAGGTGATGCAATGGATAGAGTACTAGAGCTGGAATCAGAAAGACCTGAGTTCAAATGTGACCTCAGACACTTACTAGTTATGTGACCCTAGGCAAGTTACTTAACCCTGTTTGCCTCAGTTTCCTAGTCTTTAAAATGTCCTGGGAAAGGAAATGACAAACCACTTGAGTATCTTTGCCAAGAAAATCCACAATGGGGTCACGAAGAGTCATACATTACTGAAATGACTGAACAACAACAAAGAGCGATTGCAGCTGTCTTCATAGTCTAGACAGTGCTTCTTAAACTGTGGGTCATGAACCCATATGGGGTTGTGTAACTGAATGTGGGGGTCGAAAAAAATTTGTCAACAATAAAAGGTTTCTGAACACACAGTGACCAAAAATTAATTCAAAATCAAACATGTAATGAATCCGAGATGTTTCTGGGAGCACTTGCCCATGTTGCCTCACACAACTTTACTGCAACCTTGGTTCTGAATACATAACATGCACACTTTGCACTGTGCATACCATTACTCCACGGGATGCCAAGGAATGCTGCCAGAAACACCTGGGCTCAGATTTGAGACTACTGTATGTTATGAATTGCAGTGTGTTTGCTGTACATGCAAAATTGTTCAATGAATTTTGACTTGAGCTTAGGACAGAATTTCCAGCAATTTCTGAAATGACCCTAAATATACTTCTGACAATTATAAAATCAAAATGTCAATCAACTCTGAAAAACATTGGAAGATGCTCTACATCCCACAGTATCAAAAATTCTGTCAAGATTTAATTCTTTATGTAAAAAGAAACAAGTATATCCATCTCATTAGTATACAAATTTGCTTTTTTCTTTAATAAAAGGTAAAAATTATATGGATACCAAAGAATTGTTTTTAAAATAAATTTCTTTATGTTTTATTATCAGTATGTGATTTGTATACCTACTTTATATACCTATATACCCAGGGTCGCATAAAAATTTCTCAGGCAAAAAGGGGTAACAAGTGGAAAATATTTAAGCAGCCCTGGTGTAGGACACCAAGAACCCTAAAGATGTAACAATTCAATTAACTAACAGCAGAGAAGGCTAATGTCCAATCCCTAACCCTCTCACCAGAAGCTCCTACAGTATAGATCAACACTCTGCTATAGCAGGGCTGCAAAAGCAGACACTTGAATTCAAAATACCCTACTCCTATTCCTCAGTGATGAAAAACCAAGGAACAGAAAGTAGCTCAGTTTGGGACAGCAATGAGGCAGCATATCTTTTGCTTCAATAGAGCCCAGCCAGAGAACTGAGAAACAGAGGAAACAGCAGCAAGACGTGTTAAGAGTTGTTATGACAGTCCACTAAGCTGGAAAGGAAAAACCCAATGTGACTCTGGTGCCAGTTCTGTCCCACCAGAAGGCATTTGGGACAGAGACTAATATGCTGAATTGTAAATTGCCTGGTATAAGAAGAGGTTGAGTGGGTTTTCTGGTCCATTCCCCAAGAAAATCTCAATCAAAGGGGAAGTTATCAGAAAGAGCACAAGAGGAGGAAAAAAAGGAAAAAAAAAAGATTGAAAGAAAAAAAAAGAAAAGATCTCAGGAAGGAGAAAACTCAGTTAAAGAACTTAGGCATAAGCAAAGTGACAAAAGGAAAAAGCATCTGGTATTAATGGATTTATGTGAGAATTCTATAAAATTTAAAGACAATACCAATATTACACAAATTATTCTCAAAAGTTATAAAAAGAAAGCACCCTACAAGATTCCATTTATAGGAAAATATAGTCCTAATTCCTAAACCATGGAAGGAGAAGGCACAAAAGGAGAGCAATAGACCAATATAATTTATGAATATTGATTCAAATTTTTTAAATAAAATTTTATCAAACAGACTACTATACATTCATTTATCTAAGGAAGCATTCCTTGTGACCAGTCGAGATTTATATCAAGGATGCAAGGATGGCTCAACATTAGTAAAAAAATAATCAACATAATTAATCATATTGAAAATAGAAACATCAAAAACCACAATATTGTCTTTGACAAAGTACAATATTAATTTATACTAGAAAAAACTCTATAATGTATAGGCACAGGGAAATCTTTTTAATATCAAAAAAGTATATATCTAGAACTGAAAGAAAGCATCATATACAGTACATCATATAAATCATATACATGGGGATGCCCTAGAACCATTTCCAATAAATGCAGAAGTAAAGCAAGGATGTCACTCTTCTTACTAATATTTCATAAATGTCTGTAAATGTAAGGAATAGCAATAAGAGAAGAGATGAAGAGGAGATTTTGCTGATTATATGATGATTTACTTAGAAAATCCTAGGGAATCATCAAAAATACAAACTAAGATAATTATAAGCTTTAGCACAGTTGCAGGCTACATACTCACATATATTAAATATATATATATATATATATGTGTGTGTGTGTGTGTGTGTGTGTGTGCATACATACACTCACAAAATCTTTTGGATTGTATAAGTAATCTCCAAAAGTCATTCTCCAACAGAAAACTGTCAAAGGATGTGAACAAACTCTTCTCAAAAGAACTACAAACTTAATGATCTCATAAAAGAATATTCCACATCACTAATAATAAGAAAAATGCAAATCAAAGCAATCCTAAGGTTTTAACTCATTGTAATGGGAATGGGTATTTGAAGATATTCCCTGCCCCTTAATAGACCTAGAGGGGAGTTTGAAGACCTCCCCTGCTTTGAAAGTAAACTCTGCCCCCTAATAGGTTGAATGTAATCACATGGAGCCTGTGATGGAGGGAATTTGCTGTAGGGTGCAGCAGAGCCCACAGGAAGCTTCCCTGCTGTGAAGATAAACTCTGTCCCCTGATAGGCTGAATGTAGTCACATGGAGCCTGTGGTGGGAGGAATTTTGCTGAAGGGAAACAGAGCCCACAGGAAGCTGGTTCAGAGCTACCGTGTTTCCCCGATAATAAGACCTATCCCGAAAATAAGCCCTTCCCTTACTGTGTAAGATTCCTCTAAAATAAGCAAGCCCTCCCCCGAAAATAAGCCCTATTGAGATTGCTACTGTAGTGAAGATGATCCCCTGCGCTACACGCTACATTGTGGTACCCTCTATATGCACCGTCCCCCCCCCCCCCATGAAATGCATACTGCGCTCCGAGCTGCATCCAATCAGAGCTGCAGCAATGAGCATGTCATCCTGTTCTTTATTGAATTCATTATTGAATAAAGGTACATTTTTTGTTCACATTTACCTGTTTAATAAAATTGCTGTCAATGTTCATTAAAATAAGCCCTCCCCTGAAAATAAGCCCTCTGGTGTTTTTCTGTCCAAAAAAATTAATAAGACAGTGTCTTATTATCGGGGAAACACGGTACACAGACGGTGGGGGACAGAGGAGTTCAGGCAACGAGATAAGAGAGTTTTGTGAGTAAATATTGATCTTGTATTGATGTGTGGGAAGGCTAAAGGATGGCATGGCTCTCAGTATTAGCTTCTGAATATCTCTGGGACTATGATGGAACAGTCTTACTGGTTTTAGGATTAAGTTTTCTGCTGTCTAAAATGTTTTAGTTCTGTTCTATACCTGGAGAGTTTGTAATATTTTGTGATCCAATGTCATGTGATACTTATAGTCTTTATTGCGATCGTGGGCACTGTAAATATTGCATTGGTGCTACACTCACATCTTGCAAATTGTCAAAAAGTATAAAAAATTAGAATAGTCAGTGCTGGAGTAATGGTGGTAAGATAGGCATACTAGAGTCTTGCTGGTAGAGTTGTGAATGAATACAAGCATTTTAGAAAGCAGTTTGGAATTCAAAGTAATAATGGCTAGCTTTAAGGTTGCAAAGCATTTTACAGTTATCATCTCATTTTATTTTCACAACAGCCCTGAAAAGTATGTAATATTATTATCTCATCTTTATAAATGAGAAAATTAATGCAGAAAGCAATTAAGTGATTGGCTTTGGGTCACAGGGCTAGTATGTGTCTGAAGCATGATTTGAATTCTCGTCTTCCTGACGCTAGGTCCAGTTCTTTATATACTGTATTACCTAGAATTATGCAAATAAAATGACAAAAACATACATACCTTTTGATCCTGAGATTCCATTGCTAAACTTATATCCCTAAGGAGGCCATTGATAAGAAGCCAATAAGTCCCTATATATACAAAAATATTTATCTGAACACTTTCTGTGAGAGCAAAGAACTGGAAATAAAATAGATATAATGGGGGAAAGGTTAAATAAATTGTACATGAACCTTTCATTACAGTGTTATAAGAAATGTATCACTAAGTGGCACAGTAGATAAAGTGCTGGGCCTGGAGTCAAGAAGTCTCATCTTCCCAACTCTGGTCTCAGACACTTACTAGCTATGTGACTGTGGGCAAGTAACGTAACCCTGTTTGCCTCAGTTTCCTCATCTGTAAAATGAGCTGGAGAAGGCAATGGTAAACCACTCCAGTATCTCTGCCAAGAAAAACCCAAATGGGATCATAAAGAGTCAGATGGAAAAATGAATGAACAACAACAACAAGAAATGAAAATTGATGAGTACAAAGAAGTATGGAAAGATCTGCATTAATTGATGCAGAGTGAAGTAAGCAGAGGCAATAAAAGAATATACATAATGATTATAACAAAAGGAGAAGGAACTACCAAAAACTATCAAAAGTGAATTTTACAGAATTATAAAGAACAAGTATGACTGCATGGCTCAAGAGATGTGAGAAGATATTCCTACCCTACCCTTCAGAAAGGTCAAGGGTCCACAAGTATTATATATTGCATGTATCTTCAAACTTTTTTGATATATTGATCATTTATATTGATTTTCCCCTTTCCTCCATTTGTCTTTTTTTTTTTTTTTTGCTTTTTGGAGGGCAATTGGGGTTAAGTAATTTTCCCAAAGGTTATACGGCTAGCTTTTTTGTGTGGGTGTTGTGTCTGAGGCCAGAACCGAACTCGGGTCCTTCTGACTCCGGGGCCAGCTCTCTACTCAGTGTGCCACCTAGCCGCCCTTCCATTTGTCTTTTAAAAATATTATTTGTTATATAAGATAGCTTTCTGGGAGGAAAAGGGTGAAGGATTCTGGGTGAAAAACGCAAGGACATAAAATTTATTTTTAAAGGAATTAAATATATTTATGTATGTATGTATGCGTGTATGTGTATATGCATGTATGTATGAATATATTTGATCCTGTAGATAATACTGAGTCACTGGTGATTCAATTCTGGACCTTTACAGCAGACTGTCTCCAAAACTTCATTCAAAGTTATTTGAGCTTGGTAGAAGCTATAGCAGCTAGCATTAGAGTTTTCTAAAAGTATAAAAGGCTATTTTGTAAGGTGGTCCCGTTCACTGAAGGTTAAATGACCACTTCTCTAGTAATTCCTAGAGAGGAGTCTTGTTTAGGTACAGGTGGAATCGATAGATTATGAGGTCCCTTCCAACTCTGAAATTCTGTGACTCTTAGTCTAGTGCTCTTCCCACTGTGATGAGATGGTCCCTAAAAGGTAAGTATGTATTGAGTTACTGGCAGATCACTGGTATCAGAAAATGGGGCTCATTTTCCTAGATGCTATAAATAAGGTGGTCATGGGATTTACATTCATTCAGAAGCACTGCTTCAGACTCTCCTTGTTCTCTAGCCTTTATTTGGTTTTGGCCCTCATTTTGATTTTTCTGGAGAAGAAAAGGCTTAGATTAGTGAACATGACAACTGTTTTAAAGTATTTGAAGTGCAATTACATCAAAAGGAAATTAGACTTGTTCTACTTGGCTCCACAGGGTAGAACTAGGGTCAATGGGTAGAAATCACAGAGACACAAGTATAAGCCTTGCACAAAGAAAAAATTCCTAAAAGTTAAAACCATCCAGAAGTGAAATGAACTATTTCAATGGAGGTAGCTTTTCTCCCAACATTGGAAGTCTTCAAATAGACACTGGACAGCTATTTGATACAGGTATTATGGTAGTCCTTGGTCAGATGGGGTAGACAGCTTCTGAGATCCTTTCCAGATCTTAGATTCTGTGATTTTCATCCCGTGTAACTCTAACCTACATCTTTCCATAAATCTTCCACAAGATATTCACCTAACATCCTGGAAACCTTCTTCTAGTTTTCTTCCCATTATATGTAGACAAATATTGCTCCTTTACCATCCCTAATTCTTGTTACATTGACTAACTCACCTCCTTTTCTTCCTCTATGCAATCTTTGGTAGCATACCACTGAGTAGCTATGGACAATTGACATCTACCTTGTACCATTCCATTGCCCTGCACAGACTCTGCCACTTTGTTTCTTTTTAAATCAGAGTATTACATCATTACTAACTATACAATGTCATTAGGAGAATATTGGAGATGGATTTTTGTTTGGAAGAGAAGCTTGGTGTCATTAAAGTCACTGCTTGACTTCCTGAAAGCTATCCATCCATTTTCTTCTCATTCAACTCTGGGTCCAGCTCCTTAAACAATTACAATAACCAAGATATTATGTTCTGCTGGGCCATTTCCATGGGCTGTCCATCTAACTGCATATCATAGCTTTTCTTGCATGGATAGTCATGGAAAATTCTTTTGAATGATTATAGATCTCTTCTGTTATGCTCTGATGTTCGGAGCTTGATGCAATCAGTACAATATCATCTGCAAACCACTTAATCTGGAGGAGTTTACTATGTATAGGGAATCCTTCTTCCATTTGGACTTCACTAAAACAACATATCAAGTTTTTAATCTAATTACCAAAAGACCTATTTAACATCACTTTGTCATCTTAGCTTTCCATAGTTTCTAGGCCTTCATCTCCATGATGGTATTGTCAGACACAACTGAAAAAAAGCTGAACAATAATCCTAAATTCAAAACCAATCCACTAAGTCACAATTTGTCAGTATAAATTAAACTTCAAAGACCAACCAGCTACAAAGCTAGCTAATCCCATAGCCCTAGTAGGGGAGGAATATGTTGCTCTTCTATTGAATTCATCCATTTATACTTTACAAGTGACCCAAATTCAAAAGGAAACTCCCCTCCTTGACTTGTTGATTCAACACTTTGAAGGTGGGTGAATTGATAAGTTACGTTTTTAAAGAAAGCTTTACCACTTCTATACATTCCAAATTTCATTATTTTGCCTTTACTCTTAACATTCATTGACTGACACTACAGTCTGATGCTGGATACTTAACTCCTTTCTTCTAGTTGAATCTCTCTTTAAAGTATTTTCTCTTTCCCCCAAACTGTTCGATTATCAGGTAAAGAAGGTGTGTAGGAGTGTTATGAAAAGAAAATGATTATTTCTAAGTAGATGATCCCACACCTATATAGACCTGACCTCCCTCTAGAGGTGAATAAACAAATCCCAAAGTGGATACACTAGAGTCTGTTGTCAAAATTAACATTAAAAAAAATAGCAACACAGAGAACTCAGAATATGGACAATTAAGAACACAGGTAACTGATAGGGACCAGCAATGTCTGTAGACTTCAACTGCTCTCTGGTCTCCAGTCTTGCTTTAGCTTCCTGTCAGAAAGACCTGGGTTTGAGTCCCACCCCTTATATATGTCCTGAGCAAGTCCCTTAACCCTCCAATACTTCCAGGCAACTCTCTAAAACTATAAGCTCACTTTCCAATACGCATGATAAAGGGAGTTTCCTAACTAGGAGTTCCTAATCCAAAATTATTGTTCATCCTTCATTCTCAAACAGGACCAATAACATGGAGGGGAGGGGAGGGGGTCTATGTCTTGACTTGCAAATGAATTGACTTTAAGTGAGGCAGAGCTGTGCAAAGTTATCAACCTCCCTCTCCCCTCCAGAGTCATTGGAGTCCAATGGCAAGACAACTGGAGATGACGCCCTCCAGTACAAAATAGACCACGACCTACTCATCCTATCCCACCCTCTAAAACAAAACAAAATCTACTATGAGTACAAGTTTTCTACTTATCCCTATTGAGGAAAATAACAGTTACATTAAGTAATGACTAATATTTTTATTACGTTATAGCCAGAAAAATTTAGTTTTCTTAGCAATTCATATTTTTCCCTTAAAATATTTTACTATAAATTGAGCAACAATTAACAAATAGAAATGTTCAAGTGCACAAACAACATTTTTAAACTGTAAACTTTCATTGTTTGCCATTTTAAGATACATATATAAACTTTAACTTAGACCTTGGGCTGCCTTTCTGTGCAGATCTAAGGTAGGAGTTACTGCTGTAGTTGTTCATATGTTTTTTCCATTTTTCTTTGTATTCTTTGCCTTTGCAATTTCCTGTTTTCTATGCCTTGCACATAGAAATGAATAAATGTTTCTTGAATTGAAGTGCATTATTGAATAATATTCCATTATATTTATGTACCACGATTTGTTAAATCATTTCCCAATCATTGCTTGTGGTCTTTTTGCTGTTTTGAATAATGCTGCTAGCAATATTTCTATACAAATAGGTCCTTTTTCCTGTCAATCCTTAGGGCATAATTCTAATATTGGGATACTTGGGTTAAAGAGAATGAAAAGTTTCGTAACTTTCATTGTAAAATGTTGTATTGCTTTCCAAAAAGATTGCATCAATTCATAGTTATACTAGCAATACAATAATATTCCTATTTCTTCACAGATCCAACAGCATGGAATTTTATAAAACTGTGCAGTTTTTTCAATTTAATGGGTATTTGGTGTTTCAGAATTCTTTTCCTCAAATTTTAATTTGCATAATTTTTCAAGGAGTTCTTGATAAATTTTGCATCTTATAAAAACTTTATATTCTTTGACCACCTATTGAAAATTGGGTCTTGGGGGGCAGCTAGGTGACGCAGTGAGTAAAGCACTGGCCCCGGAGTTCAGTTCCGGCCTCAGACATTTAACACCCACACACACAAAAAAACTAGCCGTGTAACCTTGGGCAAGTTACTTAACCCCAATTGCCCTTAAAAAAAAAAAAAGAAAAAGAAAATTGGGTCTTGGGGAGGCTAGGTGGTGCAGTGAATAGAGCACCGACCCTGGAGTCAGGAGGACCTGAGTTCAAATTCGGCCTCAGACACTTAACACAAAAACTAGCTATGTGACCTTGGGCAAGTCACTTAACCCCAATTGCCCTCCAAAAAGCAAAAAAAAAAAAATTGGGGTCTTACTGTCATAAATTTACATCAATTCCTTGGACATTTGAGATGTCAGACTCATAAAAGTGCTTATATATAGCAAAGAATTTTCTTACCATTTCTTTCTTCCTATTTTGTTCTGGATGTGTTACTTTGTGTTGTATAATAGCACTTTAGTCTTATATATTCAAACCACCTATTTTGTCTCTTCTAATATCTTCCATTTATTGAATAGCTAAGAATTGGCTAGCTCTTCACCATTGTATGCAGACATAATATTTCATGATGTGTATGTTCCATGCCTTGAAGAAGCTGGGTCCCATATCTGGCCTAAATTCTCATTCCCTTCTAGAAATCTAAAGAGGAAACTGCCTGCCATTATACCACTGACCATCTTTACCTTGAGGTTCTATATGGGGGGCGAGGAGAAAAAGGAGGGAGGGAGGGAGGAAGGGAGAGAGAGAGAGAGAGAGAGAGAGAGAGAGAGAGAGAGAGATGACACAGAGAGAAGACCGAGACAAGTAAAGGAACGACAGATTTTTTTTTTTAAAGACTATCACAAAGAGATAAAGGAGACTACAGGAAGAAAGTAGGTACTCACATTTATGGTAACTAATAATATGCCTTTGGGCTATGGATTTCACGGCATCATTACCTAATCACTTTCATGTGAAATGCTAATCAGGTGATGCATTTCTGTCTGAAGATCTGGTTTGAGCAGAAATTGTCCGGATAACTTCATATAAAATAACTTTCATGCTTGCAAAGAGCTTGAAAATATGTATGTGTTAGTGACTAGTAGTGTTTGCCATTTGTAGTAAGAGATATCTGATTCAGGCAATCTGGTACCCAGGTGAGAGTCTGGAACAAAGTGAGAAGCTCATAGTTCATCTATCAATTAACAAAATGAAGAGCATTTAGCTATTTTTGTGGAAAAGACATCCAGAGCAAGAAAAGGACATTCATATATATATTTGGATTTAGCTGATCACACCTACTTTGCTTTTATATTGCCTATGGTCAGTCAACAAGCATTTATTACTTACTTAGTGAAAGTACTTAGAGACAATTAAGTGACACAATGGATAAAGCAGGAGACTTAGAGCCAAGAAGGCCTGAATCCTGCCTCATATGCTAACTAGCTATCTGGTTCTTGGTAAATCACTTCTCTCTGTGCCTCAGTTTCCTCATATATAAATGGACATAATAATAAAACCTAATTAAATAAATGATAAAAAATAATAAAACCTACCTCATAGGGTTTATGTAGATCAAATAAATTAACATATAAAGTGCTCTGCAACCTTAAACTTATATTATCATTATCATTATTGTTGTTAATATCACACTCACTATGGGCCAAGCACTGTGCTAAGTGCTGGGCTGGACTATGGTAGTCTTCAAGTAAAGATTCTTGAAGTACTAAGTTCCTCATGTTTTGTTTTGTTTTGTTTTGTTTTTTGTCCTCAGGAAACCAGGAAGTTGTGTCACCAGCCAGAACTTTTAGTTCCCTGAGTCAATTAAGACTCGGGGATGGTTCCAGTACCTTTTAAGGCAAAGAACAAACCCAGTCCATATAGCAGGGGATTCTTATAGCATTCCTCATATTATACCATGGTCATGTAAGAGGGATATTTAATAATTATAGAGGGCCAGGGCTTATAGAAGAGATAGCTAGATGGCTCAGGGGATAGTGCACTGAGCTTGGAGTCGAGAAGACCTGAGTTCAAATGTGACTTCAGATACTTACTAACTATGGGAAAGTTATTTAACCTCTGTTTGCCTTAATTGATTGGAGAAGGAAATGGCAAGCCATTCCAGTATCTTGCCAAGAAAATCCCAAATGGGATCACAAAGAGTTGGATAGGACTGGATAGCAACAACAAGGGCTTAGAGTTTGGATCAATTAATCAGATTCATAAACCAGATATAAACAATGCCTCTTTTGTATCAATCAACTAAGAATGTTAGAATAGGAATGATCAGTGCTTTGTCATTTTGGAATGAGTAAAAGCCATCGGATGAAATGGAGATGCCATACAGGGGGTGTATAGGAATTAGCTGTGGGGACCCTGTGGGTTTTAGCAAACTACTTTAAAACTGGAATAGTTGAATGTCTATATGGGGCGGGGGGGGGGGAAGAAGAAGAGAAGACCCTATGTCTCTCAGCCCCTCCTCACTTGACCAGAGAAAAAAGTTGTGAACTTCAACATACTAGAGGATTTGGACTTCTCATTATCATCCTATTACTGTCCTCAGAATAGGTGGGGGCAACATCTGCTGAGGTAGCAAAGGACAAACTACTTACTCTGAGGGAAGGCAGCTTCAAGACTGCTCAGAGTCCAGGAGAAAGCTACATCATACCTAAGGAGAATTTCTTGAGGGATCCATGAAGGGGCCAAAAGTACCTCCAACAAAAGGATATTCCGGAGCTATTAGTTACCCCTTTGGCCGTACCATGTGCTCTAAACTAGAGTCCACTTTCCCCTCAACTCTGTATATCCTTGTGAAAGAGTATATCCTTTGTCTGGTGTGGAATGGGAAAGGGGGGGGATGTCTGTACCAATTGTATTTCCAATGCTATCTTAATAAATATGTCTAACTGAAAGGTAATTAAATTTGACTGACTCCTTGATATCAACTGATAATAGAAGCAAGAAGAATATTGGTGGGGACTTGTTAACAGCTCTAAGTATTAGAAAATCACTCCCAGACTCTCATGGACCCTGAGGAGAAAAATAACAGTTGCTTTCTGGGAACCTAACCTGCCAAGCTTAGCACAAGTTGGGATAGTAAGCCCCAGAGCTTTTGCTACTGTGACAACAATGAGGTCCACCTCTCTTCAGGTCTCTCCCTTTAGGATCTTGGATTAGTTTCTTCAAAACCAAGGGAAATTCAGCCTGTAGAAGTTATTTTTCCTAAAGAAAGAAAAGTCATAGTAACTCCAGGGAACCTTGGTCTAGGGCTCATCAGGAGGAAAAGGTGAAAGATGACAATTCACTCTGACTAGACATGATACAATAGCTACCTTTTCAACTTTTTTTTTTTGCTTTTTTTGGGGGGAGGGCAATTGGGGTTAAGTGACTTGCCCAAGGTTACATGGCTATTTTTTTGTGTTAAGTGTCCTCCTGACTCCAGGGCCATGCTCTATTCACTGAGCCACCTAGCTGCCCCTTCTTTTCAACTTTTAATGTATCTGCTCAGTAAAATCATAGAATTTTAGAGTCAAGGTAGTCCCTAAAGATTCTTTAGCCCACTTTATAGATGAGGAAACAGAGAGCCAGGAAGTTTAGGTGACTTTCCCAAGTCACATAGGTGGTAAGTGTCAAAGGTGGGATTTGATCCTGCGTCATCTGACTCCAGAGCTGGAGTTCTTTTCACTGTGGCAGAGAAGGGACTGGAACTCAGCTCTGTCCGGACTCTGAGGATGGCTCTCTATCCCCTACTCTGCACAGCTTCTCAACTGACATCTATATGGTACTTCAAAGTTTCTAAAGTGATTGACATATACAATCCCATTTCAGCCTCAACCATATTTCATCTTTTATACTATAGAGGAGAAGGGCATTTCAATTCCTGGCTAAGCCATTTAATGTTTGAATGGTCTTGCAAGTTATTTCACCCATCCAGGCCTCCTCTGTTCCCTCAATTGTAAAATGAGACAGTCAGTAAAGATGACTTCTAAAAGCCCTTTGTAACTCTAAATGTGATGCCATAGTCCCTGTAAAGTAGGTGCTATTATCTTTATTTTACAAATGCAGAAGATGAGGCACAGAGAGAGGAGGTGACTTGCCAATGGCCACACAGATAAGTATCAGAAGTAGGCTATAACCCCAAGTCTTCCCTGAGTCCAAGCCAAATACTCCATCACCTACTCCAGACTATAAAAACCATAAATTGTATTTTTGTATGCTTTAAGGTATCTGAAGCACCTTCTTCACAACAACACTGTGAGTTGGCTGGTACAAATAACTTGGTTTTTTAAATACAGAAATTAGGGCTATGAAAGGTCAAATGTCTTGCCTAGGTCATTCATCTGCCTCCATTATTGCTACTTAATAGATATTGGTTGAGTGATGAATGGCTCCTCAGCAAAGAAGACTTGGAATTTGGTCTATCAATAATAACTTTACCTCTCAGCTAGCCAGGTAGTAAGTTTTGATGTAGAGATCCAGCACACTGGGGGGTCCCATGAAATAGCCTTTTGCCCAAGAGGTTCACTGATGAACTTGGCAGTGATAACTTTGGAAAAGAAATGAAGAGAATCTATCTTGTGGAGACAATTGGAGGAGCGGGGTGAGGAAGTGGGGTGCAGAATAAGGGTTAGAGAGATGAATTCCGTTCTAGGAACCTTCAGCACCACCCCACCATATAACCACCATACCTCTATAACTCCCAGAACCATGTTGGCTGTCAATAGGTACTGAAGGTCCCCAAATTCAAAAGGGATGATAGAACATGGGGATCCAATTGGTGGTAGGACAAAACAGCTGTCAACATCTTTCTGTACCCTTTTCCATTTGGGATGAAAGAACAACATTCCCCACATATACCCTAATTAATTTCCTAAACCCTCTGCTATTATTAGGTCCTCAACTCCAGAAGTTTAGATTCAGTCAAAGAGCTGCACTTGAGGACCTAGAGGGTCACATGAGGCCTGGAGGCTGTAGGTTCCCTACATCTGCCCTAGACTAAATAAGGAGAAAGTGAAGTGCGGTGCACACACACACACACACACACACACACACACACCAAACAAGCAAAAACCCTCACTTAGAGTAAGGGCTTATAATTTTGGCCTTAAACCTGCTGAGGCTGGTGTCACTTTCAGCTTTGCTCTAAATGCTGGGAATTTCTGCTACCATTTCAACTTGAGGTACTGAAGAATTTTTGTTGCAGTTTATGCAGCTGGTGACTAAAGGAGAATTCTCTTAGCTCCTTTACAGGTAGGTATGTGTGTGTATATTTATATAATTCAATTATCTATCTCATTTACACAGCATCTGTATACAGGCATGCATATGCATGCACATATCTAAATATCTACATGTATGTTATACATAAAATATATATGCACATATTTTTCCATATACATATCACATGCTACATATGAGGGATAGTCTGTCTTCCCATACTTGCTATAAGCTACACATAGCCAACATTACCCATAATCAGAAGTTCAACCTCACCACTCCCTCTAGGAACTGTGGTTTGAGCTGCAGAATGCTTACAAATCACAGTCAGCTGCCACTGATGCTGAGTGGGCCTAGATCCAGCAGGCAACAGTGTGCCTGCCCTACTGCTCATTTCTTAGTTCCTGCTAAACCTGGTTCTGAAGGTCTGGATCATAGACTATTTCAAAGCATCCATGGAAAATGAGGTTGACTAGGCAGAGAGCAATCCAGTACACATGGGTGTTAGATTTTATGTGTGGCAAAAATAGTTATTCTTGCTATTTCTAGAAAATAATTTCTTTATGTTTTGCATGAATGCGCACATATAATCTATATCAAATTCTTTGCCTTCTCAATGAACAGGGAAGGAAGGAGGGAGAGAGAGAATTTGGAACTCAAAAATTTAAAAAACAAATGTTAAAAATTATTTTACATCTAAGTGGAAAAAATAAAATATTAAAAAAATTTTTAAAGAAAATGATTTCTTATGAGCTTCACAGGTTACTACAGTAAGCATGGTACAGTGGAAAGTGGGTTGGACTGGATTCAAAGGAAGGGGAAGGAAATAAGCATTTATTAAACATTTACTATGTATCAGACACTGTGCTACACACCTTGCAAATATCTCATTTAAGACTCAAGACAGCCCTGGAAGGTAGGTATTAATAATTGTTCCCATTTTACAGTTGAGGAAACTGAATCAAACAGAGGTTAAATGATTTGCCCAGGGTCATACAGTTAGTAAGTACTGAGGCTGGATTTGAACTTAGGTCTTCCTTACTCCGGGACCAGCACTCTACCACTATACCACCTAGTTGTCTCTGGTTCAAATCTAGGTTTTGTCAGTTGTACTTATGTGGCCTTGGCCAAGTCATTTAACAAATTTGGGTCTTAATTATTTCATCTGTATAATAAAGGTTGTTCTAGACCAGTTCTTAACTTTTCTGTGTGTCATGGACCCCTTTAGCAGTCTGGGTGAAATCTATGGATCCCTTCTCAGAATGTTTTAAAATATATAGAATAAAGTACATAGAATTACAAAGTAAACCAATTACATTTTTATAATAATTATAATATTTATATATAGGAGTTGTTTCTTGTAAGCTTTACAGTGCTATGTAAATGTGAGTTTTTGTAATTCTTTTCTTGTCAGCTGTACAACATGGGATGGAAAATACTTATATTGAAACAATTTTTTTTCAAACCAAATTCACAGACCCCAGGTTAGGAACACCTGTTCCAGAAGATTTATCCAGTCCCTTGTCTATTATGTTAACTATTTCAATGAAAAAATCTATGTAACTGAAACATAATCTTAACACCTGTGAAACAGAATCTTTCTTAAATTCTCTGTAAACACACTTCAGTGTTTTAAAATACAAATCTCAAACAGAGGCTGAGTGACCATTTAATGGAGATGCTGTGAAGGGTGTAAATCTCCAGTCTTAGTTGGAGTAGGTAGCCTATGAAGCCCCGTCCAACTCTGACATATTTCTTATTCTGTAACTATAAATCCATCCTGAACTGGACACAAAACTCCTAGGCATGACTAAAAGAAAATAGTCCATGCCTTTACATTAACTACCTTCCACATCCTCTTCATCTCCCTCTCCACCAACCAGGGGTAATCCTTGAACTGAGACTTGAAGGAAGCCTTCAAGACTCAGTTCAAAGGTCACCTGTGGTTCCCCCAACTTCTAGTGACTTTCCCTTTAATGTTATCTTCTGTTTATTTGTGTATATATCTTGTATATATCCATACAGGTATATGTTGCTTTCCCACTACAATGTAAGCTCCTTGAGGGAAGGAACTGTTTTCACTTTTGCTTTGTTATCCTAAGTGTTCAGCACAGTGCCTGGAATATAAGGAGAAATTAATAATGATTCTACAGTATGCCAGCTGCTATCATGGAATATTTAAATACCCAAAGAGTATGTGAATCATCTAGAATTATTCCACATCTGATTATTCCGTGCTAGGACAGAACCATTAGGGGTTAAAGAGGACAAGGTCAGATTCTTTAAAATTTCTTAGTAAAGTCCAAAAGTTTAATTGACTGTCCTGATTTTTTTTTGTTGCGAAATAGTTTAAGAAAGACACTGGCAGTTGTCTGTTTTCAAATGATCCAAGTCAAATTTTGGCCAGTTTTTTTCCTCTTTCCACACTCCTTTCTTGGCTGTTTCTAAGAGCTGGCAGGTGGGAAGGATCTTGACAGGCTAAAAGTAGCCAATCCAACAACAGAGTATATTTTCTTCATAAAAGTCATTTTGGCTGAAACTGAGTTGTTTAGATTGCCCTTTTTTGGTGGGAATTTTAAGAATCAAAAAAACTATCATAACTGCATTTCCCAAACAAATAAAAGTTGCCCACATTCATGTTTCCCACCTTCTCTCCTGAAAGTGGAAAATTTAAAACAGAAGTATAACTGTGCCCTTATATCCTTTTATTTAAACCCAGAACTTGCACCTTCAACCAGATGTAAACTGACTAACTAGAAAAACTAAATTTAAACTAATGTATGTGTATGTATACATATATATATATATATGTGTGTGTGTGTATATATATATATACATATATATATGCACATATATAAACATTTACACAAAGCACTATGTTCAAGATCTCACCTCAAATGTTTTGGATAGCTTGAGTCTTTGGATTAGGAAAGAAAAAATGTGGAACAGAACAATTACATCAGAAATGGAATATCTATATCATTCTGGCTTAGGGGGAAATTCAAAAGGGGAAAGGCTGCAAGACTTCAATGAGGTCCAGATGGCATATGCTTTTCAGCAAAAGTCTAAACACTAATTCAGAAAAGGGGAGAAAAAGACTGGAGCACAATAGCAGACAGATCAGCCAAGTACCAGTTGTTCATCTCTACTACAATCACAGCCGCTCTATTCTGTCCTTTCACATGGCTCAAGCAACTTTATTCCTCCTAACTTCAGTCCCTCCTTTCGCCTTCTTTGCCAGTGGCTCTCTCTTATCAGATCCCTCTCTTTCTTTTCCCATTGAACATCCAAAGTCTGAACTTCTGCTTAGTCTAATTCCCCCTCTATCTACTATCAATCTCACAGCTTTCAGATTTGCCAAATTGAAATATATTCTTATTATATCTCATTTTCAAATGACCTGAAGCTATCACTAATTAAAAGCTAAGCAATGCTACTATGCTAAAAGGAAAGAAATTGAGGTTAATCAGTCAACAACCATTTATTAAGTGACTATTATGGACCACAACTGTGCCTAGCACTTGGGGATACAAATGTAATAGGGTATAATGCTAGGAAACCAGGGGGGAAATGAGAAGTTCTACAATGTCCTCCTTTAGCCAAAAATAGGGGAAGGAAAGAAGACCCAACCAAGGAGACTTCTCCTTCTTTCCCAGGGAGTTCTTTCTCATAGGTTTAAGCTAGAACTTCACCATTATTCCACTTTCTAGAATCCCTCCATTCTCAATAATTCAATGCTCTTATACAAGACCCAAAAGTCATAACAAAATCCCCCAGTCATTTGGAATAGAACTTTTGTCTGGCATTATCTTACCTCGTTAATGACTTTTATAGACTCTTTGTATTTAATCTAAGACCTATGAATGATTGGTTAAAACTCTGAGGGTCTTCCCCTCCCAGAATGATTCTTTTGTGAATAACCAAGGTCATCTTTTGTCTCAATTCTTACCTAGCCTTTAATTACTGAATGGGCATTGTCTCAGACAAACTCATACCTAGGAAAGACCTTAACTTAAAAAGGTCAAAATATTCCAATGCATCTGAGGCCATTCTAGTCATCTTGGCCTATGTCTTGCCCTGGACTCTAATGACTCTGTAGCAAAGAGTGAGACTGATGAATCTGTACAGCTCTGCCTCACTTAAATCTAATCCACTTGCAAGTCAAGACATCACCCTCATGATGTCATTGGCCCTCTTTTAGAATGAAGGGTGAACAACAATAATGAATGATTGATTGATATTTGCTGTCAGTTAAAGTATCAAGGATAAAATAGATTAAGTGGTTTCAATTCTCTTATATTCTTCTCTTTCTCCCCTACCATTTTCATGTCTACTGCCCTCCACAAATCTACTGAAATGTGTTTAGGAAAGGTCAGAGTTCTAGCTATCACTTTTAATAGTTAAGGAAGCCTCTGCATTTCCTTTTTAAATGTCATCTATGAGGAAAAGTCTATGAAGCACACCTCATAATCAAACTTAGTCATTCACATTCTAGCAACCTTCCAAATACATGGTAACACAACCTAATAAATAAACATGATTTTTATTTATCCTAGTAGATATTGTCTATCTTGTTATTTTCACAAAGGGCCTTCCCTTTTTTAATGGAGGACTGGCCCTCTCTCATCCCGAACTGTTGTGAAGCTGAGAGCACATATATGTAACAGGGGACTGACCATTGAGACCTGTCTTTATGTGAGCACATGTAAAAATGCTTGACTTTCACCCTATGTGAAAGTGGCTTGATAGCATGCAATGGAAGTGATTTGGAGAGATTTGAAGCATGCATGGATATTCTGTAACTGGTCCTGGTCTGTTAACCATGTGATGAAAAGGTAGAACATTGATTGGCACATAGCTAGAACAGAGGAGCATTTGAAAAGGTCAACCAGAGCCTCTTCCCTTTTTGGTCTGACTTCCTGCCTCTCAAAGTTCAGATGAAAGACATTAGAGATGGAGGTCTGGGAGTGGTAGTCAGGATGGATTTTTGCAGCCAATTCAGCATCAATGCTACGGGGATTGACTAATGTCCTTGAGGTTCCAGTTTATTAATAGCCACATTTGGACGTGAACTTATTGGGGCAATGCTATGTAGAAACTATAAATGTGAGCTCCCTTTCTCTAGAGGCCAAGAAAGTAGAAGAGGAAATGTGTCCCTCCAGTGATAGGGGTAAGGGGAATGTTTGCACTTCTATTCTTGCTATATATTTGAAGTAAATATTCCTTTGTTAAAGATAATCAAGTGTAATTGGTTATGTGAAATGAGTCATTATTCATTGGCAATTAAGGGGGAGGGAAATACATAATAATGGAGGCTTGAGTTGATAGCAGTTAGAGAGAGCCAACCCCTCAAAGGTACCCCTAAAACCGTGAAGGGAAGATGTAACCAGCCTTATTCTGGGAGAATGAGGCTACAATACTTGCTACATAGAAAAAAAACAAAAACATGTCTTTTTAAAAGTCAAATGGAGAATTTTATTTTTGATCCTGGAGATAATAGAGATTGGAGATTATAGAGTTGGCAGTATGCCATGATCAACCTGTGCTTTAGAAAAATTACTTTTGACATATATAATGTTTAACACTACCTTCTAGAAACTATACTGCTGGCTATAAAAAGATACATGCTGTTGGTTGGTTGTTTTCAGTGATGTCCAACTCTTCCTGGCCCCATTTGGTGTTTTCTTGACAAAGATACTGGAATGGTTTGCCATTTCCTTCTCCAGCTCATTTTACAGATGAGCAAACCAAGGCAAACAGGGTTAAGTGACTTGCCCAGGGTCACACAGCTAGTAAGTGTCTGAGGACAGGAAAAATGAGTCTTCATGGCTTCAGGTCCATTGCTCTATCTACTGTGCAGCCTAGCTGTTAGATAGATATATAAAGCTTTTATTAAACATTTACTATGGACCAGAAACTGGACTTAATGCTGGGAAAATAGAAACAAATAACACAGTCTCTGCCCTCAAGGAACTTATATTTTAATGGGGAAAGGCAATACATAGATGGGGAATGGAAATATGCCCAGGCATATTTTGGAGATAATATCTGGGAAGATAAGTACAGGTCAGGAACTGGGTAAGGTCAGGCAAAAACTTACTTATCAGAACCCAGGAAGGTTCTAGGGATGGACTCCAAGGTTCTGGATAGCAGAGAGTGAAGGTGTTGGCCTCATAATTTGGAGATAATGACCAGTTAGAGAATGACCCCAGTATAGCTTCTTTGCATGTAGAGACAAGGACAGACATTGTTACTCCCGGAATTAATATGCAACTCACATATGTCTTCAAAAATCTTCCCCAAAATAACCTACTTTTTAAGATACATTTAGATATATGAGATTAAACTGCTTCCTTATAATATCATCTTAAAAGAATATTAACTTAAGACAAATTTGTCTGGTAAATTGTCATTGTTGTTTAAATGAATGAATGAATAAGCCAATCAAACTTGTGACCTATAAGCTAATCATCTGAGTAAATCTACCAACAAGAAGGGAGTTCCCTGTCCTAGATAATTGGTACCAAAATCTCAGGTGGGCTCTATGCCAGTAACTTGTCTATACACCTGTATATGCCTGTCTTCAGGTGTACCCTATGTGTACCTTTTCCTAGTGATATTCTATATATTTGTGAAAGAGTGTACCTGAGGTTTATGGCAGGAATGTTTGGTTACTACTATCCATTTCAGTAAATGCCTTTACTTTGATCTAGTTCTATCAACTGACTGGCTATTAAATGTGTGTGTACTAGTAGTTTCTGGAGTGAGGATATAGGGAATACATTGAACCTGAGGTAGTCATCCTTCCCTCATCAGTGTAAGTTGGGGAGGATACCCTAAAGATTTCAAGATTTCAACTTGAGTTGAAATCATGCTTTGTAGACAATGTGGCCATGTTGGTGTGCTGTTGGTTGGAAATAGGATATAGAAGTCAATAATCAAGGATGAAAATAAACAATGAGATTCAGAGCCCTAATAGACTGCCAATGTGGATATTGAAGTTACAGAGGATGGATAGCAGAATAAAGGGTAGAAAGGAAGAAAGTGATAAAAAAAATTTTAGGTGGAAATGAGGCATGTTACAATAACAGGGAGAAAATTAAGGAATCAGTAACTATATCCAACAAAAATGAGGCAGGCTCATCTTTAAGGAAAATCTGAAGAAATGGATATATTTCTTTGTGGACAACTTGGAAATAATTTCAACTAGTACTTACCAAGTGCCTACAGTCTACTCAGTGTTATTAAGTACTGGGGCTGGTGAGGAAGGTACAAGAAACATACATGATAGTGTCCCTGACCTCAAGGAACTAAGATCTCATTTGTACAATATGAGTAAGATTGAGGGTAGGGTCAGGGTACAGACACATAAACACACATTAAATAATCAGTGAACAATTTAAGGGAATGTATAACTTAGCAAGATGAAACAAATGTTCAAATATAAAATGAAACATTTAGATTAGATTTACAATGGTTTCCATGAAAAAAAAATCCTTTCCCATGAATCTCTTTTCACTTGGCCACCATCTTTCTAGAATATTTTTCCTTCCTTTGAAATCTAAGTCTCTACCACTCATTTGGAACTTATATACTAGCTGCTGTTATTAGTTAACTTTTCATGCATTCATGTGTCTTATATTCCCCTATTCAATTATAAATACTTCTTTATATCCATGGTCTTATTGTAATATTTGTTACTTCATAATGATTCAATTAATGTTTGTTGATTGATAAATAGCTACTTATAGAAAGCTTGGTATTCTTCTAACTTTGGATAGATGCTCTACATAAATACTTGTTAAATTGAATTGAGTTACTTACATGTTCCAGCAAGGATTATGGAAGGTAAGTGAATACATATTTTACAATGGGTGACAAATGAGTAATAGAGAAGAGCAGTTAAACAGTTATTTTTTCCAAACACCTTCCCAGAAACATTATGAATAGGTATGAATGCATGCCTTTCCAAAACAGTACATATTATTGGTTCATCAAGAAGCCAAAGTAATTGATATAGATGTATTGTAATGACCATTTGGCAGGTGTTATGTTTTTTCCCTGCTGCAGGTGACCACTAATTATATTTGTTGGAAATGCAAGCCTGATCATGCTATATGAAATGGTGTGGAATGAAAAAGCATTGTGGTATCATGGAAGGAATAATGGATTTGATCTAGAAGACCTAGGTTCAAATCTCGGCTCTGCCACTTATTATTTATGTGATCTTGAGAAAATAATTTTAACTTACTGAACCTCAGTTTCTGAAAATCATCTTAACTTGCTGGACCTCAATTTTATAAAGTGAAGGTGTTGGACTATATGATTTATAGGGGTCCTTATAACTAAGTCTTAGGATCTGATCCAACAAAAACACTTGAGGAATACTCAGATTTTTGAAGGAGAAAAAGTTATTATAAAAGAATGAAAGAAATACTCCCAGAAAAGAACCAGAAAGAAAGTTTCCATCGGAGTGGAGACAAATTGCTGTCAAGAACATAACATAGAATAGAAAAAGAAATATTTTTCTATCATTAGAGCTTACACAACAGTGCAAAGACAGTTCTTACAAAGAGTAATTCCAGACATTCATATTCAGAAGTATCATCTCATATTTCAAAAAATGCTAAGAAATATTATTATTGCCCCTAGGAATATTTTGTTGCTTGTGTCTTGTTACTAAGACACTTGGAGACATTCTAAGTACTTGACATGGAAGATAAAGATGTTACAAAATGTACATAAAACAAAACAATTTTAACAATCTCATTAAAACTCCTCTAAAGAAAAGTTGCTTTACAGGAAGTCTTAAAACAGGCCATAAATGGGAGTCAGCAAGCTTGAGATTTCGCCAGATCAAATGGATAATGAATTCCAACGATGAGTCCTCTCAATCTCTTATAAAAAGCTTCCTACCTTCAGTTCCTCAAAGTGTAAATCTAGGAACTGTTCTCATAAATATACCAGGCGATTTCCATTGTTGCAAGGGTTCCTTGTTGCAGAATAATCATGTCCAAAATAACCAGATCCTAAAACATGAAAGGCTATTTTTAGTTGAAAAAATATCACAAGACATCATACAAACTATAACAAACTTATAATTGTACACACACAATGTACAATATACAGAAAGTTGTTCAATGGAACACAAAGGAGTAATTGGGATGGATAATGCGTACACACAAATTTTAGAAGTCTACTTTTTACTTAAAGAAAAGAACTTGATACAACTTAGAACCAAATTTGTCTGTTGTTTGTTTGTTTGTTTTTTTAATCTGGGTTTTATTATAATTTGAAGTTCCAAAATTGTGGTCATTATGTAGGTTGTCTTTTGCCTCTGCTTTCTCCATTCTGAATCACTCCATATGAGTCATTCCAGATTTCTTTGATTTTTATCCTACTCGCCATAATATTCCATTATATTCTGGTACCACTATTCATCCAGCCATTCTTCAATCTTTGGGAATGATTCATTTTCACCTTTTTGTGACTGCAAATAGTGCTACTCTGAACTTATACAAATACATACATGTGCATTTACAGATGTCCTATTGTCAATAACCTCTTTGAAGTATAAAAACAATAGTGAGATTGCTAGATGAAAGAATATGAATAGTTTTTTAAACTTCTCCTACATAATTCTCAGTTATCATTCAAAATAATTAGACAAACTCATGGTTCCATTAGAAGTTATTTGTCTACCTGCCTGCCAATATTGAATTTTCCCATCTTCACAAATTTGATAGATACCTTAGAGTTGTTTTAATTTGCATTTCTCTGATTATTAAGCAATTTTGAACATTTTTTCATGAAGTTTAATTCAGCAAATCTTTATATGGGTAGCTCTTAATAATTTGGATTTCTTCTTTTAAAAACTGATAGTTTATATCCTTTTATCACTAGTCTTTTGGGAAATGGCTCTTACTCTTATAAATGTGTCAATTTCCTATAGATTTTCAAAGTTAGGTTTTTACTAAAGATTTTTTAATGCCATCCCCCCCCTCCAATGAGGTTGTACTTTCTTTTTTATTCTAGCTGCATTGATTTTATGCAAATACTTTTATGTTTATACAATACACTAATTCATCTTGTCTTTTATACTATTCTCTTGTGTATTTGTGAGATATAGATATACATACACACACAAATATATATAAAATGCCATCCATTTTCCTCCAGTTTTAAACTATTTAAATCTTTTATCCATTCATCTATTCATTCAAGTATTTATTTGGTAAGTGCCTATGATGTACAAAGCATTTGGAATTTCCTGAATAGATGATTTAAATTATTGATCTAACATTATTTTCTACCAGAATGCTATCCAGCCATCTCAGCAATTCTTGAATAAGGTATTTCTTCCTTAGCACTTTTATGTTGTTGGGATTGTAGAAAACTAGTCTGCTATGCCATCAAAGACTATAGAGACTAAATGGTAATTTAACCTTCTTTGTGAACCCTGTCAATGGAATACTTAAGTATTTCAAGGATCCATGATTCCACCTATGTTAGGAACGTGATTACTTTGCTATCCATGGCAGTATTCTAATTCTCAACTGACACTGAATTACTCTCTAGTTGTTTGAAAAGCTGGAGTAACAAATCACCCTTCCTCCACTCAACTCCAGTCATAACAATAGGTGGACTCCAGTGAGTCAAGTTAACTAGATTGAAAATATTTTTTCTTCCTTTCTTTTTAATCAGGGCAGAACCCTTTTGATTAAAAATCAACATTGACTCAAGGTTGGGTGGGAAGAGGATGTGGAGGGGGGAAAGGTAGGGAAACTGCTTCCTCTGGTGCTCAATGTTCCCAAAGCAAAAGGTACAAAGTTGCTTCTAATCCTTAGGAAGAGGAACTTAAGGGTCTGAAGTGTAGGTAGGCAGAGTTTAAGGAAAGTCCTCCAAGATGGTTCTTTCTGTTTATTCTCTCTTCTTTCTGGTTGACAAAAGCATTGCTTTCTTGGCTTGACACTTCTCTTTACCTAGAGGAGGAAGCATCAGGGAACATAATGGCCATTTATATCCCCCAATGGCAGTGTTAGATAGAAGTGCTGCTCTCCCTACGTAGTAGACAAAAAAAAGCAATTAATGGTCTATCTGCGTCTCTCTTCATGTGTATGTCTCACTCTCTCTCTCTCTCTCTCTCTCTCTCTCTCTCTCTCTCTCTCTCTCTCTCTCTCTCTCTCTCTCTCTCTCTCTTACTCACACACACACACACACACACACACACACACCCATTCCTTTACTAGGAGTTCAGAGGTTTATGTGATTTCATATGAATGTCTGCCCAATTGGGCCCAGGAAATGTAACCCATGCCATCCTCCTTTCTAGAATGTTTGTGTATTTAATCTCTATTGTTAAGGCTTATATTCTAACTTTTAAAAAGATATTTTTATGGGTTTGCATGTTCACAATAAGCCAAATAGTATATGTCCTTGATAATTTTCATTACAATGCTCTCTCTCTCTGTTTCTGTCTCTGTCTCTCTCTCTCTCTGTGTCTCTCTCTCCCATCTGTATGTGTGTATCACTGTCTCTTTATTTCATTCTCAAGTAAATTTGTATGTTTATTCAATGTGGATCAGCTTTCCAAGCATACCATTCTTTACTGCCAGAAAGGTCCCTAGGTAGGAGAGCACTGACCTTTAATAACTTTTGAAGAAAAGTTAGCAGCTACTTTTTTTTAAATTACATTTTCTTTTTTATTGTGAACCTAACATTGATCAACAAACACAAACATTTCTACATACAAATAAAAATAAGAAAAGGGTTTATTTAAGAAACTTTGAACTTCTGCTCCAGACATACAGTCTCTTTTATGTGTGTGTGCTCCTTCTACCAACAAAGACTACAACCCCTCCTTGCCTTCATAAATAGTTTTATGAGTTGCTGTAGCCAAAATAATCCATCACTTGGTGGCCAGTCTTCTGGTGATGAGCCTCTCCACACTTAGTAAGGCTGGTCCTCACACAAGAGACCCATAATCCACTGCTAATTCTATGTTCAGAAATCCTTCCAACTTAATAGGGTCTGCCAGAGTTTACAATCTGCTGACAATACCTTCAAGAACCCAGGACAATACCTTCACATACCACAATGGAACAACAGAATGTGAATGACAGCAGTAATAAGTGAAAATGAGTACAAACTTCAAATTCTAAAATGTCTTTCACCTGGCCAAAGTACACAAGCTAGGGATTTTTAAAAAGTATATTCAACTATATACATTAAGTTTATATTATCATTGTTTATATGGCAACTTCATTTTGGGACTGTTCAATTATGTTTACCTTTGATTTTCTTCGTTAAAGAAGAAAAAGAAAAACAACTTCCAGATATGTACCAACAGGTATGATTTTGCATATCTGCCATTTATGGGCCTAGACTGTGGTTTCAACTCAACAGTATTTTTCCCCTATCTAGGTGATGTAATGTAATGTCCAATAAAGTCTGTGTCATTCTATAAGAGTCACATCTCTGAAGGAAGGATGGTACTTACCACATGTCAAAATGGGTTGCTTTTGTCAGTTTTCATCCTATGGCTCAAGAGGGGGAAATGCCTTAGAGACTATTTAGAGAAAGGCCTGAATAACTTTTCAGATTTAAAGGGAACTGTCTTTTACTGAAAAGGTCCTACACTGCTCCATTGTATAGTCAAGAGGGAAAAGTTGTGTAGCTCTGTAGATCTTAGGATAAGACTGCTGTTGGCTAAAAGAGTTAAGAGGAACAGAGAAAGCAACTTCATCCAACAGGAGAAGAACAAGATTAGAAGAATAGATGAAGCACACAGAGTGCAGACTTTTCCCTAAAGAGACCACAGAGATCAAGGCCTGTAGTCCAAAGATGGGAGCCGTCCTGGACACGTGGATTTTCTTCCCTATGCATGTACCTCACTGCTAGGTTTAGCTAAGTGTCATATTCTCTCACTAATACATTTATAGGTGGACTGCTGTGTTTTGATTGTCTCTGCTTTTGTTTTCTATTTAATACAGGCATACCTAGGAGATCTTGCGGGTTCAGTTCCAGACCATCACAATAAAACAAATATTGCAATAAAGTAAGTCATATGAATTTTTTTGTTTCCCAGTGCATATAAAAGTTATATTTATACTGTACTGTAGCCTATTACATGTGCAATAGTATGTCTGAAAAAAAATGTACATACCTTAATTTTAAAATACTTTATTGCTAAAAATTGCTAACCATAATCTGAGCCTTTAGCAATTTTAATCTTTTTGCTGATGGAAGAAAACAACCAGGAAAACAAATGATGGCTTCTGACTGATCAGGTTTGCTGAAGGTTGGGGTGGCTGTGGCAATTTCTTAAAATAAGACAACAATGAAGTTTTCCGCATCAATTGATTCTTCCTTTCACTTGAATACTTAGAGGACGTCGTTAGGTCTAATCTCAATATTGTTGTGTCTCAGAGAATACAGAGGCTGGAGGACAGGAAGAGAGACTGGAACAGCTGGTTGGTGGAGCAGTCAGAACACATACGTTTAATGATTAAATTTGCTATCTTACAAGGGCTCAATTCATGGTACCCCAAAACAATTACAATAGTAACATAAAAGATCTCTGATTACAGATTGCTGCAATAGATAAAATAAAAATGAAAAAGCTTGAAATATTGGAAGAATTACCAAAATGTGACACAAGGACATGATGTGAGCATGTGACATTGGGGAAATGGTGCCAATAGACTTGCTCGATGCAGGGTTGCCACAAACTTTCAATTTCTAAAAAACAGTATCTGCAAAGCACAATAAAACAAGGTGTGCCTATAAATGTTATGATTATTCTTGCTTTTGCTTTCTTATCTAATAGATGTTTCTTATCTAAGAGTTAATGATGTCATCATGGCTGATTTGTTTAAGTGGGAAGTAGACTAGCATTTTCTGTCATTGCTGCTGCTACTGGGTGATAGATAACCCAAGTGATTAAAGATTATGGCCAGGAAGTAACCCTTATTAAAATGAATTACTTTTTATACTAAGTGAAAAAAGGTTAAAGTATTTTCACATAATAGCAACTTTTGGATGGATATATTTCAAATAATTTTTCAAAAGATAGAGAATTATACTACCAGATATAAGTTCTGGCAGAGATCACATTAATGAATTTATAAGAAGTCCTTTAAAATGTATGTGTATATATATATGTATCCACACATATACATGTGTACATATGTGCACATAAATACATCCATATTTGTAATTTTCTCCCCATTTTGATTCATCCAGCTATGTTTAATAAGGAATTCTTAAAGAATAATTTCAAAGGTAATAGTTATCCTGTAAAAAAAATGATTAAGTATAATGCAGTTCATTTAAAAGTAGATTGAAATCTTTCATACTTCTGGCATTCCTCTTGTTTCTGTCCACTGAGGGAGAAAAGTCACAAATCTCTGAGTTAATATGGGTTTATCTTACTCAGAGTAAACATACAAAAATATGTCCCTGCCAATATGGCAGATATTGTAGACAAGGAACAGGAGACCTTAAAAAGACAGACTCACAGTCTAGAAAGAAAAGTCTATAACTATGAGGGAAAGTTTTAAACTATTTTTTTTAAAGGAGATTCGGAGCAAGTTAAAGGGACGAGTAGAAGAAAAACAGACTCAGCCCAAGGGAGCTCCATGTTCCTGAGTCATAAAAGCCTTCTGGTTTCCCCTTGTCTGGAAACATTGTCCACAGTGCTAGGAATGATATGCTGTTATTTTTAGTTTCGAAGAAAACAACCAGGAAAACAAATTCAGGGGAGAATTCTGGAAGAGGAGAGTGTTTCTCTTTGCATAAAAATAATGAGCTTGAAGGGAGAGAGAGGAAAAATACCAGAGGGGGAAAAAGTTAATAATACACTTGATCCTCTAGAGAAAAGGAAAATCTACCATCCCAGACCACTTCTTCACCTATAATTATGGCTCTCTCAAGTTATGCCCATCTCCTAAATAGCCTCAGTTATTTATCCATAGGAGTAGTTAAAATTCCATATTTTCTTTTGTCAATTCAAATATAAAAGTATTTCTTGAAGCCCTACCATGTACTTCCCTTTTAACTCTGATGGACAGAAGGCATAGGGTTTGTTTTTTGTTTTTGTTTTGCTTTGCTTTGTTTTGGAAGCAACAATGATCCTCTGGTCATCTATAGCTCTCAAAACACATTCGCAAGAATGCCATTTTCATGAAGCATTATTCCATAGACAAGGTAACATGGGGCTCAGAGCAGTCACTTAACTTATAAAAATACAATTTTAGTGTGTGTATATAGGTTTATGTTTCTATATCTATGAGCTTTGCCATAGGTAGTATGGCATAGTTGATAGAAAGCTGTCCTCAGAGCCACAGAGACATGGGTTTGAATCCTGCCTCTGACACCTGCTGGTTCTAGTGACTCTGGGCAAATCATTTGACCTCTCAGAGCTCCACACAGCTCTCTAAGACCATCAGTGGCAGAGAGGGTACCAACTTGAATTGGTAGAAAGAGCTTCCTCACCTGAGAGTTCCTTATATCAATGAAATCCTAGATCTAGGCCCTATCCCTGCAGTAAAACATTATTAATATAGAGTGATCTTTAAGCCAGAACTGTATGAATTCTTAAATGATCTATATTCTGGAGAATATGAAATACATTAAAAGAATTACAGTGTTAGCCTTTACTTTCACATATATACTTATAACTCAAATTAATCTCTATTTCCTTCTTTTGGTTATTCAGTCATTTCAGTCTCATCTACCTGTGGCCCCTTTTGGGATTTTCACGGAAAGGATACTGGAGTGGTTTGCCATTTCTTTTTTCAACTCATTTTACAGATGAGGAAACTGAGGTATAAAGGGTCAAGTGACTGGCCCAGGGTCACACAGCTAGTAAGTACCTGAAGTTGGATTTCAACCCAGGTCTTCCTGACTCCAGGACTGGCACTCTATCCACTGTACCATCTAGTTGCCAATTTCCTTCTATAGCACTTTAAATGACTTAGTAGTGATTATGTCAGAATTGCCGATCAATCAATAAACATTTATTTAGCACCTACTATGTACAAGACATTTTGCTAAGCTCTGGAGATACAAAAAGAGGCAAAAGACAATTTCTGTCCTCAAAGAACTTGCAATCCAATGGAGGAGACAATGCAAACAAATACATACAGCGTGAGAATTACTTTGTTGTTATCATATTCATTGCTTATGCATACTGATTTTTTGGACTACATTTTTAATTTAAGTAGGATGGAGAACTCTTAGTGTGGAAATTCTCTATACCAATACAGATCAGTACTTGCTCTGCAATTATAGTCTTAGAAGGTTACCTAGGTCATGTAGAAACTAAACCACTTGCCAAGGATCACATAACTAATGTGTGTCAGAGAAGGATTTGAGCCTATGTCTTTCTGAATCAAAGGCTAGATCTCTATCCCTGATATAATGTGCCTCTGTATGTGTGAATACTTTTCTAAATCAGAATGCTGCTCTACCCCTGACTAGGCTCTGAAACCAACAGCTGGAAATTATATCAGAAGCACCTTCCCTAATGCCACCCAAAATGACTGAACTATTTTTACCATAATTCCCTTTAAAGGAAGTTTAGGTAATTCATCTAAGGGCTAAACTTAGTTAATTCATCCAAAGTTAGTGACAGTGAGAGAATTACAAGAGCCCAGATCACCTAAATACCAGATCAATGTTACTTCTACTATCTGATATTCTATAAGTGAAACATATACTTGGTATACCCATGTTTCTCCTCTCAGGATGTGGAACAATCCTCCAAGGTGTTACATATGTAACCACCAGATGATACAAAAAGTTTGAGTAAGGAGAAAAGTGATTGTTTTTCTATTACATTAATAACTAATTATTAAATTAAGATTAAGGTTTCTCCTTTCTATTTCCTCATTCAAAAACCAGCCCCTGTAGATCATCAGCCAGTCTCTGAAGGACAGGGCTGATAAATGAGATTGGCTTAATCCTGGCAGTACATATACCTCCTGGATCTTGGGCAGGACCTCCCCCCACCCCAACCAGGGGACCTTACTTTTGTTTATAGTGTAAACATGATGTTTCCAGCCATGTTGTCAAATGCTTTCAATGAGAATGAACTCAGCATCAAGGTCAGCTACCACACAGAAGGTAAATTCTTCAACTTGAAAAGACTACAAGCCAAGACCAAAGTGGAAAGAGTGTTGGTGCATGATTTTCTGTTTTGGGATGATTGTGCACTCCATGCAGCCTCTGAAGCTGAGATGTAACAAAGTATGGATCAATTCTCTGCTGCTTGTGCTAATTTTGGCCTAACAATTAAGGCCAAGAAAACACAGGTGCTCCATCAGTCACCACCACACCATCCATACATGGAACTATTGGTTTCAACAAATGGAGAAGTTTGGAATGCTGTGGATATGTTCACTCACCTTGGTGTTGTACTTTCCATGGATGTACACATTGATAATGAAGTTGACTCAGGCATTGCCAGAGCTAGCTCAGAGTTTGGGAAGCTCCGAAGAAAAGTATGGGAGAGAAGAGGCATTAGACTGACTACCAAACTAAAGGTCTACAGAGCCATTGTGCTGCCCTCATTGTTGTATGCCTGTGAAACCTGTACAGTCTACCAGTGCCGTGCCAGGAAACTGAATCCCTTCCATTTGAATAATCTTAGGAAGATTCTGAAGATGACCTGGCAGAATAAGGTACCAGATGCTGAAGTCCTTACTCAAACTAAAGTGACAAGCATTCAAACTCTGCTTCAGAGAGTGCAACTCCAGTGGGTTGGCCACATTGTTCAAATACAAAAGTACTTTACCAAAAGGACTGTTTTACAGAGAACTCACACATGACAAGCATTCACATGGTGGTCAGAAGTGATACAAGAACACTCTCAAGGTCTCTCTTAAGAACTTCAGAATTGATGGTGTGACATGGGAGACACTAGCACAGGGCCGCTCAGCCTGGAGTGCTGTGCTCTATGAGCAAAGCAGAATTGAGACAGCTCAAAGGAGAAATAGGATGCACAAATTTAGGGTATCCACCCCAAATGTTCACACAGACTATTTGTGTTCATCCTGTGATAAACATTCCAAGTTTGACCTGTGATAGAACATCCCAAGCTTGTACTGGTCTGATCAGCCACAGTCAGACACATTGAAACTTGACTCTAGCATAATGATGTCATTTTGGTCCTCTTCAAGACTGAAGGACAACAACCAACCAAACAGAATCTAAACTATGAATTCCAGCCCTGAAACATCAAGGCTGTGCCCTTGCACCTCTTCATGGGAGTCTAGGGTAACCCAGTACATGAAGAAGAAAATCAGAGTGGTCTGGGTAGAGATGGATTCCTTTATCCAGATTGCTGGAGAAGGTTAAGTCTTGTGATCAAGTCATGTTCTCAGTAGGAGGAGCTAAAGACTTTTAGCGTACCTCCTCATCAATATGTCTACTCCCTCATTAACTATTCACCAATCAGGGTTGATTTTTACCTGTCAAGATCACCCCTTTTCCAAAGATATTTAAGCATTCAGTGATCTCCATGGTTGGGTCTTTGGTTGTCAAGAGAGATCAATGATATTGATTTATTAGCTGGTCTAATCAATAAATCAATTATCAATTACCCAGAAACTCTGTCTCTCAGAATTTTCATTCATAACAAGTTATACTGTGTTACTTTAACTAAGCATGCACAAAAGGGTCTTTATCTCCAGACTTTCCCTAGGGCAAGGTTCCTTCCTAGCTCCCAACTTCCATACTCTATTCCCTATGCTATCTAGGTACCTATGAAATCATCCTTATCCCTTTTAGTAGGGACTGAGAGATGAGAAAGTGGAGACAACAAACATGAGCTACTTTGACTAAGAGTTTGTAAGTGAAGGAAAATAAGAATACATCTTAGGTCTGTAATAGGAGATCTGGTCAATGGGAAACCCATCCTTAGATTATATGGCAATTCTCTGATTGTTATGAAATCAGATTCTGTTTCCTGTTTTTATGATGTGTGTGTGAGAAAGAGAGACAGAGAGAGAGAGAAAGAGAGAGAGAGAGAGAGAGAGAGAGAGAGAGAGAGAGAGAGAGAGAACACATTTATTAAATGCTTATTGTGTGCAGATACACTGAAAATATAAATACAAGGAAACAAGATGGTCTTTACTTCCAAGGAACTTCCTCTAATAGAAGACAAAATGTAAAAGGGAACTGGGAAGTAAGTAGGGGTGGGGAATGGGGGTTGAGAGGAGGGAGGGAGTTTAACAGTATGGGGACAAGGCAGTCAGAGGGGAGGTAGAGCAGTTTAGAGAAGGAGTTGAGCTGAGAATGAAGCTAGCGGCATAGATGGGGCCCCATGTGAAATAGTAATCTTAGTAAAGAAATCACCAATTAGGAGGACAGACCTTGGGGTAGGAATCACCCTGTGGTGGACAAGTAATCATTGGAGAGTTGAAGCAGTTCAGAGAGAGCTTGTCTAGGAGTTCATATGTCACAAATTCATATGGCATGAATTTGAGGTCCTTTTTCAATCAAATGGCCTGCCTCTAGATGTTCTATGGAGGAAATAACTTTTAAGAATACATAGTTGAGAAGACTGACTAGACCAGGCAAAGTACACAGAGAATAAATGCATGCCATAGACAACACAATCTTACATGCATGCTATAATGTAATCTTTTTAAAAGTTCATTTTTACTTTATTTTTAGCACCAAATTCTCTTCCCTCCTACTCTTCCACCCCCACTGAAAAAGCAAGAAAAGCAAAACAATTTATAAGAAAAGCAAAAAACAAAAAGAAAAACAAATACCCACATTAACCATATCCCCCACCCACCTGCACCAAAAAAGAAATTAAAATAACCTCTCTCTTTACTCTGAGTTTTTCACCTCCCTATCAGGAGATAGGAAGCCTTCACCATAGTCCCCTGGAATTGTGGTTGGCCATTGTGTAGATCAAGGCTCCCATGTCTTTCAAAGTTCTTTGTCTTTAAAATATTATTGTTATTGTATACATTTTTCTACTGGTTCTGCTCACTTCACTTTGCATCAGTTCATACAAATCTTCCCAGGTTTCTCTGAAGTCATACCTTCATGATTTCTTACAGCACAATACTTCATCATATTCTTATATCATACCTCTTTTAGACATCACCAATTGATGGATACCTTCTCAATTTCCAATTCCTTGACACCACACAAAGAGTTACTAAAATATTTTGGTACATACAAGTCCTTTTCCTCTTTCTTTGATCTCTTTTGAGTATAAATCTAGTAGTAGTAACACTGGGTCAAAGGGTATGTACAGTTTAATAGCTTTGGGGGCATAGTTTCAAATTGCTCTCCAGAATGACTGGACCAGTTCACAGCTCTGCCAATAGTACATTAATTAGACAAGAGAAGATAATATGAGGAAAGAAAAATATCAAAATAATGGAAAAATAATGAAAAAATGATAATGTTAATATTCAAAAAAATGTTCATTAAAAAGATATCAGTAACTATTGACCCATTTGCTTAGTTGGAAAGTATTTCATAGGAAAAATGCACAGATGTATTAAGGGCATTGTTGATGGAAATGTGAGAAAGGCGAAAGCAAGATTTCACAAATTATTTTCCTTTGATTAAAAAGCAAAAACAAGCCTTGTCCTTTGGTAAACAACCATGTGCTTATAAAGGATATAGCATCACTGAATCACCCCAATTAAAGTCTATATTCCTTATGTACCAGAGGACATCTCTAGTCATCCAGATCTGTATCTTGCCATTTGACCTAGATGGCTCTGGAGGGGAAAGTGAGGCTGTTGACCTTGCACAGTCCTCCCTCACTTAAATCCAATTCACTTGCAAGTCATGGCATCATCTCCCTGATGTCCTGGTCCTCTTCAAGAATGAAGGACAAACAATAACAACAAATTGTTTTATAGTACACCATATTTTCACAGTCACACAATTAACTGAAAGCTGCAACAAATTCATCATCCCACAGTCCTTGTTATCTGTGTACCCCCCCCCCAAAAAAAGCATTTTACTTAATAGAGCAAAACATATTTTTAAAACATGTTCTTCTCCAAAAAGGAGTCTCTGGTGAAATCTGGTAAGATCCTAAAAGATGTCTTAATGAATGAAACCAGAGCTAACTGGGTTTAATTACATTCATTAATTACATTACAAAATCAAGCAATCAAGCAGTAGATAAGACAGGGAGAAGTGTCCTCATCAATGATGTTTCTAGGAGTCATGGAGAATGCCCTGCCTCATGTCTAAATTAAGAGTGGGGAACCTGTGGCCTTCTGATCCTTGGGTGCAGTCTTTTGACTGAGTCCAAGTTTTACAGAACAAATCCTTTTATTAAGGGGATTTGTTCTGTGAAGTTTGGATTCAGTCAAAGGGCTGCCCTTGAAGACCTAGAGGACCACATGTGACCTCAAAGCCGAAGGTTCCCCACCCCTGGATATGGAAGAAGGTTTCTCTATAAATGGTAAGGCTCTCTGGATGCTTTCATTCAGAGTTGACATTGTACTGATTGAATAACACCCCATAACCTTATAGGGCTTCCTCAGTGAGGAAGATATAGACCTAACAGTTCATATAGAAAAAAAAAGCAAAAAGAAAGTAAATGCCTATTGTCCAGAGACTATGGCATTCATTTAGCTGAATTACACAATCAATCAGCAAACATTTATTAGGCACCTGTTATATTCCTGACAGACACTGCACTAGGCACAGGGGATACAATAGACAGAAGTAGAACAGCCTTTGCCTTTAAAGAGCTTATATTCTATTAGGGAGGAAGGGAAAAAATGTAGACACATAAATGTATATGAAACTTATACAAGATAAATATAAGGTAGTTTTTTTGGGAGAGGCACTAATAGCAAGGGAATAGTTCATTGAGTTAGTAGATTAATATAGATGATGTTTAATATTTGTTTCACTAGAACCTCAGATGAAAATTGTGGATTTTTTTCAAAAATTGTAGTTAAATTTTTAAAATTTAATACTTTAGATCTAAGAGAGGCCCTAGAGATGGACAATGATAGAACAACGATAGGAATGAAATAGTATGAAGAGAGCAGGGAGCATTGCATTGAGGAAATAGTAAGTACTTTTAATAATCCTAAGCTTCTCCTTGGCATAAATAGTCGTTTTCTTAACATCAGTAATTCTCCCAGTGATGTTATATTGTTGTGGTTTCTCATAAATTGCAGTCTCTGAAGAATCTAAGTGGTGTATAACCCAAAGACCATGGGGGAGAATATATTTCATTACATTTCCAAAAGAGACTCATACAAAATTGGCACAAAGGCCAATCACATAGGAAATGTATGATCAGAAAAGGAAATTTAGCCAGAAACAAGTGTGCCACTCTTTAGTCTCCTGGGCCTGTTCTTTGCTGCTTGCAGTACTCCTCCTGTGGCCATAGTCTTTACCACCCTGGGTCCGTGGCCCAGCTAATATCCTTACCTAGAGCATTGTTAGACTCTTTCTGAAAGAACCAGAGCCTTTATTCTAGGACCAGTGAGAAGCCTTCCCAGTTCTGATCTCCTGGAATCTTGGCTTTTAGGCCTGTCATCTCACAAGGAGTAGAATTCTAGCTCTAGACACTGTTTTCACCCTTTTTGATTTACCTGGACCCGGAAGGTTGGGATTCTAGACAGAATGTCCTTGAATTTCTTTCTTGGGCATCATGAAAATGTTTCTTATGGTCATAAGCTTCTGCTACAAGATTCCATTACCACTGAAGGTTGGTGGGGTGAGGGATGAGAGGGGAAAAAACCCTCCCATATTCTCTTCAAGAGGTGCAAGTAGGTCTTGAATTCTTTTCCATAGCTTTCCTGATTAATCCACCAAGTTTAATTACCCTCCATTTAAAATTCTCAGTCTCTCCCATTTGGTGGTACCAAAACATTTCATTTATAAGGGGAAATTCATTTTCTAATCCTTAACCTCATTTTATGAGTTTTCATATGCAAATGGACTGTACAAAGTTCAACACTCTTATTTTCATCAATCATATTTGAAGACTCAATGGATAGAAGAAGGGTTCCTTTTATTAAGCCCCTAACTTATTCAGTTGTTTCAGTTGTCAGACTCTTTATGACTTCATTTGCAGTTTTGTTGGCAAAGATACTGGAGTGGTTGCCCATTTCCTACTCCAGCTCATTTTATACATGAGGGAATGGAGGCAAACAGGGCTAAGTGACTTGCCCAGGGTTATATAGCTAGTAAGTATCTGAGGCTAGATTTGAACTCAGGAATGTGGGTCTTCCTGACTCCAGGCCCAGCACTCTATCCACTGCCCCAATCCCCTAATACACTATTATTATTATTAGTTGTGTTTCCTGAAACTACCTTACCTCACAGGAATGGTGTTACTAAAAATCTTAAAGAAGCATTTGAGTAGTACTTATTTTTATTATTTGTTCTGAAAAAATATTAAACATACAGCTTGAATATATCAGAATAAGCAAGAATCTGTGATAGATTTCAATTCTTCAAAATTTTATCAAGTAACTTCAGTAAAAAAGAATAGAATACATGAATAAGTAACCAAGTACAGAATACATACAAGGTTGTTCATTGTGGGACTTATTTGGATGTAGTCTCAACACTATGGAGTGACCCTAATCCTACTAAACTTAATCAGGTAACTGAGAAGCCTAGTCCCAAGCCAGGAGGGTCACCCTCCTTCCCCCCCATTTCTGGCAGCTGCTTTCCGATTCTAGGATGTTGTATTGAATATAATTATCCCTAGTTAAGTAACTGCACAAAAGTGACATCAAGTTCCAAGATCTAATCCAATCATAACTTCTGTTCAAGCCAACTGCTATGGAGGGAGGTGTCTCTGGTGACTCTGTCCTTGGCCCTGTCGTGGTCAATGTTTTTAATCAGAGCTTGAATGAAGACAAAGAAAGGATCTTCGTCCAATTTGCAGATGAAACAAGGCTGGAAGGGATAGTCAGGATGACAGAATCAGTTTTTTAAAAGCCTTGACAGGCTAAAAGCAAAAGCTGGAACCAATAGAATGAAATGCAATAGAGACAAACATAAAGCTATGCCTTCAGGTTCAAGAAGCAGTCAGTTGAAAGATCATGAAAAGAAAGCTAACTTCTGATTAAGTGAAAAACGAATAGTGATCCTGGAGCACAGGGCATAAAACATACTGCCCTCTTCTTAGGAGAGTGGAAAAGTACTGACTATAGCAGCAAAAATGTTGCATACCTCATTGGATGTCACTTGTATTGGTTGTTTCTGCTTGTTTTTCTTTTTAACTAGGGAGGTTTTGGTTTCAAGGTAGGGAAGGTGATAAAAGGCATAAAAGGCTGTAAAAGCAAAGGGGAATAGAAAATGAGCCTGTGATTTCTTGGGCATAGGGACTTCCTGGAAGAGGAAACTCTGTCTACCAAAGGAGGTCAGCACTTTTTCTGCTATGTGTTGTCTTAAAAAAGTTGCCTAGGGCACTGAAAAGTAAAGGGAATTGTCCAGGGTCACAGAGAGGCAGGGGTGTCCTTCAACTAGCTTAAGAGATTTCAGGCTCATTGTAAAAATTTCCATATGATCATTTACACTTTAGAAATTGGTAAACCCCACAAATCAGGGCTTAATTTGTTGTTTCCTTGACTATATAAAATTAGTAAAGTGATGGAGAAAATGCTAATAATGCAGATTAAACTTAGAATTATGATATATGGACATTTTCTTTTTCAGAGAGTTACTTGTTAAATATTTACTGGACCACTCTTGGTTAGAGGAAAGACTTGAACCTAAGTCTTTCTGACCCTAAGGCTCATTCTCTATTGGCCATGACATAATGACTCAATGTAAAAGCAAAAAAAAAAAAAAAAAAGTCAAGGCCAGGAGTCTGGAAGACCTGAGTTCCAATCCAGCCTCACCCTGGGCAAGTCACTTAATTCTGCTTGCCTCAGTTTCCTCATTGTAAAATGAGCTAGAGAAGGAAAAGGCAAACCACTACAGTATCCTTGCTAAGAAAATCCCAAATGGGGTACAAAGAGTTAGACATGACTAAAAATGATTGAACAATCAAACATTTTTAAAATAAAAGATATTAGGTTAAAAAAATATTTTCTTTCTGTTTTCTATACATTTATAGGAGGAGTTCATTCTGCATTCTTTCAAACACTGACAGGTTAATAGTGTTCTTTTCTCTTAAAATAAAACAGAGAGAGAGAGAGAGAGAGACTCACTCATCTTTTGGCCCTATACTGGGTCAATGTGACAAACTACCGCTTTGGGGAATTAGATATATAATGATTTGTTGGCCTTGTACTGGGCCAGTGAGACAAAATACTGCTTTGGGGAAATAGATCTACAACCATCATTTGGCCAGTTTTAAAAAAAGAAATATCAGTGGGTGGAGATGTGGTTTAATAGCTGATTATCTGAAAAATAATGATGCATTATACTGTACTGTCTCTAAGGTCCTTTTCAGCTCTGGCATGCTATGGTCTACCTGGGGATTTAATGTACAAGCCCCAGTAACATACAGCTGCTCTTTATTAAGCACATGGGGGAGAAGAATCTATATGTGGAAGCAGAGGTTATAGATGGGGGTGGGATAGGGATAGCCAGTATATAGCTCAGGCATGAAAGATAGGCTTGTCCATACCAATCAAACTACCAAAAATTATTTTGTAGAGCTAGAAAAAATAGTAAAAAATTTCATCTGGAAGAACAAAAGGTCCAGAATATCAAGGGAATCAATGAAAAGAAATGCTAGGGAAGGTGGCCTAGCCATACCAGATTTTAAACCGTATTATATAACAGCAGTCATCAAAACTACTTGGTACTGACTGAGAAATAGAGTAGTGGATCAGTGGAATAGATTAGGTATACAAGACACAGTGTCAATGACTATAGTAATCTACTGTTTGATAAACCAAAAGACTCCAGCTTCTGGGATAAGAATTCACTATTTGACAAAAACTGCTGGGAAATTTGAAAACAGTATGGCAGAAACTGGGCGTAGACAAATATCTTTCACTGTATACCAAAATAAAGTCTAAATGGGTTCACAATCTAGATATACAGGCTGATACTGTAAGCAATCTGGGAGAGCAAGGAATAGTTTACCTGTCAGATTTATAGAGAAGGGAAGAATTTATGACCAAACAAGACATAGAAAGCATTACAAAATGCAAAATGGATAATTTTGGTTACATTAAATTGAAAAGTTTTTGTACAAAGTTAATGTAACTAAGATTAGGAGGGAAGTGAAATATTAGGAAAGGGTAAGGCACGGCGGCTGCAGCGCAGCGGGCGCAGCCTGGGAAGGCCCGGTGTGGCGGCAGCGGCGGCAGCGGACGCAGGCCGGGAAGGGGCCTGATCAACTGGGAGGGCAAGTCTTCCCACCAACCACAAGGTCCACTACCAGGCCTGTCATCAAAGGGCTGGGACTGGAAAGAGCAAGGTAAGAAGCAAATACAGGGGCCCCTATACTGGACAGCAAACACTCCTGGGGCTACCACTTCATAGCCCAGAAATCTTTAAAAAAAAAAAAAAAAGCCCCTTTCAGGACCCCCAAAGACAAGGATGACAGAGTGAACCCCACTTGCTCCAAACCCCCCTCTAACCCTGAAGATATAGTAACTCTTGCCCCAGGGCAAAACCCTCTACAGTAAAGGCTTGGGATCCTAGAGGAAGGGCGTGGCTAGGACACTGCCTCAAAATGGGTAGAAAGCAGACTACAAAGACAAAGACTCAGGAGTCCTACTATCCTCAGAGGGAGGAACCAGCCTCAGAGGGAGACAATGTGGAATCCACACCCATAGCTGAGACTTCAACAGGGAATGGATCCCAAGCACAGAAGGCTCTCCTAGATGAGATCAAAAGGAACTTTGAAAGCAAAATGAGAGAGATAGAAGACAAAATGAATCATTCTCTCAAAACGAAAATAGCAGAATTTGAAAAACATTATAATGAGGAAAACATCTCTCTAAAAAGAAAAGTGTATGATATGGAAAAGGAGCTTCAAAAATTAACCAAGGAAAATGATTTGCTAAAAACCAGAATTAAACAAATGAAAACAAATAACTCTGTGAGGAACCAAGAATTAGCCAAGCAAAACAACAAAAATGAAAAATTAGAAAAAGAGGTAAAATACCTCAAAGAAAAAATAACTGACCTGGAAAACAGATCCAGGAGAGATAATCTGAGAATCATAGGCCTACTAGAAAATTATGATGAAAAAATGAGCCTGGACAACATTCTCCAAGAGCTCATTAAGGAAAACTGCCCTGAGATACTAGAACCTGAGGGGAAAATAGAAATCTACAGAATCCACCGGACACCTGCTGTAAAAGGCACCATCGAGAATGAAGCAATATCACTACTTAACATATATGCACCAAGTGGTGTAGCATCCAAATTCCTAGAGGTGAAGGTAAAGGAATTAGAGGAAGAAATAGATAGCACCCAAACTGAAAAATCCTCGAAATGTTGTGGCCAAACTCCAGAACCACCAGATAAAAGAGAAAATACTTCAAGCGGCCAGAAAGAAACAATTCAAATATCGAGGGTCCACAGTGAGGATTGCACAGGATTTGTCAGCCTCCACACTGAAAGATAGGAGACAGTGGAATACTATTTTCAGGAAGGCAAAACAGCTCGGATTACAACCAAGGATCACATACCCAGCGAGACTGAGCATATTCTTCCAGGCAAAGAGATGGTCATTCAATGATATAACAGAGTTCCAGACCTTCTTAATAAAAAAGCCAGAACTCAATGGAAAATTCAACCTCCAATTACGAGAAGCAACAGTGACTTAGAAAGGTAAACAAGGAGAACACACATCATTTTAGAGGGAAAGAGGGGAGGGAGAGGAGCTTTGCATGAGATCTATTCCTGTCATTCTTGATGCAAAGAAAAAATAGCATACCTCATTAAGTATAACAATATCCTACAGGTAGTAGGAGGGGGAAAGGGTTACAAAAGGGGGGTGGGAGTGGTTTGTAGGGAGGGAAGTAGTAAGAGGAAAAGGGGAGGAAAAGGGAGGGGGGCCAAAAAGGGAACACTGAGGCAGGTGGTGGTCAAAAGGAAAACTATTAAGGGGGGGAAGGGAGAAGGGAGGGAAAATACGAACATTAACAGGGGCAGGAATAGGATGAGGGGAAAGAATCAGATAACAATCATAACTGTAAATGTGAATGGAATGAACTCTCCTATAAAATGGAGACAGATAGGAAAATGGATTAGAAATCATAATCCTACAATATGCTGTTTACAAGAAACACATTTGAAACAGAGGGATACACACAAGGTAAAGGTAAAAGGTTGGCGTAAAATATATCATGCCTCAGCTAAAGTAAAAAAAAGCAGGGGTAGCAATCCTTATCTCAGATAAAGCAAATGCAAAAATTGACCTAATTAAAAGAGATAAGGAAGGAAACTATATCCTGTTAAAAGGCACCATCGAGAATGAAGCAATATCACTACTTAACATATATGCACCAAGTGGTGTAGCATCCAAATTCCTAGAGGTGAAGGTAAAGGAATTAGAGGAAGAAATAGATAGCAAAACTATACTAGTGGGAGACCTTAATCTCCCCCTATCTGAACTTGATAAATCCAACCTCAAAATAAACAAGAAAGAAGTTAAGGAGGTGAACAGGATTTTAGAGAGGATAGGTATGATAGATCTCTGGAGAAAACTGAATGGGGATAAAAAGAAATATACTTTCTTCTCAGCGGTTCATGGCACATATTCAAAAATTGACCATGTTCTAGGGCATAAAAACCTCACAATTCTATGCAGTAAGGCAGAAATATTAAATGCATCATTCTCAGATCATGATGCAATAAAAATTATATGCAATAAAGGGCCAGGGAAAGACAGACTAAAAACTAACTGGAAATTAAACAATTTGATCCTAAAGAATGAGTGGGTCAAACAAGAAATTATAGAAACAATCAGTAATTTCATTCAAGAGAATGATAATAATGAGACAACATACCAAAATCTGTGGGATACATTAAAGGCAGTTCTTAGGGGAAGTTTTATATCCCTGAGTGCATACGTGATTAAATTAGAGAAAAGGGAGCTCAACAAATTGGGCATGCAATTAAAAAACCTAGAAAAAGAACAATTTCAAAATCCCCAATTAAATACTAAACTAGAAATATTGAAGACTAAAGGAGAGATTAATAAAATCGAAATCAAGAAAACTATTGAACTAATAAATAAAACCAAGAGCTGGTTTTATGAAAAAAAAACAACAAAATTGATAGACCCTTAGTCAATATGATAAAAAAAAAAAAAGAAAGAAGAAAACCAAATTATGAGTATCAAAAATGAAAAGGGTGAATCTACCTCCAATGAAGAGGAAATCAAAACAATAATTAGGAATTATTTTTCCCAATTGTATGCACATAAATTTGACAATCTTAGGGAAATGGATGAATATTTAGAAACATACAAGTTGCCCAGATTAACTGAAGAGGAAGTAAATTACTTAAATAATCCCATCTCAGAAAAAGAAATTGAACAAGTCATCAGTCAACTCCCTAGGAAAAAATCTCCAGGGCCAGATGGATTCACTAGTGAATTCTACCATACATTTAAAGAACAATTGATTCCAATACTCTACAAATTATTTGGGAAAATTAGTGAAGAAGGAGTCCTACCAAATTCTTTTTATGACACAAATATGGTACTGATACCTAAATCAGGAAGAGATAAAACAGAGAAAGAAAATTATAGACCAATTTCCCTCATGAATATAGATGCAAAAATTCTAAATAAAATACTAGCCAAAAGACTACAGCAACTTATCTCAAGAATAATACACTTTGATCAGGTAGGATTTATTCCAGGAATGCAAGGATGGTTTAATATTAGGAAAACCATCAGTATAATTGATCATATCAACAATAAAACTAGCAGAAACCACATGATCATCTCAATAGATGCAGAAAAGGCTTTTGACAAAATACAACATCCATTCCTATTAAAAACATCAGAAAGTATAGGAATAAATGGAGCCTTCCTTAAAATAATAGGTAGCATCTATTTAAAGCCATCAGCAAGTATTATATGTAATGGGGAGAAACTGGAAGCATTTCCCATAAGATCAGGGGTGAAACAAGGGTGTCCACTATCACCCCTCTTATTCAATATGGTACTAGAAATGTTAGCAGTAGCAATTAGAGAAGAAAAAGAAATCAAAGGAATCAAGTTAGGCAAAGAAGATACCAAGCTATCACTCTTTGCAGATGATATGATGATATACTTAAAGAATCCTAGAGAATCAAGTAAAAAACTGCTTGAGACAATAAATAAATTTGGCAAAGTTGCAGGATATAAAATAAACCCACATAAATCCTCGGCATTCCTATATATTTCCAATGAAATTCAACAGCAAGAAGTAGAAAAAGAAATCCCATTTAAAGTTATTGTAGACATTATAAAATATTTGGGAATCTACCTGCCAAAACAAACCCAGGACCTGTATGATCATAACTACAAAACACTTTTCACACAAATAAAGTCAGATCTAACTAATTGGAAAAACATCAATTGCTCATGGCTGGGTCGAGCTAATATAATAAAAATGACAATTTTACCTAAATTAAATTATATATTTAGTGCCATACCAATTAATTTACCAAAAAACTACTTTATAGAGTTAGAAGAAATAGTAACAAAATTCATCTGGAAGAATAAACGGTCCAGAATATCAAGGGAATTAATGAAAAAAAATGCTAGGGAAGGTGGACTAGCTTTACCAGATTTCAATCTGTACTATAAAGCAGCAGTCATCAAAACTACTTGGTACTGGCTTAGGAATAGAAGAGTGGATCAATGGAATAGATTAGGCACACGAGATTCAGAAGTCAACGACTACAGTAATGTATTATTTGATAAACCCCCAGACCCTGGTTTTTGGGATAAGAACTCACTATTTGACAAAAACTGCTGGGAAAACTGGAATATAGTATGGCAGAAACTGGACATAGACCATTATCTAACACCATATACCAAAATCAAATCTAAATGGGTTCATGATCTAGGTATAAAGGTTGATACTGTAAGCAGTCTGCTAAAACAAGGAATAGTTTACCCATCAGACTTGTGGAGAGGGAATGACTTTATGATGAAACAGGAATTAGAGAACATTATAAAATGTAAAATGGATAATTTTGACTACATGAAATTGAAAAGTTTCTGTACAAATAAAGCCAATGTAACCAAGATTAAGAGGGAGGTGGGAAATTGGGAAAGAATCTTTACAACCTATGTCTCTGACAAAGGACTCATCTCTAAAATATACAGAGAACTGAGTCAAATTTATAAGAATACAAGTCATTCCCCAATTGATAAATGGTCAAAGGATATGAACAGGCAGTTTTCAGAGAAAGAAATTAAAGCTATCTATAAGCACATGAAGAAATGCTCTAATTCACTATTGATTAGAGAAATGCAAATCAAAACAACTCTGAGGTACCACATCTCACCAGTCAGATTGGCTAAGATGACAAAACAGGAAAATGACAAATGCTGGAGAGGATGTGGGCAAACTGGAACACTAATGCATTGTTGGTGGAGCTGTGAACTGATCCAGCCTTTCTGGAGAGCAATCTGGAACTATGCCCAAAGGGCTATAAATACTTTCATACCCTTTGATCCAGCAATACCACTCCTAGGGTTATATCCCAAAGAGATCATAGAAATGGGAGAAAGACCCATATGTACAAAAATGTTTATAGCAGCTCTTTTTGTGGTGGCAAAGAATTGGAAATTAAGGTGGTGTCCATCAATTGGGGAATGGCTGAACAAGTTGTGGTATATGCATGTTATGGAATATTATTGCGTTATAAGAAACGAGGAGCAGGCGGTCTTCATATTTACCTGGAGAGGCTTAAAAGAACTGATGCTGAGTGAGAAGAGTAGAACCAGGAGGAATTTGTACACAATTACGGACACAACATATGTGTGATGACCAACTTTGATAGACTGGACTCTTCTCAACAATGCAGGGATATAAGTCAATCCCAAAAGACGCATGATGGAGAGAAAAACGTGCATCCAGAGAAAGAACTAGAAAGAACTAAATTTATATCCAGGTGGAAGCAAAATACCTGATCTTTTTTGTTCTCTTATTTGATTTTATGTCCTCTATACCATTTTTCATCCCAGCTGGTACAATCCATCCTTATAACCTGACCATTGTATAATGTGAAAGTATCTACAGATCCTATACTTGATTATAAGACGCCATGGGGGGGCGGGGAGGGAAGGGGACAAAATGTGAAATTCAAGGAATTGTGGAATTGAATCCTGTAAATTAAAAGGAAACAAACAAATTAATAAATTAAAGAATTAATAAAAAAAGAAATATTAGGAAAGAATTTGTACAATCAGAGTCTCTGATAAAGGCCTCATTTCTAAAACATACAGAGAACTGAGTCAAATATATAAGAATAAAACTCATTCTGCAATTGATTAATGGTCAAAGGATATGAACAGGCAGTTTTCAGAGGAAGAAATTAAAGATATCTATAATCATATGAAAAAATGTTCTAAATCACTATTGATTAGAAAGATGCAAATCAAAACTACTCTGAGGTACCACATCTCACCTGTAAGTTTGACTAACATGGCAAAATAGGAAAATGATAAACACTGAAGAAGATGTGGGAAAATTGGAACACTAATACATTGTTGGTGGAGTTGTAAACTGATCGAACCATTCTGGAGAACAATTTAGAACTATGCCCAAAGGGCTATAAAAAAGTGTATACCCTTTGATCCAGCAATACCATTTCTAGGGCTGTATCCCAAAGAGACCATACAAGTGGGGAAAGGACCTGTATGTACAAAAATATTTATAGCACCTCTTTTTGTAGTGGTAAAGAATTAGAAATCAAGAAGATGCTCATCAATTGGAGGATGGCTAAACAAGTTGTGGTATATGAATGTAATGGAATACTGTTGTGCCATAAAAAATGAGGAGCAGATGGATTTCATAATAACATGAAGAGACTTATAAAAACTGATGCTGTGTGAGGGGAGCAGAACCAAGAGAACATTGTACACAATTACAGACACGTCATATCTGTGATGCCTGACTTTGATAGGCTCCTCTCAGTAATGCAAGTCCATAAGACAACTCTAAAAGACTCATGATATAAAGGGTATCAACATCCAGAGAAAGAATTACAGAGTCCAAATGCAGATAGAAGCAAACTACTTGCTCTCTCCCTTTTTTATTTTGTTTCTTCTTTTTTGTTCATTCCATTAGTTACAATCCTTCTTTATGACTTGACTAATGTTTAATGTGAAGGTATTTGTAGAACCTATATCAGATTTCATTCTGCCATGATGGAGACTGGGGAGGAGAGTAAGGAGGAGAAAATTTGGAACTCAAAAGCTTGTGGAATTAAATGTTGCAAACTAAAAATAAATAAATTTATTAACTAAAAAAAAAGCTAGACTTGCTATTGTGGGATGACACTCTAACTTGAAGCCTGACAGTCCAAATTCCACTACATAAAATGCCAGTTCTTTGTATTCTAAATAAACATATTTTTATAAAGTTAAGGAAAAGTCCTCCCAATTCTTATTTTTCATAATTTTATAATTGTTAATATAAATGAATTTTGCATATTATAAAAGACCTATATCTGTTGAAATAATTATAATTTTTATGTTTTCTTGTACATATAACTTATGATGATTGTTTTCCTAATATTGAAATGTCCATACATTCTTTATGTATATCTTTTCTGTATGTGTTCTTAGAGAAATTTTCTATCCTGGGCTGTGCTGTGAACCACCTGAGCTCTTGAGAGCAGTAAAACCTACCCAAGAATGTCAGATCCCTACATGAATACTGCTCTGTGTCTCTATTTCTGTCTCTCTCTGTTTCTCTGCTATATTTGTCTGTCTCTTCCTCTTTCTCTGTCTCTCTACCTCCCTTCTTCCCTCCCTCCATTCATCCTTCATCAGCACAGCAACCACAATCTAGTGAACCAGCCTATAAAAATAATTCTAGCCCAAGGTCCTGACTCACACATTCATTATATTCTGCCTAAAGGTAGCCTCACAGTGCATGAGACCTATGCTTCTGTTAGAACTACAGGCAGCTTCTGTTTGCTGCCTTCCTACTCTTACTGATGAACTACCCTCCCTCGCTGATTGTAGAAACATTAATAAAGCTCTGAGAAGTAAGGTAAAAATTTACAACAGTATTGACTCTATGAGTTCTACAATGTTCCTCCTTAATTATACATTTTTATTCTTCTACATAAATTTTCTTCTAACTTAGGCCCAAATGTCACAACAAATATAGCTTTGTATTATAGTTATCCATATTTATAGGCAAGTTATCTTCCTTTGACCCTTTACTTTATTTTTGTAGGACCTCTTTCTATAATCTTTGTTTCCTTATGCAAATTATGTGATTGAATTTTTAGTAGATAAGCAAAAGGGAAAGTCTTCTTTTACTTTTTAGTTGATTCATCCTTAACAATGATTCCTTAACATTCTTAACAACATCCTTAACAACTGTTCTGGTGGAATTAAGAATCTGGCACTGTGAAAATGCCCTATTAAATTATAAGCTTCATGAGGGTAGGAACTGTCATATTTATTCTGAGTCTTTCCTAAAAAGTCTAATAAGTCTAATAAGCACATAGTAAAAATGAATATTTGTTGATGGGAATTGGAGTTTAAATCAAATGCTCCTCCACTGAACTCTGGCCCCTTCACTGGTTAGCAGATTTCTTCTACCAATCTCTTTTTCCATTTCAGGTTTAACACACCCAGATAACATATATCTTTCTTTATGCCTTCCTAGAATGATACTTTAACCCAAAGTATAACCAATGGTGGACATTTCAACTACCATAGCAGATGAATGAAGGGAATATTTTCACCTTCAGATTACACCAAGTAGGCACATATACAAAGGTGGAGAGTGCCCTGCTCCTCTGTGCTCACTTTCAAATCGTTCCTTAAGCTTTGGGAAGAAAGAGCAGTCCCTCCAGCTGGGAGGCCAATGTATTCTGCCAGTCACAGTGCCTTCCTATGGGCCTAAACTGAACAGATAGTTGGGTATCATCCTTCTGCTCCCCTGAGAATATAGATAGCTTTTATTTATCTATATGGAGTAAGAGTAGTGACCATGTCACTTCCCCTTCCCCAGATGAGTTCCAGTGACTCCCTTTGACTTACAGAATTGATTATAAACTTCTCTGCTTGGCATTTAACATTCTTTACAACCTGACTCCTTTCTACTTTTTCAGTATTTTTATACTTTACTCACCTCCACACAATCTTCTTTGATATACTGGTCTACTTACTATTTTTCAGACATAACATCATATGTCCCATTCCTTTCCTGGCCATCACAGGTTCTTAAAATGCTCTCCCTCCTTTCCTTTGTCTTGGAAGTGTCTTGGCTTCCTTCAAGACTCAACTGAAATCTTATGTATTCTAAGAGACTCTTACTGAACTCCTCAACTGCTAATGTCTCCCCCTGTAAGATTTCCTTTCATCTGAATTTGTATATATCTCTTAAGTATCCAGGTATTTATTGACATGTTTCCCATTAGAGTATAAGCTCCTTGAGGGCAGAGATTATTTTTGTCTTTCTTTGTATCATATAATAAGGACTTAATAAGTATTTATTAACTGGCTAACAAAGGAGTAGGAAGAATTCAACACGTGCATTCACACAGATATATAGATAGATATATATACACATACACATATACACACAGAGGAGTCTACCTTCTACCTCATAAATCAGAAGATTTGCCTAAGTATACATATGCAACCAGTAATTTGTTTTCTCTCTTTTAATGAAAAGACTTGATGGTGTTTTAACTAAATTATTTTATTTAGAATTTTATGTCTAGTAAAAGTAATTTATTCACCTCATACCTATCAGATTGGCTAATATGACAGAAAAGAAAAATGGTAAATGTTGGAGAGGTTGTGGGAAAATCAGGACATTGATGCATTTTTGGTGGATTTACAAACTGAGCCAAGCATTCTGGAGAGCCATTTGGAACTTTGCCCAAAGGATAATCACACTGTGCATATCCTTTGATCCAGCAATACCGCTAGGAGGTCTGTATCCCAAAGAGATCATAAAAAATGGAAAAGGACCAACATATACAAATATATTTGTAGCAGCTCTTTTTGTTGTGGCAAAGAATTCAAAATGGAGGGGATACCCATTAACTAGGGAATGGCTGAACAAGTTATGACATATTAATGTAATGGAATACTACTATGCTATTAGAAATGATGAGCAGGATGATTTCAGAAAAACCTGGAAAGACTTACATGAGCTGATGTAAAGTGAAGTGACCAGAACCAAAGGTACACTGTACACAGTAACAGCAACATTGTTCGATGATCAACTATGATCAGCTTAGCTCTTCTCAATAATACAATGATACAAAACAATTCCAAACAACTCATGATGGAAAATGCTATCCATATCCAGAGAAAGAGTAGATGGAGCCTGAATACAAATTGAAGCATACTGTTTTCACTTTTTGTTTGTTTGTTTGTTTGGGGGTGGGGGGATTGTTTGTTTTTTGCTTTTTGGAGGAGGGAAGGTAGGGCAATTGGGGTTAAGTGACTTGCCCAAGGTCACATGGACAGTTTTGTGTTAAGTGTCTGAGGCTGGATTTGAACTCAGGTCCTCCTGACTCCAGGGCCAGTGTTCTATTCACTGAGCCACCTACCCGCCTCCTTACTTTTTTTTTCATTTTGCAAACTATAATTGTTTTGCAAATTGTTTCTTCTTTCACAACATGACTAATATGGAAATGGGTCTTACAAGATTACACATATATAATCTATATCAAATTGCTTTTTTTATGGAAGGGTAAGGAGGGAGAAAATTTAGAACTCAAAATTTTGTAAAATAAAAAAGAATGTTAAAAATAGTCTTTACATGTAATTGGAAAAAATAAAACACTATTTAAAAAGTATTTTTTCAACCTTTAAAATACACAGACTATATAATAAGTGAAAATAACACTAAAAGACAGCTGAACTCTGATTAATGATAACGCCAAATCTTCATCAAGGAGAACAGATAATGAAACATATTTCCTCATTCTGTGGTGCATTTCCTTATCTCTGACTGCAGAAAGCTGATATTGCCATCAAATGACATTGCTATATTAAAACAATATTGATTGATTTTCTTCTTAACTTCCCTATTACTATTGGGGATAGTACCAACCTCCAAGTCACTCAGGTTCAAAATAATGGTGTTCCCCTAAACTCACTCTTATTGCCTTGACATTCTCAGTTCCCAAATCCTGCTAGTTGTATCTCCACAACAGACTGCAGAGGTCTCTTTCTCTCTACTCACAAGTCTACCCCAGTAATTCAATCCCTCATCACCTCTTTCCTGGAATGTTATAATCAGACACAGCATAGAATAGTGGATAGAGCACTAAACTGAACTAGGAGTCAAGAAGACCTGAGTTAAAATTCTGCTTCAGACCCTTTTACTAGCTGTGTAACCTTGAACATATCATTTGAGCTCTCTGTGACTCAATTTCTTCATCTGTAGAATGACAGGGTTGGGTTTGATGATCTCTAAGGACCCTTCCAGCTCTAAATCTGAGATCCTATGACCTTCCTGCTCCACTTCAGTCCTCTCTTCTCTCCAAACTGTCCTTCAAACAGCTATCAAAGTAATTTTCCTAAAATAAAAACAATACCTGCTCTCAAGGAGCTAACAGTCTAATCAGGGAGATAAATAAGTAATTAGGTACATATATTGTATATACACATACACATATACATGTGCACATGTGCGCGCACACACACACACACACACACACACACACCATACACTGTGCCCAGAGTAGATGGAAATTGATCTCAGAGGAGAAAGACAAACAGCTAGGGTAGGAGGAGGAGAAGCTGGGAAAGGCTTCCTGAAGTGGGGAGAATTTAAGCTGATTCTTTTTTTTAAAAGCAATCAGGGTTAAGTAACTTGCTCCAGGTTACATGGCCAGTTATTTCTGGGTGTGGTGCTAAGTATCTGAGCCAGGATTTGATTCCGGGGTCATCCCGACACTGGAGCCAGTGCTCTTACTCGCTGAGCCACTTGGCCGCCCCTAAGCTGATTCTTGAAGGAAGACAGTATCACCCTGATTATCACACTCTTGGTTCTCCCTGTTGTCTCAAGGATCAAATATACCTGCACTTGGCATTTAAAGCCTTTCAAAACATTGCTTCTTTCTACCTTTCCAGTCTTTTTAGACATTGCTCCCCTCCCCTCTCTCTGTGATCCAACCATACTGGCCTACTCTTATCTCCCATCTCAGCACATTCTCCCTGTCTCTCAAGGCAGAAATGAACTCCCTCCCCACCTCTGTTTCTTGGAATCCCTGGTTTCCTTCAAGAGTCATCTCAAATGCCAAGTTCTAGATGAAGGCTTCCTTGATCCTATCCTCTCTCCCTCACATCTACCAGCTGGAGTTCTCCCTTCTATTAAGCATATAGTTTATACTTTCGTAGCATACATGAAAGTATATCTCAACTTACTTTGGCAAGTCAGACCCCAGAAGAGTGGTAAGGTTCTTTTCTCTTCAGGGCTTTAGGGATAGGCCTGAGGGGTGGGAATATCTTTTTTAATACTATAGCTCATAAACCCCTACTGAGAAGCTTCTTTCCATGACTGTCAATTGTTATCAATCATTCCATCATACAAGTAGCATTTAGAAAAGTGTGTTAACGTAGTATAGTGGGTACAGTTGATACAAAACACTCCCCTAAAAGTCTGTAACACACTCTCCCAAGAGAACCTAAAGAAGTCAATAGACACTGGACTCAAGCTTAGAAAGCACATGAATCAAAGTGGTAACTCACAGGCCCTCAAAGTCCTTTTCTGTGATACTCAAGATGTTACCCTTTGGTATTGTGTAGCTTTTCTCCTGGGCTACTTGAATCTTTGACCAGTTTGTACTTAGCTCCCAAAATAGATACTACCATTGCTAGGACGCCTGTTGGAAAAAAAAACAACAAACAACAAATCCTCTGATCCTCCAAAGGCCCACAAGGCTCCTCTCTATAGCCAAGACTGAGTAAAGGAAGAGGGAGATCTGACCAAGGTCCAAGACTTTGTTCTTCCTTCCTTCCCAATTGATTTAATTCAATTAGCTAACCAGTTATTGAGTGCCTACTATGTGTCAGGCACTGTGCTAAGCTGGGGATACAATGAAGAAAAAGAAAGATGGTATCTGCCCTCAAGGAGCTTGTAATCTAATGGGAAAATACAAAAGGAAACTGAAAAACAGTAGGGGAGGGGAAGCAGGGGTACCCAGCAAGGGATCATGTTGTCTAAACCGAACTGAAGTGCTGATGGATAATGAAGAGTTACCTAGAAAGTTCTGATAGCTGAGAGATCTCTATAAAGGAAGATTTTGGAGAAGTTTACTGTTTCATGTGTTATCCCTCCAATAAGAGAGGAGAGGCCACGGAAAAAGTGGAAAGTACCAAAAACTGATACTCCATCTTCATTCCTTCTCAAAAGGTTGCTTGAATCTCTTGGGCCTGAACTGGTTTTGCCAACCCAAAGGGCAAGACCAAATTTCCCCATCCATTATGAATACTGCCTGTCAATAATCATTCCATTTCTGCCAAGAGCTTTCTGAACTTAATCTAAATTCTTTGATTTGAAAAGAAGTATTTAGGCCTTATCCAAACCTTTAATTTGTTTGACCCATTCAAGGTCCAGTCTTATCTGATAAATGTATCATGGTTAAATGTGGTAGGGTGATTTTGACCCTGGCCTTAAATTCTTTAAATATATGTTGTTCTCCATTAGAATGTAAGTTTTCCTGAGGGCAGGGACTTTCACTTTTGTCTTTATATTGTCAAAGGTTAACTAAGGCCTCATACATAGAGAAGGATAGAGCCTCTGATTTTTTTCCTGCTACCTGTCTGGCTAGGGTCTGGGTGGTAGCCCTTGTGATGAGGTATGGGCTCTGGGAGCCCCCTCTAGCTTTCCTTAAGTCCTTGAGGTACAGGCGGCTCTGTGAACTCTCCTTGAACTCTGATTAAATCGTCTCATTTGATGAGGCATTTGCATGAGGCAATAAGCCTTACATTGCGGCTGGGCCCAGACCTCTAGCCTAGTTACTAACTACTAACTCTAGCCTAGTTACTAGCCTAGCCCTCCATTGTTCATCTACTTCCCACCCTTGAGCCTATCAAAGTGTCAATCCACCCCTGAACTGGCCTAGCCCACCATTGTTTGTGGTCTCCAGGTGTCCTCCAGCAACTTCCCACCCCTAATCACTCATTAAGCTCATTAACTCCTCCTGAAGACCCTCCCCAAACTCCTCCCTAGACCATCCCTAGATTCCTCCCACAACCTTCTGTATATAAGACCCTGTCTTGTCTTCATGTTTGTGAGAGCACCATAGAATGACCTAGTACAGGCTTACTCTGTGTCTAATACAAGCGAACTTTTAATAAACTTTACTTTTTTTTTGGCTGAGAGAAGACTTGAGTCGAATTCATTCAGCAGGACTGGCATATTGGTATTTTGGGGTCTCGAGAGCAACCCTAATCCTCTTTATGGGTAACTTCTTCACTTGGAGGAGGTTCAAGGAGAAGGCAAGGAAAAAGGGTAGCCACTGGCTTTTGGATAGAGTTTGGGCAACCTGGGAAAGGAAGTCAAAGGAGAAGAATTCCCCATGACAGTTCCTCCCACCTGACTGGCTAGGTTGGGGATTGGGCAACCTGAGGGCCATCCTGGCAGAATAAATGGAAAACAAGGGGAAAAGGCACAAGGTGGCACATGAAACTTAAGCTATAATAGCTCAAGCAAATAGAACATAAAAAGGTGTTCCCCATCTTCCCAGTCTCTTCTTAGGGCCCTAACTTCAGATTCATATCTAATGGTATAAATTAATTCCCCTAAAAAGAATATTTTCAGTTGATTTGCACCCCCAACTACTTAAAGTACTCAGTCTTTCTTCCCTTTTCAGTGGAGCTCACAAAGAATTCACTCATTCATCACATAGAATAAATGGAATTTAATACCAGGAAATTGAAAGTAAAATGGAATGATTCGAAAATCAAAATCTAATGTTCTGGATCTCTAATCCCCTACTTTCTCTTTTTTTTTTCATCTACCTTCTTGATCCCACAGAAGAAACAGATGCCCCCAAAGGTCAAGCAAGTGCTGCTAAGGTCCCTCTGACTCAGAGATCACATGGGTTGGAGAGTGGAGGGAAGGCACATCTCACCACACTGTGACTCACTCCATCTCCTTTCACTGATGATGGTGATCATCAGTGCAAGTCACAGTGTCTCTCTAGCAAAGCCTGAAACTCAGATTCTGGTCCACAGAATGCCCACAATTCATTTTGGGTTCAGGCTAGGCTTGGGGAAAGCACAGAGAGAGAGAGAGAGAGACACACACACACACACACACACACACACACACACATATAATACCTACTTGGCATTTTCTTCTTACCCCTCTTTTGATATGAAACCAATACTGTGGAAGTCAGAGAGTCAGAGGCTATAGAATCTGGCCCTTTAAGAAGTCCTGTCATAATCCTGTAGCATATCTCCTCACCCTACCCTTTTAAACCAATGTTTGGCAGGGGCTACCCTGCAGCTATTCCATCTTTGGCACCTAGACCTAAAGAAAAAATAAGAAGACAAATTAGTGCTGAGCAGCTGGAGGCTGCTTCAGGAAGAGATTATATATAAAATTAAATTAAAATAAACAGAAGAAAAATTTCTTACTTGTAAAACACTTTTGATACCTGCGTTATCTACTTTGGGAACCTGTGTTTTCTCTTTGAAAGGACAACATTAAGAGAATAAATTGCAGTTCTATGATTCCCTTTCCTTTTTGCTCTTTAACTGCCCAGAACTAATTTCAATACTTTGTCTTAAAAGATTTTTCTAAATGGGTCTTTTCTTTCCCTGAGTTTCATTCAAAAGTCCCCATAGACTCATGCACTACTTTCACATCTGTGGAAACCTGTTACCATAAAACTCATGTCAACACAGACAGGGTAGAAGTACCTAGTGTGCTTTCTTTAACCATCTTTCCCATCTTTGGCCAATTCTATGATTCCATGGAGAAGACAGGATTCCAAAAGGCCCTTTGTTTCACAAAAAGAAGAGTTTAGTGCTTTGGGTTAATTATTTCAAAGTAAGACCAAATGCCCACAATTAATTTTACCTTATGGAAAGAATGAAGGTACTTGGTGCTTAGAAACCAAGAGAGGAAAAATTAACGGTTTTCGGTCTTGAGAGAAATTTTCAAAGTATGATGACTTGTTCTTTTTCATTTTTATTCCAGAAAATAATTAAAGCCATTTTATTTGAAAATTAAAGTAAAACGAAAGCCTTAAGCTAAATGTGACCCTTTGAATAAAACTGTAATTGTCCTATGGGATTGGGCACAGTTGAATTGTTGCCTTTATTCTGAAGAGTTGAAGAATCTAGAATCAGAAGTTGTTGTTCCAGTAATGTCCTACTCTTTAAAATCCCATTTGGGGTTTTGTTGGCAAAAATACTGGAATGGTTTGCCATTTCCTTTTCCAGATCATTTTACAGGTGAGGAAATTGAGGCAAACAAGGTTAAGTAATTTGGTCAGGGTCACACAACTAGTAAGTGTCTGAGGTCACATTTGAACTCCAGGTCAGGCACTCTATCCACTGTGCCATCTAGCTGTCCTAAATCATATGAGTAAATTCTAATCCTAGCCCTGCCACTTCCTACCTATGTAACCTTGGGTGAGTTCCCTCATCTTTCTGCACCTCAGTTTCCCTATCTGTAAAATGATGGGATTTGGATTGGCTGACTGGGTAAGAGTCCTCCTAGTTCTAAATTCTCTGAGCTTGTTTTTCAAAGTCAATCCTCCAGCCTTTTACATTTCTGGCAAGTATTTTTCTCTGAATTTGACAAATACCTTCAAGGATGCTTTATAAGTATAATAAGGCTGGCAGAGGAGTGCAGCCTTTCTGAGCATGCACAGAATGCTTGAGTAATGTGTTTCCCACATGGATTCTGGAGAACAAGAAGACATTCTTCAACTGGTTCATGTTTCCCAAACAACGCAGCAAAAAGGAACTTCTTTGATTGACTAGGAACTGTGGAGCTTTCAAAAAGTACTAGTCAGCCCAAGATGATCTCTTGGTCTGACTCTTTCTTGCCTGGCTGCCTGGGAAAAGAGATGCTACACAAAAGAGGTCTTTTCACTACTTTGTTAGAGGATAGGGACCAATCACAGATTGTGATGCTCTAAAGTCCATTTAAGGATTGTATCAGCTGAACACTCTATGCATGCTCAAAAGGGCTGGGCTTATTGGCTAGTCCTGTTATACAAGGTTGTGCAAAGTAGTATAAATGACTTCTGAACAAGCTGAGGATTTATATTTTCAAGAGATACACAGTCCAGTTCCCTGAAATTAAATTCTACTGTAATCTAGAGATAGCAGCTTGAACCCTCATTATCTTTTCAATTCGAATGGGCTGCATGCATTACAGGGGATGTTGTCAGCAGCCTTAGAGACTAGAGATTTGGGGGGAAGTGCAACGAGCCTTTAGATGCAACCTATGGAGAGAATCTACAAGATCCATGGATGTTCAGTACAAGAAGGGCTGGGAACTGCTTCCAATGTGGTAAGGGGGTCAGAAGGAGTCAGTGTTTGGAGAGGCTCAGACAAGCTAATGAGAGACCAGGAAGCATTTCCCACACAAATGGAAGTAGTCATCTTGCCTTAGAAAACCTGGGCATCCTTTTCCTCATAGCAATCTGCTCTACATCTTCCTGAGAGGCTCCATGAGCTTAATGGATTCCAGGGTGGGAAGATGAGAGTATGTCTCTGTTCCTCATGGAAAATGATGCTGTCACTGCTACCCAGAGCTGTCCTCTGGCTTCCTGGCTGTTCCACACATAAGACACTCCATCTTTCAGCTCTGGGCATTCTCTCTGACCATCCTCCATACCTAGAATATTCTCTCTCATCTCTATCAACTCATTTTTCTGGCTTACTTTAAGTCCCAACTAAAACTCCATCTTCTAGAGAAAGCCTTTCCTAATCCCTCATAATTTCAGTGCTGTCCCTCTGTTATTTCCTATTTAGCCTATACATAGCTTGTTTGAACATATCTGTTTGCTTGTTACCTCCCAATAGATTGTGGGCTCCTTGAAGACAGGGACTGGCTTCCCCACCCTTTTCTCTCTCCCTGTATCCACAGTGCTTAGAATAGTGCCTAGCACATAGTAGGTACCTAATAAATGTTTGGTTAATTGACTCATATATAGTACTTTCATAGCAATATCATAGAAATGTCTATTATAAAGGTGCAGTATGTTATAGCAGAGAGCTGGCCTCAGAACAATCTGGATTCAAGTCTTCCCTCTGTTATCTAATTTCTGAGTGATTTGGGGCACATCGCTTTTTCTGAATTTGAGGAAACACCAGGATAACAAATCTCAATGTGGTTATCGACCTGCATTGATCACAGCACCTTAGATTTAGTCCAACTCCTTCCTTTAAAAACTGATGAAGATGAGACCTGGGGAGGTTTAGTAACCAAGGTCACACAGTAAGTAACATCAGTGGTGGGACTTGAATCAAGTTCTTCTTATTCCAAAGCCAGTGATCTCTCCACTGTACCATACTTCCTTTTGTAGGTAAGAGTTTCCTTAATGGTGAGTTCTGCGTATCAATGAAATAATTTGTTTAATGATAATAATAATAAATAAGACACCTTAAGTTTTTGCAGAGGGTTCTACATAATCTCATCTGCCCTTCACAACAACTCTGTGAGGTAGCTAATATATTTGGTAGCATTGCTCCCATGTTACAGATTAGAAAACTGAGGCTTAGAGATGCAAAGTGTATGTAAGCTTACGTGTAATGCTTACACTGCAAGGAAATGTCAAAGGCAAGAGCTGAACTCATTTGATTTTGAGATCAAAATGCCCCCCACACTACCAGCACCCACCTTGTGCTGTCAGAAAAAACTCATAGGCTCAGAGGCAGCATGCTGCTGGTATGACTTATACCTGTACTTATCTGTCCCTGCTCCTATGGTGACATCTGTAACAGAGATCTGGGCCCTTTGATACTCTAGTGCTGAAGGCATGTGAAGCTTTAAGATAAAATACAAGCAGAGACCAACACATAAAGTCTGAAATCACCATAAACCCTCCCATCTTTTCCGCAAGATTATCACCTCCATAAAAGCTAAAAATAAAAGTCTTCCTGGATGATGTGTTTTCATGGAATGAGGCCTGTTTAGGGGCAGCTATGGATATTCAAAATCTTTATCCATTCCCACAGAAGCCATTCTTTTAAAATCTTCACAGATGAATATATCTTTTGCTAAAGAATGCCACCTTAGGGAGACTGGATATATTAAGCATAGATGGAAAACATTACAAGAACCTGAATATCCTGAAATACATACTTACCTTGGATCAAATAAATTGTATCCCTGGTTTTGTTTGAAAAGGTGTTGCTACAATGTCCATCTGAGTACAAAGAAGCAGAACATTATAGAAAGGAGGGAGGGGATTTAGTATAAATTGAAGCCCCAAAGTATGGAAGGAATCCATAGCAATGCTATGTATAGCTGATTTCCAGCCATGGGAATAAGGTTACAAATGGTAGGAATGATGGAAGGAAGGATAGGAGGATTGATAGGTAGAAGGAAAGAAGGGAGAGAGAGGGAGAAAGGGAGAGGAAGAGAAAGAGGGAACGGGAGAGGGGGAGAGAGAGAAAGAGAAGAAGAAAGAAGAGAAGAAAGGAAAGAAGGAAGGAAGGAAGGAAGGAAGGAAGGAAGGAAGGAAGGAAGGAAGGAGTATATATACATATGGAAAGATGTATATATGTATTTATATATTAGCACTGTCATTGTGTAGTCAAAGGGAGACAGAATAAACATCTCTAGTCTCTTTTCCCCATTTTTTCAAGGGAGAGTTTATTTCCTACTAGGAGGAGAAGCAGGAGTTTGGAGTCAAAGGCCATTCCTTTCCTCAGAGAGAGGTAATACTAGGCTAGTATTATAACTATATGCTCTCTTAAATACTGTTAGTCTGGGGGAAGGGGTGGAATATTCAGGTTCAAGCTAACTTCTGGTCACTATTTCATTAATGAGGGAAACAGGACCCTAAGATTTATATCCAAGGCTTAACCCTTTTCCCACCAAATACCAATTCCACAATGAACATTCACAGTGAATAGAAAAGAAATCCATTTATCCAATTATAGCAAAACAGAAATTAGAGAAGGTATACAAAGGAGAATATATGCCAGAAAATATGGAGTGAAGGAATTCTCCCATTGGGAGCAAGGTAAAGTTTCAATAAAACAAAAGCAAAAGATTCAAGTAAAGCTTCAACCAAGAGAATGATAGTTTTAAGTCTCATCCAAGAGAGTATTTCCTGAAGTCCCTAGTGTAACAAGCTGGAGATGAAGACATGATGGAGACTGCCAGCTGCTCTCATGTCTTCTAAAGTCTTTGCCTTCAGCAACTTGAAGTAGGGTTGGCCTCATCTATCTTCTCTCTCAAAGCTGGAAGTCATAAGTTCCTGAAGCAACTGTGGGGCCTGAAACAACTTGAAGCTTGAACAGAACTTGAAAAAAAAAATAAAGAGTTCTTCTGTCTCTCATTCTTATAACCCTGCCCCACCCTTCACACAGGCATGAGATATTGATCTCCACCAATAAGAAGAGTCTTATATCAATTGGTTTGGGGACTAGAGTTATATATATATAAATCTATTTTTATGTGTAAATATGTATGTGATATAAACTTTCCATGTGCATAAAAATATATTTATATATAAAGCATATGTCATATACTTTATATAGATATATAGATACATATGTGAGTGTGCTATATAGTTATTTAGACTTGGTTTCAGGGGCTGCCCAGTGATATGGCAAAGGCTGGCATCAAACTTGCTGACAACATTAGCAGCAGAATACAGCATGAAGTGTGATGCTAAATAACTTTTATGAAAGCTTGGAGGCCCAATGATCCAAATAGGAAAGTTATATGACAGTCAGTATCACTGATCTAAACAATTTTCTAAAGAAGCACCTGAAAGTTACAGAATCAGAATCTTGGAGTTGGGAAGGACTTCAGAGGACATCCAATGTTAGTAGCACCTGAACAAGGATCTCTCCACCATATAACCAGCAAGCTACATCCAGCCTTCATTTGAAGATCTCTTATGATAAATGAGGATGCATGTTGGTCTTAATCTCCAAATGACTGAATATTGACAGTGGCATCACTAATTCCTATAGGGATTAGAAACAAGAAGTATATTTCCCTAGTTGGTTTAAAAGCCTAGGATAGAGTTTTGTTCTTACTCTTAAAGTTTTGGGAGTAGTAATAAATAATTTTTAAAAGCACTTTCTTTATACACACACACACATACACACACACACATACAACCACAAACTTAGATTAAAAACTTCATGGCAAGAAGGAAGGCTGTTACCCTGAACTTCTGAACATAGAAATGAAATATCAATAGAAAAAATTCATAGATTGCCACTGGAAAAAGCACTAAGGCTACAATCTTCAAGACACAGTAGCTAAATTTAACAATTCAATTCAGAAATGAATTCTGCAAATGATTTGGAGAAAAACTTTAAAATACAAAAGGGAAGAAAACTAATAATACAAGATTATTCTGCACCCACCTGAAAGTATAGAAAGGAATGGAACAATGTGTTCCAAAGAGCAATGGAGCTCAGGATACAGCCCAGGGTGACCTATTCTGATCTGAGCTTGACCACAAAAGAAGAAAAAATGGAAAAAAAGGAATTTGAAAGATTTTTAGAAAGAAAATCAGACCTAAAGAGATTATTTGAGTTTCAAACACCCCAAACAACAGAAATTGAAAAGAACTGAATAAAGGTAGCAGCCAAGGACAGCAACAACAACAGTGTTACAGAAGGAAGACTAGTATGAGACATCTTTTTAAATGTACACAAGATGGGAGGAAGGTGTAAGTCTGGTGGAGTTAACACTGAATAGGTAGGACTATGGTATTTTGGACTGAACCTAATAATATCATGCCTACAGGTGAATCAATGTCCTTTTTTTTGGGGGGGGGACGATATTACAACATGAGAGGGAAAGAAGGAAACATGGGAACAGAGAAAAATATAAGATGTGGTTAGGTCAAATAGAAGGCTAGAAATAAGAGAAAGGTAGCTCCTGTGGTCTTGTAAGAGAAGAGCCTTCAGGGGGAGTGGGTGAGGAGGAGGAGGAGGGGAGGATAGTAAATATGGGGAAAAGAAGGAGGCCTTGATTTGGTGGTGGGAGAGGGTTCCACTGATGAATGCTCCTATCGATGCAGAGAGATGATCTGTGAAGGAAGATAGGGACCTGGTACTTGTTGTGGTCTGAGGGATTTGGTGCTTGAAAAGTCCACTTGTCCTTCCTGAGGAATGGGGGAATTGGAATAACTAGGGACAACTGGCACCTGGAGGAGTAGGATAAGTATCCAGGGGGTAAATTTTGAGGTAGATGGGGGCGGGGGAAGGAAATGGAGAAAGGTATAGAGTAGTGGCAGGCATATTCAAGGATATGGTGAGAGAGGGACTCTACCACATGAGGCAAGCACTACAAGGCAGTGGCAGAAACTGCCTAGTGGGAAAAGCCTAGAATGGATACCTTGGAAGTTTTGATTTCTGAAGAGTACAGCGAATAGAGACAAGATAATTATAGGTGTCATCTAAAATAGAAAGAGAAGGTGAATAATGAAGAAAGAGAAATTCTTTTTCAGAAATGGGTGCAAAAAAAAAGAAATTTTAAAAACTAATAAACAAAATTAGTTGAAGGTAATGAGAAAGGGAGAATCTACTTGACTGAGAGGGAAAAGGAAGGAGGGATTAGATAACCAGATAAAAGCAGGGGAGAAAAAAGACCTAATAGACAAAACCCAAAAGGAAAATGTTAATCAATAATAAGAGGGAATCAAGGATGAGGAGAAGAGAGCCAGTGAGAATAAGGCCAACTTAAACAGAATCTGGATAAAATAACTGAAAGAACATGATACTGAATTTACAGCAGAAGAGGGGGAAAATCATAACTTGAAAAAAATCAATATTAGAGACAAATGGAGGAAAATATAAACTGAACTTTCATAGCTTTAAATGTGAATGGATTAAATAATCCAACAACATGGGGGGAAAGCAACAAATTAGATTTTAAAAACAAAACTGTATAATTTGTTGCTTATAAAAAATGCATTTGAAAAACAAAGACAGATCAGTTCCAGTTGTAGTGCAAAGAGAAGAGACCTGGGCTAAGGCAGCTCTTTAGGAACCTGTTACAAAAGCACAGCACACACAGAAAATTCATATGGCACCTTGAGGACACTGATGAATACTCCTTTTGAAGAAAATTCTTTGAGTTACTTGGTTTCTTGCTTTAGACAGCGTTAGAAATGGGAACTGTCAGTGGAACTGACAGTAACCATCAATACTCTATGTTTATCTTCAACTTCATATTCTGGGTATGTGACTGCATCATCCTGGGAGTATCAATATATGCATGTGTCAACAAACATGATCAAGATATCATCAGTGGAGAAGTAGATACAATCAGCATGCATGCAGTTACAAATCTCTTGGTAGCCATGGGTGCCATTATCATGGTCCTTGGTTTCCTGGGATGTTGTGGTGCTATGAAAGAAAGTCATTGCATGCTGCTCCTGTTCTTCATTGGACTACTTCTGATTGTGATTCTTGAGATTGCCTCAGGTGTGGTAGATATTGTCTACAAATCCAAGATTGAAGAAACACTTAAAAAGGGTTTCTAGGCACAAGTGAAAACTTTGACCCAAGATGATGCTGAACATGAAACACTTAAAAAGAATGTGGACCAATTTCAAAAAAAGTTTAAATGCTATGGCTTGATCAATGGAGCTGCTGACTAGGGAAAGAACTTCAACAAGTATTCTTCATCATGTGAATGTAAAAATGATACTAATGCAAATACTAACACAAATTATATTTGTGTAGCATATATGGGAAAACATGTTTATAAAGAGACATGAGGTGACTATATTATACACTTTTTAAAGAAAAATTTGCTTATTGCTGGAATTGCATTTGGAATAGCAGTGGTTGGGATATTTGACTTGGTGTTTCCTTTGGTCATATACCACCAGATTGGGGGGGGGGGAGGGAATAAAACTACAGGAGTTAAACTGTCACCCACCAAATCTTCCTTTTAATGATTTGTTTTGCTCTTTAAAAAAATTCTTTTAAAAGAAATATTAAATTTGCTAAAATATTATGTTTTGCTTAAGGCATGGGTAATTTAATTATGCATCAGATGAATTTAAGTGACAATAATGATATGAATGTATATTTTTATGCAGAATAAAAACACATTTTGTTTCAACTGAAAAAAAAACAAAGACATACACAGGATAAACTAAGAGGATGATAAAATATTACTATGCATCAAGAGAATTCAAAAAATGAGGAGTTGCAATCATGTTATCTGACAAAGGAAAAACAAGTGTTCAATAAATTAATAAGGATAAACAAAGAAAATACATTTTGTTGAAAGGAACCATAGATAACAGAACAATATCAGCAGTAAATTAATATGCTCCAAGTGTCTTAGCATCCAAATTAACAAAAGAAACATCTGAGCCACAAGAAAACATCAACAGAAATGTAATAGTGACAGGAGACTTCAATGTTCCTCTTTCAGTTTTGAACAAGTCTAACAGAAAAATAAACAAAAGGGAAAATATGGAACTGAGCAAATTACTTGACAAACAAGTTAAAAGACTTAAGGTATCTTCTAAATGAGACTGCAAAAGTAGATCAATAGATCAACAGAAAGATAGATAGATAGATAGATAGATAGATAGATAGATAGATAGATAGATACAGATTTCTCAGCATCACATGGAACTTTTACAAAAATTGACCTTGTACTAGGGCACAGAGATACTGCAAACAAATGTAAAAAGTCATATATAGCAAATAGATCCTTTGCAGGATATAATACAATAAAAACAGTAATTGGTGCAGGGACAACAAATAAAAGATACAGATCCAAATGAAGACTTAACAATAAAATCCTAAATAATGAAGGGGTCAAAGAACAAACCATAAAAAAACAATTAAAAACTATGTAAAAGAAAAAGATAACAAGGAAACAACATGCTAAAATTTTTTAGATTCATCTAAAGCAGTCCTCAGGAAGAAAATTATATCCCTACAAATATATATTAACAAAATAGGGAAAAAAAGAGTACTAATGAACTGAATATAATAGTTTTAAAATTAAGCAACAAATAAAAGAAAATTAAGCACTATAAAGGAGATGTTAAAAATTAGAGTGAAAACAGATAAACTGGAAACAAAAACATAGAAATAATAAATAAAAGTAAAAACTGATTCTTTTAAAAGACTAATAAAATTTATAAACTACCAACTAATCTTATTTTAAAAAAAGAAAGCACAAAATCAAATAAATAAAATAGCAAATGAGCAAAGAAAACGATGAAAAGAGGAAGGGGCAAAAGGGGAATAGCACTCATTCAAATTATAGGCTTCAAACTATATTAGAAATCATCAGTCATTAATCAATAGAACAGTCTAAACAAGGGAGAATTAGAAACAATAGAACTTATTAATTCAGTATTTCATAAAGTAGGAAACAAAATTACCTTGGAAAAAACTCCTGGCTCAAAGAGGCAGGCCAGGAAGCAATGGCACAGGGCAGGCTGGGAGGAGGCCTGACCAATGAGGGGGGCAAGTTGTCCCACCAACCACAAGGGCCACTACCAGGCCTTTAACCAAAGGACTGGGGACTGGAGAGAGCAAGGTAAGAACCAAAAGCAGGGCCCCTGTCCAAGACAGCAAATACTCCTGGGACTACCACTCCATAGACCAGAAATTAAAAAAAAAAAAAAACCTCTATCAGGACCTCCAAGGGCCAGAATGGCAGAGTGAACCCAGCCTGCTCCAACCCCCCCCCCACCCTGAAAACATAGTAACTATTGCCCCAGGTTAAAACCCTCAACAGTAAAGGCTTGGGAACCCTAGAGGAAGGGTGTGGCTAGGGCCCTGCCTCAAAAAGGGTAGAAAGCAGACTACAAAGACTCTGGAGTCCTACTATGGTCAGAGGGAGGAAACAAGCTGAGAGGGAGACAATGTGGACTCCACACCCACAGTTGAAACATCAACAGGGAATGGGTCCCAAGCACAGAAAGCTCTCCTAGATGAGTTCAAAAGGAACTTTGAAAACCAAATGAGAGAGATAGAAGACAAAATGAATAATTCTTTTAAAATCAAAATTGCTTAATTAGAAAAACATAATGAAAAAAACAGCTCCTTAAAAAGAAAAGTGTATGATATGGAAAAGGAGCTCCAAAAACTATCCAAGGAAAATGATTTGCTAAAAACCAGAATCAACCAAATTGAAACAAATAACTCTATGAGGAACCAAGAATTAGTCAAACAAAACAACAAGAATGAAAAATTAGAAAAAGAGCTAAAATATCTCAATGGAAAAATAACTGACCTGGAAAACAGATCCAGCAGAGAGAACCTGAGAATCATAGGCCTACCAGAAAATCATGACAAAAAAAATGAGCCTGGACAACATTCTCCAAGAGCTCATTAAGGAAAACTGCCCTGAGATACTAGAACCTGAGGGTAAAATAGAAATCGAGAGAATCCACCAGACAACTGCTGAAAGAGATCCCAAATTGAAAAGTCCTCAAAATGTTGTGGCCAAACTCAAGAACTACCAGGTAAAAGAGAAAATACTTCAAGTGGACAGAAAGAAACAATTCAAATATCAAGGAACCACAGTGATGATTGCACAGGATTTGGCAGCCTCTACACTAAAAGATTAGAGGCAGTGGAATTCAATTTTCTGGAAGGCAAAAGAGCTTGGGTTACAACCAAGGATCACCTACCCAGCAAGACTGAGCATATTCTTCCAGGCAAAGAGATGGTCATTCAATAATATAACAGATTTCCAGACCTTCCTGATGAAAAAGACAGAGCTCAATGGAAAGTTCAACCTCCAATTATGAGATGCAAGAGTGACATAGAAAGGTAAACAAGGAAAACACACACACACACACACACCCTGTTATTTAAAAAGAGCAAACTGTTTATAGACAAGTAGAGGGTATGAGTATAAATTACACAAAATGATGATAAAAAAATCTTATTAAAAGCTACAAAGGGACTGCAATGGAAGAAGAGGAATGAATGAAGTGGAAAAGGATAAATTATGCCACACAAAGAGGCATAAAAACAATATAGCAGAGGAAAAGAAGGGAGGGAGATGAGTCTTATATAAGCTTTTCCCTCATTGGGTCTGGTGTAAGGAGGGAATAACAACCAGTTAAGCATAGGATTCTATGGAGAAGAGATGCAAAACATATCATATTAGAGGGAAAGAGGAGAGGGAGAGGAACTTTGCATGAGATTTGTTCCAGTCACTCTTGGTGCAAAGAAGAAATAACATACTTCATTAAGTATAAAAATATCCTACAGGCAGTAGGAGGGTGAAAGTGTTACCAAGGGGGGGGGGGGGGAGAGAGCAAGGGAGGGAAGAAGTAAGGGGGAAGGGGAGGAAAAGGGAGCGGGGCTGATAAGGGAATACTGAGGAGGAAGTGGTCAAAAGGAAAACTATTAAGGAGGGGAAGGGAGAAGGGGAGAAAAAATACAAGCATTAACAGAGGAGGGAACAGGATGGAAGGAAAGAAACAGATAATAATCATAAATGTGAATGGAATGAACTCTCCCATAAAATGGAGGCAGATAGGAGAATGGATTAAAAATCATAATCCTACAATATGCTGTTTACAAGAAACACATCTGAAACAGAGGGATACACACAGGATAAAGGTATAAGGCTGGAGCAAAATATATCATGCCTCAGCTAAAGTAAAAAAAGCAGGGGTAGCAATCCTTATCTCAGATAAAGCAAAAGCAAAATTTGATCTAATTAAAAGAGATAAGGAAGGAAAATATATCCTGCTAAAAGGCACCATCGAGAATGAAGCAATATCACTACTTAACATATATGCACCAAGTGGTATAGCATCCAAATTCCTAGAGGAGAAGGTAAGGGAATTAGAGGAAGAAATAGATAGCAAAACTATACTAGTGGGAGACATTAATCTCCTCCTCTCTGAGCTTGATAAATCCAACCTCAAAATAAACAAGAAAGAAGTTAAGGAGGTGAATAGAATTTTTGAGAGGGTAGGTATGATAGATCTCTGGAGAAAACTGATGGGGATAAAAAGGAATATACCTTTGTCTCAGCAGTACATGGCACATACATAAAACTGATCATGTACTAGGACATAAAAACCTCACAATTCAGTGCAGAAAGACAGAAATAATAAATGCATCATTCTCAGATCATGATGCAATAAAAATCACATGCAATAAAGGGCCATGGAAAGACAGACTAAAAACTAATTGGAAATGAAACAATTTAATCCTAAAGAATGAGTGGGCCAAACAAGAAATCATAGAAACAATCAGTAACTTCATTCAAGAGAATGACAATAATGAGACAACATACAGAAATTTGTGGGATGAAGCAAAGGCAGTTCTTAGGGGAAGTTTTATATCCCTGACTGCCTACATGAATAAATTAGAGAAAAGAGAGGTAAATGAATTGGATATGCAATTGAAAAAGAGAGAAAAAAAACAAATTGAAAATCCACAATTAAATACTAAATTAGAAATACTGAAAACTAAAGGAGATTAATAAAATTGAAATTAAGAAAGCTATTGAATTAATAAATAAAACTAAGAGCTGGTTTTATGAAAAAAACAATAAAATTGGTAGACCCTTAGTCAATATGATAAAAAAAAAAAGAAAGAAGAAAACCAAATCATGAGTATCAAAAATGAAAAGGGTGAACCTACCACCAATGAAGAGGAAATTAAAACAATAATTAGGAATTATTTTGCCCAGTTGCATGCACATAAATTTGACAATCTTAGTGAAATGAATGAATATTTACAAAAATATAGGTTGCCAAATTAACTAAAGAGGAAGTAAATTACTTAACCCCATCTCAGAAAAAGAAATCCAACAAGTCATCAGTGAACTCCCTAGGAAAAAAATTTCCAGGGCCAGATGGATTTACTAGTGAATTCTATCAAACATTTAAAGAACAATTGATTCCAATACTCTACAAACTATTTGGGAAAATTAGTGAAGAAGGAGTCCTACCAAATTCTTTTTATGACACAAATATGGTACTGATACCTAAATCAGGAAGAGATAAAACAGAGAAAGAAAATTATAGATCAATCTCCCTCACGAATATAGATGCAAAAATTTTAAATAAAGTATTAGCAAAAAGACTACAGCAACTTATCACAAGAATAATACACTTTGATCAGGTAGGATTTATTCCAGGAATGCAAGGATGGTTTAATATTAGGAAAACCATCTTTATAATCGATCATATCAACAATAAAACTAGCAAAAACCACATGATTATCTCAATAGATGCAGAAAAGGCTTTTGACAAAATACAACATCCATTCCTATTAAAAATCACTAGAAAGAATAGGAATAAATGGAGCCTTCCTTAAAATAATAGGTCATATCTATTTAAAGCCATCAGCAAGTATTATATATAATGGGGAGAAGCTAGAAGAATTTCCAATAAGATCAGGGGTGAAACAAGGATGCCAATATCACCCCCCTTATTCAATCTGATAATAGAAATGTTAGCAGTAGCAATTAGAGAAGAAAAAGAAATCAAAGGAAATTGATTAGGCAAAGAAAAGACCAAGCTATCACTCTTTGCAGATGATATGATGATATGCTTAGAGAATCCTAGAGAATAAAGTAAAAAACTACTTGAGACAATAAATAAATTTGGCAAAGTTGCAGGATATAAAATAAACCCACATAAATCCTCGGCATTCCTGTATATTTCTAATGAAATTCAACAGCAAGAGATAGAAAGAGAAAACCCATTTAAAGTTACTATAGACATTATAAAATATTTGGGCATCTACCTGCCAAAACAAACCCAAGACCTATATGAACACAACTACAAAACATTTTTCACACAAATAAAGTCAGATCTAACTAATTGGAAAAGTATCAATTGCTCATGGCTAGGTTGAGCTAATATAATAAAAATGACAATTTCACCTAAATTAAATTATATATTTAGTGCCATACCAATCAGTTTACCAAAAACTACCTTATAGAGCTAGAAAAAATAGTAACAAAATTCATTTGGAAGAACAAAGGTAAAGAATATCAAGAGAATTAATGAAAAGAAATGCTAGGGATGGTGGACTAGCTATACCAGATTTTAATCTGTACTATAAAGCAGCAGTCCTCAAAACTACTTGGTACTGGCTGAGGAATAGAGTAATGGATCAGTGGAATAGATTGGGTACATGAGACTCAGAAGACAATGACTATAGTAATCTACTGTTTGATAAACCCAAAGATTCCAGTTTTGGGGATAAGAACTCACTATTTGACAAAAACTTCTGGGAAAACTGGAATATAGCATGGCAGAAACTGGGCATAGACAATCATCTAACACCATATACCAAAATCAAGTCTAAAGGGGTGCATGATCTAGGCACAAAGGCTGATACTCTAAACAATCTGGGAAAACAAGGAATAGTTTACCTGTCAGATTTGTGGAGAGGGGAAGACTTTATGACCAAACAAGAATTAGAGGGCATTTTAAAATGCAATATGGATAATTTTGATTACATTAAATTGAAAAGCTTCTGTACAAACAAAGCCAATGTAACCAGGATTAAGAGGGAAGTGGAAAATTGGGAAGGAATTTTTACAACCTATGTCTCTGATAAAGGACTCATTTCCAAAATATACAGATAATTGAGTCAAATCTATAAGAATACAAGTCATTCCCCAATTGATAAATGGTCAAAGGATATGAACAGGCAGTTTACAGATGAAGAAATTAAATATATGTATAAGCATATGAAAAAATGCTCTAAATCACTATTGATTAGAGAAATGCAAATCAAAAAAACTCTGAGGTACCGCATCTCACCAGTCAGATTGGCTAAGATGACAAAACAGGAAAATGACAAATGCTGGAGAGGATGTGGACAAATTGGAACTTTAATGCATTGCTGGTGGAGTTGTGAACTGATCCAACCATTCTGGAAAGCAATCTGGAATTATGCCCAAAGGGCTATAAATAATTTCATATGCTTTGACCCAGCAATACCACTTCTAGGGTTGTATCCCAAAGAGATCATAGATGTGGGGAAAAGACCCATATATACAAAAATATTTATAGCAGCTCTTTTTGTGGTAGCAAAGAATTGGAAATTAAGGGGGTGTCCATCAATTGGGGAATCGCTGAACAAGTTGTGGTATATGCATGTTATACAATACTATTGTGCAATAAGAAATGAGGAGCAAATGGACTTCATATTTACCTGGAGAGGCTTATACAAACTGATGCTGAGTGAGAAGAGTAGAGCCAGGAGGAATTTGTACACAATTACAGACACAACATATGTGTGATGACCAACTTTGATAAACTGGACCCTTCTCAGCAATCCAGAGTCATAAGTCAAGCCCAAAAGACTCATGATGGCAAGAGATGTTTACATTCAGAGAAAGAACTGAGATTGAACCCAGATTGAAGCAAACTACCTGTCCTTTTTCGTTTTCTTGTTTGGTTTTGTTTCCTCTTTCCCATTCTTCATTCCATCTGTTACAATCCTTCTTTATAACCTGACTAATGCCTAATGTGAAAGTATTTGCAGATACTATACTTGATTGTATGCTGCCATGGGGTGGTGGGGGGAGGGTGGGGGGGAAGGAAACAGTTTAAAAACGTCAAACCCAAGGAATTGTGGTAATGAATCTTGTAAACTAAAAGTAAACAAATTAATAAAGACAAAATTTTTTTTTAAATTCCTTATTTGGGGCAGCCAGGTGGCTCAGTGAGTAAGAGCACTGGCTCCAGTGTTGGGATGACCTGGAGATTGAATCCCAGGCTCAGACACTCAGCACCACACCCAGAAATAACTGGCCGTGTAACCTTGAGCAAGTTATTTAACCTCGATTGTTTAAAAAAAAAAAAAAAACCTCCTTATTTGATTTTTTTTTAAAACCTTATATTTGACTTTAAAAAAAACTTCTGGGAAAACTGGAAAGTGGAAATTAGGCTTAGACCAACAATTTATGCCATGTTCTATAATACATTTTTTAACAGTTAAATATATAATACCGTGTTTCCCCGATAATAAGACCTATCCCGAAAATAAGCCCTATTGAGATTGCTACTGTAGTGAAGGTGATCCCCTTGATCCCCTGCGCTACACGCTACATTATGGTACCCTCTGTATGCACCGCCCCCCCCCGCCCCTCCGTGAAACGCATGCTGCGCTCCGAGCTGCATCCAATCAGAGCTGCAGCAGTGAGCGCATCATCCTGTTATTCCCCAGTGATTTGCTTGCTGGTACATTTTTTTGTTCACATTTACCTGTTTATTAAAATTGCTGTCAATGTTCATTAAAATAAGCCCTCCCCTGAAAATAAGCCCTCTGGTGTTTTTCTGTCCAAAAAAAATTTAATAAGACAGTGTCTTATTATCGGGGAAACACGGTAGCAATATTTATTTCAACACTTGCATGTAAGAGATGTTTCTCTAGGCCAGATGATTGGATATAAAAACCAAACTCATCATATTGCCACCCCCCCATCCTTTACCCCCACCAGTCCTTCCTACATCAAGTATAATCAGAAATTTGTACAACATGAATATCTGCTTCTGAAACAAAGTTACAAATTAAGTGATAACAAAATATAAGACATTTAAAGATCACATAAATACATTATTTTAATTTTTTATTTTATCTTTAATTTATGGAATGAAATAAACATTTCCATGATATATTATTATAATAATTTTTAAAAGATAATTATACAGGAAACTACAAATCTATTATGTACAACTTGCTATTCCTTTTAAATATATAATAAAGTTATCATATATTCTTTTTTTCTCCCCTCTCCAAATGGATATATAATCTTAATATTGAAGATTTTACTTTTCAAAAAATTAGGATAGAAACCAATCATATGCCTATAATAGTGATGGTTAAGGGATGTATTATTAACCAAATGAGAGATATTATGAGAGATTATATGAAACTGAAAAGCTTCTGCTCAGACAATATTAATGTGTCTAGGATAAGAAGGGAAGTTGTCATGTGGGGAAAAAAATCTTTGTATCAGATTTCTCTGATAAGAGTTTGGTATCCAAAATATATAAGCTATTTATATATATATATAACATTAATGTGCATTCCCCAATAGATAAATGGTCAAAGGATAGGGAAAAAAGTAGAGATTAAAAGAACTACAAAGTATTCACAACCATATGAAAGAATGCTTTAAATTACTAATAATTAGAGAAATGCAGATTAAAATGACTCAGAGGTTTCACCTCACATCCTAAAAAACTGGCAAAAAAAAAAAACAAAATGGCAATAGTGAATATCGAAGGGGTTGTGGATTGATAGGTTTACTAATGCATTGCTGGTAGAGATGTCAAAGGTACACCAATTTTGGAAAACAATCTGGAATTATGCAAATAAAGTAACTAAAATGGCCATACCCTTTGAACCAAAGATTCCATTACTGGGCTTATATCTAAGAAAGTCATTGATAAGAAGAAAGTCCCTATAGACACAAAAATATTTGTAGCAGCACTTTTTGTGATAGCAAAGTATTGGAAGCAAAGTAAATGTTCATTGATTGGGGAATGGCTAAACAAATTGTGGTACATGAATGTAATGGAATATTGTTATAAGAAATTATGTATCTGATGAATATAGGGAAACAAGGAAAGATCTGTATGAACCAATGTAGAGTGAAGAAAGCAGAGTCAAGAAAATTATATACATAGTAAATACAGTGTAAAAGGAAAGACTATACACCAAAAAATCAAAAGTGAATGCACAAAATTATAAAGATCAAACAGAACTTGAATGCAAAGATATGACGGAATGCCCCAATCCACTCCTGTGTAGAGGTGGAAGGTCTACAAGTTTTACATAATGTACATATTTTCAGATATTAATCAGCTGTACTGATTTTTTTTCTCTCTAAAAATACTATTTGCTGTGTGGGACTGCTCTCTGGGAAGGAAAAGGGAAAGGATACTTGGGGTAACTATGATGGTGTAAGAAATAGATGACATCAATAAAAACTCTTTTTAAAAAAAGAACTATCTGTAAGCAATTTCTGCTTTCAATAGAACTAAAAATTCATATTCCATATTGGAAGTCAAGAAACCTTAGTTATATTCTAATTTCTATAATTAGCATGCCATGTGATCCTAAGCAAAACACTCAATTTTAACTTCTAGTTTTCCACTACATGAAAGACACATAATTATTACTGTTTTCCTTATAAGTCCATTCTGAGAATTGAAGGCATTTTAATGTTGTGGAGGAAAGGCAGTGTGGCATAGGGGATAAGCAAAGGAGGACTGGAGAGTTAAGTACAACTGTCTTCAAGTTCTGCCTCCAACACATGCTGTTTGATAAAGCCAAGGGCAAACCTTATCTCACACTATACCTAACCATTTGTATGATGCTCTGGTCGAACTGGATATTTCATCATTCTTTTTACCCAAGCAATGCATTCTCACCTCTGCTTCTTTGCTCAGACCATTCCTTATACATGTAATATCTACCCCACTTTCCTCTCTACTTCCAAAGCCCACTTCCTTTATGAAGATTTCCCTGGTTCAAAAATTCTAAACACATTTACTAAACACCTACTGCGTACACATTACCTGTCAGCAATACAAAGACAAGAACTAAATAGTCCTTTCCCAGTTACATTGGGGAGGGGAGGAAAAAGAGGCAGAGTGGCATTATACCATAGGGAGGAGCTACACCATGCATGCAAATAAATTAATACAAGATACTATATAGAAGAGGGAGAAAGCATTAATAAGAGAGGAGTTCCTTGAGAGTTTCATGGAAGAAGTAGCTTTTGATAATAAATACATTTTTTAAAAAGAAAAAAACCTTAATTATGGGATCAGTTAGGTGGCATAGTAGATAGAATGCCCGCCCTGGAGTCAGAAGGACCTGAGTTCAAATTTGGCCTCAGACCCTTACTAGATGTGTAAGCCTAGGCAAGTCACTTAACCCTAGTTGCCTCCCCTGAATAAAAACAAAACAAACAAAAAAATAATTATGTCTGTTGATTCGTTCAAAAGAGTGCAAAAGAGTCTCCTGTGATTAAGTTCATTGCAATGGGGATGGGACTCTTCCTACCCAGTGGTGTGCTGGTAAATGTTTAGCACTCAGATCTCCAAAAGGAAAAAAAAGTGTATGCTAGACATGCTTTTCAGTTTAGTCTGCATTATTAATACTTTTTCATTACTTTCTTTAGTCTAGATAATCAACAAAACAATAAATTGGACCCTAATATGTAGCATGTGCTGACTTCTTAAGGTATAAATTGTCCCACTGAAAATTTAACAAATGACACTCCCAATTTGTTCCACCACATCCCTGACCCTGCTCTCTACCCCTCATCTATACCTACTTTTTTTGGTCTTTTCTTTGTATCTTCCAGAGTTTAGCACAGTGACTTAATAATTGCTTGTTGATTGATTGCATTAAAATGTGCATCTATATATATGTATATATGTATGTGTTTGCATATGTGTGTGTGTGTGATGTTGATCTTCTGGCCTTCTCTGATGTGAGGTTGGTAGGGAGACAACTTGGAACTCAAAATGTAACAGCAACAACAACATCAAAAAAGAATTAGAATATACATAAAAAGAGTAATGAGAAATAAGATGAGGAATACATATTGGATCCAGATTGTGGAGGGTCTTCAATTCCAGTCTGAAGAGTTTGACACAATCAGAACTGTGCCTTAGAAATATCAACAATAATCATGGCAGCTTATCTGTATATAGTGCTTTGAGGTTTCCAATCAACAAGTTGTTTTTTTAAGAACCTACCCTGAAACAGGGGATATAAAGATCAAAAACCCCCAAACTAGTTCCTGTCTTCAAGGAGTTTACATTCAAATAAATATATATATATATATATATATATATATATATATATATATATGTGTGTGTGTGTGTGTGTGTGTAAACCAAATACAAAGTTCCTTGAAAGAGAAGAGGTGCGCGAGGGAGTAATCAAGAAGCACTTTAGGAGGGGAGATTTGAAAGGCGGAAGTGGGAAGGAAGATAGCAAAATGCTTTGTGTGCACTATTTCATCTGAACCTCACAATGACCCTAAGAGGCAGGTACTATAGAACATTAGGATTTTTTTAAATCAACTTTTCAAATGTAACATGTGGCTGGTGTGTCTAAGCAGCGGTTTTTGTTTGTTTGTTTGTTTGTTTGTTTTTAATAAGCAAATCGGGGTTAAGTAACTTGCTCAAGGTTACACAGCCAGGTGTTTCTGGGTGGGTGCTAAGTGTCTGAGCCTGGATTCGATCCCCAGGTCATCCTGACTCTTACTCACTGAGCTACCTGGCTGCCCCTAAGCAGCAGTTTTGAAAAAGATCTGAAGATGTGATGGGTGGCAAGCTTAATATGAGTCAGCTGTGTAGTATTATTGTCTTTATTTTCCTGAAATGGAAAGTGAGACTCAGAGCTATTGTGGTTTCCCATGATCATGTGGATATCAAGTGTCAGGGAAGGATTTTAATGCATGTCTCTCTATTCTCAATTCAGCACTCTATTCTTTACACCTGACTGCTGAGGAAGATCATTTTGGCAATTGAGTGGAGGCCTGATTGGAGAAAGGGAGAGAGTAGAAACAGGGAAACCTATTTGGAGGCTAATAAATAATGTATTATATTGCTACAGAATGAATACTACATATCTGTTCATGTGTTTCATCACCCCTGTTAACCTTCAAGGTCCCTGAAGGATGGGGCCATATCTAAATTATCTTTGCATCTCTCCTAAACCGCACAGTGTTTTGTAATTAATAGGCATTTATCAAATAATTGTCAAAGGAAGAAATGACTGAGCTGAATGCTATCATTAGGGATCAAGAGAAACTGACCCCATGGGAAAACTCTCTCTTTGGAGGTGGAGGGATTTAGTGAAGTAACCTACATTCCTTACAGATTCTTTTCTCTTAAGTTACTTGGGTCCAAAGTGAGAGCATTTGAACAAGATGACTCTGCAGCTGTTTGGACATCGTTCCAGTCAGTAGAGCTGCTGCTACAGAAGAAGAATAAAGCTGTCTGTCAAACAGATGAAAGGAAGCAGCCAAGAGTCATCATGGGTACACATGAGACCCCACTTGAGTGGCTCTTAGCAGTTCTTTCCTGAGTATGACTCAGAAACACACCTGCACAAATGGAGGTGGGGGTGGTGGACATAGATTTTACTCAAGTGTTGGGTTGGGAGTTGAAAGAAACAAAGAATGGTGATTTGGTAAGTACATAGCAGCTGTTATGATAATGTCCTAAGTGTCTACTCTGAGTTCTGCAGAAGAATATCTGAAAATTCCGTCTTTTTCTCCTTTCCCTGGATTTGGAGTATGGCCAGAGTATCATCATGAGATCCCCTGGGATAAACCTAATCCTCTAGAGGAGAATAATGGAATGTAGAAATGGAAAACACTCACAAGTTGTAGAATCTTCAGCCTTTGCTACAAATATTCTCTAGTGATTTAAACAAAGTCTCAGTAATTCCAGATACAGGGATTCTTACGCTTCCCATGGATCAAAAGATCATTCCATATCCAGACCCTTTCATTAGGAGCTGTTTATTGCCTAAATCTCTCCATGAAGATCTTCTTTGCTTAGCTGTATTTTTTTATTATTTCCTCTATTTATTTCTGTCAAGCTTGACTCTTCCTTTTCCATAGACCCTGGAACTATTTTGAGTTGGGAGTCCTATTTACCCTTTGGTTGTCTTTTTCAATCAATCTATATTCGTACTTAGCTTTAACAGTGACTGATGCTGTATAAATGTTAGCAGTAGGAATCATACTGAATATATGTGCAGTTCTTTTTTCAGCATTCCTTATCAGTTATTTTGAGAAAACACAAAAGCAATGTTCCAATGTGGTGGGCCAGCTGGAACCACGCCTTTTGCATATCTTTCTAGGCATGCCTTTGGGTCCACTATCTCCCCTCTCCCCACTTTTTATTTTAATTACATTGCATATTGTCATAGGATCAACAGATTGAGAACTGGAAGAGGATTTAGAGGTCTTCTAGTACACTCCTTAATTTTACAGATGAGAAAACGGAGACCCTAAAAAGTTAACTGATGTGCTGAGAGAGAGAGAGAGAGAATAGATATGTAGATAGAGATATAGATAGATAGAGATAGAGAGATAGACAGACAGACAGACAGACAGATAGAGATAGATAGATAGATGATAGATAGATAGATAGATAGATGATAGATAGATAGAGATATAGATAGAGAGAGATAGACAGACAGATAGATGATAGATTGATAGAGATAGATGATAGATAGAGAGAGAGATAGACAGACAGACAGACAGATAGATAGATAGATAGATGATAGATAGATAGATAGATGATAGAGATAGATAGATAGATAGATAGATAGATGATAGAGATAGATAGATAGATAGATAGATAGATAGATAGATAGATAGATAGATAGATAGATAGATAGATAGATAGATAGATAG
>NW_027187359.1:15393735-15439050 GCF_028583685.1 Petaurus breviceps papuanus | reverse complement strand
TAGATAGATAGATAGATAGATAGATAGATAGATAGATAGATAGATAGTAGATAGATAGAATCAGAGGATTCTAATAGAATAAGGATTCAAACTCAGGCCCTCTGATTCCAAATCCAGTGTTCTCTCCACCATATCTTGCTGCCATACATTGGAGTCATAGCACTTGGGTTAAAACCCTGGACCTGCTAATTATTACCTAAACAAGCAAACCTAAACAAGCCAGCAGAACCCAACTGAGACTCAGTTTCCTATCTCAAAAAATGAGGAGCTTAGACTAGATGGTTCAAAGATCCCTTCCCTCTAAATACTATGATCCTTTCACTTTCCCCTTGAATGGTATCAATATAAAATCATGTAAAATCCCAGATACTGAATAATAATCAAGAGATTCAAATATTGCTGTGATCAGCAAAGATATACTTAGAAGATACACCATCTGTCTTGTGATGAAGAAAATGAAAGTCTCTGCTGATCATATTTGGCTGTATCTCCTAACCCCAAACCAGCCTTTATGATCACAAAACTATAAATCATCATGATTACTGTAAAAAAAAACATGAAACCATATGTATGTTGAATGTACAGAAACTCCCACAATATCATATCACAGCGAATGTGCTAAGCATGCATGAATGCATGCATACATTCAACAATCATTTATTAAGTACCTACCACAATGCTAGACAATGGAAGAGAAACACAACCTTGATAAAACATATTTCCTTGTCCTCATGAATGGGGAATCATATACACACACAGACAAATAATTCTGATGTATAATATTACATGACAAACATCATCTTTAACTCCACCCTTGCAGAGAGGTTTTTTTGTTCCCACATATGGGGGAGGGAAAGAAGCATGAGTAAGTATAGCCATTTCACCAGAGAGTGTCGACTTGCTCCAGATAACACAAAAGCAAAACAGGATTTTATATTTGACCCTAGAAGTGATAGAGGATCATTGGAGCTTACTGAATGAGGGATGGGAGGGTGATATGGTCAGACTAGCACTTCAAGAAAATGAATTTGACAGCTAAGTGGAAGACACACTAAAGTGGGGAGAGGCCCGAAACAGAGACCAACCAACAGCATCTTGAAGTAGTCCCGGTGTGAGGCAATGAAGGCAAGTGCCAGAGTGGGTACAGCATTAGAAGAGAAAAAGGTAGGTATGCAAGAGATAGTATGAAGTTAAAACTGACAGGGTTTGGCAACAGATTGGATGGGAGAGGGGACAGTGAGAGAGAGTCAAGGATGACACCTAGGTTGAGAGCCTAGATGACTGAGGAGTTAAATAGCATCAACACAATGATTAGAACCCAGGTCTTCTGACATTGTGTCCAGGATTCTTTCCACCCCATCATGCTGCCCCTCACCCCTGGAGTTTAGATTTGATATTAAGAAATAGCCAAAATCAACAGAAGTCAAGTCTGGTGAATAAAGAGGGTAGTCAAGTTGGGTATATACAGCTTTTGTTTGAGTATCAAAAACAAGAAAGTGCTATAATTTATTTTCTTGGCAAACTCATCAACTGTATCTGCAAATGATTAGAGTGATCCCTTAATGTTTAAAGTTATGGCAGAATTACTGGAATAAGGTAGAGCTTCCCAAGTGATTGCTCTGGAGGACACAACCCTCTTTTGGATGTTGCATATGGGATATGCTGGTTTAAAGTAAAAACAACTAAACACTAGAAATCTCATTATTTAACAGTCACATCTCAGCTAAGATGTGACTTCTCATCGCAGTCCTCAGGATTTATTTTCATCCATGGGCCCTGAATGTTAATGGTGTGTTGAAGGATACAAGTGTTCTCGATCATTCCCATTCCTCCACATAGATTTCTCTGCATTATCATTCAACTCTGCCCACACAAATGAAGGACAAGATTTCCAAGGACATTCCTTTCTTTGACTATCGTCCAATTACTTTTGCAGTTGGCCAATGCAGAGTCTAAATCATGGCATGAAATATAATTCCTCATTAGCCAAGAGACCATCTCGCTGTCTCTTGGAAAATGTAGGCTATGTCAGAGCATGAAGTGGATCAACTGAATTCAGTTTGTTATTTTTGTTCTAAGTGGAAATGAACAAGCAATCCTATTTTTGTCATTTATGCTTACAATGCCCAATGACAAGCCGAGCTGATTTTTTCAATTTTCCATTACTTGTTTTGATAACAATTATAACTCTGAGACACACAATGGTCCAGTGAATAGAGAGGACTGGCTTTAGAGTCAAAGAGAAATAACTAGGTTCAAATTCTACCTTTGACAAATGCTGGATTTGTGACCCTAGGCAGATCACTTGACCTCTATTATAAATTGCATAAAGGTGCCAGTTTGTATTGATGGGGGAAACTCCTCACCAGAAGTTCTTGGATGAAATCCTAAATTCAGTCAAAAAGCTATTGACATTTCCGTGAGATTTTCAAGTTCACAAAGCACTTTAGTTGCATGATCTCCTTTCCTTTCTTTATAGCATAATGCCTGGCACATAATAAATGCTCATCTGTGTTGATCAACAAAATATACTACAAACTTATTATCCCAATTTTACCAATGAGAAGCTATTGCTAACAGTTACAAAGCAAGTCAGTGGTAATCTTACTGATTCCAGTTTCAGCCCTTAATATTACTATGCAATAGGGTCTCAATCCTTCAGCTTTGTACCTAATTTTGATTTCTTGGTATTGATGCTTCACTTCCTTTTAAAGAAGGGGTAAAGATATATGTATATTTGTGTGTGCATATAATATTGGTGCCTTTTGTTTTAAAATCACAGACATTTTTAAGTATGCCTCTTTTCTTGTATCTCTCCATTTCCTCTCTAGGATTTCCTTTGTAAGCAAAGCCAATGAACTCAGCTGTCTACATATGCAATATAGACAGAGGCCCTCACCTCTCTGCCTCTCTGAGAGGAGTACTGAAATGCAAGACTTTTAGTGAAGGCAGTGAGTAAGTGAATATACTCTGTGTATACTCAATACAGCATTTATCATGAAAAAGAAATATCTTGTTCACTGATGCACTTGGGATCTCTTTTAATGGCCTTTAATAACTGGCTGTTTGCATTCATGAGGCTCCATTTCTTATGGACACAGATACTAAATGCTCCATGTATTGAAACGGGACTTGAGAAAATCCTTTTGGCAAAACACAAATAGAGAACTGGGGCACACACTGGGGGCAGGGGCCTAAAGAGTCTTTGAGGGCACGGTCTTGGGCAAAGTATAACCAATCATTTCATATAGTCACATGCATTTAGATGTGTAAACTACTTAGGTCATTAGAAAAAATATTTATCCAAGTAAAACCACAGAGGGCTGGAAGTTTGTGTATAGTTCTGTTCTTAAGGAGAAAACACAAGGCACATATATGCAGTGGCTATTTTTCCTATCAATGCAAATTCATTTTTAATTGCTCCCCAAAGTATAATAGTATAATTTCCCTTTAACCTCTCCTCTAGCCTCCCCTTTAACTTTCTGGTTTTGTCTACTCCTCCCCCTCTGAGTATAAACCAAGTTGGAAAAGTGTTTCTGATTCACTTAAGGGGCTGAGTCATGTGTCCAAGAGCAGGCCAGGTCAGAGAGCTCAATTGAGAGGAGACTCTGGTGCCCTCACATCATTCCCATATTTTCTGTCTTTCTGTGGAATGCACTACTGCCACACAACAGTGTGGTCAGAACTGAACTCTCACCTTCAGCCAGAGTTCTACCACCTCCATCCATCATTCACCCCATCACCACCTCACAAAAGACTTACAGCAAAAAGACCAATTAGAAGGCTATTGCAATAATGGGAGCAGTTAGGTGGCCCAGGGGACAGAGAACTGGCCCTGGAGTCAGCAAGACTCATCTTCCTGAGTTCAAATCCAGCCTCACACACTTCCTCACTATGTGACCCAGGGCAAGTCACTTAACCCTGTTTACCTCAGTTTTTCATCTGTAAAATGAGCTGGAGAAGGAAATGGCAAACCACTCCAATATCTCTGCCAAGAAAACCCTATATGGGGTCACAAAGAATCAGACATGACTGAAACTAATGAACAACAAATTGCAATAACTCAAAAGAGATTTGAAGAGGGCCTAAACGATGGATGGCAATTGTGTGAGTAGAGAGAAAATGACATAACTTAGAGATGTTGTAAAGGATGTGTCTGTTATGAAATGTCCAATCAGCAGTTAATAATGTGAATCTGGATGGAACTTTGGAGACTTTAGAAGCTTAAGGCTGGATATATGAATCTGGGAATCATCAGCATAAACATAATTGAACCCATGGGAGGTGATGTGACCAACAAGTGAAATAGTATAAAGGGAAAGAAGTACATCCAGGACAGAGTCTTAGGGGACACTAATGGTTACTGGGGGTGACAAGGATAAGTATCCAGTAAAAAAAAAACCTGAAAAGAAGCAGTCAGAAAGACAGGAGGAGAAACAGGAGAAGCCAGTGTCAGGAAACCCAGAGAGAAGAAAAGAAGCCAGAGAAGTGACTCAATAACATCAAACATTACTGAGAGGTCAAGGTGAATGAGGGCAGAGAAAAGACCATTTAATTCATTAGTTAAGAGATCACTGATGACTTTGGACAAAGCCTTCCTCAGCTGAATGTCAAGGTCAGAAGCCAAATTGCTTCAGGTTATGATGTTCAAATGAGATAATGTTGCAAAGGGCTTTGCCGAGCTTAAAAAGCTATCTAAATGTCAGGCATTATTATTATTTGCCTCTATCTTCCTGCAATTCTCTGACCTGTGCCTGCTGAGAGTCAGTGAGTGCTGTAGCCTCTATACTTTAGTCATAGGATCAAAATTAAAGCTAGAAGGGAACTCAGAAGGCCAATGATCCAATCTCTTCTTTATAGATAAGAAACAACCCCCAAGCGGACAATGACTTTCCTATAGCCACATAGATAGAATTGCAAGTAGTAGAACCAAGACTTAGAGATCCTGTTTATGCCAGGTGCAGTAAGTACTCTTCACACCATGCATATCCTGGATCCACTCTCTCCTAACTTCCCTGTCTTATTTCCATCTGCTCATTTCCCCTGGAAATATCCATTACTCTTGCCAAAATTCCCATCTTCACCCCTCTTCCTGCCTCCTCACCAGGAGTCATTCCACTCATGCCAACTGGATACAATTCATCTTATCTCTTTATAAGAATCCTATTAAAGAATTCATAGTGTATCAAAATTCATTCATTTCTCACCTGGACACACCCCTAGATTGGACTTCCATTATATTTGCTACAAGCTTTATTATCAGGAAACTCATCATCCTGAAATATTAAATCAGCCTTAGTACTCACCTTATCAGGACCCTCTGTACCCTCTGCTCCCCTCTAATTGGAGGGCTGGAAGATAGAGCAAAGGACTCCCAAAGTCAACATTTAAAGAGGGCTCCCAGGTCAGTTATCTCTTTATTTCCCACCTGGCTGTGTTTCTTTGGACTGGATTCCATCATGCTCCCATGTCAGGTACTTTCCCTCCCTCCCCTTTTCAGGTTCCTTTGTTTTATTGTCTTCCCCCATTAGATTGTGAGCTCCTTGAAGGCAAGGACTGTGTTTCTTTTTAGTATTTGTATCCCTAGTGTTTAGCACAGTGCTTGGTACACAATAAGGACCTAATAAACGTTTAATGATTGATTGGAGGCCTCATTATATTCTATTCCCTTAAATTTAAAAATATCAAAGACCTCATGTTTATATGTTAATATAGACATTCTGGATCCCCATGCACAGGTAGCTATGTAATTTCATAATCATATTTTGGGAAAAGAGTATTTTGACATAAGGAATAATACTAACAGCTATCTTAGAGATCATATCAGGAGTTTGAATACATACTCAGCTCCCCCTCCCTCTCCATCTTTGTGTGGAACTTTCTTAAATTACTAAGTTTCATTTAGTAATTTAGTTTATTCACTATAGCAATGAGTGATTTTGATTAAGTTCTTAGGGATCAAAACATAATTATTTTATGTGATTTTATTTCACCTTACTGGTAACCTTTTCTTGTTGTTCATAAATCAGTTCCAGCAGTTGCTTGTTTGTGTGATAAAATCAGAAAGCATTTTTTTCCTCAAATTTCCATAACACACTTGTAGTTATAGCCCAGGGTTGCTAAGATCCCAAATCACCAAAAGTCCTTGGGCTAGATTCTTCATAGGCATTCAGTGGAGTTCCATTTGCTTAGATGTCCTAGTGGCCTTAAGAAAGAAATTTCTAACCCAATTTTGGAGGCATCACACAAGAAGGCAAGAATAAGATCCAAGTAGAGATGGAAAGGAGAGAAGATAGGCATATGGAAGTAGAATGATCTGAGATCAAGCCAAACCAGCTTTATCACAGCCTTATGTATGCAGTTTAAATGTTTATTTGCATTTTTGTTACTTAATACAGCAAATAATTTACATTACATAGTGGTTTTGCCTAAGCAGTTTGAGATTAAGAGAAGGGAAGCTAGCTTAAAGGAAATTCCATGAGAGAATTCCTTGGCTTATTCCAGGGTAGAGGCCTAGCCAATTAAAGAGAATTTCTTCAATTTTGGCAATTTTTAAGACCGTTACAGAATTTTAGAGTCAGTGTGGCATAGTGTATAGAAAGTTAGCCTCGGAACTGTTGTTTCTTAAATGGGTTCAGGTCCTGCCTCTGCAATATACTAGCTAATTGACCCCTAAGTTACCAGGTCCCTCAGAGACTTAATTCCATTTCTAAGATTATAAGTTGCAGAAAAGGTGACCATCTGCATTGGTAGGAAGAAGCTCCCTATATCCCATTAAACCATGGATCCAATCAAAAATACATAATTCCAGAGTTTAACCACTAGACTGCCTTGTGGAACCCAGAGAAAGTGAGAATTAATAAGGAGATGAATCAATAGTGAAAATGTGTGCTTATTCCTGAGTATACCTGCATCACATATTCATACCCCAAAGAACTACATGCTCATATACTATATACTTGTATTTCAGGCTTAAATTGTGTAAAATTTCATCACGGGGGTCACTATCTAAAATCTGGCTCCTTTTTTTTTTTTTTTTTGCAAGGATGGAGAAAGAGGCCAAGTATGTCTGAATTAATGTAGGGGAAATATTGAGATCTGGATCAGAAGATAAGAGGCTTTCATGTCTTCTCTTGTTTCCCCACATCCCACCATCAGTTAATGTATAATACTCCAATACTCAAATCTGTGATTTCATCAGTATGGATATTACCTCCTACAATGTTGATCATTATAAAACCTTACCCATCCATCTTGTCCAACTCTTATCCATGAGCTCCCTTAAGTATGCTACAAGGAGTCTGTCCAGACTGTCCTTCCTCTCTTTTTCTTGACATTTCAAGGATATCAGTGGAGCTCACAAGCTACCCCTCAGTCTCTCTAAGTGACCAGCCCTTCTTTTTCAGTCATACTTTCTTTGATAACATCCTTTACCCTCTGTTTTTCCACCCTAATTCTGTACATGTCTCTTACTGTAGTCTTCTCCTACCTGCCATTTTCCATTGTTCTCTCAATGATATTTACTTTCTTATTCTTTAGATACCACCATTTAACCACATATTAAAAAGACATTCTCCAAAACAAAATGGATTGGAAGTGGGGAATGACCGTTAGAGTTACCCACTTCCTTTGTTTAGTTTCATTAAATCCTGAAAGGCATAATCCTAGAATGAGTTTGAGTGAGTTTAGATTACACTGTACATTAAGAGACAGAATATACATTGGAAGGAACACTGGCCCTAAAGTCTGAGAACCTAGGCAAGTCACAACTTCTTTGTGACTCAGTTTCCTTATCTATAAAATGAGGGGGCTGGACTGGATGAATGCAGAAGTTTTTCAGCTCTTCATCTAAACAACTTTCCCTTAAGCCCCTTCAAACTCCTTATCAGAAAGTCTCTAGGTAGTGGCCAGAGCTTTGTGGGCAGTAGCCACACCTATACCCAGAAGCCTTAGCTAAAATCAACCACATTGACCCAAAAAGCCAGACAAACCAACTATAAGCCAATGAAACACACCAACCGTGAAAAGAAATAGACTCATTCTCACCCACATGTTTAACTGGCCTCCTTCCTGGGACAAATGCCTCCATTTAAGATAATTCATGTATTTAAGTTGTTCAAGCATTAGGAAGAACATTTAGTAAGAATATTTAGTGCTGACTAGACACTGGAATAGAAACAAAACCGTGTGAATTGAACCATGTTTCCTAGCATGTCGTGAATAATGGATAATGGGCCTCACTCAGCCACATACCCCCACAAAGGTATTCATCCCTTTGTAGTTATCTTGAATGCCAAAGTGTTTCCAGTGTCCTCCTCTTCCCAGCATGCAGTATTTTTTCTTTTACTAATTTGCTTACATTCAAAAGAACTAAAACAAACAAGACATGTTCATTACTTGGAACAATTTATTTGGTTTCTTTTTCTTTCTTTTAAAAAAAATTTCAAAGCCTCAAAACTCTCAAGAATTATAAAGAATTCCTCTCTGAATTCACTCACTGACCCTTCATGTGGAAGGAATGGGGGCAAATGTTGAAAGGAGGATTTCATTTTCAACTGTAATCATGCTGTTATAAGATCTAGCCTTTGGGCTTGAAAGGTACAATTAGATAACTTCAAAGCTGAGGCACATGAAGCACTTTGGGAGACAGACATTACTCTGGGAAATTCATAGTGGGTAGAACGTTAGAGTCAGGACCCAAGTTCAAAACCAGTATCAGATCCTTACTATCTGTATAATCCTGGGCAAGTCACTTAACCTATCCCAGTCTCAGTTTCCTCATCTATAAAATGAGGGGTTGGATTCAATGGCATCCAAGGTTCCTTCCAGCTTTCAATCATCTATGATACTATGATTTCATGATGCATATCAGTATTTAAACCTTGAAAACTTCCTTCTCTACTTTAAAAGAATGAAGTTCTTTAATTAATCTTTTTTTTTTCAGTTGAACCTTTGATTTCATTGGTTTAGGGGACTTCCAGTGAGGAAACTGCCTCTATCAATGAAGATCAGTACCTGTACTGCAAACTATAATTTTAAGAGAGTTTCCCAAAGTACTGAGAAGTTAAGTAGCTTGCACAGGATCAGCTAATCAGTATGTATCACAGGTAGAAATTAAACCCAGGTCTTCCTGACTCCTAAGGTGAATCTCAATCCACTAAACTTCTCTATTTTGTTAATGGTACAAATATTTAGTTTTCCATATTGTAGCATAGGACAGAATGGACTAACCTCATAATCTGGAAGACCTGAAAGCAAATCCTCCCTCTGAGAGACACATGCAGGTGGTTGAACACAGGCAAGTGAGGCTTCATTGGAACCTATTTGTAGCTGACTTAGGAACTTTCTGATCAAGATAATGGAATGACCTAGCTATTAATAACATGAGTTCAGGACTTTGGGGATTCTTCAAAATTCACATGATATTTAGACCATGGATCACAGTATCTGTAACAAAGCAATAAGATCTCATTTAATTACTGTATTTTAAAGAGTTGATAAATTGCACAGAATTGATGATCTGCATTGGCAGAAGGAATTTCTGCCCTTGAGTTTTCCAATATTTTAGCAAAGCATTTGGCAAAGTATCTCATACCATTCTTGTAGAAAAGATGGAGAGATGTGAGCTGTACAATAATGCAATGAGATGGAGTCAGAGTTGTTGAAAAGCCACATTCAAAGAGTAACTATTAATATTTCAGTGTCAAGTTGACAGGAGTTCTTCAGGGGAGAAGACGAAAGAGGAAGTAAGAATTTATATAGTGCCTACTCTGTGTTAGAACCTGCATTATGTGATTTTAACACATATTATAGTATTTGATCCTCAAAACAACCCTACAACATTCATTTTACAGTTGAGGAAACTGAGGCAAAGAAAGGTTAAGTGACTTTCCCAGAATCATATAATGAGTAAGTGTCTGAGATCAAACTTGAATCTAGGTCTTCCTGATTCTGAGACAGCTAAGTGATGCAGTGGATAGAGAGCCCTGGGCCTGGAATCAGAAAGACCTAAGTTCAAATTCAGTCTCAGACTAAATCTGGCCTCAGATACTTCCTAGCTGTGTGATGTTGGGCAAGTCATTTAACCCTGTTTACCTCTGTTTTCTCATCTGTAAAATGAGCTGGAGAAGGAAATAGCAAACCACTCAAGTATCTTTGTCAAGAAAATTCCAAATGGGGTTACAAAGAGTTGGACGTGACTAAAACCACTGAACAACAACAACTTCCTGACTTCCGGCCTAGCGCTCTCTGTACTGTGCCACCAGGGATTTGTGCTTGGCCCTATCTTATATGATATTTTTACCAGGAAACTGGATAAAATAATAGATGGTATGATCATCAGATTTGCAGATGACAAAAAGCTAGGAAGAAGAGCTAACATACTGGATGGCAGTCAGTCCATTTATCAAGCATCTACCATATGCCAGGCACTGGGCTGAGTGTTAGGGTACAAAGAAAGGCATCCCTGACCAAGTAGTATTGCATCCAAATTCTTAGAGGAGAAGTTAAGTGAGTTACAGGAAGAAATACACAGCAAAACTATACTAGTGGGGGACATCAACCTCCCCCTCTCAAAACTAGATACATATAACCACAAAATAAACAAGAAAGAAGTTAAGGAAGTAAACAGAATTTTAGAAAAGTTATATATAGTAGACCTCTGGAGAGAATCGAATGGGGATAGAAAGGAATACACCTTTTCCTCAGCCATACATGGCACCTACTGTAATGGCAAGCAAAGAAGTACTTGGTGCCTTGTTTCAGCTACTTAATTATTTAGCTCCTTGTTTCAGTTCAAGTTTCATTTGAGCCTTGCCCATGATTATATCAAGTCTTTGTTAAGAAACAGAACTTGTGAAACCCACAGTGAGAGGGACTTGCCAAAGACAGGAACAGGAAGGACATAAGAGATGGGTGGAACAGGGAGGAGCTAATGACCAGATAAAAAGCTGAGCACAAGCTGGGAGAGAGCAGAACCAAGAAGAAAATACTTGCGGTGGCAGAGGTAAGAAGGAGAAAACTTATGTTAACCCATCATTCTGTTTGTCTGTTCTGTCTGTGTTGATTTGTGTTTGTAATACTTTGTACAGAAGCCCTGGAACCTTACTGGAAGCCCTGAAAGAGGATTTTCTTGTTGTCCATTTACAGAAGTCCTGGAGGAGGGTTTCTGAGGTCCTGGGAGTTTCTGATGATTTGTGTTGACCTCTTGGACCTTGCTTGTGGGTCTGTGTTGATTTCACAGGCAGATAGTGAATTGATGATGATTCTGGCAATGTGCATGAATGTTGTTTTGGCTCTGTTAAGCTTTGTCTTCCAAGAAACAGAAACTGTGAAGGACTTGAGGTGGACTGGACACTGTGAATTTCAATATGGAACTGGACGAGGAGCTGGATGAAGAGCTGAGAGCTGCCTACCTGTGAATCCAGGTAGATTGGGTAGATTCAGGCAGGAGCTGGACCCATGGAAGAGGAACCATGGAATTTGGGAGCCAGCCTCCAGTCAAGATGAAAAGACCTCTCCTTGGGTATTTAGTGCTGACTGAGAAGATCATGATTACTGTGGCCTAGGGGTTGGAGCACTTTGTACTCTGTACCTTGTACCTCTTAAGGTTGATTGAGTTAAGGATGATTGGAAGCTAATTTACAATCAAGAAGAAAAGACTTTTTGACAGAGAGATTAAGACAATGTGACCTAGGGGTGGAGGACTTTGACCTTTGTACTTTGTGTCCCTTAAGGAGGCTTGATCCTTAAGGATGATTGAGTTAAGGACTTACTGAATGACATCTTTTGTTTAAAACTATGTGGCCACTTTGGTAAAAATTATGTGACTACTTCAGTGATAAGTTGTTATGTTATAATATTGTGAATGCTGTACTTTGGTTTCTGTGAATGTTTTGCTTTAGTTTACTGCTGAATTAATAGAGTTCACTATACTATGTGATCAGAACCTTAAAGCTGTTCACAGCAGCAATCCTCTGGAAAGCTGCTCATGCTTGGCTTTACATATACACAAAAATTGACCATGTACAAGGGCATAAAAACCTCACAATCCAATTCATAAAAAGGCAGAAATATTAAGTGCATACTTTTTAGATCATGATGCAATAAAAATTACATGTAATAGTCATGAAAAAAAAGATGAAAACTTAATTGGAAACTAAATAATCTTTTTTTTTTCAGTTTACTTGCAGCACTTTTATTTTTCCTTACAATTTTTTCCTTTACATTTTTCCTTACAATTATTTTTCCATTACAATTCTCAACTCTTAGGACAACTTACAAATTTTGGTATTCTACTGTCATGTGAGAACATTAAGGCAACATACAAAAATCTTACATAAATTAACTAGATGCACAAATTTACAGGTTGTTAATGCAAACTTTTGCAACAAAAAGTTGAGTAACTTAGTCCCATGACATTGGGGGAAAACAGTGGGTTAAGAAAAAAAAAAACTGGTTCCTAAGGCTTGGATTCAATATGCATTCCTGCTAGAATGGTGGCAAGATGCAACACACACTTAATAAACTCTTGCCAGCCTTAGGAGAGAAATTCTGCAAGTCAGCTCTTTTAGATGCTGGAAATCTGACCTTTAGATACCCTGTACAGATCTGATGCTTTATAGAACTAAACTGTACAGCTGTTGAGTGTCAACCAGCCAGATACTATATTGCCATACTATCAGGTCAATTCTCTATGGAAGTTAACTCTTAGCCTTACCTGTCAAAATGAAGTGACCTGTATCAGGGTTTAGATCAAAGATATGTACAAGGTATGCTAAAATGTACATCAAGGGAACAACTGCTAACTTGAATATGAGGTCAAATCAGTAACTGTTCAACTATCTAGAAAGTGCTGATATTTGTCTAATATCAGATACAAACTTTCCCAAGGATGAGTTTCTTTTCAAAGAAGGCTTATTCCAGTTTCATGAGGCTAACATGAGGTGTATATTTGCCAGGGCAAATTTTTACTTTGTGAATACTCATGCAGCAAATGCTATGCATCTGCTAGCAGTCCATTTGGAAGCATTTGCGATGGACAATGGATGGGCCAGACTCATCATATTCCCGCTTGCTGATCTGCATCTGCTGGAAGGTGTAGAGAGATGCCAGAATTGAACCACCAATCCAGTCAGAATACTTACATTCAGGGTGAGCAATGATCTTAATTTTCATTGTGCTAGGTGCCAGGGCTGTAATTTCTTTCTGCATCCTGTCAGCAATACAAGGGTACATGGTAGTACCACCAGACATTACTGTGTTGGCATATAGATCCTTTCGGATATCAACAACATACTTCATGATAGAATTGAAAGTTGTCTCATGAATGCCACAGGATTCCATACCTAGGAAGGGTGGCTGGAAGAGGGCCTCTGGACACCTGAACCTCTCATTGCCAATGGTGATCACCTGGCCATCAGGAAGCTCATAGCTCTTCTCCAGGAAAAGGAGGAAGCAGCAGTGGCCATCTCCTGCTCGAAGTCCAGGGCAATATAGCACAGCTTCTCCTTGATGTCACGAACAATTTCCCTTTCAGCTGTGGTAGTGAAGCTGTACGTTCTTTCTGTCAGTATCTTCATGAGGTAGTCTGTCAGGTCAAGGCCGGCCAAATCTAGACAAAGGATGGCATGGGGAAGGGCATAACCCTTGTAGATGGGCACAGTGTGGGTGACACCATCACCAGAGTCTATAACAATACCAGTGGTTCAACCAGAGGCATACAGAGACAACACAGCCTGAATAGCAACATACATGGCTGGGGTGTTGAAGGTCTCATACATAATCTGTGTCATCTTCTCTCTGTTGGCCTTAGGGTTTAAGGGAGCTTCTGTAAGCAGAACAGAGTGTTCTTCAGGAGCTACATGAAGCTCATTGTAAAAGGTATGATGCCAGATTTTCTCCATGTCATCCCAGTTGGTAACAATGCCATGTTCAGTGGGGTATTTCAGAGTCAGGATACCTCTCTTGCTTTGGGCCTCATCACCAACATAACTGTCCTTCTGCCCCATTCCTACCATGACACCCTGGTGCCTTGGGCATCCAACAATGGAGGGAAACACAGCCCGAGGAGCATCATCTCCAGCAAAGCCAGCTTTGCACATGCTAGAGCCATTGTCAATGACAAGAGCAGAAATTTCTTCTTCCATTTTTGCTTAATCTGAGGCTGGGCACTAGTCTGAGAATTTAGAGCTGGGGGGAAGGGAAAAGACAAATAAAGGGGGGTATGTCCAAAGTAGCCTACAAGTGCTGCCAGCTACCACTGAGAGAGTGAAACTAAATAATCTAATCCTAAAGAATGAGTGGGTCAAATAAATCATAGAGGCAATCAATAACTCCATCAAAGAGAATTACAATAATGAGACAACATACAAAAAGTTATAGGATGCAGTCAAAGTAGTTCTTAGGAGAAATATTATATCTCTTAATGCTTACATGAATAAAATAGAGAAAGAGGAACTCAATGAATTGGGTGTACTACTAAAAAAAAAGCTAGAAAAAGAACAAACTAAAAATCCCCATTAAATACCAAATAAGAAATTTTGAAAATCAAAGGAGAGATTAATAAAATTAAAATTAAGAAAACTATTGAATTAATAAATAAAACTAAGAACTGGTTTTATGAAAAAGCAACAACAAAATAAACTTTTTATTACTTTGATTTTTTAAAAAAATATATAGAAGAAAACAAAATTACCAGTATTAAAAATTAAAAGGGTGAATTCACCACCAATGAAGAGAAAATTAAAACAATAATTAGGAGCTATTTTGCCCCACTATATGCCAATAAATTTAAGTGAAATGGATGAATATTTATAAGAATGTACATTGTCCAGTTAACAGAAAAGGAAATAAAATGTGTAAATAACCCCATTTCAGAAAAAAAAAATTTAACAACCCATCAATGAACTTCCTAAGAAAAAAAAATCTCCAGGGTCAGATGAGTTTCCAATTGAATTCTACCAAACATTTAAAGAAAAATTAATTCCAATACTATATAAACTATTTGGAAAAATAGCCAAAGAAGGAGTCCTACCAAATTCTTTTTATGATACAAATATGGTTATGATACCTAAACTGGAAAGAGCCAATACTCTCAGAGAAAGAAAATTATAGAGCAATTTCCAAATTCCAATATAGATGCAAAAACATTTAAATAAAATGTTAGCCAAGAGATTACAGCAACTTATCACAAGGATAACACACTATGGTCAGATGGGATTTATACCAGGAAGGCAGGCTGGTTCAATAATAGGAAAACTATCAGCATAACTAACCATATCAATAACAAAATTAACAGAAATTATATGATTATCTCAATAGATAAAGTTTTTCAACAAAATATAACACCCATTCCTATTAAAAAAAAACCACTAGAGAGCATGGGAATCAATGGAGTTTTCCTTAAAATAAGTAGCAACTCTCTAAAATCATCAGCAAGCATTTTTTGTAATGGGGATAAACTAGAAACATTTCTAATAAGATCAGGAAATGAAATTAAATGAAACAAGGATGTACGTTATCACCACTGTTATTCAACATTATACTAGAAATGTTAGTGTTAGCTATAAGAGAAGAAAAAGAATTAGAACAGGCAATGAAGAAACAAGACCATCATTCTTTGTAGATGATATGATGGCATACTTAGAGAATCCTAGGGAATCAACTAAAAACTACTTGAAATAATTAACAACTTTAGCAAAGTTGCAGGATATAAAATAAACCTATATAAATCAATTACATTTTATATATTACTAACAAAGCCCAGCAGTAAGATATAGAAAGAGAAATTGTATTTAAAGTTACTGTAGACAACATAAAATATTTGCGAGTCCACCTGCCAAGACAAACCCAGAAACTTATATGAACATAATTACAAAACACTTTTCACTCAAATAAAGTCAGGTCTAAATAATTGGAAAAATATCAGTTGCTCATGGGTAGGCCAAGTTAATAAAATAAAAACGACAATTCTACCTAAATTAATTTACTGATTCAGTGCCATACTAATCAAACTACCTAAAAATTATTTGACAGAGCTAGAAAAAATACTAACAAAATTCACCTGCAAGAATAAAAGGGCCAGAATATCAAGGGAATTAATGAAAAGAAATGCAAGAGGTGGCCTACCCATACCAGATCTTAAATTGTATTATAAAGCAGCAATCATCAAAACTATTTGGTACTGGCTAAGAAATAGAGTGGTGAATTAGTGAATTAGGTTAGATACTCGAGACACAGTAGTCAATGACTATAATAATCTACAATTTGATAAACCCAAAGACTCCAGCTTCTGGAACTTAATATTTGACAAAATCTTCTGGGAAAATTGGAAAACAGTATGACAGAAACTAGACATAGACCAAAATCTTATACCATATACCAAGATAAGATCAAAACTGGTACACGATTTTAACACTGAGGATGATACCTTAAGCAAATTAGGTGAGCAATTAAATTTAAAAGGTTTTGCATAAACAAAGTCAATGTAACCAAGATGAGAATGGAAGCTGGGAAACAATTGGTGTCTCTGATAAAGGCCTCATTTCTAAAATATATAGAGAACTGAGTCAAATCTATAAGAATACAAGTCATTCCCCAATTGATAAATGGTCAAAGAATATGAACAGGCAGTTTTCAGATGAAGAAATTAATGCTATCTATAGTCATGAAAAAGTGCTCTAAATCACTATTGATTAGAGAAATACAAATTAAAACAACTCTGAGGTACCACTTCACACCTCTCACACTTACTAACATGACAAAACAAGAAGATGATAAATGTTGGAGAAGATGTGGGAAAATTGGAGCACACTAATGCATTGTTGGTGCAGTTGTGAACTGATTCAACTGTCTGAAGAGCAATTTGGAACTATGCTTGAAGAGCTATAAAATTGTGCATACCCTTTGATCTAGCAATACCACTATTAGGTCAGTATCCCAAAGAGATCATTAAAAAAGGAAAAGTCCTCATGGACAAAAAATATTTATAGCAACTCTTTTGTGGTGGTAAAGAACTGAAAATTGAAGAGATGCCCATCAGTTGGGGAATGATTGAACAAGTCATGGTATAGGAATGTAATGGAATGCTATTGTTCTATAAGAAATAGTGAACAGATGGATTTCAGAAAAACTTACATAAACTGATGCTGAGTAAAATGAACAAAACCAGAACATATCACACAGTAACAGTAACATTGTATGATAACCGACTTCATTAGACTTAACCCTTCTGAGCAGTGCAATGATCTGAGACAATTCTAAAAGTCTCATGATGGAAAATGCTATCGTATACAGAGAAAAAACTATGGCATCTGAATGCAAATTGAAGCATACTATTTTCTCTTTTGTTCTTGCTGTTTTTTTTTTTGCTTTTTTCTTTCTTGTGGTATTTCCCTTTTGTTCTGATTCATCCTTCACAACATGACTAATGCAGAAATATATTTAATATGATCATACATGTATAGGTTATATCTGACTGCATGCCATTTTGGGGAGGGGAAATGGAAGGAGGGTGAAAATTTTAAAACTCAAAATTTTATGAAAATGAATGTTGAAAACTAAAAAGGAATCAATCAATTTTTTTAAAGACAGTCCCTGCTCTTAAGAAGCTGACAGTGTGATGGAGGAAACAACAATCATGCAAAAAAGTATGTACAAATAAATGCTACACAGGATAAATGGGAGAAAACCAAGATAGTAGCATTAAAGGGGATCAGGACAGACTTTTCACATAAGAAGGATTTTAGCTGTGACTTGAAGGAAGCCTGGAAGCAGAGATAAGGAGGAAAAGTATTATAGCCAGGCCTGGGGGACAGCCTGTAAAAGTACCCAGATTCTGGAGACGGAGTGTCTTGTATGAGCAATAGCAAGGAGGCCATTGTAGTACTTGGGGTGAGGGAGAGGTGGTCATCTGTAAAAAGATAGGGCTTTGGACACCAAGTGGAAGACTTTATATTTGATCCTGGAAGTGATAAGGAGCCACTGGAGTTGATTGAATAGGTGAGTGACATGCTCAGAGTTGTGCAAAATCAGGATCCAAAAGATTTTTGACTGACTAATGGACTGATTCTAAAAAGATGAAATTCATAGATCATACAGTTAGAGGTAGAGGGGACCATTGAGGTTATTCTGTCCAGTCTCTTTATTTTACAGATGGGGAACTAAAGTTCAAATGAGTTAAATGATTTGTCCAAGGTAATAAGTGACAGAGATATGATCTGAACCAAGGTTTTGACTCCAAAGGGCAGGTAGGTGGTACAGCGGATAAAGGCTGGCCTTGAGTCAGAAAGATTTGAGTTCAAATTTGGTCTCAGACGCTTACTAGCTGTGTGACCTTGGGCGAGTCACTTAACCCCTTTTTGCCTCAGTTACTCACCTACAAAATGGGGACACACTGGAGAAGAAAATGGCAAACTACTCCTGTTTCTTTGCCAAGAAAACTCTGTCCATTGGATCATAGAGAGTCGGACATGACTGATAACGGACCAAGATCAGTCTGACTCCAAGTCCCACACTCTTTCCACTGTACCCCATTGACTCAATAAGGACATGCCTTCGATTGTGATCAGTTATAAAAATTAACTTGATGAGTACAAGATAGCAGAGGCATAGTACACGAAGAATTTGTCTGAAAGAGAGCCAGGGATTATAGTGGACTACAAGCCCAAAACTATTTTTATGTGGAAGCCAAAAAAAGCTAATGGGATCTTGGGCTACATTAAAAGAAAAGCAAAGTTTCCAGGAATAAGGAGGTAATAGTTCCTTTGTACCACGCTCCACTCAGACCACCTATGGTGTATTATGTTGAGCTTGGGTTATCACATTTTAGGAAGGACGTTGATAAGCTAGGGAATGTCAAGAGGAAGGCAATCAGGACAGAGAAGAACCTTGGGATCATGTCAAATGACAATTGGTTAAAGAAACTGGGTTATTTAGCCTGAAGAAGAGACAACTCAAGGGTAACAGGATAGCTGGCTCCAAATATTTGAAAAGTTATTATATGGAGGAATTAATAGACTTATTCTTTTTATCCCCAAAGGCAAGAACTAGGAACAATGAGTGGAAATTGGAAAAAAAAAAAAACAAATTTAAGCCTGACAGGAGGAAAAAAAATGTCCTAATTATCTCTAAAAGTGAGATGTGTTGCCTTGAGAGTTGGTAGATTCCTCCCCATTGGAGGTCTTCAAGAAAAGACTGGAAGATGGCTTCTGGTGAATATTAAAGTGGGCATTCCTTTTGTGTATGGGTAGACCTAGATGGCTACTGAGGTCCCTTGTGACTTTCAAAGTTTGCAATTCTATGATTCAAATTTTGCAATCCTCACACCAGTGAAATCACTATCTAGACACTTCCCCTACTCCCATTCAAATAAAGAATATCTACATTTGATTTAAAAAATTGGATGGTTTTAATCAAGGAATATTTTATGATATTCATCAAAAGGTTCTATTTTGCCACGTTGCATGATTTTTAAGTCCCTCTCTTCTTGAAATCTGCTTTTCTCCTGGAGTAGTCCCAAATGTAGAAAAGCCTATAATTAGCCTAAAATTAAATCTGAAGAAGCTTTTTGCCACTCTCACCTAGGAACAGGCTGTATGGAGTTGGCACAGGGGCAAGACTTTTATAAAATAAATATATAAAATGATATTTAGTTTTTAAAAATAAATAAGTAAAATATATAACATAAATAAAATAAAATATTTTAAAATTGTATAAAATTCCACTGATGAAAACAAAAGATCTTAAAGCCCCCAAACAGTTCAGCCAGGAAGTCATGCCCTCCAATTTATGTGTAGGGGAAAAAGGAATTTAGGCTCAAAATTGTCACATATAATGCTGCATTTTTTTGTGTGGATGACTTCTTTTAATGAATAACAAAACTTCCAATGAACATTTACACACACGTACATATGTCTATGATACAGTGTATCCCAAAAGTTTTCGTGCAGTTTAAAGCTATTAAAGCTTACACAGCATTAAAACAGTACCAAGACTTTTGGGACACCATGATTATCTAGACAGATGACCATTATGGTTAATTTCCTAGAGTAGGTAGAAGTTTGTGAACTTAAGTGGGAGGGAAGAAAACAATAGCTTATTTGTTCCAATCAGGGAACAAAAATAATTCATTTTTACAACTAAGAATTTTATCTTGGAGAAGTCTGAAAGTATTAGAAATCATAAAATGAGTTTTAAGTTTAATTGGATTGCAATCCAAGCAAGGATTTTTTAAAAATTGATGTGCATTTTGCAGCAACAAAAGAGTCTTTCTCACTAAGACACAAGCTGGCAATACCAGTGGAAAGAGGCATGTCCTGTGTACAATATACGTGTAACCATACTCAGTTATTGGCACACTTTGAAAGTGACTATTCAAATGGTCATTAATTAGCAGTATAGGAAAGCAGCATCTATAATAAATTCCATCTTCCATGGTTTCCAATTAAGAATATAGCTTTCCTGTGGTTATAGACATATCTCTCTGTGGTTTGGCCTCTTCCATTCACATTTTTATTTTTACTTATAGAACTACAAGTAAAATGAGGAGAATGGGGCTTTGTCTCAGGGCACTGAATTTAGAGGGTGTTGACAATACTTGAAGGTCCTTCAGCCCCACAGAAACAACAGAGCTTGTCTACTAGTTGGCAAGAAAAAATCAAGTAAAATAGAAAACTCCCATGGCTTCACCCCAGAAAACCTCCTTCCCCTCCCACATTGCACCCCCAGTAGTGACCACTATTCCAGGGTCTCTGTCCCTGTCCACCCCACAAATGGGTGTGTCTCATCTGAGAAATTCCTAGTTACAGTTTTGCCTACTTAATCTTATAAATAATGGTAAGTGGTCACCAAAATCTACAGGCAACGTTCACCAAAAGAACAAATCTGCATCAAGGAATATGTGTTTGCCTTGAAATACTTCCCTTGTGGCACAGTGTATGATCCATTTACTGGGGCAAAGTAATATAAAGATCTATAAGTATTTTATTTTGCATCAGACATCTGTTTCCAGAAATGCCAGAGTAAACTGAAAGCTAATAAGTTGATCTTGTACATTTGATTATAATAGTCTACTGCATGGAAAATATGTGTCTTATGTGCCATGGAAACATCTGACTGCACAAAATAGGAAAATAAGTAATCAGAATTTCTCCCTGACATATCCTCAGTTTACAATAAAACAGTATACACTGAACGTTTATGCTTCTTTTCCACATGAGCTATTTATTCAACTGAAAATTATTCACAGCTGTTTCCTTTCAGATGCGCTTGCAACCAATGCTAGTAAAGTCATTTTTACAGGTGATGAAGACCTCAGACAATAAAGTTTAATAGGATTTTTATAAAATGCATCATCCTACCTCCAAAAGAACTTTTTATTTCTAGCACCCTCAAGAAAAAGTATTAAATTTTCTGACTTTTCACTTAGGGATATTTTTCAAAAGGAATTGAAATAAAGTGAATGTCCTCTTTCCTCACCAAAATCAAATTGATGTATGAAACGGTTTAAAATAAGTGGCCTCATTTTTAGAAAGCCTCTTCCTTCATGCATTCTTGAACTGAAAATAACCCAGGGCCAATAAGTCACAAAGAACATGCCTTGTTATAAGACATCGGCATTTCACCCTCACATTGCATTGTTCTGGATTTCATAGTTCCTCTTCTTTCTCCACATCTGCTTTGAAGAGAAATTTAATGTTTATGACCCATAAGTGGACACAATTTGGAAAAATGTGCGATGCTTTCACTGATTTTAAGCTATGCCCTGATATAAAAACCTACTTTTTTAATGCCAACCTTCACCCATGATGCTGTATGTCTATGCAGGGGTTGATCAGGGGATTCCCTGATCAGTCTGATGAGGTTAAGGGGTAATAAACCTTTGTCTTTGACTTTAGTCATGTGTCATCAATTAAGGATGAATTGGTTGGCTTTACATTGGCTTGTAAAAAAGAGGGTTACTTGAACTCTTTAGTTCCTGGAGAATTGTGTAATTCAACCTTTTAGAAAGAAAAGGAAGAGTTTCTGGGAAGCCCAAGCCTCCAGGTTGCCTCTCCAGCATCTCCAAGTTCAAAGATTTGAGTATTCACATTTCTAAAAAGATAACGGAGGAAAGGATCATTTAAATGGTCCTTTCAGCTAGAAGATGGGCAAAGGACTGCAGTCACAGTATAGGAAAGCAGAAGACATAGAATCTGTCCTCTGTTCTTGCCAGAAATCTAAGAAGTGAGGTTGCCTCTTAAGTAACTCCAAGTTTGTACTCATTCCAGGAGAGTCTAAGTACTCATGAAAGTCCATGAAGCCAGATGCTTATATGAGTTGAAAATGGGATACATTGCAAAGTCAGGGGGCTCTAGCAGTTATAATTATTCTTCCCACCTAAGGGATTTTAAGCCTTAGAGGTAGTACTGTAAGACTAGAGTCTTACCTGCCATTCTGGGATGAAAGCTGAATTCACCAGAATGTCAGGAAGCTGCCTCTCTAACAACCTCAAGTTTGTTTCCCTTCCAAGGGTAATCCAAACTACAGGGTGCTACTGTGAATCTGGGGGAATGTATAAGGCCCTGGGCAAAAGCAAACAAACAAAAAACTCATTGGAGAGAGAGGAGAATTGTATTGGCCACATGATAAAAAGATGGGACTCACTGGAAAAGACCTTGATATTGGGAAAGATTGAAGAAAAAGGGAAAAAGGAGACAGCAGAGGATGAGAGGGGTGAATAGTATCATGGTAAAAACAAACATGATCTTGGAAAGACTTCCAGAGATAGTAGAGGACAAAAGAACCTGTGAATAAATAAATATAATTTATTTATAATTATATTATATTATAATTATAATAAAAAATGAAGAACAGTGTGATATGATCCACAGGGCTACCAAGAGTCAGACAACTAAACAAGTGAATCTTATTTGTAGATTCCACATTTTGTTTTATACGTTTGTTTTTAAAACTTTGAGTTCCAGATTTTTTCCCTTCTTCCCACTGGGGAAAGAAGCAATTCACTATAGGTTATACATGTGTAGTTATGCAAAACATTTCCTAAGTAGTTATATTGTGAAAGACTAACTACAATTCCCTCCATCCTATCCTGCCCCCTACTTATTTTATTTTCTCCTTTGACCCTGTCTCTTTTCAAAAGTCTCTTCTATAATCCCCCCTCTTATCCCCTTACTCACTATTTTCCTGTGGGGTAAAATACCCACTTGAGTATGTATGTTATTCCCTCCTTAAGCCAAATTCAATGAGACTAAGGTTGACCCATTCCCTTTCACCTTCCTGCTCTTCCCCTCCATTGTAACAGTTTTCTCTTGCCTCTTTTATATGATAATTTACCCTAATCTATCTCTCCCTTTCTCCTTCTTCCAATATATTCCTCTCTCACCTCTTAATTTTATTTTTTTAGATATCATCCCTTTATATTCAACTCATCCAGTGCCCTCTGTCTATGTATACATGTACATACATATGCACACACTCGCATATATATATATTTATATACTCATATACCCTCCTATACATACATATATGTATATAAATATTCCCTTCAACTATCCTCATACTGAGAAAAGTCTTAAGAGTTACAATTATCATTTTTCCATGTAGGTATGTAAATAGTTCAAATTTAATAAGTTCCTTATGATTTCTTTTTCCTGTTTACCTTCTCATGCTTCTCTTGCTTCTTACATTTTAAATTGGAATTTTCTGTTCAGCTCTGGTTTTTTCATCAAGAATGCTTGAAAATCCTCTATTTCATTGAATGACCATATTTTCCCCTGTACCATTATACTCAGTTTTGCTGAGTAGGTGATTCTTGGTTTTAGTCCTAGCTCCTTTGACCTCAGCAATATCATATCCCAAGCCCTTCAATCCCTTAATGTAGAAGCTGCTAGGTCTTGTGTTACCCTGACTGTGTTTCCACAATACTCAAATTGTTTCTTCCTGACTGCTTGCAGTATTTTATCCTTGACCTGGGAACTCTGGAATTTGGCTATAATATTCCTAGAAGTTTCTTTTGGGGATCTTTTACAAGAGGCAATTGGTGAATTCTTTCAATTTCTATTTTGCCCTCTTGTCCTAGAATATCAGGGCAATGCTGCTTGATAATTTCTTGAAAGATGGTGTCCAGGCTCTTTTTTTTTATCATGGCTTTCAGGTAGTCCAACAATTTTTAAATGATCTCTCCTGGATCTATTTTCCAGGTCAGTGTTTTTTCCAATGAGATATTTCACATTGCCTTCTATTTTTTCATTTGTCTGGATCTGTTTCATAGAATCTTGATTTCTCACAAAGTCTTTAGCTTCCATTTTCTCCAATCTAATTTTGAAGGAATTATTCTCTTCAGTGAGTTTTTGAAATTCCTTTTCCATCTGACAAATTCAGCTTTTTAAGGCACTCTTCTCCTCATTGGCTTTTTGGGCCTCTTTTGCCATTTGGGTTAGTCTATTTTTTAAGGTGCTATTTTCTTCAGTATTTTGGGGGGTCTCCTTTAGCAGGTTGTTGATGTGCTTTTCATGATTTTCTTGCATCATTCTCATTTCTCTGCCCAATTTTTTCTCCACTTCTCTTACTTGATTTTCAAAATTCTTCTTGAGCTCCTCCATTGCCTATAACTAATTCATATTTTTCTGGAAAGCTTTTGATGAAGGAGTTTTAACTTCATTGTCTTCCTCCCATTCCATTCTTCGATCCTTTTTTTGTCCCCAAAAAAGGGTTGATCGTCTCTTTGTGCTTCCATTACTTGCTCATATTGGCAGGCAATTACTTGACTTTTGAGCTCTTTGCCATGGTAGAACTCTGCTTTCCAGATTACAGTGAGCTATGTCCCAAAGAGCTGGGGTTTTTGCAGCTGTTAGGAGCTATTAGGAGGGCACCCTCTCTGCAGCTCCCACAAGCTCTGGCACACTGGCCACACACCCCAGGACCACTACCCAAGACAGCTACACAGATCCAAGCAGGTCAAAGCAAGAGTGATTACTCTCTGAATGTTCACTTGGTGCCCCTGTCATCTGTAGGACAGGAGCTCTGGAGGCAGACTTGTGGCAACAGCTGTGGCCACCACCATTTCTCACCCTGTAGGGAGGGGCCAGACCACACTTTTCTCCACCCAGATCCAACAAAGTACCCCACTGACCTTTTACTTTATATTTCATGTTTATGGGTTGAGAAGTTTGAAAATTTCCACAGCTGCTGGTAATTTACTCTCCTAAAGTCTGCTCTAGCTGCCACTGGTCAGGGCTGCCCTAGGATGGGAACCTCCCAGCTCACATGGTACTGCTTGGCTCCCAGCATGTTGTGATAGACCCTTCCTGTGGGCCTGCCAGGCTACCTTCTCTATCACTTTCTGGGTTCTGTAGCTCTAAAATTTGTTGAGTCGTTTTTTTACATGTATTGGAGGTGGTGGGAGCCAGAGACGTGCAGAGGTCCTATAGTCTTTGAGAGTCAAGCAGAGCATATCTAATTCCTCCTCCTCACAGGAACCTTTCAAATATTTGAAGACAATTATCACATCCCTACCTAAGATTTTTTTTTCTTCTCTAGGCTAACAACAATTATAACAAAAATAACAGGAATATTTATACAGTGCTTTTAAGCTTATATAGAACTTTACTCATATCTCATTTTATCCTTACTACCAAATCAGTGAGATAGTATTCTCCCCATTTTAGATGAGAAAAACTGAGGAAGACAGAGGTTAAGTAATACCACCTGGCTCACAGAGCTAGTAAGTATCTAAGATAGGATTTGCACTCAGGTCTTACTGACTCCAAATCAGAGCCACCTAGGTTCTAAACAAACCCAGTGTCTTCAACTAATCATTGAAAATACTGATTTCATATTCCCTCACTATCCTACTTCTTTTTCTTTGGGTATATTCCAAGTTATCATTGTCCCTCCTAAAATATGAGATTTTAGGATATAATATGGCATAAGATATAACATAGTCTTGAAAAGAAACATAAATAAAATGAAAAAGTATCAATCTGCATTCTTACATGTGTACCTCACTACTGTTATAGTCTAACTTTAAGCCTCCTTTCATGGATGTTGTGCATATTTTTGGGAAGGAGTAAACCAATATTTTTGGAGAATATTTTGTATTAACTATCTTTCCCATGTTATCTGTGAATAGCAGTAACTGCCCTCTGGGGACCCAACCTGACAATTCAAGCAGAAAATGAGGAAATGCTATTGTCATTGTTCATCATGATCATGATCATCTCCTTCTCCTCATCTTCTTCCTCTTCTCTTCTCCTGTTTCTTCTTCCCTTACCACATTGGTCCCTCTCTCCATTTTGGGCACCATATCCTAACATGGAGTCATTCTGTACACAGGAATATAATTTTTGATCATTTATATTTTCGAAGATATGTGGGGGTTTTAAGACTAGATTTTGGTTTTTTACTTACTTATTTATTTATTTTACAAAAAGTTGGAACAATTTTACTTTTTGTCCTGCAATTTTCATATGTGATTTCTTGAAATATAGTTCTGAAAAGATAGGCTTTAAAAAAAGTGTTGTGTTTCAAATGGAGCTACTTGACTACTTTAAACCTAAATCTCTCTGGCTTTCACTGAATGGTTAATAATAGCCCCCAGCCCAAACTTCTGTGGCTTATTGTTTCGGTTTTGATGGCTTAGAATGAGTATGAATAGCAATTGTTTTCTGTTCTGGCCATAGACTCTGAGAGTCTTCCCCTCCCAGACTGATACTAAAGATCTTAATTTAGAAAGATCAAGGGCACCCACTGCATCCTGAGCCATCACCACTTGGTTGACTCTATTTTGCCACTGGATTCCCATATCTCTGAAAGAGTGAGGCTGATGACTTTGTACAGCTCGGCCTCACTTCGATCCAATTGACTTGCAAGTCAAGACATCAAACTCATGATGTCATTGATCCTCTTCCAGAATGAAGGGTCAACAACATGTTCATAAGATGACAGAGTACAGTGGAACTAAAGAGCATCCTTTGTTCTGGATATTATATTTCTACTTCTTGCCTCACAGAGTAGCTGTGAATGAAGCTTAAAGCACCACATATATCCATATTTGCTCCTTTTGGCTGCCCCTATCAGACTCCTGACTCGAATTGAGTTTGAAGTCCACTGTTTTAGTGGACCAAGTGGAGTGCCCACTTCCCTCAAGGTGCCATTTGTCCTTCATTTTTGAAGAGGACCAGCGACTTCATGTGTGACGTCTTGGCTCACGGGTGAAATGGATTTAAGTGAGGCGGAGCTGCACAGAATCCTCAGACTGACTCTCTCTTCCAGAGTCATTGAAGTCCAGTGGCAAGAAAAAGACCAGTAGTGATGACCACGAGTGCAGTGGATTAGCAGGTAAGTAAAAGGTAGAGCTAATTTGTAATGGCTCATAACTTTAGTAGAGTCTCAGACGTCATCTGGTTCTAAAATTAGAGGACCTGAATTCAAATTCCACCTTTCAAACTATCCGTTTGATCTTAGGGAAGCCACCTGTCTCTTGTCTTCAGTTTCCTCATCAGTAAAATAAGAAAGTTAGACAAAAATGGTCTTTTAGGTCCCTTCTCAGTCTAAATCTAAGATCTTAAGATGTCCTGACTGGGAGGAATTCTCCAATCATCAATGATGTTTAACTCAACTTTTTACTTTCTAGTCTTATTATGTAGAAGGCAAAAGAAAAATATTAAGAACAGAGATTTAGAGCTGGAAGGAACCTTAGAGGTCAACTAGTCCAACTCCTTGATTTTTTTTTGTTTTTTGGAGGGGGAAAGGCAGGGCAATTGGTGTTAAGTGGCCACATGGCTAGTTTTGTGTTAAGGATCTGGGGCCAGATTTAAATTCAGGTCCTTCTGACTCTAGGGCCAGTGCTCTGTTTACTGTGCCACCTAGCTGCCCCAACTCCTTGATTTTTTAAATGAGGAAACTGATGCCCAGAAAAGTTCAATGACTTGCCCTAGGTGACTAAGGTAGTAAGTAGCCAAAATGGGATTCAAACCCAGGTCCTGTGACTCCAAATCCAGAAGCCTTTCCATTCAATTGTCATATTGCCTTAGAGTAGGGGCCTATCATGTCCACATAGAGCTCCTGCTGGGATTTTCCTACTCATATCCTTCTTTGGACAAATCCAAGGTCTCCTATTCCTTTGCACTCTGAAATCCACAATTGGGTTTAATCCCCCTAAATTTCAGGATAAGGGTAAGGTTAATGAGCAAATAAGGGGGCGAAGTATGTTGAAATTAACTCTTCCTTAATCTGGAAACAGCAAAATTTAATCCCTTCCCCATTTTTAGGACAGATGTTTTGGTCTTTACTTCTAGTGCTATAAATCAACTTCACTTTCACCCCCACCTCAATTAACTTGACTGCTATAACAAATAAAAATGATGAATCATTTGTGCAGAGAGGAAAAGGGCATCTCTTAGAGCTATTCAAATTTTTAGACACATTTATCAGGCCTAATGCTGATGTGTGTGCAGTGCTTTAAGGTTTACAAAAGATTTGACATAGCCTAACTAATTTGAACCTCCACAAAATCCTATTCCAGGGTCACATTGAGGTGTGGTAGCAACTCTGGGTTCTCCAGAGCTAGGCCTTTAGAGCATCACCTCTAGAATTTTTGACCATCTCTGAGTACTATCTGAGCCACAGACAGAATCTGAAATTCAAAGACCACATGTGGGAAGTTTACCCCATAAGCTAGTCAGAGTACTAAGCTCAAATTTTGATTCAGACTCTTATTATCCAGACAAGTCATTTAGACTCTTTAAGTATTAGTTTCCCCATCTATAAAATCAGAATAATAATAATAATACCTATCTCCCAGGGTTATTGTGAAGAACAAATGAGATATAATATATGAAGCACTTTGCAAACTTTAAAACTGTTATTATTATCATTCATCAATAAAGACAAATAAAATTTGGCCCTGATCCTTAGCAATCCTTTTCTGTTTCCTCAGTGAAGGCGATGGAGTAGTCAGAAATAAGGCAGAGGGTATGAAGAATTTCACAATTTTCTACATACTCAATTAACAGTAACTTAGTTGCTGGTACTCAAAATGTGAGCTCTTTGACCAAAGACCCAAATCAACATACTATTGGAAGAAATGAACCACATCATCATTGGCATTCTTAGGATAAATGAAACCAGAAGACACAAGGAAAATTGTGGTTAAATAAGATGGTTCACAGAGTTTTCCTCGAAGATACAAACAAAAGAATTGGCAAGGTTGCATCTGGGTAATCACAGGAGGGCTTATTTGGGTAATTACAGGAGGACCCCAAGCTGCTCTTAATGCAAAAGCCCATCTTTCCAATGCTGCTGTTCTTTGGCTGATGGTATGTGGGTGTGACCCTCTGAATACCACAATCTCCAAAAAAATCAGTCAGGGAAGTATATGTCACCAAGTTCTAATTTGTAAAAAAATAAATTTATACATAAACAAGTTACGTTATGCATGGCAGATAGTGGGGGGCGGGGGGACAAAAGGAGTGAGCATAGGGCTGCAAGTCAGGAAATCTGGGTTCTAGTCCTAACCATGTGACCTTGGGCGAGACATTTTCCTTGCTTAAACCTCAGATTTCCCATCTGTAAAATGAAAGATTTGGACTAGATTACTGGACTACTTCAGTAGTCTTCAAATTGTTCTTTCTGTCTCAAACCCCTCCCCCATTCCAGTCCTTCCTCCACACAACTGCCAAAGTGATCTTCAGAAAGGGCAAATATGACCATGTCATTTCCTACTCAATAAATTCCGGCGGCTCCCTATTATCTCCAAGATCAAAATTAAACTCTTCTTCTTGACCTTTAAAGCCCTTCATGAATAGGCTCTAACCTACTTTTCCATCTTTATTACCCATTATGACCCCCAACGTGCCCTATAGTTTAGTCAAATAGACCTTCTTGCAGTCCTCATGTAGAAGACTGCGTGTCTTTGAGTCATCTGTCTCCTATGCCTAGAATGCACCGCCTCCTCACTTCCATTTTCTGCAAATCTGTAATTTCTGTCAAGGCTTAGCTCATGAACCACTTTTTATGAAGCCTTTCCTGACGCCCTCATAATGCCACTAATATCTTCCTTTCCAAATCCCCCCATATCTAACTTGTGTGTGTATGTATATGTATGTATGTATGTATGTATGTATTTAATATACATATATGTGTTATTCCCCCTGTCCATGCCATCTGCTCCTTGAGGGTAGGAACAATTTCTTGCTTTTATCTTTATGTCTAAAACAGAGCCTGGCACTTAATATGCACTTAAATATGCACTTAATAAATCTTTATAGATTGATTAATGACCTTGAAAGTCTCAACTCTAAAATACTGTGATCCTCTACATTTGTAAAGGCCTTGATTGCCTAAAACAAGTTATGTCACACACCATCCCTCCCCCAGGGCTCTTGGGCATCCTTAAGCTCTCTGTCCAGCCTCTATCTATGCTGTTCCCTCAGTTATAGAGGGTGGGTCTCCAGCACCCTAGTTCCATTTAACAACTTAACAGATAGATTAGCTTTTTACAGAGAAATACTTCAAAACTATATTAACATTTCAGATCAGTTTCTATATAGCACTGTCCCAAATTCCAAGTCCAAAGCCCACACTGGGCTTGAGGGTCAGGCATCTTGACTGCCAGCCAAGACTGGCTATAGCATCCCACCTGCAATCCTGGCTCCAAGGTCACCTTGGCTCAAACTCCTGGTCTCATGCAGATCACTACCTGTATCTAGAAACCGAGGACAAATGAACAGAACAAGACAAACACCCCAGGATTCTTTCTTGGACCCTCAAGTTAAGAAGGAGGGGGAAGAAAGGCATATCCCTTCTACCCTCCAACCCCCCCCCCCATCAGATTAGTTCATGGTGTCTGGGCTGTGGTGAGCTGTGATTTTTACACTCTGAACATAACAGGAAAGAGCAGGCAGGAAAAAGATTGAGAATGACCCTGTCTGGCAGTTTTAAAGATGCAGTTTGTTCCAGAAATGTAACCAATATGAAGGATGTTACTCCCATCCACATAGTAGGGCAACATGAAGAAGCAGGTTGCCTCTATGTTAGTTGATCTAGGCATGCTCCAAGCAAGCCCTCATTATACAATCAACAAATATTTATTGAATATCTACTAGATGCCTATCATCTTATGAGTATTCTGAGGATAAATATAGTACATAGTAAAAAGAAAGAGAGACCTTGGTTCATTTCCTACCTCTGATATTCACTGACTATTTGACTGTGGGCAAGTCCTTCAGCCTGAAACTCAGTTTCCTTACTGTAAATATAAGACGTTACATCCATCCCTATTGGATTTCTCTCATAAGGTTCAGTCCAAATGGGGATAATAATTTACCTCATGTGAATGTTTTGAAGATCAAGTCACACCATCACAGAATTTGAGAGTTGGAAAGGAACTCCACAGATAATTAATTTAATTCATACTCAAAAAAAGAAATCTCTTCTATAACATTCAAAAATAAACGTTCAACTTTTGTTTGAAGACCTCCAAGGAAGAAGAACTCATCACTTCCAAAGAAATCCATTCCACCTTGGGACTGCTCTTTAGAAAACTATGAGGGATGTGTTCCCGATAATTAAGGCAAAATCAGCCTTTTTGTAATTTCCACCCATTTTCCTGGTTCTACCCTCTGGTACTACATAGAATGAGCTGAAAATTCCCTTATCTACATTGTTGTTGTTCAGTCGTTTTTTAGTCATTTCTTTTTCTTTTTCTTTTTGTCTTTTGGAGTATAATTGGGGTTAAGTAACTTGCCCAAGGTTACGCGGCTAGTTTTGTGTGTGTGTGTGTGTGTGTGTGTGTGTGTGTGTTAAGTATGTGAGGCCAGATTTGAACCCAGGTCCTCTTGACTCCAGGGCCAGCACTTTACTCACTACGCCACCTATCTACCCCCATTTTTTAGTCATTTCTGACTCTTCGTGACCCCATTTGGGGTTTTCTTGGCAAAGATACTGGAGAGGTTTGCCATTTCCTTCTCTAGCTCTTTTTACAGATGAGGAAACTGAGGCAAACATGGTTAAGTGATTTGCCTAGGGTCACAAAACTAGTAAGTATCCAAGGTTGGATTTGAACTCAGGAAGATAAGTCTGGAAGACTCTAAGCCCATTGCTCTACCCACTGAACCAGCTAGATGCCCCATTACAGCCACATTACAGCCCTTCAGATACTTGAATACTGCTATCAAGTCCCCCATGTTTTCTCTTCTCCAGCCTAAATGTGCCTAGTTCTCTCCATCAATCTTCATATGACATGGACTCAGGGCCTTTCATAATCCTGGTTGCTCTCCTCTGACTACTCTATGGTTTATCAATGTCCATCTTAAACTGTGGTGCCCAGATGAAAAACAGGACTTTAGATGAGGTCTGACAAAGGCAATGTACAGTGGAACCATCATCTTCCTTTTCCTGGAAGCTGTGCCCTTTTTAATGCAGAACAACATTAATAATAAAAGCTAGCATTTATAGGGTGCTTTAAGGTTTGCAAAGTATTATATAAATTCTATCTCATTTTACTTTCAAAACAACCCTGGTAGATGGGTGCTAGTATTATCCCCATTTTAGAGATGAGGAAACTAAAGCAGACAGTTTAAGTGACTTACCCAGGGTCACACAGTTGGTAAGTGTACAAGTCTAGATTTGGACTCAGGCCTTCTTGACTCCAGGTCCAACACTCTCTTATTCACCGTGTCTTCATCAATGTTTCCATTCCGCAAAACTCTTAGATCTTTTTCACAACTGCTATTTCTTCATACTTCTTCTATCCTATGATGGTAAAACTAATTTTTGTACCCAACTGTAAGATTTTACATCCATTCCTATTAATTTTTCTCATAAGACTCAGCCCAAAGAGCTAACCTATAAAGACCCATTTGAATCCTGTCTTTATCATCCAATGTTTTAACTTTCCCTCCCAGTTTTGTGTCATCTGGAAATTTGAGGAGCATATCAGCTATGTCTTTATTCACAGCATTGATAAAAATGTTTAGCAGCCCTGAGCTAGACACAGATCCGTAAGAGGTTACGTGCAGTGTGTTTTGTATTAGCTATTATTATCCTCTGATCTGGCCTTTTTACTTTCAACTTGATTAAAACAGTTGTGCCTATGAAAATGGCCTGAAACAGTATCTCCACATCTTTCTTTCAATGCGCCTTGTCTTGAATTTCTCTAGTATGCCCTATGCTGACTAGGATCACCCTGCCTGTGCACTCAGTAGGCATTCAAGCCTTGACCCATCGGTGTCCTCAATCTCAATAGCATTCCTCACTTTATTTATCAATACCAGTTCATTCTTGGCATTGTTTGGAAGCTATTTCTTGAAAAGTTATTAAAAGGCTGCTTCCAAGATGGATTTCAAGGGCAGAATCTCCCAGAGCCTCTAGCAGAGTTCTGTGAGCCAGCTGGTGAACAGCAGTCTGGGGACACTTCTGGTTGCCATAAGGCTGCTGCTTTACTTCCTTACCAAATTAGCTCCATCTCATGATATTCACAGATCCCTCACCCCCACCCAAAGGTCCTAAAAAAAGAACTGAGAGTCTGTCTGTTCACAGAGACAGTAGCTACCAAGTCATTTGGGAAACAATGAAGAGTTTTGTGAACAGGAAACACTGATGGAATTAATCAGTTAAATTTCAATGAAATTAATCTTTGATCTTTTCCTTCAGTCAGATGTGTTGTCTTGTCTGGACCAAACATGGGCATTGCCATCACAACCTCTAATCTTCTTCCTAAGTAGCAAAAAAAAAAAAAAAAGAACGCTCATTACTCTGTTTTCCCTGTGTAATTCTGGGCTTTTAAAACTTTGTTGCCTCCCCCTATCCAACACACACCTTTTTATTGACCTCTAGGTGGCATTCATTTTCAGTTTTGCAGAGGATGGGCTCTTCGATGACTTGGTGTCATTTGACACACGAAATGAAGGGTGTCATTAAATAAATGTATGAGTGAGGATTGGGAGGAGAATGAGTCAGTCACATGGTAAGAGACAGGGATAATGGATATGCAACCCATGTACTCTACCGACATACTTGTGAAGCCAATAAAATGGAAGAGGAAAGGCTCTAGTATGTTGGGTGCATTCCTTTCAGCAATCTTATGGGAGGATATGGACTGGGGTGGTACAGGACAGGCAGACATGGGTGGGTTGAAATCTCCATCTTTGGAATTCATATACGTAGATGAGATCACAGATCTATCTGAATATTTGAAAAGAAGCAGAGCTTTAAAGGGTATGCCACTCAAGAATACCCAAATCCATTCTTCCTGTGGATCAATTCATGGGATAGCTACTTTTTGAGTTAAGGAGGGAGAGAGCAATATTGTTGTTATTGTTAATTTTAACGTAGTTACTATTCGCCCTGAGTACTGAGGTCATCATCATAACACCTGGTCAAACAAAGAACATCTGGGGTAGCAGGATGCCTTGGGTTGTTTTGGGGGTTTGGGAAAAGGCACTTAAGTAAACATTTTATCTGAAATAAGCTAGGCTGTCAGATGTAGGTGTGGGGTATCTGAAAACAGAATTAGCCACAGCTTGTCTTGGTAAAAATCAAATGCTTATTGAGGGCATTAAAAACTATATCGTTATGATGACAAAGAATTGGAAACTAAAGGGATGCCTCTCAGAGAGTAACTGAACAAATTATGACATATGGATATGCATACTATTGTGCTTTAAGAAATGATGAAGGGGATAGCTGCAGAGAGACCTGGGAAGACTTGTATGAGCTGATACAGAGTGATTTCACAGAACCAGAAGAACAATTTAAACAATAACAACAATATTGCAAATATGGAACTCTGATTAATGTAATGACCAATCACAATTTCATAGGATTCTCAGTGAAACATATGACCCACATCCTGAGAGAGAGGGCAGGCTGCAGAATTTGACATATTTTGGGGACACAGCTAATGAAGGAATTTGTTTTGCATCACTGTGTATTTGTTAACAAGTTTTGTTTTTTCTTTTTATAATGGGGAAGGAGGAAGGATAGAAAGAAACCAGATTTTTTGTGAGTTAAAAAAATTAAATTAAAATTTGAAAAGAAAGCGATTTGTAAAATACAAAACCCACTAACTATGACATGTTTAAAGAAAACCAATCATATTTTGGGCAGGCAGTGGAGAGATCAGTAAGTCAAGGTTACTGACCCATTAGGCAGCATGTTTAAGGCATTTGGTCTATGTAGAAGGCTGATTCCTAGAATACCATGTTGTTGATCTCATCAGCCAGTCTAAAAGGATGGGTTTAAACTCGTGTTATAAAAGCAAAAACTCTTGGGTTTTATCAGATCAAAACAGGAAAAAAATTACATGGATATGAAATCCTAGAAAAGAAAGCTTGCTTATATCACCTTCTCACCCTGACCCTCCTAGAGCTGAATTCTGAAAGGATTTAAGAATGATGAGTTAATTCATCTGGCCATTTGACATTCAGCAGGCTTGGGCCATTTGGCTCCTCATTTCCCTTCCAACAAAGGAAGGAAAAGAGATCCCTTTCACCATCAGAGAGGCTTCCTGGTACAATGACATGAGTCACAAGACCTGGTTTCAGGTCCCAGTTCTACCTTTTACAATAAAACAAACATTTGTTAAGTGTGAAGCACTATGAGAGACCCTCGGAGAAGCAATGTTCTCAAGCAGTTTACAGAAGGAATGTGACAATGTGTTTATGTGAAGATGGGGGAAGGGGAAAGGGAGGGGGAGAGGGAGGAGTGTGCTCTTAATGATGGTAAAGGGAAGTCAATTCAACAAACACTTATTAATTGTCAACTGTGTTCAAGGAACTGGGGTTTCCAATCTAAAAATGAAAAACAGCCCATGCCTTCAAATCTTGCATTCTATAGCTTTAAGAAACTTGAGAAGATCAATTATTTTCATCTGAGGTGCTTTAGGCTGGTTTCATTGAGTATCATAGAATCATAGATTCTCATCTAGAATTTCTAGTCCAACCCCTTCATTTCATATATAAGAAAACAGACTCGGGGAGTTGGAGTGAGTTGCCTAAAGTCACAGGGAGAGGAAACAGGAGAGCTGAGGTTTGTTTGTTTCTCTGTTTTTAACCCAGTTCCTGTGACTCCAAATCCAGCCTTACTCTCCCTGTAGCACCTGCAAAGAACTGCCTACAGGCACCTCAGCTGGGCCTTGAAGGAAAAAAAGGATGTCCAGAGACCAACTAGGTAAACTCTGAATCAGTTACCTCCCATGTAAAATGGGGGTGGTTATTGTAATACTTACATACATAGAAAATACATACTCAGAATTCTTGGGAGGAAAGCTTTTTTAAAATGAAAGCATTACAGCCAAGATCGGAAGGAAGGAAGGAAACTGGGGGAAAACAATTTGCAGCAAGTTTCCTGATAAAGGCCTCATTTCTCAAATACATAGGGAACTGAGTCAAATTTATAAAAAAAAAATAAGAGCCAGTCACTAGTTGATAAACAGTTAAAGGAATGAACAGGAAGTTTTCAGAAGAAGAAATCAAAGCTATCTGTAGTCGTATAAAAATTTTCTAAATCACTACTGATTAGAAAAATGTAAATTAAAACAACCTTGAGGTACTACTTCACAGACATCAGACTGACTGATATGACAAAAAAGGAAAATGACAAATGTTGGAGGGGATGTGGGAAAGTTGGGACATTAGTGTTCTGTTGGTGGAGCTGTAAACTGATCTGACCATTCTGCAAAGCAATTTGGAAGTATGCCCAAAGGGCTATAAAAATGTGCATACCCTTGCACCCAGCAGTACCACTATTAGGTCTGTATCCCAAAGAGATTTTTAAAAAAGGAAAAGAACCTATATGTAAAAAATACTTATAGCATCTCTTTTTGTGGTGGCAAAGAATTGGAAATTGAAGGGATGTCCATCAATTGGGGAGTGGCTGAACAAGTTGTGATATATGATTGTGATGAAATGCTTTTGTGCTCTCAGAAATGATAAGGGGGTTCATTTCAGTAAAAACCTGGGAAGATCTCTATGAACTGATGCAATGTGAAATGAGCAAAGACCAAGAGATCATTGTACACAGTCAACAGCAATATTTTACGGACAATTAAGTGTGAAAGACTTAGCTCCTCTGATCAATACAATGATCCAAGATAATTCCACAGGACTCATGAAACAAAATGTTATCCACCTCCAGAGAGAGAACTAATGAACTCTGAGTACAGATCAAAACATTTTTATTTTTCCTGGGGTTTTTTTGTGACATGAGTAATATAGAAATATATTTTGCATGATTTCACATGTATAATTGATATCATATTGCTTGCCTTTTCAGTGGGTAGGGAGGGGCTGGAGGGAGAGAGAGAATAAAGAACTAAAAATAATTTTAAATTAATGCTAAAAATTTTAAAACCACAAATTTATTAAAGGGGAAAATTAAACTAACTAGGGAGATCCCTAGTGCCTAGAAGAGTTTTTTTTTTTTAATGAAAGCATTATGAAATTTCATTCATTCATGGTGGTAGGCCCCCTGTCCATCTAGAGATGACTTCTAAAGGCTTTAAAATTCTAGAATGAGCAACATTTGTGTGAATGAATGTCAAAAAGTCAATGGTCAAATTGACAATTGTAAGAGAAACATTAAACAAGTATAACATAGGCAAGACTTAGCATTCCACACAAGGCAGGGGCTAAAGTGGAAGAATCAATGGAGTCCTCTGTTGACACAGGATTTAGACAGGACTGGAGAAAGCATTATCACTCTTGTGATTGGTACAGGAAGGATGTGTGTTTCCAGGCAAAAAGTGTATTTTAGGAGAAAGGTCAAAGCTGGAAGCAGAAGGATTCCTGTTAAACTTGTTAAACACACAGTTTTATCTTGTTTGGCTTTCACTTTTCAGTTGTCTGTCAAGGGCGTTTTGCATGGGATTTCTGTATGCCTGACTAGATTCTACATTCCTTGGAAAAGACCCCTGAGGATAGAGGATCAAGTGCTGGACTTGGAGTCAGGAAGACCTTTCTGTGTTTGAAGATTGCCTCAGATATTTACTAGGTGTATGACTCTGGGCAAGTCACTTCACCTCTGTTTGCCTCAGTTTCCTCATCTGTAAAATGGAAATAACCACAGCACCTCCCTGTCAGAGCTGTTGTGAGGATTAAATGAGATGCCATATGTAAAGTGTCCTATAATCCTTAGAATGCTATCTAAATGTTAGCTATTGTTATTATTGTCAGTGTGTGTATAGTGTGTGTGTGTGTGTGTGTGTGTGGCCAGAAACTGCCTTATTTTCTTATATTACCCGGAACACCAAGTAGACAGATAGGCAGACATTATCAATGAATACTTTTTGATTACCAGTTGAAGGAAACATCAAAGAAGTTTCCCACAGAGAAGCAAAGTCTGGGCAATCAAATGAGTTGATCAAAAGGCTGTCTGGTGAAAAAAAATTAGCTGGATTGGAACTCAGAAGTCTCGAGTTCAAATCCTGGCTCAGCCACTACTACCTGTACAACTTTGGGCAAGTTGTTTAACCTCTCCAGGCTTCAGCATCCTCATGTACAAAATAAGAGGGTTATGTTAGAAGATATCTAAAGTCCCCTACTGTCCTAAAACCGTAACCTAAAATGAGCTAGGACAGTGTTCCTTGGTGACAGGTACTTTGGAATCTCCACTTATGAAGATCTTTTAAAAGCAAAGGTTTTGCTTTTTGGGGGGATGGCATATGTCACTCAGCCCAAAGGCTATGCACTAAAAAAATAGCCAAGGATCATGGAAAGAAATACCAAGGATATATGTGAAGGGACATCCTAGGAAAACCATGCTGCCACCTTATAACGTCCTTCTTGCTGAGACCTCCCAGGGAGTGCAGCCATCATTTTAGGATCCAGGCCTTAGGCCTCTGGGCCCTGCCTTTGCCCCAGGGCCTTCTCCAGTGCTCCACGGGCCATTCCAGGATCAGACCCACTTCCAATTGCCAGCTCCTGCCTCCTGTCCAGATTCCCTGAAGTTGCCTTCTCCCACCTGCTCTGAATTGGGTCTCCTGGGCCAAGACACATAACCATCTGCCATGAGGTTAGAAACGAAGAGAGGGCCTCGACCAGTCTAATAATCTATCCCCTTCAATGGACCTTCTTTCCAGTCGCTGATAATATGCCTACACTCCATTCCTCAGGGGACAACATACTCTTACTCCAACATATATTTTGAGGGGAGAGGGTTCTAGCATACCAACTGAAACACAGAACCAAATCAAATCATATGAAATTTAGGGATAAAGGGTAGACACTAGATAATGTATATATGTGTGTGTGTGTATGTGTGTGTTCCTCAAATTTTATGTCTGATATTTGATGTCCAACAATTAACTTCACTAATTCAAGATAAGGGAGCTAGGTAACAATTTATCTGAGAATGCAGTAGACTATAAGTTCAATATAATTCAACAATGTGAGAAGGTGGCCAAAAAGCTAATCCAATGCTTCATTAAAAGGGACATAGTGTTCAGGACTAAGAAAGTGAGAGTCCCACTAAATTCTGTCTTCATCAATCACATTTGGAATGTTTGTTGGTATGACATTTTGGGAAGAACACTTTTAAATTGTACAGAGGAAGGCAATTGGGATGGTGAATGGCTTAAAAGTTAGATCGTCACTTGAGAAAATCATGAGACACTTTATTATTTGGTCCATTATAAACTGAACCTATTTAACCATACCTAGACCCTTACTGCTCCTCAATAATCCTTTTTCTCAAACCCAGTTATGTTCAGTCTGGAAAAGAGAAGGCTTTGGGAAACATGATAGTTAAATTTAAATATTTGAAGGACTGACATGTGAAAAATTATTCTGCTTGTTCCCAGAGAACAGAACAGGGAGCCATATCTGGAAGTTTCCAAGAAGTAGATTTAATCTTGTCATAAGGAAAACTTTCTGACAATTAGAACTATTCTAAAGTGGAAAAGGCCACTTTGGGAAAGAATGGTTTCCCCTTCACTAGAGATCTTCAAACAAAGGTTAGATGACCCAGTTAAAAAACCAAGTCAACAAGGATTTATTAAGCACCTTCTATGTGCCAGACACTGCACTAAGAACTGAAGACACAAAGAAAAGTAATTGTTGGGCATGTTATAAACAGGATCCTTGTTCAGATACAGTTAAACTAGCTGGCATCCAAGTTGCCTTCCAACTTTGATGTTGTGATTTTTGTGGTTGTCTTCCTCACCATTCTTTCCTTACTGTTTGCCATCTAGTTTTTATACCCATCATTCTCCTGGAACTGCTCTATCAAAAGTCACCAGTTGGGGTTCTCAATGGCCATGCAATGATCTCTTTTCATTCCTCACTGCTTTTGACCTCATCCTAGAATTTTATATTATCTACCACTTCCTCCTTCTAGATCAGGTTCTAGAACCCTTGGAATCCATGGACTTCAAAAAAAAAATAATGTTATAACTGTAATCCTGTGCATTTTGCTTTATGCATTTAAAAATATTATTTTAAGAAATTCACTGCATTTTTTTTTTTGCTTTTTGGAAGCCAGTTGGGATTAAGTAACTTGCCCAAGGTTACACGGCTAGTATTTTTGTGTGGGTGTTAAGCGTCTGAGGTCAGAACCGAAGTCAGGTCCTCCTGACTCTGGGGCCGACGCTCTACTCACCGCGCCACCTAACTGCCCCAATTCACTGCATTTTCAAAGAGCTCCATATGACACAAAAATAACTAAGAACCCCTGAGCTGTATGTAATGCTGGCGCCTCTGGCTTAGATTGTAGAGTCAGAAAATAACTAGGTGAGACAGAAGGCCATCATCTGAGCCTTGTAAATATTCTTGAACAAATCTAATATAAATAACAAATATATTAGTGAATTCAGTCAGCTGGAAATCGTAGAAAACCAAGTCCAGTCTACAGAAGTTAAACCATGAAGAGACCGTGTGGGATCATATATTTAGAGCTATGGGATCTTAGAGACCTTGGAATCCAATCTTTTCATTATACAAGTGAGGAAACTGAGGCATGGAGAGTTTAAATGTCTTGCCCAGGATTACACAACTAGTAAGTGGCTGAAGGGTTTTTGAATACACTCCAAAAATGCACTGAAGACTTAACAAAATATTAGATGGGTATTTGCTTTAAATAAGTTGTTTCCCCTTGCTTTATGTTTGTTAGCGTTGAAGAGTCTTAAGACACTCACTGTTTTTTTATAAACAGTCCTATAAATTCAGCATCTTATCTTGGCAGCCAATCTCCTGGGATCCAGAGCTCACAGAAGACCTTTGATATTTTGTCATTGGAAATTCAACTAGAAAAACAAACCCCTCACAGTTTGGGGGGGGGGGGTTTCATTCCTTGGCTCTCTCTGGTTCTGATTATAACTATCACCAGTTTCAAAAGTTGTGGTTCTAGGTGACAAAATATCCCCAAAGCTGCTGCTGGTGGCACTTTCAGGCTACTGAATTCCCCCTCAAAACACAGGAACATCCTTCTCCCTCTACCTATTCATTGACCAATGGAGAATGAACACTTGGGCTAATTAGTGTGGAATTGTTTCCATTAAAAGCTTAACAGAATTACAACCAGCTAAATTAACAGTAGAGGGAAAACAGCCACAGTTAAATTGCATTCCACTGCGTCCAATTAAATAGGAAGTCATGGGTGTGGCCAGCCCCAGCATTACAAATTAGGAATCTTTGCCAAAGCTAAACCCCTTTGTTTCTAAGGCTATCAACAATTCTATGTAGTATTTGTACACTGAATATGTTGTGGGTTTTTTTTTTAAATACAGCTAAAGCTCTTGCAAAACACAGGTGAGATGTAAGAAGGCAGAGCCTGAATGACAAGAGAGTACAAGAGAAGCAGTTTCTTTTCTCCATAGTTTGCATTTCTAAGACATTAAGGATTCTTCTCCATCAGGTTCTCCTCCTTATCCTCCGTGAGAAAAATGGCCAACCACACTAGACTCTTTGGCTCTTCAATCAATCAACAAACAAGCCTGTATAAAATCTGTAGGTGGGGGCTACGCAGGAAGTATGAAGCTCAGATAAGACATTTTCCCTGCCCCTTGAAGTTTACCACTGCTGGTAGTTTGGCTATTACTATGGTTTGGGTACAACCTAAGATATCAATATTCTCTGTAATTTATTGCAAAGTATAGAAAGAGTGAGGGATGTAATTTTGAGATTTGACCCAAATATGTACTAGGTACGTGATCTTGGGCAAGTTACCTCTCTGAAACTGTTTTTTTTTTTTTCAACTGTAAAATAGAGATTATAATACTTTCATTGAAAGATAGATCCAGGTTTCAGTCCATCCTCTGACACATATTGGTTGTGTGATCCCTGGACAAATCATTTAACTTTTAATTGCAACTCTCTCACACAATTCTTATGAAAATAATTTAGAGACTAGTTGCTAATCTGCAGTGGTATAAGCAGTTTCCTATATCAATGAAATCATAGGCATAGTTTTTTCCAAAAATCAAAATACTTGCACTGCCTTACTCCAATAGAATGCTGTTCATCCTTCATTCTCAAAGAGAACCAATGACATCAGGAGGATGATGTTTTGACTTGTGCAAGACTTGGATTTAAGTGAGGCAGGGCTTCCAAAAAGTCATCAGCCTCTCTTCCCTCCAGAATCACTCAGAGTTTAGTGGCAAGAAATAGGTCACAATGACTGGAGATGGATTCTGTGAAGCTCAAGGAGAATATATGAGAAAGGCTTATTAAACTGTAACATGCTACAGAAATGTGATGTTTCACATGAAGTGTCTCATCACACTATTACCACCCACCCTCCTTCCCTTTCTCTAAGTTCACTTTACAGGGCTCCAAAAGTCTCAGTGCAGTTTTAAGCTTTAAATAATATGGTTTTGATCCTAATCCTAAAATATCCAGCACTATGAGAGGTATCAGGGACGCAAAGGCAAATATGAAATGGTCCTTGCCCTGAAGGATGGCAGCAAGATATCTGCTATGGGAGATAAAGAACAAAGAAATTCTCTGAAGACTTTGACAAGAGCCTCAAACCAAATCAATATAGACCATGAGAGATGATCATTTCAAAGAAAAATGGGAATAGGGCTGAAACATGTTTGAAAATAATGATTGAGATGAAAAAATAAAATGAACCAAAGACCATAATCAAATAACTAAGATGCCTTAGACCAATATATCATGAATATATTCTTCAAGAAGTAGGTCAGAAGGTGTTAGATGGGGGATGGGGTGCAGAATCAGGATGGCAGAGTAAAAGCAGGAACTTGCTTGAACTTGTCCCCCAGTGACCTCCAATACCTATAAAAAAAAATGACTGAACAAATTTTAGAGCTAGAGAACCCACAAAATGACAGAGTGAAATACATCTCCAGCTGAAGACAGCCTGGCAAACCAAAAGGAAGGGTCTATCACACCCAACTGGGAGCGGAGCAGTCCCGCGTGTGCCCTGCTGGCACAGACCAGTGGCACAGACCAGACAGAACAGACCTCAGGGGACTGAATCACTGACAGCTGTGGCAGTTTCCAGACTCCTCAACCCACAAATGCCAAAGAGAAAGTTAAAAGTCAGTAGGGAAACCCTGTTGGAACTGGGTGAGAGAAGAGCAGTCCAAATTTGGAGCTCAAAATCTTGTGGAAATGAATATTGAAAACTAAAAATAAACAAAAAGAAAGGATTGTAAAGTCAAAAAAGAAGATTATGATGATGTTAGATGCAGAAAGCGTAGAACATTAACCAAACCAGGAAAATAACTATATTGTAACAGAAGAGGAATGACTAGTGACCAATTTGGGAATTGTTTCTGAATCATCTATCAATGTTCAGTCATGTCACTAATTGGCTAAAGTAAGGATTAAAATCATATCCAATTAGAAGAAAGGATAAAGATAAGAAATCATTGCATGCAATTATAACCATTTAAACTCAATTTTTAAAATGAGTTGACTCCAGAAAATGACAAATTGAGAAAGGTAAAGTCATCCCCTGAGATGCTGACTCCATCCTGTTACCAAAGTGATATTCCTGAAGCATAGTGCTGACCAGATTACTCCACAGATAAACTCCAGTGATTCCTTATCACCTCTAGGATCAAATAGAAAGTCTCATGTTTGGCTTTTAAAGCCCCTCACAGTCTGGTTTCATCCGTTCTCTGACACAACATTCCTTCTCCCTTCACCATGGGAGATGCACAGGCTGTTTCCCATGCCAGATATGGACTTCCTCCTTGGAATCTGCCTCTTAGAATCCCTAACTTCCTTTAAAGCTCAGTTCATACACTCCCCTCTAAGAGGCCTTTAATCATCCTGCCATTTGCCTGCCATTTCCCTCAACCCAATAAATATAATAACATATATTTTTTAAAAACAGGTATAACTAGTGGCAGAGTGGATAGAGCTCTGGGTCTGGAGTCAGAAAGATTCATCTTCCTGAGTTCAAATCTGGCCTCAGACACTAGCTGTGTGACCCTGGGCAAGTCACTTAACCCAATTTGCCTCAGTTCCTCTTCTGTAAAATGAGCTGGAGAAGGAAATGGCAAACCACTCCAGTATTTTTAGCAAAAAAATCCCAAAGAGGCTAATAAATAGTCAGACACGACAGCAATAACTGAACAATATCAACAGCATTTAAAAAACATACATCTTACATTTACTCATATGTGTACATATTGTCTTATCCTATACAATTGAGGGTAAAACCAGCTTTCATTTTTGTCTTTGTAAACCTAGCACTTGCCCCACTACCTGGAACTTAGTAGGGTGCTTTAAAAAATGCTTGATTAATTGATTGACCAACACCATTCCTTAGAGATGCTTAAGCACTGCAAAATATTCACCACCATGAAGAGACAGAGTCATGAAATTGCATCAGCAAGAAAACATTTGGCCCTGCTAGAGTGAGATAGATAGACTAGAAAGATAGATAGATTAGAAAAATAGATAGATAGATAGATAGATAGATAGATAGATAGATAGATAGACAGGTAGATAGACAGATAGATAGATAGATAGATAGATAGATAGATAGATAGATAGATAGATAGATAGATAGATAGATAGATAGATAGACAGGTAGATAGACAGATAGATAGACAGATAGATAGACAGATAGATAGACAGATAGATAGACAGACAGATAGATAGACAGATAGATAGATAGATAGATAGATAGATAGATAGATAGATAGATAGATAGATAGATAGATAGATAGAAAGATAGATAGATAGATAGATAGATAGATAGATAGATAGATAGATAGACAGGTAGATAGACAGATAGATAGACAGATAGATAGACAGATAGATAGACAGATAGATAGACAGACAGATAGATAGACAGATAGATAGATAGATAGATAGATAGATAGATAGATAGATAGATAGA
>NW_027187359.1:15350407-15378735 GCF_028583685.1 Petaurus breviceps papuanus | reverse complement strand
AGAAAGAAAGAAAGAAAGAAAGAAAGAAAGAAAGAAAGAAAGAAAGAAAGAAAGAAAGAGTATGCTTCAGACTGTATTCAGACAGTAGCAGTTGCTAAGTCAGGGGGTGGAGAACCTGTGGCCTCAAGGTCACATATGACCCTCTAACTCCTCAAGTGCATCCCTTTGATTGAATCCAAACTTCATGAACAAACCCCCTTAATAAAAAAAAAAAAATTACTAGCCCTGTGACCTTGGGCAAGTCACTTAACCCCAATTGCCCTGTCTTCTCCCCTCCAAAAAAAATTTTGTTCTATAAAATTTGGACTCAGTCAAAAAGCCATGTTCATGGACCTAGAAGGCCACATGTGGTCTCAAGACTGTAGGCTCCCCACCCCTGATAAGTCATTCATACTTCTTCATTGTGCAATATTGCTATTATTATGTATAATGTTCTCCTGGTTCTGCTCTCTTCACTTTGCATCAGTTCACATGAGTCTTTCCAGGTTTTTCTGAAATCATCCTACCTATCATTTCTTCTAGCACAATAGTATTCCATAGCAATCATATACCACAACTTGGTCAGCCATTCCCAATTGGTAAGTATTCCCTTAATTTCCAATTGTTAGCCACCACCAAAAGAGGGGCTATAAATATTTTTGTACAATATGTTCTTCCCCCTGCCTTTTTCTGTCCCTTTGGGATATAGATGTAGAATCAATATCGCTGGATCAAAGGGTACATACAGTTTTATAATCCTTTAGGCATAGTTCCAAATTGATCTCCAGGATGGTTGGAGCAGTTCACAACTACACCAACAGTGCATCAGAGTCACATTTTTTTCCACATCACCTTCAACATTGATAATATTCCTCTTTTGTCACAGAGGACAGCCAATCTGATAAGTGTGAAGTGGTACCTCAGAGTTCTTCTAGTTTGCACTTCTCTAATCAATAGTGATGTAGAACACTTTTTTCATATGACCCTAGATAGCTTTGATTTCTTTATCTGAAAACTTTTTGGCTAAGACTTAAAGGAAGATAAGGAAACCATAAAGGAGAAATTAAGAGGGAGACAATTCCAGGTATGGGATAGAGCCAGTAAAAATATCCAGAGTTGGGAGATGGAGTGATGTGTGCAAGGAACAGCAAGGAGGCCAGTATCATTGAATTGCAGAATATTGGAGGGGAACAAGGTATGGAAAATATTGGAAAAAATAGGAAGAGATCAGATTATGAAAAATTTTAAAGTTAAATAGAAGATTTCATATTTTGTCCTGAAGGTAATAGGGAGCCACTGAACTTTATTTTAGGTTGGGGGCAGGGAGAAGGTGACATTCAAGTGTGTGCTTTGAGATCACTTTGATAGCTGAGTGGAAGATATATATATTATATGTAATAAAGAGGAAATTGAAGCAGCGAGAACTAGAAGGCCACTGCAATAGCTGTATGATGATATGGGACTATGGCAGAGTGATGATAGTATCAGAGGAGAGAAGGGCCATATATGAGAGATAGCTGCAAAGGTAGTATAGATAGGACTTGATAACTGATTGGATATGGGGGAAGGGGGAAAAGGAGTTAGGCAATGAGCATTTATTAAGCACCTAGGTGCCAGGCATTATGCTATGCATTAGGGACACAAAGAAAGACAAAAGACAGTTCCTGCCCCTCAAAGAACTTACAATCTAACAGACTGAGGAGTTGAGAATGACATCTAGATTTCAAGCCTTGGTGACTCTAAGGACGGTGGTGCCCTCAATGGTAATAAAGAAGTTAAGAAGATGGAAGTGTTTTGAGGAAACAATGAGTTTAGTTTTGTGATTTAGATGCTGAGTTTAAGATGTCTATGGAACATCAAATTTGAGATATCCAATAGTTACTTGAAGATGAGAGATTAGAGGTCAGGAGAGATGTTAGGGTTCGACAAAAAGATCTGAGAATCATCTACACAGGGAAGAGGATAATTGCATCTATGGGAATGCCAACTGAAATAATACAGAGAAGAAAAGGGGGCCCAGAACAGAGATGTGGGGGACACCTACTGTTCCCAGGTGTGACCTGAATGAAGAAGACTGAGGACTAGTCAGCTAGGTAGGAAGAGAACCAGAAGAGGCAGTGTCACAAAAGTCTAGCAGGAAGTGAATATCAAACAGAAGAAAGTAATCCTCAGGGTCAAATACTGCAGAGAGGTCAAGAAAGAGGAGACTTAAGAGAAGACCCTAGATTGGCCACAAGATCCCCACTCTAACATACCTGGCAAGTGGTCATCTAGCCCATCCTTGATGACGTCTGATGAGAGGAAAACCCTCCATCTCTCATGGTAATATTCTGCTTTTCTATAGCTTTACATTATTTAGAGGCTTTTCCTGACAGCAGGTCTAAATTAGTATCTCTGTTATAACTACTAGATCTTAGAATCATAGGTTTAGTACTGTGAGGAACTTTAGAAGCCATCTGGCCCAACCTCCTCATTTTTACAGATGAGGAAAACAAGGCTTAGAGAAGCTAAATGACATTCAGGGTTACACATAGCTGGTAAATGATAGAGGGAGGGTTTGAATTCAGGTCTTCCTGATTGCTCCGTAACCAAACAAATAAGGCTGATTCCTCTTCCACATTATAGCAATAAAGAGATCATTGGTAACTTTGGAAAGGGAAATTTCAATAGAATGAAGAGACCAGAAGGCAGAGAGTTAATAAGAGAGTGAGAAGAAAGGATGTGGAGGCGTCAATTATAGGTGGCCTTCTGAAGTCATGAGAAAAGAGGGAGATATACAGGACAATAGCTAGGAGGAATGGACAGCTCAAGTGAGAACATTTGGGGACTGGAGGAAACACAGGCATGTCAGTAGACATTAGAAAAGTAGCCAATAGACGAGGAGAGATTAAAGATGCCTGAGAGTAGAGATGACAGAGGGAGCAGTCTGCTAGAGAAGATGGTCATGGTAAAATCAACTCACTTCCATGGACATATACCTAAGAATCTACTATGTCAATTCAAATCAAGTCAATAAGTAATTATTAAAGGCCTGTCATATGTCAGGAAGCCCACTGGGGATACAGAGAAAGGCAAAGTATAGTCCCTGCTCTCAAGGTTCTCCCAGTTCAATAGGGAAAACAACGTGTGAACAATTATGTACAGACAAGATATATACAAGGTAAGTTAGAGATAATTTTATAGGAAAGGCACTAGCACTAAGGGGGATTGGGAAAGGCTTCTTGCTGAAAGAGGATTTTAGCTGGAACTTGAAGGAAGTTAGGGAAACCAAAAACAGACATAAGGAAGGAGAGAATTATGAAAATGAGGTATGACCAACAAAAATGTCCAGAGTCGGGAGTGGTTGGACAGGTAGGAGGAGACCCAAAAGATATCAATATCATAAGAACAGAGAAGAGACTAGCAAAGAGAAGCTAGTGATTGACAGTATCTGGTTTCAGAGAGGTCAAGAAGGATAAAGACCGGAAAAACGCCATTAGATTTGGCCATTAAGAGATCATTTTAACTTTAGAGAAAGGAGATTCAGTTGAATGGTAAAGTAGAAATCCAATCTATACAGAGTATAGAAAATAAGAGAAAATGAAGTAAAGGCACTACTTATAGACAGCTTTTTCATGGACTTTGGACATGGAAGAGATATATGGGAAAATAGCTAGTAGGCATAGATGGATCAAGTGAGAGTTTTTGAGATAATGGGGGCCATCAGATGTTGTTTAACAATAGGTAAGTAGCCAGTAGGCACAGTTATTGAAGAGAAATGAGAGTATAAGGATTATAGAGGGGGTAATGTGCTGGAGAAGACAGGCTGGAATGAGATCACTTGTGCATATAGAATAGTTTGCCTTGGCAAGAGAAAATTCATCTCTTCGTGTGATAAAGGGATAGAAGAGTTGGAAGTTGCAATAAGTTGTATGTAGATGTGTATAGATAAGGTGGAGTGGGGGAAGTCCCTAGTATGAGAATAGACATTAGGGAGTAAATAAGGACTATGAGCCAGGCACTGAACTCATTGAGGAAAGAAGAGGGCTATACAAAAAGTCAGTAGATAACAGTAACTAGAATTTGGATGAGGTGATAAAGGTAAACTGCATGAACTTCAAAGGAGAAGTTATTGAATGATGATGGCAGAGGAAGAACATGGAAATAGCAAAGAAGTGCCTGGAGTATTGAACTCCTTTACCTGGGCCAATGAGTCAGGGGCATGGGTGAAAGTACAACCAGTGCTAGAAAGGCTAGCCAGGGAGATAGTGTCATCAAGAGGGAGCCAGGTCTCAGTGAGGACAAAAAGATGGAAGGAGTTGGAGAGGAAAATATGGAATATGAAAGCAAACACACTAACTAGAAACCAGGCATTCCAGAGAATACAGTTGAAGGGGTGTCTAGATCTGCAGCAGGACGTTGGGTTAAGGAGCTTGGGAATAAGGGAATGGTCAGTTGGGGATAGAAAATAGTGGTTGAATAATGACAACCAGGGGTTCAAAATCACTGGGATGAAAAGATGATGAGGTGAGTTAATCATCAAGGAATGAGTTCAGGTAGATTGTCAACATCCCTAGGGGTTCTGCATCAGGTACAAAGTACTGTGCTTGATGCTGGAGATAAAAATAAAAAAATGAGAAGCAAGAGCGGCTAGATAGCACAGTGGAGAGAGCACTGACCCTGGAGTCAGAAGGAACAGAGTTCAAATCCAGCCTCAGACACTTAACACAAAAACTAGCCATGTGACCTTGGGCAAGTCACTTAACCCCAATTGCCCTACCTTCCCCCTCCAAAAAAAAGCAAAAAAAATCATTCCTAACAAGAAATGGATACGTTCCTCTAGATTTCTTCATCATGGTCCAGGAACCTCTTCCCTTTGTAAGATCAACCCTGCAACTCACACCTTGTCACTAGCCTCTGCCCCTGAGTCCCTCTCTCCTTCTAATTGGAAAGTAAAGATCAGAGGACCTAGGACCTCCATTTAAGGGCAGCATTCAGGCTAGCCACTTCTTCATTTCTCTCCTGATTACACTTCTGGACTCCTCCATCATGCCTTGCACGCAACCCCTACTTCTGTTTTTCTGCTTCCTTTTTGTGTTGTCTTCCCCTTAGAGTATTAGCTCCTTGTGGGCAGAGCAGGGACTATTTTACCTTTCTTTGTATGTCCAGGGTTAGCACAGTGCCTGGCTTCTAATAGAAGTTTAATAAATATTTATTGACTGACTGAGATGAGTGCAAATGGCTCATACCCAGGTGGTCTATTCCCTAAGAATTATTTAGATGGAGAGGAATCTATAACTGCCTTAGGTATAGACATGAAGCTTCACACAAATCTTCTCCCCTATAGAAAACACAAATAAACAGAAGAAAATCACTTACTCTTTGCCAACCAGTTCAGACACAACATAAGGAGTCAAAGTTATTAGCAAAAGTTGGAGGGAAACTGGCACCTAATCATACCCTGAGGAATCTTAGTTCCTTGGTGAATTGTACAATAAAGCTGCCTGGGCTCTCTAGAATGATCCCTTCCTCCTTCCTGTCCCTTTCCCTCACTCTCATTCCATACACAGAAGACTTTGGATTTTCATGTCTATTTCTTCATCAGACCCTAGCCACAGAATCAGTCAATGGATGAAATTTCAAGAAGACACATGCCTTTACTTCTAGACAAGTGAAAGCTTAAACCAAGGTGGTTAATTACTTGTACTTTTTAAGACCTCTGAGCATAGAGATTCCAATCTCTCCTTCAAGCTTTAATGAGTTTTATGGTTCTTTGTGGTATCTAATCAAATTCTTCTCTAAGGAGAGTGAGAACAACAGATTTGAGCCTTAAATTCAATAAGTATTTCTTAAGATTAAGTATCCCTTACTATGTTTACCTTTTCCTTCTCAAAAGCCTCTCCCACTTCTTTCTTCTCCCCTCCTCCTTTCTCTCCTTTTTCCCTTCTCTCTCTTCCTTACTTCTCCCCTCCTCTGCAAGTACAAAAAGAACACATGCAAAAAGTGTGAGTAGGAACAAATCAATGAAGGAGCCACAGACCTATGAATTCAAATTGGGTTAGGATACTTGAAATAGGAAGGAAGCAAAGCAAAACAATCTGCCTATAAGTACCTTAAATTCTCCTGAGTGAAAGCAACAGCATACATAAATAAACTAATACAATATAACACAATAAATAACAAGGAAGCTTGGGGGAACACTAACAACTGGAGAAATCACATGCTTCGTGTAAGAGATGGCAATTGATCTGAGCCAGAAAGGGGAACTAAAGGGCCCAAGAGATAGAGATTGAGGAGAGAAAGCATTCCAGGGGACAGTCTGTGCAAACACAAGAGGGAAAAACAAGGAGGTCCTTTTGGTTGAATGGAGAGTACATGGGAGTGAGTAAGGTGCAATCAACCTAGAAAGACAGGCTGGATCCAGATTTAGAGGGACTAAACACCAGAGAAGGTTGTATTTTACCCTAGAGGCAGTAGAGAGTTACTGAAGCTTCCTGAGCAGAATGACAATTCAGAACTGTGCTTTGAAAATATCAATTTGACAGTTCCATTTATGAAATTATCCCCTAGCTTTAAAGGTCTGCCTCAGGCTAAGCAGCCTCAATATTCTTAACCTTTCCCCACAGAGCCTTTTCTCCAACCTTTTATGTATTACTCTTCCATGGACCTACATTGCAACCAGTCCTCAAAATGTGAGGACCAAAATGACACTATATTTTAGTAAGGGCTTGACTAATGCCAAGGATAGTAGAAGGATTATTTCCTGACTCTCGTACGTCATACTGTGAATGCATATGGTATCATACTTACTTTTAAAATAACATGCTAACTTTCCTGAGTCATGACACATGTGTTCATTTCTCCTCATAATGACCTCAAGAGACAAATGCCATAATAGAAAGGACTCACAAAATGCAGGGAAGGCGGGGAAGGGAGGGGGCACCCAATCCCTTGCAGCCCTTTTGCTTCTGTTTGTGGTTCAGTGAATTATGACCCTTTTCCACACCCCTTCCTCTAGGCAGATTGTCTCTCAGTCCTCTACAGATTTTTGGCTCTGGATACTAGGAGTCCACACTGTGAGACTTCTGAGGTTCATGAAAGACACCTATGAGCAGATCAAAACTTTCTTTAGAAACCCAAGTCTGACCTACCCTCCCAGAGGTACTTGACACTTTGAGGACCAGTCTGGAGGAGACCCAACAGGCCAGCTCCAAATGATGACTCTTTGAAAAAGGAAACCTTTTTCAGCAGCTTCCAAGCCCTGGACTAAACTATTCCCTGACATCAGGTTGGTCAAGGAGGAAAGTTTATACTGTATTTCAGAGCTGCAGGTTCACATAAGCCACCACCCCTCCCCTCCACTCCCACTGTTCTCCACCCATGGTGTAGAGGAAAGCCACAGCTGTCATAGAGCTAAAGATGGTACATTCAGCAGAGAAGGATGGGAATAGTCTCCAGCTTAAACAACAAACCTGACAATTATAGGACCTAACCAAGATAAATATAGCTGCTGAATAATGTCTTTTTTTTTCTTTTGTTTATTTGAATCAACATGCTATATTTTAGGTTAAAGGAGTCTGAGGAGCAAGTGGCATTTTCAATATGTATTTCAAAATATTTCATAATCTTTTTAAAAAAAAAAGAACTCTATTTGGACATAAAAGGAACACTGTACTGTTATTTAAGATATTTATTGTGACCCTTCCCCAAAAGAAGTCTGATAACAAAGAGATGGAAAATTTTCCTGTTTTAGGAAACAGACTTCTCACCATGAATTCTCTGTGACACATCTGATTTCCCACTTAGCCTCACTGACCCAAACAGCCACTAAGCAAGGATGGATGTGACACAGGCCTAGCTGTGTTCCAGTAGCACAAAAGGAAGTATGAGCTACACGGCACTGGGAATTGGAAATCCTGTCTTCATTACTCAGTCAAAGCTCTACTACAGCAGCAGCCAAGCTCTAGGACACCATCATCATTTATATGAGCCTTCCATATTTGGAAACACTTGCCTTTAGAAAATTTTCCACATTTAAAAAAACATTAAGGGGCGGGTAGGTAGTGTAGTGAATAGAGCACCGGCCCTGGAGTCAGGAGGACCTGAGTTCAAATTTGAACTCAGACACTTAACACTTACTAGCCATGTGCCCTTGAGCAAGTCACTTAACCCCAATTGCCCTGCCTTCCCCCCTCCAAAAAGCAAAAACCAAAAAAACATTAACCTTGAGTCTTCAACATCCACTGCTTTCCATTATATCAAAGACTTAATTTACATCACAAAATGGAACACTGTGAAATCTTCAAGGAGGAGTTGGGGGACAAGCAGGCCAGGTCAGCTGTGGTTCATGATTCTAGCAGGCAAATCACATCCAAAAGCTTACAAGCAGCTTCTCCCATACCACTGACCAGGCTTTACCTTGTACTCCCAATGGAGCTGTAGACCAGTTTTCCCACCTCATGCTTAGTTCCAGGGGGATTCAGAGAGAAGTTTCCCCTAAAAATTTGTTAGGTCAATGCAATGGACTCAGCGGTGGACATGTAATGAATTTCCCTTCCTCCTACAAGTCTTATTTTCTAACAAAAGGTGACATTCACTGTCACTTTTGCTACCTTGAAGTTACCCCCTTTTTCAAAAAATAAATTTTTACATTCCTTTTGTCCTTTCATCTCCTACATTTTCCAATGAATCCCTCCTTCTCACAGGTCAAAAAAAGTTTAGTAAAACTAATAATGAAAAAAATCTGACATAACATGCCCTGTTTTCAACCTATAGACACCAAAGTCTATAAACACCTGGGCATTGGGGGTGTCCAAAGTCACCTTCTCATAGGGTGACTCCTGTTAGAAAAATATTCATTTTATGGAAAGCTTTGTCTTTCTATAACCTTTATGTCCAAATTTATCCCTTCCCCCAAGATAACTATCACTTGCAGTAAAGCTTTTAAAAATAAGAGAATAAAAAGAAGTTTAGTAAAACTAACCAATACATTGAACATCTGACAGTTTATTTTTTTTATTTTGTTTCTTTTTTATTTTTTTTCAAATGCTTTATTAACTTCTGATTTACATCATTTCCACCTGATTTTGAAAAATTTTCTCCCCGTTTTTCCCCTACCCACCACCCCAAAATAGCAGTCCCACAGGATATCCCCTCCTCCAATCTGCTCTATCCCATATTTTCTCCCATACCCTTTGACTTTTCCAGTGGATCTCTATGCCCCGGTGCCTGTATATCTTATTTCCCAATTACATGTAAAATAGTATTAATAATAGTATATATATATTTGAATATTTGATTTTAAAATTTTGAATTCCAGATTCATTCCCTTCCTCCCTTGTCACCCACCCTAACTGGGAAGATAAGCAGTTCAGTATAGGATGTACATGTGTGGCTAATGTAAAACAATAACATAGTAGATATATTGTAAAGACTGACTATATTTCCCTCCCTCCTATCCCACCTCCCACCTGCTCTATTCTCTACTTTGATCCCGTCCCCCTTCAAAAATGGGTGCCTCTAACCTCCCCCCCCCCCCCCCCTCCCTTCCTTCCCCACCCCCCCCCCCCCCCCCCCCCCCCCCCCCCCCCCTGCCTCCCTTCCATCATCCCCCCTCTCATCCCCCTCCCCCCCACTCTCCCAGAGGGCGAGACACCCCATCCAGTGTGCATTTTCATTCCCTCCCCAAGCCAAACCCAATGGGAACAAGGTTGACCCACTACCCCCCCGCACCCCCATTCTTCCCCTCCACGGCAACCACCTTCCCTTGCCTCTTCTGTATGAGATAGTTTACCCCATTCTGTCTCTCCCCATCTCCTCTCATCATATTCCTCTCTCACCTCTTAATTTCACCTTTTAAGTATCATCCCTTCCTATTCAGTTGGTCCTGTGCCCTCTGTCTATGTATACCTGTAAGTAACATCTGACAGTTCAGACAATCATAGCCCCCATCTCTATAATGAAGGGAAGGAGATGCATTTTCTCAGTTCTCATCCTGGACCAAGTTTCTGTGATGCCCTTTTTAGAAATGGAGTGAGTAGCCTATGTGCACAGTAGGGAAGAAGGGTTGGGGTTTTTTGCTAAAGATATAAATGCACATTTCCGTTTGGAGCTAGAATCATTTTTTTAAAATCCATGCCAATTACATTCTTCTTACTGCATAATCCAGAGATGAAATTTGCAGGCAGGGACTTTGCAGAAGACGTTTTATGGCATTTTGATTGCAGTTTCCTACAAGTAGTTTCCTCTTCACAAAAGTCTGTTTTCTTGTTCCCTCAGGGTTTTGTCTTAATCTGCTTCATAAAAGGACCCTTTGTGGCAAATGGTAGTCCTAGGAGAAGCACCAACCCCCAAGGAAGTACCAACAAAGCTCTACCCCTCCAGTCTCAGGAAAAGGCCCCCTTAGGATAGGGTAGATTTACCCAGGGCTGTGTCAGAGAGAGCAAGGGTTAAAGGGCTTATTCTTTGGGTCAGAGGACCTGGGTTCAAAAATCTACCTCTGCCTTCTACCATCTGTGTGACCTTGGATAAGTCACTAACCTCTGTTGGCCCCGTTTCTTAATCTTTATAATGAAGGGGTTGAAGTCATTGGCCTTTGAAGCCCCTTCTAGCTCTTGATCTTTGATCCTAAGTAGATGTTCTCCAGGCTGTGCCAAGAAGGGCACATCTGACCCCATGAACGAAACAAATGATGTCAAGGGCTTAGGGAAATCTTAAGGTATAAGAGAGAGGTTCTTTACTATCTCTGTTTCTAGAATGTTTAATGTAAACAGTGGATATACACGTTTATAGATTCAGAAGTATTTGTTTGGGAGCCAAGCACTGAGGGAAATCATAACTCAATGGTAGGATGTCTATCTCCCACAGACACTCTCTGGGGGATATTTAATCCTAAACAAATGAATCTGCAGCATTGATTACAGTTGTTTCTTCTTGGCAGTCTGCCTTCATAAAAAATCTTTTAAAATAAAAGTTTTACATCTAGAAGGGACTATAAGACAGGCAGTGTGGTACAGTGGATAGAGAGGTGGCCTTAGAGTCAGGGGAACCAGGGTTCAAGTCCTCCCTCTGACAACATGCTAGTTGTGTGAACCTTAACCTCTCAGAGTCCCAAAAAGCTCTTAGACTATAAATTTCAGAGCAATTGCCCAATCTGTGTTGGTTAAGAGAGTTTTCTGACTGGGAGCTTCCTACATTCATGAAACTTTAGGCCTAGTCTAAAAACAATGAACCAAAAAGTGGCTAAATCCCAAATCCAGGATTTAATCCTATAGATCATGAGTCAGAAAGCAACCGAGAAGAATAAATTTCATGCTTTCTGTTGATATTTTGGCACTAGCCAGTAGAGGTGAGTGCATTAGAAAGAATACAGGATTTAGAATTAGAGGGCCCATGTTTGAATTCCAGCTCAATCACTTAATATCTATGGAGACTTGGGTAAATCATTTCCCCATTATGGGTCTAGTTAGTTACTTCCTCTTCATGAATGAAGAAGTTGGACTAGATGATTCCTAAGATTCTGTCCAGTTCTAAATACACCATCCTATGATCCACTTGTATGTTCAGTGAATGTTAATAATAAATGATAAAAACATCTCTAACCTGAGCACAAGCCAAGCATGGATATTGTGGGTAACGTGCAAAGTCCCTCAAACATCTGACAGAATGGACAATCCTGTCTACCTCGAGTCCTTTCACCATGATGTTTCCGTGATGCATCTGACTTCCCATTTAGGTTATCTATTTTGACAGTCAGAAGGTAGATCTAGAGAGTGTTCTGTAGCCAGGAGTAACATAAGCAAAAGCAGGGGCTGAACAGCACTGGAAATTGGTAATCTACTCTTCCCTTTCTCACTCTGAGGTCAAATACAATTACAGCCAAGATATGTTAACATCGGACATTTCGCTGCTCTTTATTTCAGAGTCACTTTGTTTTCTGCTGGGGATTTTCCATCCTATCATCAATTTCATAATGTTAAAGAACATATTCATTTCCACTTCAATTAAAATGAGACACATTTGGATGTTCTCATGGTCTAAGCCAAGGTTTTAACTAATGAGAAGGGGGTTAGAGGGAATTCTGGACTTCCTTCCTGTCATGCCAGCTAAGAGCATATTTTGCTGGCAGAGACATCACTTTTCAGCCCCTCCTCATTCCCCCCAGAAGGACAAAAATAAAATCTCCTGGATCAAAGGTCTTCCAAAAGCCTTCCTATTAAATGTAGAAAACAGGGAAAATTTTTCAGCAAGTTTCTCTGATAAAGGACTTATTTCTCAAATAGAAAACTGAGTCAAAGGTATAAGAATAAAAATGTATAATAAACAGTTCTGAGAAGAAATCAAAGGTATCTATAGTCATATAGAACAGCTAAGTGGTGCAGTGACTAGAGCACTATAATGGCAAGCAAAATGGTACTTACTTCCTTTTTTTAGTTATTCAAGTGTCTCTGAGCATCACCTATGATTATATCAAGTATGTTAAAAACAGGACCTATGAAGCCCACAGTGGGAGGAACTTGCCAAAGACTGGAACAGGAAGGATGTAAGAGGAAGGGTGAAACAGGAAGGAGGAGAGCAAATAAAAGCTTTAGCATGAGCTGAGACTGAGCAGAACTGAGAGGGAGAACACTTATAGTGTCAGCACTGTCTGTTCTGTCTGTGTTCATTTGTACTTGTGTTATTTTGTCAGACAGAAGCATTGGCTATTGATTTGTATACTTTGTCAGACAGAAGCACTCTGCTGACTTGTGATTATTTTACTTTGTCAGACAGAAGCACTCTGTTAATTGTGTTATTTTGTCAGATAGACGCATTTTATCTGTTGAATTGTGTGACTGTCAGACATAAGCACCCTGTCTGTTGACTTGTCTTGATTTCACAGGCAGAAAGTGAATTGAGATGATAGTGCTGGCAATGTGTGTGACTACTGTTGTAACTCTACTAAGCCTGATGTGTGTAGATATTGTTGTGGCTCAATTAAGTTTTGTCATCTCAGAAACAGAAACTGCAAAGGGCTTGAAGTGTACTGGTCATTATGAGCTTCAAGTTGGAGCAGAAGCTGGGAGCTGCCTACCTGTGAATCCAGGTGACAGTTGGCTGAATTCAGGCAAGAGCTGGGAGCATTGGAGAACCATGGAGTTTGCTTAGTCTTAAGTCAAGATGAAAGGATCATCACTTGGGTACTTAGTGCTGGCTGAGAGATTAAGACAATGTGACCTAGGGGTGGGAGACCTTTGTATTTTGTGCCCCTTAAGGATGATTACTCCTTAAGGAGGATTGAGTTAAGGATGATTGGAAGCCAGTCTCCAATCAAGATGAAAGAAGACTTCAGATGGGTACTTTATATTGATTGATTCAGATTGTGACTTACTGAATGATATCTTTTTTTAAGACTATGTGGCCACTTTAGTAATAAATTATGTTATATTGCTGTGAATGTTGTACTTTGGTTTCTGTGAATGTTTTCCTTTAGTTTATTGCTGAATAAACAGAGAGTTCACTATACTATGTGATCAGAATCTTAAAGTTATTCACAGCAGAAGTCCTCAAGAGAGCTGCTTGTGCTTGGCTTTACAAGCACCAAGCCTATAGTCAAGAAAACTCAACTTTTGTGAGTTCAAATGTGGCTTCAGACACCATCTCTATGATTCCAAGCAAGTTACTTACCCCTGTTTGCCTCTATTTCCTCATCTGTAAAATGAGGTGGAGAAGGGAAGGAAGTGGCAAACCACTCCAGTATCTCTTCCAAGAAAACCTCAAATAGGGTGATGAAGAGCAGGACACAACTGACATAACCCAGCAATAGTTCAAGAGCAACACTAGGTTTATATTGCAAAGAGATGAGCAAAAACAAAAAAGGAAAAGGACCTATAATGTACAAAAATATTTCTAACAGTTTTTTTGTGGTGGCAAAGAATTGGAAATTAAGTGGAGATGTCCATCAGTTCAGTCATCAGGACAATGGCTGGATAAGTTGTAGTATATGATCATGACAGAATACTATTATGCTATAAAAAAGGATAAGCAGGATACTTTTAGAAAAATGTGGAAAGACATATAAGAATTGATGCAAAGTGAAGTGAGTAGAACCGGGAAACCATTGAAACAGAAATAGCAATGTTGTACGATGATCAACAGTGAATGATGTAGCTATTCTCAGCAATACAATGATTCAAGACAATTCTGGAAGACTCATCATGAAAAATGCTATCCACCTCCAGAAAAAGAAGTGAAAGAGTCTGAATGAAGATTGAAACACACTTTTTTTTCCATTTTATTTTTGTTGTTGATTTGTGTTTCTATTTGCAACATGGCTAATATGGAAATATGTTTTACATGATGGGATATGTATATACTAGGTTACTTGGCTTCTTGAGGAAGAAGGGAGGGAGAGAATTTGGAACTCAAATTTTTGAAAAATGAATGTTAAAAATTACTTTGGGGGCAGCTAGGTGCACAGTGAGTAAAGCACCATCCCCGGCTTCAGGAGGACCTGAGTTTGGTTCCAGGCTCAGACACTTAACACCCATACAAAAACACTAGCCGCGGAACCTTGGGCAAGTTACTTAACACCAACTGCCCTCCAAAAGGAAAAAAAAATACATTTATATATAACTGGGAAGAAAATTACATATAAAAATTAAAAATAAAATTCATTTTAAAAAAGGCTTCCTTACTATTGTGCTGTAAGAAATGATGAGCAAGGAGGGCAGGGTCAAGATGGCAGAGTAGAAGCAGGACCTCCCCATGGTTCAGGCTTTCACCTTCCCCAATCCATGTAAAAAGGGGACTCTAAACAAACTTTGGAGCTGCAGAACCCACAAAATGACACAGAGAAGCTAACCTCCCATTGAGGACAGCCCAGCAGGCTGGCAGGAATCTGCCAGCACAGTGCTCTGGGAGCCGAGCCCAGCCACATGGAGAGGCTTTAGCCCCAGGGCCGGAAGGACTCCAGATCAGCAGCAGCTGTGGCCATTTCAAGATTTATCAACACATAGATGCAAAGGACAAAGTGAGAGGTCAGTGCAGTCTGGACTTTGGGACCCAGTAAGTGCATGGCTTTTGCCCCCAGGGTGAGAAGCCGGCACAGCCAGCCAGCACCACATGGCAGCTTCAGCTCCTGGCCTGCAGAATATAGGGGGACCAAGCACCAGTCTGAGGACAATTGCTCTTGCTTTAACCTTCTTGGATCTGGATTGCAGTCTAGGGTAGAGGTCCTGGGGTGTGTGTCCAGCTTGCCAGAGCATGTGGAGACCTCAGAGAGGGCACCCATCTAATACCTCCGGCAGCTGAGAAAACCACAGTGTTTGGGATGAAAGCTCCCAAATGAAAGCTCTGTCTGGTGGCAGAGTCCTACTGTGGCAAAAAGCCCAGGGGTCAAGTGACTGAGGGCGACATGACCAGGCAAAGGAAACAAAGCAGACAGAAGATTCCAACATTAGACTCCTATTTGGGGGACAAAAAGGAGCAAAGCATGGAACAGGAGGAAGACAGTGAAGTCAGAACTCCTGCACCAAAAGCTTCAAAGGAAATACAAGCTGGTTACAGGCCATAGAGGACCTTAAGAAGCAGATAAGAGAAGTGGAGGAAAAATTTGGAAGAGAAATGAGAACAATGCAAGAAAATTACAAAATGAGAGTCAACAGCTTGACTGAGGAAAATCACACCTTAAAAAATAGACTAACTCAAATGGCAAAAGAGGCTCAAAAAGGCAATGAAGAGAAGAATGCCTTAAAAAGACAAATTTGCCAGATGGAAAAAGAATCTCAAAAGTTCACCGAGGAGAATCATTGCTTCAGAATTATGTTGGAGCAAATGGAAGCTAATGACTTTATGAGAAATCAAGATGCTGTTAAACAGATCCAAACAAATGAAAGAATAAAAGGCAATGTGAAATATCTCATGGGAAAAACCACTGACCTGGAAAATAGATCCAGGAGAGATAATTTAAAAATTATTGGACTACCTGAAAGCCATGATCAAAGAAAGAACCTAGAAATCATCCTTCAGGAAGTTCTCAAAGAAAACTGCCCTGATGTTTTAGAACCAGAGGGCAAAATAGAGGTTGAAAGAATCCACCAATCACCTCCTGAAAAAGATCCCAAAAAGAAAACTCCTAGGAATATTATAGCCAGGTTCCAGAATTCCCATATCAAGGAGAGAATATTACAAGCAGCCAGGAAGAAACAATTTGAATATTGTGGAAACACAATCAGGATAACCCAGGATATGGCAGCTTCTACACTGAGGGAATGAAGGGCTTGGAATATGATATTCCCGAGGGCAAAGGAGCTGGGATTAAAACCAAGAGTCACCTACCCAGAAAAACTGAGTATCATGTTTCAGGGGGAAATATGGTCATTCAGTGGAACAGAGGACTTTCAAGCTTTCTTGATGAAAAAAACAGAGTTGAATAGAAAATTTGACATTCAGATACAAGAAGCATGAGAAGGTAAACAGAGAAAAGAAGTCATAAGGAACTTATCAAAGTTGAACTATTAACATTCCTACATGGAAAAATAATAATTGTAACTTATGAAACTTTTCTCAGTAGTTGAAGGGAATAGAAATATATATATGAGGATATATGTGCATATGAATACATATGTGAATGTGTGTATATATGTTTACAGATATACATAGATAGAGGGCACAGGACCAATTTAACAGGAAGGGATGATACTTACAAGGTGAAATTAAGAGGTGAGCGAGGAATATAATGAGAGGAGATGGGGAGAGAGAGAATAGGATAAACTATCTCATACAGAAGAGGCAAGGGAAAATGGTTACAATGGAGGGGAAGAATAGGAAGGCAAAAGGGATTGGGTCAACCTTATTCCCATTGAATGTGACTTGAGGAGGGAATGAAATACACACTAAATAGGGTATCTCACCCTCCAGGAGAGTAGGGGGGGAGAATGGGATGAAAGGGGGGATGATGGAAGGAGGGCAAGCTGGGGGGGAGGGAAGTTGGAAGCACCCACTTTTGAAAAGGGACGTGATCAAAGTAGAGAACAGAACAAGTGGGAGGTGGGATGAGAGGGAGGGAAATATAGTCAGTCTTTTACAATGTATCTACTGTGTTACTGTTTTGCATTAGCCACACATGTACAACTGCTTATCTTCCCAGTAAGGGTAGGTGACAAGGGAGGAAGGGAATGAATCTGGAATTCAAAGTTTTAAAATCAAATATTCAAATATATATATATATATATACTATTATTAATACTATTTTGCATGTAATTGGGAAATAAGATATACAGGCACTGGGGCATAGAGATCCACTGTAAGAGTTGAAAGAGGTATGGGAGAAAATATGGGATAGATTGGAGCAGATATTGAACAGATTGGAGGAGGGCATATCCTGTGGGACTGATATTTTGGGGTGGTGGGTAGGGGAAAAACAGGGAGAAAATTTGTAACTCAAAATCAGGCAGAAATGAATGATGTAAATCAGAAGTTAATAAAGCATTTGAAGAAGAAAAAAGAGAAATGATGAGCAAGATTATTTCAGAAAAACCCGGAAAAACTTACGTGAACTGATGGTAAGTAACATGAGTAGAACCAGGAGGACATTGTACACAATAACAGCAATGTTGTGTGATGATCAATTATGATTGACTTAGCTCTTCTCAGCAATAAAATGATCCAAGACCATTCCAAAAGACTCATGATGGAAAATGCTATCCACATCCAGAGAAAGAACTATGGAGTCTGAATGCAGATCAAGGCATACTCTTTTCACTTTTTTTGTGGTTTTTGTGGCTTTTCTCTTTTGTTCTGTTTCATCTTTCACAACATGACTAATGTGGAAATATACTTTATATGACTGCACATTGTAGCACCAATGCAATATTCACAGTGCTGACGGCAATTGTAAATATGCCAGCATAGTTCTCAATTGAAAAATATAGTAGACTCTCTGTATATAAGACAGAAGCAAAACATCTTTTCAGACACCAGGAAACTGAATCCATCATAGCAACATAGAAGTTAATACACCATAACACAGCAGAGAGCCACACCATCCTTTAGCCTTCACACAAACCAACACTCAGAAGCCTAGATGTCACAGCAGGGAGCAAACACTCATAAGCCTAGCTGTCTCCCTAGGTGCATCCTCTTTCTCCCACCATCTAGCTGCACTTACTCCCAGCTTCCTGTGGGTTCTGCTCCAGCCTTCAGCAAACTCCTCCCACCACAGATTCCATGTGATTACATTTGACCAATTATTAGGGGACAGGGAAGGTCTTCAAATACCCTTAGGCTTATTAAGGGTCAGGGAAGATCTTCAAATTCCCATTACCATTACACACATGTATAACCTATATCAGATTGCTTGCTCTCTTGGAGAGGGAGAATAGGAGGGAGAGAGAGAAAAAAATTTGAAACTCAAAATTTTATTTAAAATGAATGCTGAAAACTATCATTACATGTAAATAGGAAAAATAAAATACTATTTACCAAAAAAAAAAAAAGCCTTCCTATTTAGGACTTGGACTCACCTTATAAAATATTCAGCGTACAAAGATAAGCGAAGTATGAAGGTTATTTACAAAACCATATCTTTGCTGACCTGTTGAAAGTGCCTAGTCAATGGACAGTTGAGGAGAGGGTAAATCTAGTTTTTCCTGGTTACTGGGTCAGCACACTGAACAAGAACCTAAACCAGAAAAGAAAGCAGGGTCGAGAATGATCCAAATGACAGAAGAAACCATAGGTATGCCTAGAATGAGGGTCAAGAGGACCCAAACACAGTGGAGGAAGCATTATGAATAGTCCTTACACCAAGAGGAAAGGGAAAGGACAATGGGAATGCTCCTTCTCAATGGGAATATGTTGGGCCATTTGGCCTACTGTCAAATTCCATCCTAGGCATCTAGGATGGAAAGCTATTATCCTTGGTTACCCTGCTCTTCTAGGAAACTGTAAATAAAATGAATAAAAACCTTGGGAACAGGAAGAAAAAGAAAGAATAAAGAAGGGATTGAAAGAGGAAAGAAAATAAACACCAGGAGAAATTCCTGGACAGATGAATGTCCAGAAATACCTGGAGTAATTTCTGTGGAGTTTTTTGAAGGGAATTGGGGGAGCTTGTGCATTTTGGCCTGAGGAATTTTTTCATAAGACAAAAAATATCAGTAACTTTTTGTGCCACTGGGCACTAATTTAACCCACTTTCCTACTCTTTCCAGTCCTGTATGTCAAAATAAACTACCAACTCTTCTCTTCCTCAAGCATAAACAAAAGAAATAAGGAACATTTAGCCCCAATTGCCCTCCAAAAAGCAAAAAATAAAGTTACCATAATTGGGGCAGCTAGGTGGCACAGTGAATAGAGCACCAGCCTTGGAGTCAGGAGGACCTGAGTTCAAATCCGGCCTCAGACACTTAACACAAACGACTAGCCATGTGACCTTGGGCAAGTCACTTAACCCCAACTGCCCTCCAAAAAGAAAAAAAAAAAGAAATAGGGAAAACAGTCCTCCAGAATAGGACCAAAAAGCTCCCAAACCATCTATAATAAACAGATAATACTTTGATTTTAAAAACAATTATAAGGTTGGAAGGGATATTAATGGTCACCTAGTCCAACCCTACCCTGGGTGTCATTTTCCTTTACAGAGTCCCTAACAAGCAGTCATCTAATCTTTTTAAGAGAATCTCCAGTGATACGAACTCACTACATTGCAAGACATCATATTCTACTGTTGACCAACTCTGACTACTAGAAAGTTTTTTTATAGATATATTGAGCCTCCATTGTCCTCCCCTCCCCCAAGATTATCCATAGAGAATCAATTTAATCTACTGTAAGAACATATGGCACAAAACATCCCTCCCAAATGTGACATACTCTCACTCAGTCACATACAGAGACCAGGGAAAAGTGGGCTCAAGCTTAGAAAGCACATATGGCAAAGGGCTAATAGCTTCGGGTTCTTGTAAGTCCCTTTTTCCCATTTGTGAGGAGCTAATAAGTTCTTAGATAGTGGGACTTGATTGACTGATTGATCACAGAGATGAGACTTTTGTGACATTCTTTGCTAGGCTCTTTGCTGAGCTATAAATTCAGTCTGTCCTTGCCTCCTGCTTCAAACACTGCCATCATGCAGGGACATAACTAAAACAGCAAAAGGGAGATGGGAAGTCCAGAATCCATCTGCCAGACTCACAAGGTCCTCCTGTTGTCAAGGAGATGGGGACAGGAAGAGATTGAACTGAAGTCTCTTGTTCCCCCTTCATGGGAAAGTAAAAAAATGCTCCAGTTTTTGGAATTGCTTCTAAATCCCTCTTCAACTTATTGATAATTTGCAAATGATTTTGTGGCATAATCAAATTTCATTGCCATAGGATACTGGTATAATGCAAAAAGAGAGATTCTGAAGGTCTGAAAGCAAAGAGGTTGAAGTAAATATGGCATTCCAACACACCCCTGGGGAGAAAAGTAGGACTGATTTGTGGCAGAGAAAGGGAATATGTAGGAGTGTCATTGTCTACATGGGTATCTCCAAGACAAGACCTGGACTGAGAAATCTTGAGAAAAGGTTGACCCTTTCTACAACTTCCCCACCTGCTGCCTATCAACTGTCACTATAGCAATATCTCTTATTTCATTACCCACATCTTCCCAACAAACTAGCCCCAACTACAAAGAACCAGTGGTTAACTTGAGATGTATAGGGTACACCAAAAGCCTAAGCTCCAATAGCTTAAAACTTCACCAAGACTTCTGGAACACTGCATATGAAAGGAACGTTAGGCAAAGAATTTAGCCTGTGCCTCAATGTTAGGAATTTTCTTCAATAGGGTAAGCAATTTTAACTTTAATTTAGAATGTTTTGTCTTTAAAAAAAACAACCAAAAACTCTTCCTGAAGAAGAGGGAATTACATGGACATTTATTAAACTCCTACAATGTCTGAAGGATTATGCTAAGTACTTTTCAGATATTATTTTATTTGATACTAGGAAGATACAAGATGGACACTGAAAAGTCTAAGCCAGGGTAGGGAGTGAAGGGTGCAAAGGGAAGATCAGCCAAGAAATTCTATGACAAGAACCCTAAGAGTTAGGGGAATACAGGAAGACTTTTTAAAGGAGGTGGCTGAACCTGAGCTGAACTTTGAAGGAAAGAGAATTATGAAAGGCAAATGATAAGGAAGTGTATTGGGGTGGCTAGATGGAGCAGTGAATAGAGCACTGGACCTGGAGTCAGGAGGACCTGAGTTCAAATCTGAGCTCAGACACTTAACACAAAACTAGCCATGTGACCTTGGGCAGGTCACTTAACCCCAATTGCCCTACCCTCCCCCCTCCAAAAAAGCAGGAAAAAAAGTGAAGAAGGAAGTGTATTCCATGTTCCAGGGACAGTTTGTGCAAATGCTTGGATATGGGAGACTAGCATGTTGAGTTTGTCTAGTAGCTAGTGCATAGAATGCATGAAGGGGAGTAATGTGAAGTGGGGCTGGAGAGAGGTGGGAGCCAGACTGCATGGCATTTGCCTTTGTCTGTCTTAGAGATAATGGGGAGCCACATTATACCTGGGGGGTCTGCTGCAAAAAGAAGCACCAGGCCAAGACAAAGTGTCTAGTTAAGAGATATTTAGGTAATCAAAATAGGAAATGAACAAAGAACCAAAACATGGAGGAATCACAGCAGTTATTAAATACTGGTGGCTAAACTGGTTTGCCTGTTGCATACTGTTATCTGTGGGCAGTTCTTACACTTAAACCCCTTCCCTCCAATTAGAGAACTCCTCCTAGGACCTCTTTTAAGGCCATCCAAGCCAGCCATCTAGCACTCCTATGAACTTCACTTTATTGCCTTCCAATAGGCACCTTCCCCTCATACCTCTTCAACTTGGTTTTGTGTGTTGTCTTCTCTGTTCAGTTGTAAACTCCTCAAGAGCAGGGATTATCTTTCCTTTTTTTCTTTCTTTATTTTTCATTCTCAACTTAGCACAGGCCAGACACATAGTAGGTATTCAAAAAAAATGTTTATAGACTGACTAACTCTAGCCAGCACTTCCACAATGCTTTGTACCTAGGCCAAGGAAGAGGCTCAGATAATCTATACCCCCAAGTCTTTCAGCTTTCTACTGTAATTCTTCTCCTCACAAGATAGCCAGTCCAAGCCTTGACAGAAGAATTGTTGTACTATACAGAATTTCAAAATTACTAGAGATACACTCCATGTTTCTTTTGATAACATTATTTGTTTCCATGTGAATCAACAAAAATGGGCAGGAGTTAATAGGTTTGGTTAAGTTTTAGCAGGATCTCCATTATTTAGCAGATACATGTTCCAGAAGAATAGAATATTTCCTATTTAGCAATGACAAGTACAGTGGCTAGACATTTGCATTGGAGTTTGTTAGACATGGGTTCAAATCCTGCCTTAGTTCTTGGGTAAGTTGCTTAACTTCTCTGGGTCTCAGTTTTCTCATATGTACAATGAGGGGGTTAGACTCAATGACCTCTGAGTCCCTTCCAAGTCTAGATTTATGATCTTATGCTCCCTCCATAGGCAACCATCACCTCCTACCATGCACCTCTTTCTTCAGAGGCTAAAACAGGATTCCTCAGATTTGTATGGTGACTGGCCCAAAGCAGAAGCTTAATAAATCCTTGTTGATTGATTGCTAGTGCTTATAAGTCTCCATTACTCTGAGGAACACGGGATGCTGACACGTTCAACTCAATCATATTTAATAAACATTTATTTCAGTGCCTGCTAAGTGCACGTCGAGAGGAAGCATGGATGGCAGATAGGAGGCCAGTCTGAGTCGGCTAAACCTGATTTCTGGTCCTGCCTCTGACTTATACAGGTAGGTGGCAAAGAGAAGGAACACCGGGCTTAACTTCAAAAAGACCTGAGCACAAATCTGTTCTTAGCTACTCCGAGATAGCTATGTGATCCCAAACTACTCAGCCTCTCTGTATCAATCTTCTCAACTATAAAATGGGTATAATAATAGTACCTACTTCCCACAATAGTTGTAAGAAGCAAATGTAATACTTAGCACAGTACTTGGCACATAGTAGGTTCTATATATTGTTACTACTAGTAGTAGTCAGTCAATACACATTTATTTAGCATCTACTATGTGCTAAGTTCTATGCTAATTAACTGTGTTAATATTATGTAACCCAGGAAAGTCACTTAACTCTGAGAACCACAGGCAACTATGGAAGCCCATACACTGCAGAAAATGGCTACTGACCTAGCATTGTGCTTTTCATATTAGTACATTAAGTATCTGTGGTTCCATCAGTGCATCACTGACACAGGTCACAATCCATCTATCACTTTCTAAGTCCAAGAGAGCTGCCTCCTTGGGGTGGCCAGGTGGCTCAGCGAGTAAGAGCACCGGCTCCAGTGTCAGGATGACCTGGATCAAATCTAGGCTCAAATACTCAGCACCACACCCAGAAATAACTGGCCGTGTAACCTTGAGCAAGTTACTTAACCCCGATTGCTTAAAAAAAAAAGTAAAAAGAGAGAGAGCTGCCTCCAGTCAGAGAAGAGAAATAATAATAATATAATAATAAGTTTCTATGGCAAGTTTGGACCCCAGATCACACTTCTTTTCAATGTGGCAGGTTCTCTCAGACAAACTTAGACCTGGGAGAGACCTTAATTTAAAAAGGCCAAGGTCACCCATTGCATTCTGGGCCATCACCAGTCATCTTGACTTGTGTCTTGCCAATGGACTCTAATGACTCTGGAGAAAAGACTGAGGCCGATGTCTGTGTAGCTCCGCTTCACTGAAATCCAATTCATGAACAAGTCAAGACATCACTCTTGTGATATCATTTTTCCTCTTTGAGAACAAAGAACAAACAACAACAATGTTGAGTTTATATACTAAGAGTCCAGAATGATGATTTAAATAAGAGGTTGGGAGCAAAAATATAATAATAACGATGGTGACAATAATAACAATATTCATGGTACTAATTTTTTAAAGGCTCATAATTCAATCTCTATAGAAAATGCCTCATACATGCTGTTTCTCTCCAGTGGTTCAGAGTTTTCTCCCCTCTTTCTTTTCAAAATGGCATCTTTCCACTCCCTAAACTCTAAATATTGGTTTTGATTCCATCCCTGCACCCCCAGAATGGTTTTTCCCCTTACTTTTTTATTAGAGTATTTTTTCTGCCCTGTCTAGTAATCCTTCATCCTCTACAATAAGCAAAAGCAGAAAGATGCATTCTTTAAACCTTTCACCTTCTCTTTAGCTGGCATTTATGGCACACATAATTTATAAGTGCCTCAGGCAGGAAGAAAAACATAGCACATACTCTGAAAGTCACTGGAATCATTCCTTCAGTTTCCATACCTCCTGGGTCTGAAATGGAACTAATGAGTAAGTTCTTGCCACTTTATTTCACTGCTTTTTTTTAAAGAGGGCAAAATATCCAGAGGCATTGAAATGTGTTATGCTGAGACCCCATAACACTTACATTTTACTTTTATTAAAGATAAAATTTCTGGAAAGGTATTTGCATTAGCTTCTTGAGTTTTTTATCTTCCCTAGGGTCTGGCACAGAGCAAGAGGAGTTTAATAAATAGTGGCTGAATGAAGAAACTAAAGTCCTTTGTAGCTCCTCATGGTGGTATCCCCATAAACTACTTCCTATTTCAGCAGTTAGCACAGTGCCTGCCACATAGTAGGTGCTTAATAAATGTTTATTGACTGTCTGACTCCTCTAGCCAGCACTTTCACTAGTATAACTGTAGAGACTTCCTATTTGACAGATCTATTTACTGCTGAGCTCCTAGTTACATGAAAGAATGCTAACATTAATCCTTTACTTCTCTTCATTAATTTATTTAATATTAAGTAAAAACCCACTAGAAAAAAAATGTGATCCAATATTTGGACTGGGCATCAAGATCTGGGGTCAAAACTCTCCGTGGAAACTTATATTACTATATGCATTATTATTTAACTTCTCTGACTGGAGGCAGTTCTCTTGGACTTGGAAAGTGATAGGTGCATTGTAACCTGTATCAGAGATGCCTGATGTACTAACATGAAAAGCACTATGCTAGCTCCTGAAGGAGATACAAGGATAAATAAGATTTGGTCCCTGCTCTCGGATGGCTAGCCAAGGTCACTCTCCTCGATGGAACCCCAAGAAAGTCAGGTTTTTCAGAGTCAAAATCATCTTCAAAACATAATTCAAACCCCACCTAATGTTCTACTTGTCAGCCAGAGGCACACTGCGCAAAGAAAAAGCATTTAATCAAATAAAATTTACAATATAACAATAAACAAAAATCAAGACCAAAATCTGAAGTTCACTCTTCCCCAAATACTGTGATTTGTAAGCCTCTCCCCTGCAGGGGAAGGCCACAGTGATCCAGCTTTGAACAACCTCTACCACCCTCTGGGTTATATAATGGTTAGTAACTAGCCCTTAAGCTATAGTCCTCAGATAAGGGGTTTTCTGCAGGGTCACCATCTATACTATTTATCATACATTGTGGAGGATGGGGTGGGTAGGATGCTTTGGATAGCAAGTTTCTCCCTAGAAAACACAGGGACTTTTCAGCACTTTCAGTCAATAGCTATGAACCACTTCCCCTCAGCCAGACACCATCAGAAAGTAACAGATGCCCAGTCTAAGGTCACATCTACTCTCTGAATACCTATCTTCTCCTCTACCACCTCTGGTTCCCTTAGTACAATTCTCACCTGACTTATGAACAAAAATATTTTTTAGTTCTTAGCTTTTATCCTATTCCTTGGCTGGTACAAGTAAACCCAGCAAGCTATTTCCTCAAATATAGAAGCTGAGTGAAACTCTGGTGTATAAACTACCTTCAATGGCATTTATTTATAATCAATCTCTTCTTGTCCACTGACTGCTTCCCTGCTGCCTACAAACATGCTCCCCCATCCTCAAAAACCCTCACTTGATCCATCCATCCCTACTGACTATAGCTATTTTTCTCTCCCTTTAGTGATTAAACTCATTGAGAAGGCTATCTACAATAGATGCCTCCATTTTCTACAGTCTGGCTTCTGATTTCATCATTCAACTGACCTTCCTCTGTCCAAAGTTACCAATGATCTCTTAATTGACAAATCCGATGGCCTTTTCTCAGTCCTCATCCTTCTTGGCCTCTCTGTAGCCTTTGACACTACTGATCAACTTCTGATGTTCTTTTTCTCTCTATGTATGACTATAGGTAGCTAGGTGGCACAATGGATAGAAAGCTGGGCCTGGAGTCAGGAAGACTCATCTTTGTGAGTTCAAATCTGGCTTCAGATGCTTACTAGCTGAATGACCTTGGACAAGTCACTTAACCTAGTTTGCCTCAGTTTTCTCATCTATAAAATGGTATATGGAAGAGGAAATGGCATACCACTCAAGCATATTTGCCAAGAAAACTCCAAATGGAGTTACAAATAGTCGGACAAGACTGAAAAACAACAGAAATGTCAAGACTATTTTCCTCTGGCTGTCTTCATACCTACCTATCTGACTATTCCTTCTCAGTCTTCTTTGCTGGAACTTCATTGGAGTCATCCCTGGAAACAGTGCACATCCCCCAGGACTCTATCCTGGGCCTTCTTCTTCCTCTATACTATTTCACATGGAGAACTCGTCACTTTCCATAGATTCAATTATCATTTCTATACTGATGATTCTCAGATCTATTGGCACATTCTCCATTCTAACATCTCTAACTACTTATTGAACATCTAAAACTGAATGTTTTATAGACATTTTAAACTCACTGTGTCCAAAAGTGAACTCATTATCTTTCTCCCCAAACCTTCCAAAAGTCTCTCCCAACTCTAATCTATCCTCCACCCATCTGTAAAAGTATCTTTCTAAAGTACAAGTCTGACCATATATCACTCCTCTACTCTATTACTCCAGTGGCCCCCATCACCTCCAAAATTAAATATAAAAGTCTCTGTTTAGTTTTCAAAGACCCTTCCTACCTCCGGTTTCTTATACCTTATCCCACACACACTCCCTCCACATATTCTGCAATCCAGTGACACTGGCCTCCGTGCTGTTCCTCCAATTAGACGGTCCATCTTCTGAGTCTTGGCATTTCCACTGATTGTCCCCTATGCCTGGAATCGTCTCCCTCTTTCTCTCCACCTCTTGGCTTTCCTGACTTCCTTCAAATCTCAGCTAAAATCCTACCTTCTGCAAGATGACTGTTTTGAGGCCCCTTCATTCCAGCGCCTTCCCTCTGTTGATTAATATAGTTATGTGTATGTGGTCATTTGCATGTTGCCTCTCCTATTAGACTGTAAGCTCCTTCAGGGTAGGGACCAACCTTTAACATTCTGTGTATCCCAGGCACCTAACAGGGTACTTGGCACATGTTAATTGACTTAACTGATCATCACCACCAGTATGTTCCTTTGGTTTACGCAAATCACAAGGGATGGACTTGTTAGAGAAGCTAGGCAAACTTTGTCCTATATCCCCACCTAACAAATTACAGCCTATTCTCTTGGTGGTCTCTTTATGCTTACAAAGTAGCAGATGATTTAATACACATGCATAAATAACCACAGCTCAAAGCAGAACATGATAAATGCACGAGTGAGATATAAGTAAAGCATTTTGAGAGTTCCAAGGCATGAAAGTCATGTCTAAGTTTGAGTGCCCTAGAAAATGTAAATGAATGAATGAAGAAACAGAGGCTCAGAGAATTGAAGTAATTTGCCTAGGGTCACACCACTAGCCAGTGTCAAAGGTAGCATATGAACCCGGGTCATTTTGATTCTGAGACCTGCAGTCTTAGCCACTATGCCATGCTGACCCACCAGCTGAGAATTCTTTTTGGTATGGTAGTACAGTCCTAAGAAGTTGTGTTACCTGGGTAGCTTTCCCTCTGCTGAAAGTTGGTATTTATGTCCCTCTGTGCTGTGTCTGTGCCTGGGGCAGGGGTTGTTAACTATTTTTTGTGTCATGGACACCGTTAGTGGTCTGATACATCTTATGGATTTCTTCTTAGAATAAATTTTAAATGCATAAAATAAAATGCATAGGATTACAAAGAAAATCAATTAAATTGAAATACAGTTTATCAGACTATGTTTTAAAGCAAATTTACAGACCACAGGTTGAGAATCCCTATCCTAGGAAAAGTATTATGTATTGGACTACATTGTAACCATTGGAAGTCTTAGGCACAGTGTACAGCAAAAAGCTGGTATATATTGCTCTGTACCACACAAGATTAATGACAGCTGTACCCTTGGAACTACCCCCACATGCCCTTCTTTATTGACTTAGGGGTGTGTGTGTGTGTGTGTGTGTGTGTGTGTGTGTGTGTACACAGTGTGTGTGTGTGTGTGTGTGTGTGAGAGAGAGAGAGAGAGAGAGAG
>NW_027187359.1:15345479-15350307 GCF_028583685.1 Petaurus breviceps papuanus | reverse complement strand
GAGAGAGAGAGAGAGAGAGAGAGAGAGAGAGAGAGAGAGAAGGGCAGGCTCTGGGATCCGACAGTCAGTTACAGTTAGACACTAATAAATAAAATGACCTACTTATGCTGAAAAGCATACCACATGGATAATAACAAGCAAGGAAGAGACCTCTTGTGGGTTATTTATTATTACATGGCCATTGAGGCAGCTAGGTGGCACAGTGGACAGAAAGCTGGGACTGGAGTTAGGAATACTGAGTTCAAATCTAGTCTCAGACACTTACTAGCCATACAACTTTGGACAAGTCCCTTGACTTCTACTTGCCTCAGTTTCTTCATCTGTAAAATGGGGATAATAATAGCCCCTACCTTTTAGGGTTGTTGTGAGGATCAAGTGAAATAATATTTGTAAAGTGTTTAGTACAGTGGCTGACACATAGTAGGTACTTTATAAAGGCTTATTTTCTCCCCTCCTTCCCTCCCCTTCCCCTTCTCAGGCTATGGCTATCATCTCTGTCCAACTCTGCTTGATGACCAGGCACAGTTCTGGAGACAGGCCACCTCGAGGAGCCACATATGTTCTATCCTCATTTAAAATGCTTGACAGAACTACTCTTCAGACTTGAATGAGTTTTTTAGATTCCAGTTTTATAGAAATAACTCCACATCAATTGCTGCTCCCTTAGAGATAGGAATCTGGGGGCTTTTGTAAGAACATTATTGGAAAGAGGAAAAGTGATCCTTCTTATTTCAGTAAGCCACATTTTCCTCTCTATTTCACATCTGTCCTCAGGACTAGACCCCAGCCAAAACATTCTCATTCAAGGCCTTACCTCGCCGAAACACTGGAAAGGCCAAAGCATTCTTTTGTTCTCCTTGAATGAAATAAGATACCTTTCATTCTCTCCAGCCTGTGCCCCTTCTTGGTATTGCTGCTTTCATTTAAAGAATGTACCAGTTGCATTCCTGAGAACGAGAAACCAAATGTTGTCAGGGCCTATTGGTGATACTAAAAAATCCCTTATAGGAGCAAAGAAGAGACAGGCGGGGGAAGAGTTTATTGGTGTGATTGGAATATCTGGAGCAGGATTGGCTGGATCAAGGAACTGCTAATAAAATACAATATCTTTGATCTTGAGATCACTAGTTTATTTAGGGGGTTTCCTATAAAACCACTGAGACATTCCCTCCAAATATGCATCTCTGGAATCCTGCCAGGTGCACTGAAAGACTTCAAAGCCCCTTTTTTTAATTCTTTTTTTTTTTTAAAGCTAGGGGTCTTTGAATTATCATTGCCAGTGGAGTTATGGGGAGATTTCATGGAAATCGTCATTGTTGGAGTAAGCGCTAAACTTCTATGGGAGCACATTGTTTTCTTTCTGAATATATTTGTTCTCCCTAGGAAAAGAACCAGTTAAACTGAGAGGAAAAGAACTTTTATCTCAGTTTGGAGTAAAATCACCTCTATAGCTAAGGCAGCTAGGTGGCACAATGGACTGAGCACTGGCCTTGGAATCAGGGAGACATCTTTATCGTTCAAATCTGGCCTCAGACACTTATTAACTGTGTGACCCTGGGCAAGTCACTTAAGTATGTGTGTGTATGTGTGTACACACATACTATATATGTGTATATACACACATATATACATATGTACATAATATACATAGATACACAGTTATATACTGTGTATATAACAAATCAGGTATGGAACAGACTGTTTATTCCCACATAGAAAACAAAATGGCTAAGTAATAATCACAGAATGATTAGAACAAAATCCAGTAACATATCACTACTAGTACAGTTCAAGCCTCATTTGGCCACAGTTTTGTTGCAAGTTTGCTAATACCATGCATTTCACTTCCGATGAGCAGAGTCCAGTAAAGTACCAAGTATGCTATTCCAAATGGCCTAGCTTTCTTTTTGATGACAGCCTTTTACTTACTACTAGTCTACTTCTTCTCTTGTCATACCTTTAAATGCTCTGTAAGCCCTTTTTAATTCTTACCAATATACACACTTTTTTTAGGACTTTCTGATACTTCTAGAATTCTTTGATACTCACAATGGTGATGCCAAAGTAGATTCAAAAGGAGCTAGATGGTGCAGTGAGTTAAGCACCAGCCCTGGAGTCAGGAGGACCTGAGTTCGGATCTGGCCTCAGACACTTAACACACACACACAAAAAAACTAGCCGTGTAACCTTGGGCAAGTTACTTAACCCCAATTGCCTTCCAAAAAAAAGGCAAAGTATATCAAAAGCAAAAAAAAAAAAATACAGAAAAGAGGCTGAGAAAAAAAATTAATATTGCATTTTAGGCACATCTGCCAGAAACAATTTATTTAATTTGATATTAATCCACTGGTCCAGAGAAAGCAATACCCAAATGAGCATAGTTCTGTCAGGCCCTCTGACATGACTCTCTTCCTCCAAGACAATTTAAGGTAACATTTATAGGGATCTTGAATAAGAGATATCACAATACGTAAAACACAGTTTGGGTCCAATGTTCTAGAATATTTGAGTAATAAAATCACTGTCCCATTCCATCCTGGAAGATTCCCCTCATTTCTGGAATAAAGGGACCTCCTTTTTTTGACTAATATCTTAATTCCTTCCCAACAGAAAAGAGTGGGTCCTTAGCCAATCACTTCCCAGTAGGAAAGGCAATAATGTGAACAGTTACTCTTTGTTAAAAGGTTGGTTTCCATCCTTTTTTTCCTCAAGAAAAGCCTTTTTGTTCTTGACCTATCACCTACCTTCCTTTCCAAGGGGCTTATCCCAAGAGCCTAGAAAAGGTTCTAGAGAAAAATCGGTTTTTTTATATATTTAATTTGATTTAAATAGAGGTTTTTAATATGCTTTCCCAGAAAAGCAGTTGGTGACCCTGGTACAAGCCTAGCAAGTTAAGTCCCCACTTCAAAACGGGAGGCGGGGGCAGGGAGGAGAAGCAGCTCATACATAGCGTCATTATGCCAAAATAGATCCATACTCCTCTACCTCCCGCTGAAATCATATCTTAATTCCTGGAATTTGGAAGCCATGAGGGCTGCCTCCTGGATGCCATCTCTTCTATTCTGTGTGGCAACCCACTTCATCAATGATTTTCTGGCTCAGCAATCAGTCAGAGGGATGGAACCCAGCAATGAATCATACATAACCAGAGGAAATAGAGGGTATCCGCACATGTTCAAGTTTCTGTGAAGTCCCCTGGGGGCAGGCAGAGAACATATGTGCATGCTCCCAAGATCTGTGGGGGAGAAAGAGGAGGGAGTCTATGAATTTGACTTCAATGCCCTAAGGAGAACACCACGAAAGAGTGCTACCCCTCTTGCCCTGGTTGAAACACTTGCTGCCCTCAGTAAATCGGCTGAGATGCATTTTTAATTTGCTCATATTCTTAATCCAAAACAATTTTCTGGGGTCCTGAGGAGCCTTAATCATTGTCCTTTTCAGAAGCCTTCACCAGATGCTTATACTAAGTTCATGTGGCACACATATTACAAGGAGAAATCACAATCAACTTTCCAAATTCAGAATTGTCCAAATTCAACAGACAAAGAACATTTTACAAAGCTCATCAGAGGTTATCATTTACTATACTGAAAAGGGGCCTATCCCAACTTACAGTTATGGAGCTAACTAAAAATTACCAAAAAATTCAAATTGGAATAAATTTGATTTATTCTAGCAAGGCTAGCAAAAGTAAAAAAAAAATGGAGAAAAGGAAAACTCAACTTCCTTTCTCAGAGAAAGACACTCTAATCCCACCCTAGCTTCCCAAACACATTGACATCTCTCCACAGGGATTAGAGAGTTGGAATCAACTAGAAGCAACTCAGTCACCCTTCAGATGAGAAATTAAATTGCTTTGCCTGGAAAATTCCTCAGAGACTCCCCAGTTGATTGCAAAATCAGCTGTGGCATACTTGGCATCTGGAATTAACAGCACAGAATCAAATATACCTTAGCCCATACATACCAAGGATGACTAACACAGCATCCCAGGTTATCACTTTACATCAGCATCCATAGCAAGTACCCATCAACCACCCCCACAATGGACGTAAGCATAATGCAAGGCCTCCCTGGACAGGTTGCTTCAGTAACTACAAGTCTAAATTACAAGCAGAACACATTGCATAATAACAAACTTAAGCAATAACAGTAAGCCTACAAAACACTAAGAGAAGCAAACTAGCAAATGCTTTGTGCACAGAACTAACAGGAAAACTAGACAGTTAAACAGCTACAAGATAAGCCGAATATGAATATAAAGCAAATTAGCATATCCAGATAATTAGATAGAGGTATACTTAGATATGCCTTACTTAATACACTCATCAATATACAGATAGCTATTAGCAATGTACAATAGATATTAGGGATGTGTAATAGTTATTAGCACTGGAGAATGCTGCCTTGTTAATAACATAAAACAAGAGAAAAAAATGCAAAATTTTCTCCAGTGGATACCTTCAAATAAGAGCATCCAAGAAGAAGAGTCCCAAGGGAAGAAGCCCTCCAGAGGTCGTCTACAAGCATATATTGAACACCTACTATGTGCCCGACGCTGTGCTAAGCACCAAGGATATAAAGAAAAATAAAAGACAGTTCCTGCTCTTGAAGAACTCACAGTCTACTGAAAGAGATAGCATGTGGACAAATATGTACAAACACAATATATACGGGATAGACTGGAGATAATCCCTGAGGGAAATCACTAAGATTAAGTGGAATTTGGAGAGGCTTCTTGTAGAAGATGAAGGTTTTAGCTCGGACTTGAAAAAAAGTTAAGGAAGCCAGGAAGCAGAAATGAGAGGCACAGAAACAGAGAGACAGA
>NW_027187359.1:15193173-15345469 GCF_028583685.1 Petaurus breviceps papuanus | reverse complement strand
AGAGAGGGAGACATAGACACAGATAGATACAAGACAGAGACAGAGAGACAGAGACAGAGAGAGCTCATTCCAGTCATGGGGGACAGCCGGTGAAAATGTTCCAAGTATGGAGATGGAATATCTTGTTTGAGGAATATCAGAGAACAGCAAGGAGGCCAGTGTCACTGGATTACAGAGTTAATTTCTCCAAACTTTTTCTCTTTTATCTGCAATGCCCTCTTAAATTATATATATATATATATATATACACATGCATATGTTATCATATCACATGTATATATACATATATGTATGCATATGTGTATATATACATATATGTATGCATATGTGTATATATAATATGTGTATGTGTGCATATAAAATTCTTTTTGTCCTCCTATCTCCCCCCCAAAAAAACCCTATTCTTCTCACTCTATAGAAGCTCTTATATTAAGTTAAACTGAGTTAACAGCAGTATAATAGTGCTTATTATTCTAGCTATGGCTCTAATCTTCGCAGTTACAAAAATTCGTTGGGCGTGTGGCATTTTTTTTTCTCCATGAATTCTCTTGAGTTATGTCTTCCTTTGTCTTCAGATAGAATGCTTAGATTTTCTAGTAATTTCAAAGTAACATAGAATAGAGGAGAGGAAGATCTGCAGCCAAATCCTACCTCAGAGATTTACTGCAAATGTTAACCTAAATAAATCACATAACCTTTCTATGACTCACTTAACCCCCTGTGCCTCAGTTCTCTCATTTACAAAAGAAGTAGGATAATTCAAAGAAGAAGTAAAACTACCAGTTTTTGCAGATGATGTGATTTACTTAGAGAACACAAATCAAACATTTATTTAAATAATAGCCAGCAAAGTTGTAGGATTTAAAATAAATCTACACATCATCATTTCTGCATATTGCAAAAAAAAAACCTTGCAAGAAGATATAGAAAGAAAAATTACAATACAATAACTACAGTATACATAAAATACTCTGGAGTCTACCTACTAAGATACACATAGGAACTATATAAATGCAATTACAAAACACTTTAGAGAATTATAGACATGCCTAAATAACTGGAGAAATACTAATTACTCATGGATAGGTCAAACTAATATGACAAAAAATGGCAATAACAGCTAAATTAATTTTACTCAGAGTCACACCAACCAAACTACCGAAGAATTATTTATACAACTAGAAAAAATAATGAAATTCATCTGGAACAAAAGGTCAAATCTTTTTGATTGAATCTCTAGGGAAATCATGAAAAAAAGTGGGAAAGAAGGAAGTACCAGATCTCAAACTGTGCCACAAAATCAGTAATCATCAAATGATGTGGTACTGGTTGAGAAATAGAAGCTGATCAGTGGAACGGATCAGATACACACACATATACACACAACATATAGAAGAAAATGAACACAATAGCCTAGTGCTTAAATCCAAAAACCCTAGGTACAGAGGTAGGAACTCACTGTTTGATGAAAACTTCTGAGAAAAATGGAAAGCAGTCTGGCAGAAACTAGGTATAGACCAACTTCTCACACTGAATACCAAGATAAGCTCCAAGTAGATCTATTAAAAGGTGAAATCATAAATAAATTAGAGTAACAAGGAAGAAATTACCTTTCCAAACTAATAGGAAATGAACTCATGGACAATGGCTCACCTAAGACGGACAATTTTGATCTTGTAAAATTAGGTTTTTGTATATATAAAACCAATGCACTTAAAATTAGAGGGGACGTTTTTGTCAATTAGTCATATCCAACTCTTTGTGACCCCATTTGGGAATTTCTTGAAAAAGATGATAAGAGTGGTTCGCCATTTCCTTCTCCAGCTCATTTTACAGATGAGGATCCAAGTGAAACAGGGTTAAGTGACCTGCCCAGGGTCACAAAGTTAGTAAATGTCTGAGGCTGGATTTGACCTCAGGTCCTCCTCATAACAAGGCCAGCCTTCTATTCACTGTGCCATCTACTTGACTAGAACATAAGTAGGCAGTTTGAAAAAAAAATCTTTGCAGTGAGTTTCTCTGTTAAGATATGTAAGATCCAAGATATATAAGGAACCTATGTAAATTTTTAAGAATAAATGCAAATTTCCAATTTTGACCAATGGTCAAAAATATGAACAGGTAGTTTTCTATGAATGAAATCTAAGCCATAGAGGGAAAATGATTCGAATCAGGATTAATTAGAAAATTGCAAATGAAAGCAGTTCTACCCCATACCCATCTGATTGGCAAAGTTAACAAAAAATGAAAAATAGCAAGTAGAACGGCTGCAGGAAAAACAGGCATAATGATATATTCTTGGTAGATCTGTGTATTAGTCCAGTCGTTCTGGAAAAGCAATTTCTAACTATGACTAAAAAGTTACTAAACTGTGAATACCCTTTGATCCAGTAATATTTGGCCTATAGCCCAAAGAAAATTTTAAAAAAAAAAGAGGAAAAGGACCCACATGTACAAAAATATTTATGGCAGCTCCTTTTGTGGTAGCCAAGAGCTGGAAATGGAGAGGGTGCCTGTCAATTGGGGAATGGCTGAACAAGTTATGGCATATGAATGTGGTATGCTATGTGAACAGACAGTATACTACTGTGCTGTAAGAAATGATGAAGGTTTCATTGAAACCTGGAAAGATTTGTGTGAACTAATGTAGAAAGAAGTGAGGAAAACCAAGGAAAACACATACAATGACAGTATTGTAAAGATGAACAACTTGGAAACACTTTAGAACTCTGATCAACAAAATGGTCAACTGAAATTGAAGAGGAATCATGTTGAATATGCTACCCATATCCTGACAAAGAAGGGATGGACTAAGAGTGAAAACTAAGACATATTCTGGGGGGAGGCGGAGGGGAGAGACGTGGTCAATGAATTTGTTTCGCCTGACCACAAAGATTTGTAATGGGGTTATATTTTTCTTTTTTTTCCAGTGGTGGAGAGGCAGGAGGGAAAGAAAATAGATTTCTGTTCATTGGGAAAAATATATATATATATATATTTTCTCAAAAAGAAAAAGAAATCAGAGAGGTAGACCTGGTTGCCTCCAAGGTCCCTTCTAGCTATAAATCTATGAACCTAGGAAAGTTAGTCTGAAGTCAAGATTCATGTTTTTCAGTTTTCCAAATGTTGTGGTCCAACTTCTTTGATCATATCTGGTTTTGGTAGAAAAAAAGCACTGAAAAATGAATTTTTTCATTGTGATCTCTTTCTTTCTTGTGCCTACTTGGTGTTTTTTTTTCTTTTTCATCAATTTTAACATTTGAACCTGATATACATTGACTTAAATTCATTCTGCCTCCATAATCTCACCCAACCTTCACTCTCTATTCCCATTGCCTCAATCTAGTAATAAACCCCCAAAAGGTCTTTCTACCTCCATTCCAATCCATCTTTTATATCAGGGCTTCTTAAACTTTTTCCACTCACTACCCCTTCAGCACTTTTTAAACTGGGGGTCTCAACCCCCAGTATAAGAAGCACTGCCCATTGAAAATATTTCATTTACACACGTCATACATGTCTCTCCTCTGCTCAAAAATCCCCAGTGCTGACTTATTTCTTATAGAGTCAAGGTCAAACTTCTTTGGCATTCAAGGCCCTCTACAAATTGCTGCCATCTTACCTTTCCAGACTTATACTAGCTACAATAATCAGTATTTCATCCAAGTATTGACTGCCTCCATGCCCTCCTACATGATATTCACTTCCCCTGAAATATCTTCTGAGACTCAATGAACTCTTTCCTGATTCCCCTAACTAGTGGGACTTTTTATGCCTTGGACTTTGAAAAGTAGTTTGCTGAGTATCACTCTAATGTACCTATGATGTTATTTTGTTTAGTAGTTTTCTGCATATGTATGTATCATCCCCCATTAAACTATAAGCTTCATGAAGGCAGAGAATATAATTCATTTTAATTTTAAGTTCTCCCATGCTTAGCCTACTACTCTGTGGGCGTATGGAGTGCTCAGGAGGACTAACATCTCTGACTAAACTAACATCTGAGGGTTTACTGAGCCCTTTTCAGGGCTGCTCATCCACCTCTGCTGTCCAACACTCACCTGTGGCTCCAACAAGCTATAGCATGCATAGCAGACACACCAGGTAAACTATCTCAGTGGACAGGTTAAATCAGGCTGAACCTGCAGGCCTCAAACCTGTCAATGAATTAGGGACAGAGGAAACAACAAGCAAACAGATATGTAAAAAAAAAAAAAAGCTATGTACAGGATAAACAGGAAATGATTAACAGAGAGAAGCCACTAGAATTGAAAGAGGTTGGGAAAGACTTCCTACAAAAGATGGGGTTTAGTTGGGACTTAAAAGAAGCCAGAGATGTCATTGGTTGGAGTAGAGGAGGGAGAGTGTTCCAGATTTGGAGGACAGCTAGAGAAAATGCCTAAAACAGAAGGAATATTTTGTTTGTGGAACAGCCAGAAGGGCAGTGTCACTGGACCAAAGGGCACCTGTCACGGCAGGTATAAAAAGAGTGGAAAGGTAAGAGGGGGCTAGGTAACGAAGGGTTTTGAATGTTGCACCAGGAATATTGTATTTTATTCAGGAGGAAATAAGGAGCCACTGGAGTTTATTAAGTAGGAGAGTGACATGGCTGTGCTTTAAGAAAAGCAACTTTGATGGGTGAATGGAAGATGAAATGTAGTAGGGAGAGACTTGAGACAGATAGGCTATTGTAGTAGTACAGGGATAAGGTGATAAAGAAAAAAAGAGATTCTCTTCCTTAACCATGGAGTTTTCCTTCAGCTGAAGGCTTGAGTAGAATAAAAGAAATCATATACACATATACATATATATAATATATATACACATACAAAATATATATTCTTATAGTTTTAATTGATATACAGCTTATAACTTGAAGGGAAAGAATTAATGAATCCAAAATCCAAATCTAGATCAAAAATGAAATTAGGCATAACCTGAGCCAGCAGCATTCTGGTGGAAAAGAGGCTTATTAAGCAGAGTTGAACTCACTTCCTTAGGAGATAGTGACCTCAGGCAACTTCCCTCCCCATTGTCGCCTTTCCCAGGCAGGTTCAAGGAAACATCCCAAGTCATACTCTTGAAGAGAAGTTAGAAAGGAGTAACTGCCCCCAGGAAGGGGGGGGGGGCAGAGAGAAGTGGCTAGTTCTCCTCAGTCTAAAGTCCATATCACTACCCAGTGGGTTAGAACAGAATCCTAGTTTTAGAGTTAGAAAGAATCTTAATTTAACTTCATCATTTCATAGATGAGGAAACTGAGGCCTAGAGAGGTGAATGCACTTGCCTAAGGCTACATAAATAAAAATGGGCAGAGTAGTATTCCAACCAAAATCTTAGGCTTGATTTGACCTGAAGTTGCTCCTTGTTGTAATTTTTTTAATTTGTAGATTGTTACCTTTAAACACATATTCAGAAAAATGTTCTAGAATAATTTTTATGGAATATTATTCAATTATTTTTATCTGCAGTTTTTTCTGAGACTCCAATAATTCTGAGGTTTCTTCATCTTTATTTGTCCTTTAAATATCACTTTTGGGGAGGATTCTGAGAAGGCAAAGTTGGTCAAAAAATTCCAAGCTCTCCAGATTTCATCTACAAACAAGACAAAATAGCACCTCAGGATCAACCTAGAGTGGCAAAAATAAGCAAGAGTTGGGGCAGAATATTGGTCTTCCTGGGACAACCAGAGAAGGTCTGCAGAAAAATCCCCGGACAGAGATTCACAGGAGTAAAGTGTAAACACTCCAGGCTAGCTCCACTGAAACAGCAAGCAGCAAGCCGTGGGGGCAGCTGGATTGGGAAGTAGACTTGACCTTAACCACAGGAAGTTTCACCTCTGGGACAGGGTGCAGAATCAGGAGTCCAGGCAGGGGAAGATTGAGGGATACCTCTGAAGTCAATATTTCTTTGTGATGGAATCCTAATAACTGGGGCTGCCCTCAGCCCCAATATTCTAACTTCATTATAGACCTCACTGAATCTACCTAGCCCCACCCCCCTGCCAATGTCCTAACTTCTTCCTATATGCCTCCCTGCTCACTAGAACAGGTGTGTCCCTGAACTCTTAGTTCCCACAGAAACAGCAGGTGTGTCCATGTGATGGGAACCCAGCTACTGCCTCTACCTAGCCACTGCCCCCAGATCCATTCCCACAGAAATGTGTGTTCTTGCATTCAGTCACAATCACTTCATCCATCTAGCCCAAGACAGGACCACAATAGCTAGCCAATCGGAAGGCAGTACGACCAGAATGTTCCTCCTGCTTTTTGAATATTCATGACTTCTGTTACGTAATTGCATCTTTACCCTATAAAAATCCATCTTGCTTTCTCTGAAATTGCTGGTTCCTCTTGGAATTTAGCCAGCTTCGTGAGAGGCATCAATCTCAATAAATGCCTATATTTGGATGAGAGGCGGTCTGACTCTGAATTCTTTGAGATGGTTCCACCACAACACATCATGAAACCCCAACAGTTGTTGGGTGGGCAGAGCCCCCACCGCAACAGTTTTTGGTGTCCCTGGGTTTAAACCGCAACATTTGTAAAAGCTAATCCAAATGTTGTAACAACAGTGTATGTAATGTTCATACTTCTGAGTTCTTGCCATATTTTCACAGAAAATGTCCTTTTGTAAAAACTAAGTGATATTAATTGGGGCACTAATACTAGGGCAAGGATCTCTGGCAATTGATATTGGGGAGAACACTCTAGAGTGGTAAAGAATACTCTGATACATCCAAAAGGTAACAAAAGGTTCCCCTGAAACATTGAGCAGGAGGGCATCTAATTTGTCAAGGTCAGTGGGAGTTGGGCTCAGGATCCCCAGAGCTTCAAATAGGCTATGCTGATTTATTTAATCTCATTATTATTCATTTTATTTCTTTTTAAAATTCCATCAGTGTGTGTGAGTGTGTTTTCAGTCATTTAATTATTTCTTGAGACAATTCTATTTCTGTTTCCAGTCCTCTTCTGAATGTTTGAATATATTTTTTCTCCTGGTGTTTTTTACCTCGGCTCCTTTATTTCCATAATAATTTTTTATTGTGTTAGAACTCTTCCTGTAAAGAAGTAAGGTTTCCTTCTTTGAGTAAATTTTTTCCTAAAAAAATTTTATTTGGAGGGTTTTTGGTAGCTTTGCTTCTTCAGAACTTTTCCATAGCTATTTTCTGAGGAGGATGTTGAGGAAATGGGCTCTCAACAATCTTCCTGGAAGCTCCCAAGGGAATTAAAAACAATAACTTCAGTATTATTGCCTAAAACCCAAGGAAAAGCATAGAGTAGTTGAAAGAGCTGTGTTAGGAGACCTAGGTTCCAATCCAAGCTCTGACGTAGCTGGGTGACTCTGGGGCTGTTATGCCATCTCTAAAATTACAAATTGTCATCTATACAAAAAGGTTCAGAGTTCTGGAGTCAGCCTCCACTCATCACTCTCCATCACTTCACAAATCCTATCAGCAACCAAGTCTTAAGTCTACCTCCACAACATCTCTCTCCATTTCTCTACCCACATGACCACCAGTCTCATTTAGGCCAATCTCATTTCTCACTAGGACTATAAGAATAGCCTCATCCCAATTGGTCTCCCTTCCTCAAGCCTCTCTCCTCTAATCTGTCCTCCAAACAGGTGATAGCCCTAAAGCATAAGTCTGTCTGTGTCACTTCCCTGCTTAGTAAATTCCCAAGTATTTCTAGGATCTAATACAATATCCTCTCTTTGGCATTTAAAGTCTTCATAATCTGGTGCCAGCATATCTTTCTAGGGTTTATTACTTGTTACTTCCTTTCACACACCCACCTTTCACAAGGTCCCACCAACCTTGCCTTTTTACCCTTCTACTCATGACAATCCACCTCCATATCTAGAATATATGCCCTCCTCAAATAATATTTCTGCCTCTCAGAATACTTAGTTTCCTTCAAAGATCCATTCAAAATCCTCCTCCTCCTCAAAGCCTTTCCTGATTATTTATCCCCTGATACTAGTTCCTCTTTCACAAATTTTTATTTGGCATATACTGAATATATTCTTATTTGGGGGGCATGTTGTATTTTCTGATAGACTATAAGGTCCTTGAGGGCAGGGACCATTTCATTTCTGTCTTCATATCCCCACTGCCTGGTCTACACTAGGTGCTTACTGAATACTTACAGATTAATCAATTGATTGGTTGAGAATATAACAATATTGTTTTATCTATTTCATGGAATTTTTATGAGGAAGTGCTACGTGCAAACTGTTGCCATCTTTTTTTTCAGTCATGTCTGACTCTCTGTGACCCCTTTTTGGGGGTTTTCTTAGCAAAGATACTAGAGTGTTTTGCCATTTCCTTCTCTAGTTCATTTTATAGATAAGGAAACTGAGGCAAACAGGATTAAGTGACTTGCCCAGGGTCATGCAGCTGGTAAGTGTCTGAGGTCAGATTTGAACTCAAGAATGAGTCTCCCTGACTTCAGTACAGTGCTCTGCACTGAACCACCTAACCACCACTGTCCAAAACTTTAGGTTCTCTATAAAGGCAAGTTGTAATCAATGAATGATCCGCTTCTTTGCTATCATTCAAAGCTTGCTCACTTTGGTGGCAGTCACCAAGTCTACCCTCCACTGGCCTAGCCTTTGAAAACTCTGTATCACCTCCCTGCTATGAGAGGACTTCAGTTGAGTAAACCCATTTGTACGAGCAGAAAAACAACCCAGAGTACATGCAGAGACTCAGGGGAGCCATCGTATTATATGAAGAAAAACATGCTATGTTCCCTGCTATAAATTTTTAAATTGTGAAATTCTGGCATCTTACTCCATATCATACTAAGCAACTGTTAAAACAATGAAACTGCATTTGACTGCTAGAGTTCATTCCTTCCTCAGCCAGGTTACAAGATGTCATACAGACCAAACATAGGGGAGGCACCTGCCTGAGGAGGAGCAAGAACACTCCCCGATTTAGGAGTCAGGAGACCATATGGCCACAAGCAGTCTACTTATCTCTAGACCTCAGTTTCCATAACTGTGAACAGAGGGGGCTGGAATGAGATCAACTTAAAGCTCCCACGAAGCTTTAGGATTCTATGATTCTGAAACAGCTTCTCTCTGGAGAGAAATAATGGCGGCAGAGAACAAAGAACAACTGAGAACCATCATACTCCATCCGTGAGGACATGGTTTCTCATACCACAAAAAGCCATAACCTCCATGAGGATCAGGAACTTGGGGCTTGGATAACTGGATGCAGGACATCATAGTAGCCAAGCCAGTACACTGTAGTTGGAATTAACAATAATGTTCATCCTCCTTTTCTCCTTCACTATCTTCTATTCTCTATATCATCCTTCATTCTCATCTTGCTTCCTACTTGCCCTTCCTTAATGAGACATCTTTTTCTCCTTCATATCACAGAAATTTGTCACACTTTTTCCATTACTGAGGTGAGGTAGAGTCAGGATGTGGACCAAGAATAACACTGTCTGAGAATCATAATGTGGCAGCATAATTTTTTTTGAAGACCCCCCAAATAGGGGTGGTAAGATGATAGTGTTTATTTATATTATCAAAAAGTTCAGTCTTTTTTTTCTAAAGTAGTATAAATTCCATATGTGACAGAAAAGTGCCCCTGGTCCACAAAACGTTCCTGTTATGGTTCCAAGCAGACCAGGTTCAGTCCTAGAGTAGCCTAACCCCAGAGAAAAGGAATAAAACTTTTCCTAATCTGCTCTAATTCATTATGCTTCCATTCCCACAGTCCCAGATGAAACTTTTCAAACAAAGCTTAGATATTGCTCCCACAAGGAATTGAGGGCACCCTCTAGTAAAGGTAGCTAGGTGGTGCAGTGGATAGAGCACCAGCCCTGGAATCAGGAGGACCCGAGTTCAAATTTGACCGCAGACACTTACTAGCTGTGTGACCCTGAGCAAGTCACCTAACCCTGTTTGTTTCAATTCCTCATTTATAAAACGAGTTGGAGAAGGAAACTGCAAACTACTCTAGTATTATCTTTACTAAGAAAACTCCAAATGGGGTCATGAAGAGTCAGATGTGACTAAAACAATCTTACCCCCCTCACTTTACAGATGTGAAAACTGAAGCCCAAAAAAAGGTTAATTCACTTGGCCAAAGTTAAACAAGAAGTGAGAGAAACAGAATCTGAACCCAGGTACTCATACCCCAAATTTAGTGTTCTTTACTATCTTTAAGTGACAATTCTTTTCTTCTTTTTGGAGGGGGGAAGGCAGGGCAGTTGGGGTTAAGTGACTTGCCCAAGGTCAAACAGCTAATAAGTGTCTGAGGTTGCATTTGAACTCAGGTCCTCCTGACTCCAGGGCCAGTGCTCTATTCACTGCACTACCTAGTACCCTTTAAGTGACATTCTAAAGCATTTCTTGGTTTAAAAAAATACTTTCCTCATAATAATCCTATGAGGTAGGAATAGAGCTTTTATTATTATTCTCATTTTACTCAAAGGAGCTGTAATCTTCTTGACATGAATAATTCCCCCAATGATGAAAATATGGGTCTTTTTATCTAATAATTAAAAATAATGCCCAGCATTTCTATAGTGTCTACCATGTGCAAGACAGTCTAATGTTTTATAAAAATTACCTCATTTGATGGGGCGGCTATGTGCCACAGTGAATAGAGCACCAGCCCTGGAGTCAGGAGGACCTGAGTTCAAATTCAGTCTCAGACACTTCACACACACACACACACACACACACACACACACAAACCTAGCTGTGTGACTTTGGGCAAATCACTTAACCCCAATTGCCCTCCAAAAAGCAAAAAAAAAAAAATACCTCATTTGATCCTATTATTGTCTTCATTTTACAATTCAGGAAATAGGCAGACAGAGGTTAAGGGACTTGCCCAAGGTCATGCTGCTAGGAAGTGTTTAAGCCCAGATTGGGACACAGGTCTATCTGACTCTGAGGGCTAGCACTCTACTAACTATATCATCTAGTAACCATTTCATCCTGATGAGGTGAGGGCCTTCCTTCCTTGTTTTCTCTTGGCATTGTGACTATGCCAATGAGGAAAATGGCTATCCATCATTTATCCATTAGTCTTGCTACCTGGCTGACCAGTCCATCTTCTTTCACCTTTGTGTGTTTCTTTGATGACATGCTTTATACCACTTCTTTGCATTTCCCTGTCTGTAGATGTTGTAACCTGTCCATAACCACCACAAGCTTTTGCATTGCCTTTTGGGTGACCTTCATTTTCAATTTTTTTGCAGATGAGTATCCCATGACACTGGTAGAATGTGTTCATATATGTATGTGTGTTTAAGGCAGCCACTTGTTTCTGTAAGAAGATTGGAATAATTAAAAGAATTGCATTCTTTCCCAAAGGCAATGCAGACTGCTCTCCTCTTCCCATTCAAGTATGGGCCCAACTCATTGTCCCATTTATAAAGCCTGTTCACCACACATGCATGGAAAGGTTGTCCACCCAACTGTACTTCATAGCTTAGAAGGCAGGAATTTGTAACATACTTATTTTTTTCTATGTGGATAATTAACTCCAGCTTACCTATTTTTTTAAACCCTTTCTACGAATGAAAAGCTTGCTTTCCCCAAGGTTATGCCACTAAAAGTTGTAGAATCAAAACCTGAACCGAGAGTCTACATGATAAAGTTCCATGGCAGTGCTCCTCCCACATCATCCTCCCTTCACTCCAGCCTTTCTACCTCTTGGAATCTCATTTCCATTGAGATACAGTTCAATCGATATCTCCTACAAGAAGCCCTTCTCACTCTCCCCATTCCCAGTTCTTAGTGGTCTCTCTACCAAACTTGCCTTTTTTATTTTGTGCATAATCTGTAGATAATTTATATAATTTGAATAAAATGTTGTGTATACTATTTACTAATGTGCACATTATCTCCCCTGATGGACTATAAGCTCTTTGAGGGGCAGACACTGTTTCTCCTTTCGTCTTTGTATCCTCAAGGCTTAGTACAGTGGCTAGTACATTGTGTTTGATAAATATCTGTTGACTAATAGGTTGGGTAGTGAGGTGGCGTAATGTATAGGGTACTGACTGGGCTTAGAATCAGGAAGACTCATCTTTCTGCCTTAAAATCTGGCCTCAGTCATCTACTGTGTGATCTTGGGCAAGTCACTTAACCTGTTTGCCTCAGTTTGCTCATCTGTAAAATGAGCTGGAGAAGGAAATGGCAAACCACTCCAGTATCTGCCCAAAAAAACCCATATGGGTTTACAAAAAGTCAGACTTGACTGAAAAACAACTGAACAACAATTAGCATGAATTCCCATCTAATCTTAATGTTTCTATACCTATACAGAAATGTGCTGGTGAATGTTTAATAACCAAATGTTCTCAGACAAACTTTTAAGTTTAATCTGCACTAACATTTTCTCTATCACTTCTTAAATCTTGTCAACCAATAAGACAATAAGTCAAACCATAATTTGTAGCACTGAACAATTTTTGATGTGTAAACACTCATACTGGAGCAGGTAGGTAGCAAGACCTGGAGTCAGTAAGACTCCTCTCCCTGAGTTCAAATCCAGCCTCAGACACTACTTGTGTGACCCTGGGCAAGTCACTTAACCCTGTTTGCTCAGTTTCCTCATCTGTAAAATGAGTTAGAAAAAGAAATGGCAAACCACTCCAATATCTTTGCCAAGAAAACCCCAAATGCAGTCATGAAGAGTCACACAGGCTTGAAAAAAATAACTGAACAACAAATGCTCACATTAAAATTTTCACAATTGACTCTCAGGAACAGGTTTGGTCTGGCTCCAGCTAACCCCTGCCTGTATACATATAAGATGGGGCAATGTAATATAGTTGAAAAAAATGTTATCCTTACAGAAGTCAGGGGACTTCATTCTGAGGGCTAACAAATCATTTGGTTTGTCTGGATCTCAGTGTTCTCATTCATTAAATAAAAAGGTGGGTCTAGAAGAGGAGGGAAGGGAACAAGCACTTATTGATCAAACAATCAATATTATTAAGAACCTACTATGTGCCAGACAATACACTAGATGCTTAATGAAGATTATCTCATTTGATCAGGTGTTAACTGTTGTTAGCAATTAACAGTTAGTCACCTTTTCTGGGAATAATGCTCTTAAATGCATAAAACAAAATATGTAAGATTCTAAAGGAAACCAATTATATAGAAATATAGTTATCAATCTATATAGTTTAAAAATATATAGGTATAAAAACATAGTTATCAAAAGGGCAGCTGGGAGGCACAGTGGATAGAGCACTGTCCCTAGAGTCAGGAAGACCTTCAAAGAGTTCAAATCTGACCTCAGACACTTAACACTTAATAGCTCTGTGACCTTGGCAAGTCACTTAACTCTGCCTCAGTTTTGTCATCTGTAAAATGAGCTGGAGAAGGAAATGGCAAACCACTCTTGTATCTCTGCGAAGAAAACCCAATATGGGTCAGGAAGAGTTGGACATGACTGAACAACATAGTGATCAATATATGTTCATATTTTTAAAAAAAAAAAACAAGTTCACAGACCCCAGATTAGGAATCCTTGGATTCTAGAGGATCCCTAACGTTCCTTCCTGGCCCCATCTCATTATTTCACATCCAGATTGAACTAGTTTGGAAAAGAACAGCAGTCCAACAGTTAACGCCTTAAAAATAATTAGCACAATTTATCTTTTGCCTTTTTCATTCTGTCTGCAAAAGATCCACCACCAATTTAACTTACTGTGCAGAAGAGCACTTTAATAATATCAGTTTTCTCCTTCAAGGTTCTTGGCTAGGTTCCCCCTTCATAGATCATAATGCTGGTGTGGGGCCAAGAGATGCTGTGGTTGACTCACAGGTCACTGCAGTTTATGAGAAGAAGGAATAATAAAGAGGAAGGGAGCTCTGACATCATTGGTGAGTGAAGGGGAAAAAAAACCCACCCTGGTGTGTGCTGAGCAGACTAATTACCCAGCTCTGGATAATGTGGAAAGAGACAGGGCATTGTTCTCCCCTCCAACTGAAGCAGAAAGCAGTCATGGGAAATGCCATTAACAATGGCCAGGGTCTTCTGATACCCCAAATTCCACAACCGGGTTTTACGATAGGAATTGCAGTGGGGCTCTAAGCAAGGAGAAAGCCGAAACCTGTTTCAGTCAATGCTTCCAAAAGACTATACCTTGGAAAGCAGGGAGGCCCATTATGGCCAATCAAAGGATGCAGCTGGGAAAACCCCACACCTTTCTTAAATTGGCTCTACCTGGTAAGGCCCAGTGGAGGCTCAAACTGCTTCTTTGTCCATTAACTTAATTCCATTAAGAAAAGAAAAATATTAAGATCAGCTCAGTTTTTTAAGCTCCTTGCCTGGGGAAACCCCAACACAGCTCCAATTATGATCAGGCCTTGGTCTGTGAAGGACTTTCATGGTTAAAAGTAAACCAGAGTTACCTTTGACCCATAAGGGATTACTCTTTTATTAGTATAGCCCAGGGATTAGGAGAAATGTTTGGCTAATGAATGTCACTACTATATTTGAGCACATGCCTAAATAAGCTACTTGTCGATTGAAACCTATCTATTTATAAGCACTTGTGTATGCTGTGAAATATCCATCTGTGTTATCATGCTTGCCTTCCACCATGCCAGCAAAGGGTCCTTTGCCCCATTCATTTGAGGCCCCACTCAGTGAGGAAAACAAGAGGAAGTGTGGATTTTATTCCTCACATTTGGCCAATAAACCAAGAGTTAAGTCCCTAAGCAGTGGTTGGAAGTCATTTGGACATTAAAAACTCTAAAATGAGATGGAAAAAAAATTGTTTTTTCCACAATTCTAACTGTAGGCATTGACCCAGTAGTATTTATTTGGATAATTTCCCACAAATGCTGCAAATCAGTCATTTGTATTTATACACTCAAATGTCTGAACTTCTTAAGTTTAAAAAAAAGGCACATATTTATCGCATAGGCACAGAATCACCAAACGTAGGTTATTATCTTCGTTCTGGCATTTACTAGCTCTGTGACCCTAGGCAGGGAGCACTCAACCTTTCTCTGCCTCAGTTTCCTTATCTGTAAGATGAGAGTGGAGAATGGGGAGAGGGAATTATTTGTGGTGTAGGGAGAAGAGGGCTGGATTTGGAGTCAGAAACCTGAGTGTAAATCTATGCTTTGCTGCTCATTCCCTGTTTGACTGTGCATGTCACAACACCTATGGACCTTTATTTTCTCATCTTTAAAAGGAGGAAGTTGGAGTGAATGACCTCAAAGTTCCAGCGCTAAATCTATAGAATGGACTACAGAAACATCAAGTTGTCATGAGTTCTTGTTCTCATTTCTCCTTTGAAATGCCATGTTGGAATACTTATTTCACAAAAATCATTATGCTATCAATCATGGCCTCCTAGCAACCGAGCCAGACCCTTTCTTCCATGGTCCTAAAACTTCCTTGTGCAAAGGCAGAGCCTTGAGGGACACATCAAATCCCATAAGGGATTCAGTAATGAAGAGCTCGGCAAGGACTCCAGCTGCTGCATCTCCCCATCTGACCCCCCTATCTCCTCAATGCTTTGGGTGCAGACAAGAGATTCCTTATTCTTTCAGAGTCTCTATGCACTAGAACCCTACTTGTATCTGGAAGCCTCAGTGTGAAAGCTGACTAAATTGATAAAGCTACAAGGACATTCAAAAGAGTAGCTAAGAATATATAGATTTTTAAAGATCTGGGAAACAATGTTGACCAAAACTAAACGCCTACCAAGGGACAGTGGAATCTCAATTGCCTTGGATAGACAAAGTGGAATCAGTATATGAATCAAATGACCTTTTACAGTTCTGCCTAGCTGTCAACAGGCCCATAAATATCTATATAATTTAAGTCTTTATACAATATTCATACTGTAAACATTCAATCCAATTCAATTTGAAATCAGGTCTTCCTGATTCCAGGTCTGGCACTTTATCCACTGGGCCACCTAGCTGTCTGCTCAACAAATATTAATTAAACACTTATTATGTGCAAAGTAGGCATGTAGGTGGCCCAGTGGATAAAGTGCTAAGCTTGGAGTAAGAAAGACTAATCTTCCTGAGTTCAAATCTCAACTCAGAATACCTATTAGCTATGGGACCCTGGGCATATCACTTAACTCTGCCTCAGTTTCTTCATCTGTAAAATGAGCTGGAGAAGAAAATGGAATACCACTCCAGCATCTTTGCCAAGAAAACCCCAAATGAGGTCACCAAGAGTCAGCCACAATTGAAATGACTGAAAAACAAAAATGTGTAAGGCACTGGGATAGGTGCATGGGATATATGGACAAATATAAATAATCCCTACCCTCAAAGAGATTATATTCTATCTGGGAATATAAAATATGCAGAGACAAGTAAATACAAAGTCTATACATGGTAATTTCAAGAGGGAGAAAGTGTACATAACTGGGGACATTAGGAAAGGCCTTTTATGTGTGATGGCACCCAAGGTGGACTTTGAAGCAAGCTAGGAATTCTGAAGCAGAGGTAAGGAGGGAGGGCATTCTAAACATGGAATCTGAGAAAAGGCATGTCTATTGGTAGCCAAATCTAGGGTAGGGGGTATAGGGGAGAAAAAAAGAAAAAGAAAGAGATTTACATGATTATTATGTATTTTAAAGGAATAGAAAATTGTACATAACAGATGGGCAGTTTTGGTGCAATCATCATTTTTATTATGCTATGTTATGGAAATGTTTGTTTCATTCCATAAATTAAAAATAAGTTTTAAAAATTAAAAAGAAAAAGAAAAGGAAGCTGTAGAGAGAATGGCTAGGAAGTCAGTCTGACTGCAATAGTGTAAGAAGGGGCACAATATAAAATAAGACTAGAAAAGTAAATGGGAACCAAGGTTAGGCAAAAGCCTTTGCGAAGGTCTTTAAATGCTAGGATAAAATTTTGTAGTTTTTGTAGTTTTATCCTAAAGATTTTATAGTGTATCCTAAAGGAAAAAGCTCCAGAGCCACTAGAGATTTTTTAGTCAGGGAAGAAAATATGTTCAGATCTTTCTTTTAAGAATGGATCACGTTGGGGTGGCCAGGTAGCACAGCAAGTAAGAGCACCGGCTTCAGTGTTGAGAAGATGAGAAGACCTGGAGATCGAATCCCGGGCTCAGACACTTAGCACCCACCCAGAAACACCTGGCTGTGTAACCTTGAGCAAGTTACTTAACCCCAATTGCTTAGGGGCGGCCAGATGGCTCAGTGAGTAAGAGCACCGGCTCCAGTGTTGGGATGACCTGGATCAAATCTGGGCTCAGATACTCAGCACCACACCCAGAAATAACTGGCCGTGTAACCTTGAGCAAGTTACTTAACCCCGATTGCTTTAAAAAAAAAAAAAAAGAATGGATCAGGGTCGGGGCAGCTAGGTGGTGCAGTGAATAGAGAACTGGCCCTGGAGTCAGGAGGACCTGAGTTCAAATCCAGACTCAGACACTTAACACTTACTAGCTATGTGCCTTCCCCCCTCCAAAAAGAAAAAAAAAAAAAGAATGGATCAGAAAAGGGAGAGACTTGAAGGAAAGAGACCAGTTAGGAGGTTAGTGTAATAATCCAGGGCAAGAGGTGATTCCCAAGGGTTTGAACTAGGATGGTGGTTGAGTGAGCAGAGCAAAGAGGTAAGGGGGCAGATCCAAGAAAGCTTGTGAGAAGAGACTCAACAAGTCTTGGCAACTGATAGGACAAGTGGGATGAGGGACAGGGAAGGATCATTTAGCAGCAGCTATAAAATGATGAAGAAGCAGTCTCTTAATCCCTTAGTGCCTTAGTTTCCCAACTGAGAAACTGTGCCTTTCTTCAGAGCTGTTTTTCAAACAAAACATTAGCACTGGAAAAGCACGCGGTACTTGGAAATACCAAGTATTTAACCATGTCATTATTAGGCACCAAAGACCCAACACTAAATGAGATACAGCTGTTTGAACAGACATTGTTAGCTGCACTGCACACAGCTGGTGTGAAAGGGCTCTCTGAGACAGGAAGGCCTCTGTGGAAGGTATTTGTTTTCAAAAGAGGGTATATGTATTTTATAGTGGGGGTGGAGAAACCCCTTTTCCTATTATAGGGGGCCCAGAGTCAGGAAGAAAAAAAAATGAATCAAGGACTACATTCAAGTAGAAAGCAAATTTTAGGGATGGGGAGGAGAAAAATTTAAAAAAATATTTAGCTTGATTGCTTTCAAAATTAGGCATAAGGAACATAAACTTTACAAAATATTTCTTAATTATTATGAATTTAATGAGCATCAACAAACATTTCTATAAGTACAGAACAAAGGGGTAGTATAGAAACCAAGTAGTTCTTTCATGTACAGTTTTGTTTTTTAATTGTATATTAAGTTTAACATGGTAGTAAGAAAATGACCCTGTTGGTATCACTTTCTGAAGTTTTTTTTTGTTGTTGTTGTTTTCTTCTGGGTATTTTTCATGCTTTATTGATGCTCTTTCTTTTGGGGGCTCCATTACAGCTCATAAGCTGCTCTCACTCCTGTCCTCCTCCCAGCACCCATATAAGTTTTCTCTTACACTAAGTAAATGTAACCAAGCAAAATAAATGAACACATCGGCTATGTCTGAAAATGAGGGCTTCATTCTGTACCTCAAGAGTCTACCAACTCACTCTGATCAAAACAATGATGCAAGACAATTCCAAAGGACCCATGATGAAAAATGCTAGCCACTCTCCAAGTGGGAACTGATGCACACTGAGTGCAGATTGAAGCATAATTTTTTTTTACTTTCTTTTTCCTTGTGTGTGTGTGTGTGTGTGTGTGTTCTTTTACAACACTGCTAATATAAAATATATTTTGTATGACTTCATGTATATAATCGATAACATATTGCTTGCCTTCTCAATTGGTGGGTAAGGGGTGGGAGGAAGGAAGAGAATGTGGAACTCAAGATTTTTTCAAATGAACATTAATTTTTTTTTTACTCGTAACTGGAAAATATTTAACAAAATAAATTTTTAAAAGAATTTTTTAAGAGTTTATCAGCTTCCAGCCAAGAAGTAGAAGGCATGTTTCATCATCACCCTTCCAAGTCCTGATTGGTCACTACTTGGATCAGAGATTTCAAGTCTTTCAAAGTTATTTTCCTTTACATTCTTATGATTTTCACATAAATCAAGAATATAAAACTTACCAAACAGATGATGCAGTGGATAGAGCACTAGATTTGGAGTCAGGAAGACTTGAGTTAAAATTTACCCTCAGATACTTCTAGTTGTGTGATCTGGGCAAGTCACTTAAACTCTTTCAGCCTCATTTTCCTAATCTGGGAATAATAATGAGTATAATAATAGCACCTACCAAGGTTTGTGAGGATCAAATGAAATAATATTTGTAAAGCATTCTGCAAACCTTTAAAAGTGTTATATAAGTGCTAGGTATTATTATTATTATTATTAATCAGTTTCTTATTATTGCTACTTACAAGAGAAAATTATTTATAAAGAAGTAAGAAAACAGTGAGAAGGAAGAAAAAGAAAGAAAAAGGAGAGACTGGGAAAGAACGAGGTGAAAGAGGGATAAGGGTCAGTATTCCCTACTCATGCAGCTTTGGGATCCTGAGTCCTGGAGCACCCATCCACCCCTCCCCTACCCCAAGGTGGACCTCTTTGTTCCATCTCCATTACCATTCCCTAGCAAGTTTGGCTTCCTTTTTCATAAACCAACCAGTGGAAGCTTAATCTCAGTGGCTCTAGTCAGAGCCTTGTCTTAGCCCAACTGCCACTGTGTACATGAAGTCTTTCCTGATCTTAGTTATTAGCAATTCCTCCTTTCTCCTCCTCCCTGATCCCCCTGGAAATTACTTTGGATTTACTTTGCATTTTCTAATCTGTGTATGTGTTGTTTCTTCCCAGCAGAATGTCTACTCTTGGGGGCAAGGACTCTTCATTTTGTATCCTCAGCACCTAATACAGTAAAATGTTTGCTGAATTGAACTGAATGGAGACTACAAACAGATGATGTTTCAAAAGATGAACTTCCAAAATTATTTGGGCTTCTGAATATATTTTCTCTTATAGTTATAGATGGTGATTAGGTTCTCAGACTAGCTTACAAAAGATTAATCCATAATATAAATGAATTATTGTGCTATACTTAAATGGAACTATAGAATTTACTTTTGGGGAAAGCTTTTGATTGAAAATCTCTAAATTGTGAACCTGGACTAACTCTGCTCTATTTTTGGCCTGGGTTTAGGATGGAGTGTGCATTACTCTCCACTAATTTTTTTAAACATCTGGACAAGTGCTCTATAATTCATAATATGGCTCTGCATTAAAGATACAGCTAAGTTCTTATAGTCCTACTTACAATTTTATGTTAAAATCTAAAGATCTGATTCCTAGTTCCAAACTATATTTTGTCAAGTCATTAAAAAAAAACATGTATACATATTTCACTAAGATAGAGATAAATCCTCAGTGACCTCCTCCTAAGATAAGATGCTCCATAATTTTGAGATATTTCTTAGCAAAGACTAGAGGGCAAAGACCAATGAAAGGGGTCTTAATGGAAAGGTAATTGTGATTGGAACAACTTATTGTGGCTATATTTAATGCTGGAAACATGGGGCTGTTCCATAGTTCCAGTATTGGCAGCACACCCCATCTTAAGCATCCAAGATTGACTTAGTGGGTACTAATAATAAATTTATACTTGCTATGATCTCTAAGTTGTCTCCAGGATGTTCCCTGAAATATGTAAAATCAGATCAACTCTGCAAGATCTTAAAACCCAGCTGCAACTCTAACCACCATTTGAAACATCTTTTTTTCTTTGAGATCTTTTATAATTCGGACTTTTCTGCTATTTTTTCTTTCTCCTCTTCTCTCCTTCATTGTCTCCATCTGGTTCTCTCTCTGTCTCTCTGTCTCTGTCTCTCTCTCTCTCTCTCTGTCTCTCTCTCTGTCTCTGTCTCTCTCTCTCTCTTTGTCTCTCTCTCTCTTTCTCTCTCTCTGTCTCTCTCTCTCTCTCCCCAGCTGCTATATTTTTACTTTCAATTTCTTCCCATAAATCGATTACCTTTACTTTACAGTATTTAGATGTCGTTCAGAACATTCCCTCATCTATAAAGAGAATTGGAGAAGGAAATGACAAAGTACTCTAGTATCTTCGCCAAGAAAACTCCAAACAGGGTTTCAAAGAGTCAGATACAACTGGAACAACTGAACAACAAAAGAGGATATAAGAATGGAAATTAATTATCTATGTTGCCTTTAAGCATACTGTGCTATTGCTATTTACCTTTTAATTACCTCTATTCTTACCATTGCCTTGTCTGAAATCATAATTGCTACCCCTACTTTTTTTTTTACTTTGGCCAAAGCATTATAGATTTTAATTCAGATCCTTATTTTAACTCTGTGTGAATCTTTGTTTCAAGAATGTTTCCTTAAAACAACTAATTATTTACATAAGCTTCTGCTTTTTAATCCATTTTGCTACTCTTCTCTGCACAATGGGTGAGTTCATCCCATTCGCTTTCACAATTATGTTTGTTAATCATATATTTCCCTCCAATCCATCTTGTTTTTTTTCTTTCCTTTCCCTTCCATTTTTCTCCCTTGCCTCAACCCTTTACAAAGAAGAGAGTGGTGAGAGAGGAGACTACATTCAATATTAACAATCACTATTTGATACAATCTGCTTCCATTTCATTGCCTCTTTTCTCTCAGCCAGTCCCTAATCACAGGTTCTTATCCTTTTTTTTTGGGGGGGGGGGGGCAGGAAGGGGAGAGGTTCCTTTCTCTCTGTATAATCAACCCTCCAGAAGTGGAGTTTGCCTTGCTTTTGGTTAATGCCTTCCTGAATCTTACTTGCTCTTCCTTCTTGTTCCCACCTATTTCCCTTTTGCATTTGATGTATTTGTGCAATAAATCCTGTTTTTCTGTGTGTGTGTGTGTGTGTGTGTGTATCTGTTCAGTCATCCTTTGTCCAGTTCAGATGAGAATGAGTTTCCTGAGTAGTCCACTTCTCCCACTCCCTTTCCCATGCTGTGTAGCCCATTGTTATAAGATGAACTAGTAAATTCCATCTCTTTCTTCCCCCTTTCCATTATATTCCTTTTTCCTTTCTCTTTCTTTCTTTTCTTAAGATCTTCAAGATGTAACAAGACCACAGTCAGATGCCCTATCTTTGAAGACATAAGGATTCTGAGAGAACACTTGTTTCTTCTCCCCCTATTAGAATATAAATATTTTATTATTATGTAGTCTCTTCCACTTAATCAAATGTATTTAACATTCTACATTTTTCTTGTCTCTTGTGTTTACCTTTCAAAGTATCTATTCCTCTTTGCTCTTTTCAATAGGAATTCTGGGAAATCCTCTATTTCATCAAAGATCCATTTTTCCCCTGTAAGATTTATACTCATTATTTTTCCAGGTGAATTATTCTTGGTTATAAGCCTTTATCAATTTTCATCAACAACAATTAAAAAAGGGAAAAAATTAATTGAGTTGGGTATGCAACTAAAAGAAACACCTCATCATCATTGTAATCATCATCATCATCATCATGATAACTAACATTTATATAACACTTACTGTGTACCAGGAACTATGCTAAGTGTTTTATGATTATTATCTTATTTGATCCTCACAATAACCCTGGGAGGTGGGTGCTATATTATCCCTGTTTTACAGATAGGAAACTGAGGTAAACAGGGTTAAGTGACTTGGCCAAGGTCATTCAGCTGAGGTCACATTTGAATTTAGGTCTTCCTGACTCCAAGTTCAGTGTTTTATCTATTGCACCACCTACTGCCTCTAATTTTACCCACTTATATGCCAACAAAACTGACAACTTATAAAATGGATTGATATTTGCAAAAATAAAAAAGATCCAGACTAACAGAATAAGAAATAGAGAACTTAAATAAACCAAATCTCAGAAAAATAAACTGAATCAACCATAAACTCCTAAAGTTGGGGATAAGGAAAGAGTCAGAACTATATGAATTTATAAATTAATTAATTCTTTCAAACACTCAAATAACAATTACTTTTAAGAGCAAACTCATAAATGTTTAACAACCAGCTCTCTGGGGGGGCGCCAAAAGAAGTATATGCATGATACACTAAAATGTGGTCTGCATTATTAACATTTCTCCATAACTTTCTTATTCAGTCATTTTTGGTTGTGTCCAACTATCCATGGCCCCATTTGGGGTTTTCTTGGCAAAGGTACTGGAGTGCTTTGCCATTTCCTTCTCCAGCTCATTTTACAGATGAGAAACTGAAGCAAACAGGGTTAAGTGACTTGCCCAAGGTCACACAGCTAGTAAATGTCTGAGGACAGATTTGGACTCAGGAAGATCAATCTTCCTGACTCCAGGTCCAACACTCTATCCATTGTGCCACATAACTTTCATAAGTCTAACCAGTCAACAAACAATACACCAAGCTGTGATCTCTTGCATATTCCCATTTATGAGACATATATGCTCATAATGAAAATTTTACAACAGCTCTCTAGATCTGCTTCAAGTTGGCTCATAAATATTATATAAACTGTTTGAAAAATTAGGAAAAAAAATCTTATCAAATTCCTTCTATACTACAAATATAGTCTTGATATCTAAATCAGGGAGGAAAGAAACCAAATCAGAGATACATAAATATATAATTATGTAGATACCCAAGTCAAAGCAAATAAATTGTAGAACAATATTCCTAATGAATAGATGCAAAAATTTTAAATGGGGGGGGGAGCCAAGATGGTAGAGTAGAAGCAGAAAAACTCCATGAGCTCCCCCTATAATCACCTCAAATACCTATAAAATATGACTGAACAAACTTTAGAGCTACAGAACCCACAAAGTGACAGAGAGAAACAAATCTCCTGCTGAAGGCAGCCCAGCAGGCTGGGAGGAAGGGTCCATTGCAGCAGGCTGGGAGCCAAGCCCAACCCCATCTGAGCCTGTGGTTTTAGCCCCAGGGCAACCCCAAGCAGGAGTGGCTGGAGAGACTTTGGGAGAGTGGATCACCAGCAGCTATGGTGGTTGCCAGAATTATCAACCCATAAATGCCAAAGGCAAAGTAAAAGGTCAGAGTGGAATCTGTGGGAACAGGGGGGACTGAGAGTGCGTTCCAACTTCTGCTCCCGGGGTGAGAAGGTGAGAAACTGAGAAGACACTGTGGCCATGCAGCCGCCAGCACGTGGCTGCTTCAGAGCTTTTGGCCTGCAGATCATAGGGGGACCAAGCAATCATTCAAAGGAGTAATCACTCTTGCTTTAACCTGCTTGGATCTGGATCACTATCTTGGGTGGAGGTCCTGGGGTGTGTGACCAGATGCCAGAGCTTGTGGAGGGCTACAGAGAGGGCACCCAACTAATAGCTCAGGCAGCAGCAAAAACCCCAGCAATTTGGGACAAAACTCTCCTCTCTGGAAGCAGAGTTCTATTGTAGCAAAAAGCTCAAAAGTCAAGTAATTGAGTGGCAACATGAGCAAGCAAAGGAAGCAAGGCAAGCACAGCAATCTGACTTTAGATTCCTTTTTTGGGGAAAAAAAAGATCAAAACATGGAATGGGAGGAAGACAACAAAGTCAGAACTACTACACCAAAACTTCCAAGAAAAATATGAATTGGTTACAGGCCAGGGAGGAGATCAAGAAGGCTTTTGAAAATAAAGCAAGAGAAGTAGAGGAAAAATTGGGAAGAGAAATGAGAACAATGCAAGAAAATCATGAAAAGACAGTCAACAATCTGACTGAAAAAAAATAACACTTAAAAATAGACTAACTCAAATGGTAAAAGAGGCACAAAAAGCCAATGCCAATGAGGAGAATAATGCCTTAAAAAGCCAAATTTGCCAGATGGAAAAAGAATCTCAAAAGCTCACTGAATAGAATCATTCCTTCAGAATTAGACTGGAGCAAATGTAAGGTAATAACTTTATGAGAAATCAAGATACTATTAAATAGATCCAAACAAATGAAAAAATGGAAGGAAATGTGAAATATCTCACTGGAAAAACCACTGACCTGGAAAATAGATCCAGGAGAGATAATATAAAAAGGTATTGGTCTACCTGAAAGCTATGATCAAAAAAAGAACTTAGAAATCATCCTTCAAGAAATTCGCAAGGAAAATTGCCCTGATATTTTAGAACCAGAGGGCAAAATAGAAACTGAAAGAATTCACCAATCACCCCTTGAAAAAGATCCCCAAAAGAAAACTCCTAGGAATATTATAGCCAGGTTCTGCAGTTCCCAGATCAAGGAGGAAATGTTACAAGCAGTCAAGAAGAAACAATTTGAATATTGTGGAAACACAATCAGGATAACACAAAATCTAGCATTTTCTACATTAAGGGATCAAAGGACTTGGAATATGATATTCCAGAGGTCAAAGGAGCTAGGATAAAAACCAAGAATCACCTTTCCAGCAAAACTGAGTATAATGTTTCAAGGGAAAATATGGTTATCAATGAAATAGAGGACTTTCAAGCATTCTTGATGAAAAAAAAAGAGTTGAATAAAAAAATTTGACATTCAAATACAAGAAGCATGAGAAAGTAAACAGGGAAAAGAAATCCTGCAGAACCTATCAAAGTTTAACTATTTACATTCCTACATGGAAAAATGATAATTGTAACTTATGAAACTTTTCTCAGTATGAGGATAGTTGAAGGGAAATAATTGTGTCTATATATACATATATATGTATATATAGAAGGGTATATGTGTGTATGAAAACACATGTGAGTGTGTGTATATATGTGTACAGGTATACGTAGAGAGAGGGCACAGGATCAATTGAATAGGAAGGGATGATATTTAAAAAATAAAATTGAGGAGAGAGAGGAATACAATGAGAGGAGATAGGGAGAGAAAGAATAGGATAAATTATCTCATATAAAAGAGGCAAGGAAAAACTGTTACAATGGAGGGGAAGAACAGGAAGGCAAAAGGGAATGGGTCAACCTCTTAGTCTCATTGAATTTGGCTTAAGGAGGGAATAACATACACACTCAATTGGGTATCTTACCCTACCGGAAAGTAGGGGGGAAGGGGATGAGAAGGGTGATGATAGAAGGGAGGGCAAATTGGGGGGGAGGCTAGTTAGAAGCACACACTTTTGAAAAGGGACAGGGTCAAAGTAGAAAATTGAATGGAGGGGGGATGGGATAGGATGGAGGGAAATATAGTCAGTCTTTCATAATATATCCACTATGGAAATGTTTTGCGTAACTACACATGTACAACCTATATTGAATTGCTTATCTTCCCAGTAAGGGTGGGTGACAAGGGAAGAAAGGAAAGAATCTGGAATTCAAAGTTTTAAAATCAAATGTTTAAAAATTATTATTATTATTATTAACATGAAACTGGGAAATAAGATATATAGGCACTGGGGTATGGAGATCCATCTTGCCCTACTGGAAAGTTGGAGGAGGAATGGGGGAGAATATAGAAGAGAGCAGATTGAGGGAGAGAGTATCCACTGGAATCACTGTTCTGGAGTGGTGGGTAGGGGAAAGATGGGGAGAAAATTTGTAACTCAAAATCTTGTGGAAATGAATGCTATAAACTAAAAATAAACATAAAATTTAAAAAAAATTAAATAAAATAGGCTATAGTAATACATCAGAAAGATTACAATCCAGGTTAGCTTTATAAAAGGAATGAAAGATTGGTTCAAAATTAGGAAGAAAATGAACACAGACCATTTTAACAATAAAAATAAGTATTTCATAATTATATTGTCACACAAAAAATTTTGATGAACTAAAACACCCTTTATAAAAACACTAGATAGAAATAAATTGATCTTTCCTTAATATGATAAATAATATCCATTTAAAACCAAGAGCTAACATTGTAATAATAATAGCTAGCATTAATATAGTATTTATTTGCAAAGTATTTTACAAATGTTATTTCATCTGACCCTTACCACAACCCTGTGCTATTATTGCTATTATATAGGTGCTATGATTATCTCTATTTTACATGTGAGGAAAATAAATGTATATGACTTGCCCAGGGTCACACAGCTTTATTATCTCAATCAGGATTTGAACTCAGTTCTTCTTGACTCCAAGTCCTTTGCTCTGTCCATTGCAACACCTAGCTACTTTATATCATATGTAATGGAGACTTAAAAAAAAAAGCTTTTTCATGTATAAAGCAAAATTCATGATCATTTCTACTATTTGATACAATGTCAGAAATGCCAGCTATAACAATGAGATGTGAAAAAGAAATTAAGAGAATAACCCTAGATGAAGATGAAACAAACAGCATTTTTATTTTTTGCAGACAATATGATATGATACTCAGAGAACCCTCAACCCACACGTCTAAAAATTAATTGAAAAAATTAATGACATCAGCAAAGTAGCAGGCTGTGCAGTAAACCCACAGAAATCATCAGCCCTTTTCATGTATTACCAACAAAACCCAGCAAATTGACTACAAAATGTACAAAATATTTAGAAGTCCATATTTCAAGGCTTATGCAAACTATAGGAATATATCTATAAATCAGTCTTCATAGAAATAAATACAGATGTAAATACATGGAGACACATTAAGTACTCGTAGTTGAGTTGTGCCAATCTAAAAAAAATTTAACTAATTTATTTATTCAATGTCATACCAATCAAACTACCAAATTATTTCTTTATAGAACTAAAAGAAAAAAGACAAACAAAATTAATCTGGACAAACACAAAATCAAGAATCTCAAGGGAAATAATGTTAAAAAGTGGGAAGAGAGGGGCGGCCAGGTGGCTCAGCGAGTAAGAGCACCGGCTCTAGTGTTGGGATGACCTGGGGATCAAATCTGGGCTCAGACACTTAGCACCACACCCAGAAATAACTGGCCGTGTAACCTTGAGCAAGCTACTTAACCCCGATTGTTTAAAAAAAAAAGTGGGAAAAGACTATCAATACCAGATCTCAAACCACACAACAAAGCAATAAATACAACTATAGTACTAGTTAAAACAATTGAGATATCCATCAATGAAATAAGTCACTTAGTCATCTGGTATAACATATATATTATAGGGCTTAACACAATGCCTGGCACAAAGTAGGCACTTAAAAATGTTTATTAACTGGCTGACTACATATAGAAACAAATGAAAAAAGCAACATAGTGTTGAATAAGCCCAAAGACCTCCAACTCCTGGGGTAAAGACTCAATATTCAACAAAAATTGCTGGAAAAATAAAAAAGCAACTGGGAGGAATTGGGTTTAGACCATACCATATACCAAGACAAGGCTTCCATGGATACATGACTCAGAATAAAAGATCATGTCATAGACAAATTAGAGGAACAAGAAAGGAAACAATATTTTCAGACATGTCCAATGTAGGAAATTGATTGGCTTAACTATTATTTTGTTACTAGGGTTTTCTTTTTCTTTTCTTTTTCAATTGGGAGAAATTGAGAGGAAGAGATAGACTATATATGGTTGACAAAAAAAAGAAAAAGGAAAAAAGGAATAGAAGGTTATTGAAATGTTTTTAAAGGCATAGAAGAGAACAGAAAGTCCAGAACAAAATACAGAGAAGCAGAATAGCTTTGAAAATTACATGTTCAATTTATCATATCTTTAAAAGGAAAGGAAATTTGTATGCAATAGATTTGTGATTTCATATACAATCCTCTTTTTCTGTTCTACTTTGTATATGAAATGCTCATTTTCTCTAGTGTTTAAGTTTGGGAGCTTTGGGGAGATTTCTCAGCACCCCCCCCCAAAAAAAGGAGGGCTCTCTCAGACAGAGAATACGGGATCAAAGGAGAAAGGACATCACATTTTGTCATCATCCTTTCTGAACCTGGAGCTGGGCAAAGAGACAGAAAAAGATGCCTTGTCCCTTGGTGAGTTTTTCAGAGGCTAGAGATCATCAATAATGCCAATGGGGAATGGTGTCCTTGGGAGCCAGGCCCTCTTCTGGTGCTACATCACCAGAGCAAGAACACAGGAAAACAAGGAAAACCCTAGGTTTGGGGTGAGGGTTTGGGGGGAAGGCCTTCACTTTCATGGGGACAGATATTCTACCCAGAAACCCAGAGAGTTGTTCCAGCAGAGAGCTTTTCACTCTACCAGAAAACAATGCCTGGCACAGCCCACTAACATCAACGTGAAATCACAGGAGGAGCCCACAAGGAAAAGCAGGAACCCCCAGGTCTGACCACACCTTTGGAAGCACCAGGGAGAGGAAGGTGCATATTTTGGGCTGAAAGTAACTGATTTGAGGGAGCAAATTGCTTACTGGAGAGCATCTGTTGTCTACAATTCTAACTTTGTTTTCTTCGATTTTTCAATAAAACGTTTCTTCTTTCATTCTTTTTTTAAAGCTTCTATAACACGTCCAAATCTGTTTCCTTTCTTTCCTCATCCACCCCATTCTCTCTTGCCTATACTATTATAATAGTCACTCACCTGGTCTCCTGGATGCTATTTCCACCTTTCTCCAATTCATTCTTAACAACACTGTCAAAGTAATTTGCCTCACACACGTCTGATTGTGTTACTTTTCCTCAAAAACCTTCAGTGACGCCCCACCAGGATGAAATAAATTCCCTTTTCTGGCATTTAAGGCCCTCCATGAAGATAGTCTCAGTCTGTTCCTATTTTATATTTTATCCCGAACCTTCCCATCCTGCATTCAACATGCCAATCACATTAGATTGTTCCTTGTTCCTTGATGTTGTCCAACTTTTATTGCCTCATTGCTTTTGGCCACACCAGCCATCCTCTTCAGAAGAGACTTCTTTCACATTGATGCATACTGAATGTTTCCCCCCTTTCAAGGCCTATTATAGTCACTGCCCTCCTCTGTGAGGACTTCAATTCAACAAGTATTTATTTTTTTTTGGTATAACAACACAGAGCTGCTGCAGGGCTCAGGAAGGCTGGGACATTCATCCTGTCTCTCTTAAGGAGTCCTGATCAGGCTCTTTTTCATGAATTCTCTGACTCTTTACACACACCCTGGAGTCCTGGGGGGAAAAAAAACCTACTTAAACCTTAGGTTTGGCCCATGTTCATAGTCTCCCCAAAATAGTGAATTAAAAGCTATGGAATGTATAATGTAGATTATGTATAGGACAGCTGTTTATTTCCTCCCCAGACATGGCATAAAACATAAAAGATTCACAACTTTGGTTAGACAAAGATTTAAAACATGATGAAGTAATCCACAATTCTTATTTTGTTCTCTGGGGAGACTGACACTTAAAACATTAAAATAAAGAGCACGGAAGAACTCTCTAATGGGCATGTCACCTTCGCCTAAGCTCTACAACATCCAAACAATTGCCTCTAGGTCCATAATGTCTTCTGGAATGACAGGCCAGTGATTGGGTTCATCCTCCTGACTCTTGCCATCTTTCCTCCAAGAAGAATTGTAGGAGTTGTAGGGACTCCTACAGAAGTGTAGTAAGAAGTGACTGAGGAAACCATGCACTCCCAAATTCTCTCAAAAGTCCATCTCTTATGATTACTGTTTGGTCACCTATGCTTAGGGAAAGAAATACAAAGTCAAAAATTCATCCAAGGCTGGAGGTCCATGTCACCTTAGTATCCAAAGTGGCTGAAGAAACAAAGAAATTCCTTTCCCCATCCTTCATGGGAAGTCTAATAGGGATACAATGACACTCCACTCATTCCAGAAAAAGGAAAGAGAAGGGAGAAGCAGAGGCTCGTGTCTCTCCTTTTAAGGTCTACTAGGTAGGCAGCTCCTCTTCAGAAGGAGGGCATAAGGGTGACAATGAAGGAGAGCAGCCTATAAAATACAACCAGAAATCTCTGGTTGTACAAATCTTTTATCAAAGCACCCAGCTCCAAAGACAACATATGTGAGACTAGAAGGGACTCAGTTTCGGGCATGTTCCATGTAACTTACTCCAGTCAGAGCCAAAGGGGGTGAGTGAGGAGAAGAGATGGGAATGTCCTTTGATCATACTTACTACATAAATTTCCAATGATTTTCTTCTTTTTGTATCCCCTCCATTTAAGCTTTTATCCATCTGTTAACCTGTGGGCCTTCTTTTGTAACAAAACAAAAAAAAGTTAAAAAGGGAAGAAAGGAATTCAGCAAAACTGACCAATAACATCAAAATTCCACAAGTGTATATATGATGTTTCACAAGAGCAGGAGCTCCATTTTCTCAACTCTTTTCTGGGACAATGCTTGGTACATCATCAACAATCATTTTTAAGTACTTAGAACATACAAGACACTGTTAGGGTAGGCTAAAACTAATCTCAGTTAAAGATCCCTTCTCCTCTCAAATCTTTTCTCCCTCTCTGCTTGACTAGTTTTATATTTTTCAATTTAACTTGCTTTATATTTATTTTTTGCATATGGTCTCTCCCACTACAAATGATAAGTTCCTTCACAGCAGGGACTACATCATTTTTCATCTTTGTATTTTTAAAGGCATAACATAGTGCCTTTCATATACATCTTAGGGAGATACACTACTCTCTACTAAAGGAAGGAAGAGGAATCTTTCTGCCCACACAGCAGTGAAGACAGACGCTTTTTCTTCTGATGGAGTCCCAGCTTATACATTTCTAGGAGAGGCCCTAAGACAGCTATTGTAGGAGCTCTAAGATCCACTCTGACAGAAATAGAAAAGTAATAGGGACAGTATACCAAGGAGGATCTATTGAGTAGAGGGAGACATCTGGCAGGCCCAGTTTCTACAACAGGGGTAGTAGTACCACAACTCATGTAGAAAGAAGGTTGGTTTGGGGGCCAGAAAATCTGGGTTCAAGTCATGGCTCCTCTACTTACTACCTGGATAACCTAGGTAAATCACTTCATCACTCTGAGCCTCAGTTTCCTCACTTGTAAAAAAAAAGAGTCTTGGACTAGATGATCTTTGAAGTCTGTTCCAGTTCTAAATCTGTGATCATGTGCCAGTGGTTCCAGGAGTGTGTGGCATAGTGAGCTTGGGAGTTAGATGAGCCCTGGGTTCAATTCTTTCCTCAGACACTGCGACCATGGAATCTCTGAGCCTCAGTTTCCTCCTCTGCAAAATGAGGACAATAATATCTACACTACCTATGTCCAGGGTTTTTATGAAAGACTAAGTGAGTTAATAAAAATGAAGCTCTCTGCAAAGCTTAAAAACATCAGGCATTATTTTTATTATTATTCTGATGGCAGCAGTTGCAGCATTCATTCCTTCATTAGGGTGACAATGATTCCTTTTTATTGGCACATTGATTTCATCAGTGTAGGAAGTTCCCTTCTTCCAAAGACTGGCACCTTCTCTGACGATCTTGGAGAGTTCAAGGACATACTCAAAGTCACACAGTCCTCCCTATGAGCTATTTCTATTGCCTATTATTTCCATGATGGTGATGATAAGAACAAAAGTTGACTTTACATAGCACTTCAAGGCTTGTGAGACATTTCACATACATGATTGCATTTAATTCTCACAATAATCCTGTGAGACAGGAATTATTATTATCTCCATTTTATAGAAGAGGAAATTGAGACTGAGAGAGGCCAAGGAATTTGCCTTATGGTAACATGGCAGTGAATATAAGAATCAGGATTAGAACTGAGGTCTCTCAAGACTTCCAGAAGTCTATTCCAACTCTATACTGTAGATTTGACTATATATTCAACATTTAAACACTGTATAACAACAGGCAGCTACATGCATAGTGGGTAGAGTACTGGACCTAATCAGCAAGACCTAAGTTCAAATCCAGCCTCAGATACCTAATAGCTGTTTGACCCTGGGCAAGTCAATTGACCTCTGTTTGCTTCAGCTTCCTCATTCATAAAACAAGGATTATAATAGTATCTATCTCCCAGGGTTGCTATGAGGATAAAATGTGATATCTGTAAAGAACTCTGGAAACCTTAAAAGCATTATATAGATGCTGGCTCTTATTACTGTTATAAAATGAACAATGAAAAATTTGCAAAATCAAGATGACATTTAACATTTTAAAATCACATAATACATAGTAAAAAAGCCAAAGTTGGGAATGTTGGCTCCTCTAAATGTATATTAACATCATGCCAAAGATCACCTTTGACTAAAAATATTCTGGATTTCTCACTGTTACATCTTTGTTGCTTTTACACAGTAATAGTTAAGAAATGGCTTGAGGGTTTGGAAGTGGAAATGTAGCAAAAAGCCAGAGATGGGACATCTGACTCAAGGTGGAGGGAGCCAGATGTGGGCAAAACATGTGAGTTAGCCTGATGTGAAAGCCAGTGATGACAAGGGAGCTGGGGTCCAGAAGTTAGCCCAGACTGGAGAAAGTATAGTAAATACTGAGGGTCAACCCAAGTAGTATGTCAGGAGTTCAGGAAGGTGAGCATTGTGGGGAGAGTCAAAGGAAGACTGCACATGGCATCAGCAGCAAGAAAGGAATTTGTTTCTATACCAAAGGCCATGATAATCAGATATTCCTGTAGGAACTATATATAGTCCAGAGTGTCGAAAAGTTTGAGCCCAAGGGTCAGGGCAAGTGGGTGAACGGGGTTGGAATAGGGAGTGGAGAGTTAGGCAGTTCCTTACAGGAAGTACTTATTGAATTTGATTCCCTATCCATTTTTTTAACACAAGAATAACATGCTTCTGTAAGTAGAAACTTCAGTAAATAAGTCTGATACATCACCTCATTATTACACAGATTCATAAAATCATTGGAACACAGAGTTAGGTTATACCTTATTAAGGGGTTATTAACCTGGGATCCATGGTCCCCCAAGTAGTCTGTGGATAATTTGGGGGGATCTGTAAACTTGTTTAGGGAAAAAAAGTTACATCTTTATTTTTTTTTACTCATCTCTAACTGAAATTTAGCAATTCAATTACTTTCAAACATTATTCTGAGAAAGGATCTATAGTCATTATCAGAATGCCAAAGGGTCCATGACACACACACACAAAAGGCTAAGAATCCCTGATATCCTCTATATGATCCTGTAGCAAATGCACTGTAGGGAAAATTAGGATCAGAAGTTAAGTCACACAAAGAATTAGTTGCAGAGCTGAGATTCACAATACCCAGGTCTTTGTACTCCAAGACCAGAACTCTTTCCATTACTTCACCAACCTTTGATCATACTAGAGGTCAAACCACATCTCACAAAAATGGAACAAAATGCAGACAAAGCTTTAATATTCTAGACTGTTAATTTGGTCCCCCACTACTCGGGGGTCTCATCAAAATTTTCTTTCAATGATTTAAGATATCCATGTATTTTAAAAAGTACTATCTTTTCCATTGCTTTCTATTAATCTGTCTTATGTTTTTACTTACTTAGATGTGCAACATTCCTCACTCCTTCGTGTTATAGCAGCAGCTCTGCTGTAGCAGTGATGCCAATGTTAAGGTCTGGAAAGGGGACATGACATGAGGGCACACTTGTGGTAGCAGGTTTGGCGGCCAAGTCTACTTACATTCTTATGTAATGAGTTAATGGTAGTCTTAAGAGTCCATGAGTACCAATCCTCCTGAAATTCAGTTCACACTGGCCATTGGAACTTCTACCAGATCCCAAGTCCATTCCCTTGTGCTCAATCTCTCTAGAATTTCTGTATTGGCATTTAAAGACTGACTTTATTGGATGTATGGGGTGAGATTGAAGGGACACCCTTGCCCATGGGAGAAGTAACTCACCCAGCTCAAACTACACATTTCCTAAAACTTCTGGGTCAACATAACTTCTGTATCCTTTGGAGGGGTAGAGGTTTCTAAGGTTTAGGAAGGTGGTGGATTCACAGCCCCTTTGCTAGGCACTTTATTTCATTATGCACTGTTAATTTTCTTACTGACTCTATGCTGAGTAAAAACAACTGTATACAGTATCTAAGCAAATCTGTTGGTTTCTGTGGAAATCTTGGGCTTTATAGCCAATGGGAACAATCAGTTTTGGCACTATAAGGGGAATCACATGAGTCTTTAAAAAGTTTGAAACAATTTAGACACAACAGGTAGTAGTAAATTCATTACTTAGGGTTTGAATTAGAGAATTCTAAGTTTGGAAGGGACGTTAGAGTATCATTTAGTCAAAATTCCTTGTTTTAACAGACTGCTGTTCCCTCATTTTCAGTCGTGTCTGACTCTTCATGACCCCATTTGGGGTTTTTTTGGCAAAGATACCGAAGTGGTTTGCCATTTTCTTTTCCAGCTCATTTTACAGATGAGGAAACTGATAAAAGTAAATTAATATGTGCAAAGCCACGCCACAAAATAGTGGCAGAGACTGGCCTTGAACCAAGATCTTTGGTCGGCCTCTTAGCTCAGTGCTTTTTTCTTTCCTTTTTCCATCCATTATGCTGAGGCTATGTAATTACAACTCACTGAAATATAGTAAGGTCAAGAAGGAGGCTTCAAAACCTGTTGAAACAAGAGAACTTGACTAAATAATCTCTAAAGTCCCTTCCAGCCCTAGGATTCTCTGAGTTAAACCCTAAGCAATGCATTTACTAAAAATACCTGTTCTATCTCAACTGGCTCAAGGTATTTTTTAAAACTCTATGTAATTCCTTTGCTGCTGTTGATTCATTTTCAGGTGTATCCAATTCTTTGGAGTTTTCTTGGCAAAGATACTGGAAAGATTTGCCATTTCCTTCTCCAGCTCATTTTACAGATGAAGAAACTGAGGCAAATAGGGTTAAGTGACTTTCCCAGGGTCACACAGTTAGTGTCTGAGGCTGGATTTGAATTCTGGAAGATGAGTCATCTACTGCACCACCTAGCTGCCCTTTAATTCCCTCACAATCCCTAAATCTGATTTGGCTCCATTAGCTGTAAAGCCCAAGATCTTTATTGGCGTTTGTATGAAATGGTCAAGATAAACAGATGCATCAGCTGATATGGACTGATGTGAAGAAATGGAGGGAAGAGATCTGGACTATGAATACTGTTATAATTTATGTCATACTTATCCTACTCCCCCTAACTTTATGCAGGCATGAGATAGCATTTGCAGAAGGTGAAAGAAATAGTGAAACTTTTTTACTAGCTATTTCCCACATGCTGTGCCTTTGCCTGGGGCTGTCCCCCCCATCTGGATTACATGTCACCTTCCACTCAGGTGCCACCTCCTAACCAGGTCTCTCCTCATCTTTCCCTTTGCCCCCTAGGAACTCTCATTTAATTACTTGGTATTGCTTTGTATATTCTTAGCTTCTATGCATATAAACTGTATCTCTCCAATAGAATGTAAACTCTTGGAAGTAAGGTACTGTTTTGTTTTGCTTCCTATCACCAGCACCTAACAGTAATATCCTTCATGTAGTAATCACTTAATAAATGCTTGCTGAATTAATTCCACTGTAAGTCTAATTTTAAAGTTCAGAAATGGACAGAAGTGTAAATGCCACTAATATCATGTTTTCAAGATGTAGTACATCTTTAAAGAATTTGGGGGGAAGCAAATACTCTTTCAGTTAGGCATTTCTAAATGGAAAATAGTTAAAAGTTAGTTGCTACTAACTTTTGCATATACCAGTGATGACTGGAATATGCCTGGAAATGAAACCATAGCAAAGTTCAATATGAATAGTTGCACAGCCTGGGAGCCATCGTGGTTTTCTTAAGATAACCAAAGAACCTGAGGAAAGCCTTTAAGACATAGGGTGTATTCTCTGTGGGAGATTTGTGGAAGGATAGAGACACAAATCCTGCAGGATTTAGGGAGTGTTTCAACTTGCACCCTTACCAATGAGATCACAGATCCATTTTTAACCACCATGCCTCCTTCATCTTGTACTTGTCAAGCTGATTTTTTTGAACCTAAGTGCAAGATTATTTTTATCTCTACTGAATTTTATCTTATTAGATTCGGCCCAAATGCACTAGCTTGTCAAGATATTTTTGTATCCTGACTTCAGCCTACCATGTGGTGGCTATCCCTCTTTTCTATAAGAGTGAGATTTGTCCCTTTATCCATGGCACCCCCTTCTTCCCCCCCCCCAATTTTTTTTTTCAAATAGCACAGATCCCTGGAGATCTGTCAAGAAATCAAACTGTTAATGACTATTCTGAGTCCAGCACCAAATCCAAGTCTAAATCCATCTAATTACAGTCATATAGCCAACATCTCTATCTATTCCACAAAAACAGCATGAAACATCTGATAAAAAGCTTTAACACTACAAGAACTAGAGCTAAGATAACAAATAAGAGGCAGCCACTCAGCTGAACTCTCCCACCATTCCCCTCCAAACACCTTTAAAAAATGATGCCTCAAATCCAATTTTGGAGCAAGAGAGCAAACAAAAAACTGGGGAGAGATATTTTTCTGTCCTTAGAAACTTAAGATGTTGGCAGAAATCTGTAACACAAGGGTGGAGGTCTAGTGGGGGTCTGTGTAGAGCCTACACACTTAGCAGTAACAATAGCCCCAGAAGCAGCAGCTTAGGGAGTTCAGAGCCTAGAGAAGGTGAGGGGGTTGGACAACTGCTCAGAAAGAGATTACAGGGGCAGCTAGGTGATGCAGTGAATAGAGTCCTGGAATGAATAGGCCCCGGAGTCAGGAGGACCTGAGTTCAAATCCAGCCTCTAACACTTAACACAAAAACTAGCTGTGTGACCTTGGGCAAGTCACTTAACCCCAATTGCCCTCCAAAAAAAAAAAAAAGATTACAGAGAACCCTTTGCTGGCACTGAGTACAGCTGATGCTGACTGGCAAAGTGGCCATATGTAGCTCTGGGTCACAGTTCCAGGGCAGAGAGGAATGCTAGTGGTCCCACAATGGAGCAGGGATCCTGATCACATCCAAAGCAGAGAAGACTGCTAGCATGTGCAGTTGCAGGGGAATGGGGGTCCTTTCTAAGGAAAAGAGCAGAGTGAAGACCAGGAAAGCAGTGACCATATCTCTCCCAAGATCATACTACCTTGGAAGCACCGAAAACTTCTAAATCCCAGAACTAGCTCTGAAAACAGCAAGACAAAAAAGCCTGAAGCTTGGGACAATGCCCCAGGTGAACAGAGCCCAACTTGAACATACAGTTCAAAGTCAAGAAATAGGCTGGAAAAGTAAGTAAACAACCAAAAAAGAAGTTGACCATAAAACACTACTATTGTGATAAGGAAGAACAGGACATAAACTCAGAAGAAGGCATTAATGCGAAAAGAGCTACCCAAAAAAAGCCTCAAAGAAAAATGCTAATTGGAACTAGGCCCAACAAGAATTCCTAGAAGAGTTAAAGAGACAAGAGTGATTAAAAAAAAAATCAGAAAAGAAATGAGAGTCAAGACAATTATGAAAAGAGAATTAACAGCTTGGTAAAAGAGGTACCAAAAAAAAATCCTAAAGAAAATAATACCTTAAAAACCAGAATTGGCCTAATGACAAAAGAAGCACAAAAATTCATTGAAGAACTCTTTAAAACCAAAATTGGGCAAAGGGAAAAGGAAGTACTAAAATTCAACAAAGAAAATAACTCCTTAAAAAGCAGATCTGGTCGGAAAGAAAAAGAGGTATAAAATTTCACTAAAAAAAAATTCCTTAAAAATTAGAATTGGGCAAGTGAAATCTAGTAACTCCATGAGGCATCAAAAACCAATAAAACCAGGTCAGAAGAATGAAAACAAATAGAAGAAAATTTGAAATATCTGATCAGAAAAACAACTGAATTGGAAAACAGATGCAGGAGAGATAATTTGAGAATTATTGAACCATCTGAAAGTCATGATCAAAGAAAGAGCCTAGACATCAAGAAATTATCAAGGAAGAAGATGGCGGAGTAGAAGCACGACCCTCCGGCTTCCACCCTCCCCAATCCATGTAAAAAGGGGACTCTAAACAAACTTTGGAGCTGCAGAACCCACAAAATGACACAGAGAAGCTAACCTCCCGCTGAGAACAGTCCGGCAGGCCGGCAGGAATCGGCCAGCGCAACGCTCTGGGAGCCGAGCCCAACACCACACCGAGGCTTTAGCCCCAGGGCGGGCCTGACCAGCCGCCAGCCAGAGGGACTCCAGATCAGCAGCAGCTGTGGCCGTTTCCAGATTTATCAATACATAGATGTGAAGGACAAGGTGAGAGGCCAGTGCAGTCTGGACTTTGGGACCCAGTAAGTGGGAGTGCGTGGCTTTTACCCCCGGGGCGAGAAACCACTGAGACGCTGGCACAGCCTGCCAGCGCCACGTGGCGGCTTCAGCTCCTGGCCTGCAGAGTGTAGGGGGACCAAGCACCAGTCTGAGGGGTAATCGCTCTTGCTTTAACCTGCTTGGATCTGGATTGCAGTCTAGGGTGGAGGTCCTGGGGGGTGTGTCCAGCTTGCCAGAGCGTGTGGAGACCTCAGAGAGGGCACCCATCTAATACCTCCGGCAGCTGAGAAAACCCCAGCGTTTGGGACGAAAACTCCCCTGTCTGGTGGCAGAGTCCTACTGTGGCAAAAAGCCCAAAAGTCAAATCATTGAGTGGCAAAATGAGCAGGCAAAGGAAACAAAGCAGACAGAAAATTCCAACATTACACTCCTATTTTGGGGATAAGAAGGAGCAAGGCATGGAACAGGAGAAATCAGTGAAGTCAGAACTCCTGCACCAAAAGCTTCAAAGGAAAATACAAGCTGGTTACAGGCCATAGAGGACCTTAAGAAGCAGATAAGAGAAGTGGAGGAAAAATTGGGAAGAGAAATGAGAACAATGCAAGAAAATTATGAAATGAGAGTCAACAGCCTGACTGAAGAAAATAATAGCTTAAAAAACAGACTGACTCAAATGGCAAAGGAGGCTCAAAAAGGCAATGAGGACAAGAATGCCTTAAAAAGTCGAATTTGCCAGATGGAAAAAGAATCTCAAAAGCTCACTAAGGAGAATCATTGCTTCAGAATTAGATTGGAGCAAATGGAAGCTAATGACTTTATGAGAAATCAAGATGCTGTTAAACAGATCCAAACAAATGAAAGAATAGAAGGCAATGTGAAATATCTCATGGGAGAAACCACTGACCTGGAAAATAGATCCAGGAGAGATAATTTAAAAATTATTGGACTGCCTGAGAGCCATGACCAAAGTAAGAGCCTGGAAAGCATCCTCCAGGAAATTCTCAAAGAAAACTGCCCTGATGTTTTAGAACCAGAGGGCAAAATAGAGGTTGAAAGAATCCACCAATCACCTCCTGAAAAAGATCCCAAAAAGAAAACTCCTAGGAATATTATAGCCAGGTTCCAGAATTCCCAGATTAAGGAGAGAATATTACAAGCAGCCAGGAAGAAACAATTTGAATATTGTGGAAATACAATCAGGATAACCCAGGATCTGGCAGCTTCTATACTAAGGGATCGAAGGGCCTGGAATGTGATATTCCGGAGGTCAAGGGAGCTGGGATTAAAACCAAGAGTCACCTACCCAGCAAAACTGAGTATCATGTTTCAGGGGAAAATATGGTCATTCAGTGGAATAGAGGACTTTCAAGCATTCTTGCTGAAAAAAACAGAGTTGAATAGAAAATTTGACATTCAGATACAAGAAGCAAGAGAAGCATGAGAAGGTAAACAGGGAAAAGAAATCATAAGGAACTTATCAAAGTTGAGCTATTTTTTTTTTTGGAGCAATCGGGGTTGAGTGGCTTGCTCGGGGTTGCACGGCCGGTTGTTGTTTCTGGGTGTAGTGCTGGGTGTCTGGGCCCAGATTTGATCCGGGTCGTCCCGGCACTGGGGCCGGTGCTCTTGCTTGCTGAGCCACCTGGCCAAAGTCGAACTATTAACATTCCTACATGGAAAAACAATAATTGTAACTTATGAAACTTTTCTCAGTAGTTGAAGGGTTTAGAAATATATATATATATATTATATATATATATATAATATAATATATATATATCTTTATATGAGGGTATGCGGGCATATGAATACATATGTGAATGTGTGTATATATGTTTACAGGTATACATAGAGGGCATGGAACCAATTTAACAGGAAGGGATGATACTTAAAAGGTGAAATTAAGAGGTGAGAGGAATATAACGAGAGGAGATGGGGAGAGACAGAGTGGGGCAACTATCTCATACAGAAGAGGCAAGGGAAAATGGTTACAATGGAGGGGAAGAATAGGAAGGCAAAAGGGAATGGGTCAACCTTATTCCTATTGAATCTGGCTTGAGGAGGGAGGGAAATACACACTAAATAGGGGATCTCACCCTCCAGGAGAATAAAGGGGGAAGGGGATGTGAGGGGGGATGATGGAAGGGAGGGCAGGCTGGGGGGGAGGGAAGTTGGAAGCACCCACTTTTGAAAAGGGACAGGATCAAAGTACAGAATAGAACAAGTGGGATGTGGGATAGGAGGGAGGGAAATATAGTCAGTCTTCTACAATACATCTACTATGTTATTGTTTTGCATTAGCCGCACATGTACAACCTATACTGAACTGCTTGTCTCCCCAGTGGGGGTGGGTGGCAGGGGGGGAAGGGAATGAATCTGGAATTGAAAGTTTTAAAATCAAATATTCAAATATATGTGTGTATATATATATATATATATATGTGTGTGTGTGTGTGTGTGTGTGTGTATACTATTATTAATACCATCTTACATGTTATTAAGAAAAAAAAAAGATATACAGGCACTGAGGCATAGAGATCCACTGGAAAAGTTGAAACGGGTATGGGAGAAAATATGGGAGAGAGCAGATAGGAGGTGGGGATATCCTGTGGGACTGCTGTTTTGGGGGGATGGGTGGGGGAAAAACAGGGAGAAAATTTGTAACTCAAAATCGTGGAAACGAACGATGTAAATCAGAAGTTAATAAAGCATTAAAAAAAAATTTTTTTTTAAAGAAAAAAAAGAAATTATCAAGGAAAACTGTCCAAATATCTTAGATCCAGAAGGTAAAATGGAAATTCAAAGAATCTCCTCATCATCTCCTAAAAGAAATCCCCAAATGAAAGTTAACAGAATAGCCAAATTCCAGAGCTCTCAGGTCAAAGAGAAAATACTTCAAGCAGTGAGAAGGAAACAATTCAAATATCATGGAACCACAGTCAGGATAACACAAAATTTAGTGACTTTCAAATTAATGTAGCGAAGGGCTTAGAATATGATATTCCAGAAGGAAAGGAGCTAGGAATACAACCAAAAATAATCTACCCAGCAAAATTTAGGATAATCTTTCAGGGGGAAAAATGAATATTTAATGAAACAGAGAACTTTCAAACATTCCTGATGAAAAGACCAGAGCTGAATAGAAAATATGACATTGAAACAGAAGATTCAAGAGAAACATAAAAAAGTAAACACGAAAGAGTAACCATAAGGGACTCGATAAAGTTAAAGTTATAAAGTGTTTACGTAGAGAGAGGGCATAGGTATAAGTCAATTATGTTGGAATGATGTTCCAAAAAAAAAAAAATGAGGGGAGGAAAAAGATGCACTGGGAGAAGAAAGAAGGGAGAGGTAGAATGGGGAAATGTTTCTCACATAATATTAATGGGCAAGGAAGCGCTTTTACAAAAGAGGGGAAAATGTGGGTGGTGGTGACAGGAAATACTTGAACCTCACTCTCAACAGAATTGGTTCAAAGAAGGAAGGACAATACACACACACACACACACACACACACACACACACACACTGTTATGTATAAAAATGGAATTTACCCAATAGAGAAATAGGAGGGGAAGGGCCAAAAAGACAGTGGTAAGTCAAAAAATAGACTTTTGAGGAAGGACAAGATGAAAAGAGAGATGGAGAAAGAAACAGAAATAATGGAATAGAGGGAAATACATAGTTAATAATAACCATGAATGGGAATGGGATAAACTTACCCCTAAAACAGAAGCAGATAGCAGAAAATATTAGAATCCAAAAATATGTTGTTTACAAGATACACATTTGAAATAGAACAACACAGAGTTAAAATAAAAGGCTGGAGTAGAATCTAATTTAGCTGAAGTAAAAAATGATTTCAGACAAAGTAAAAGCAAAATAGACCTAATTAAAGAGATAATCAGGGAAACTACACATTGCTAAAAGGTACCACAGACAATGAATGTAAAAAAATTTACAGCAAATTTTTCTGATGAAGACCTTATTTATCACATATATACTGAGTATAGAACTGAGTCAAATTTGTAAAAAAGAGTCACTCCCCAATTGATAAATTGTCAAAGAACACAAAACAGGCAATTTGCAGAAGAAGAAATCAAAGCAACCTACATTCATATGAAAAAATGTTGCAAATCACTATTGGCTAGAGGAATGCAAATTAAAACAACTCAGAAGTACCACCTCATATCTATCAGAAATGACAAATGCTCAAGGGGAGGAGAAAATAGGCACACTAATGAACTGTTGCAGGAGTTGTGAACTGGTCAAATCATTCTGGAGAACAATTTATAGCCCAAAGGGTTATAAAACTGTGCATATTCTTTGACCCACCAATACCACTACTACTAGGTCTGTATCTCCAGGAGATATAAGTAAAAGGAAAAGGGCCCATATGTACACACATATTTATATCAGTTCTTTTTTGTGGTGGCAGAGAATTGGAAATATAGGGGATGCTCTTCAGTTGGGGAATGGCTGAACAAGCTGTGGCATGTGATTGTGATGGAGTACTATTTTGCTGTAAGAAATGATAAGAGGGGTAGTTTTGGAAAAACATGTTAAGACCCATATAAACTAATGAAAAGTGAAGTGAGAAGAACTAGGAGATCATTGTGCACAGTAACAGCAATGCTGTAATGATGATCAACTGTTAAAGGCTTGGCTACTCTGACCAATATAGTGCTCCAAGACAATTCCAAAGAACTTATTAAAAAAGTGCTATCTAACTCCAGAGAGAGAACTGATCAATACTGAACGCAAACTGGAGTATAGTTTTCTCACCTTCTTTACTTTTCTTGCTTTTAAAAAAAAATATGGATAATGTAGTTATGTATTTTGCATGACTTCACATGCATAACTGATATATTACTCACCTTCTTAGTGGGTGGGGGAGAGGATGAAAGGAACGGTGAGAATTTAAAATTCAAAATTTAAAAAGAATGTTAATTGAGGCGGCCAGGTAGCACAGCGAGTAAGAGCACCGGCCGTGTCAGGATGACCTGGGGAATTGAATCTGGGCTCTGACACTTCGCATCCACCCAGAAACACCTGGCCGTGCAACCTTGAGCAAGTTACTTAACTCCAATTGCTTTGAAATAAATAAATAAATAAAAATAAATTTAAAAAAAAAGAATGTTAATTTTTAAATTAAGGAATTTTTAAAAGGTTTTTTTTTTTTTAAGAAAATGAGTTATTATAAGACAAGATTGAGTAAGCAGTATTAGTGGATAGAGTACTGTCCTTAGAGTAAGAAAGGTGTGGGTTCACCACTTGCTTATGCAGTGTATTGACTAGCTGTATGACCCTGGGCAAATCCTTTAACTTCCTAGTGCCTCAAGTAATTCTCTCAAACTGCAGAGAAGGTGTTGATACACATTAGTAGAGGTATTTTTTCATCAATACCTTTCCACAAAAATGAAATCACAGGACATAAAGGAAAAAAGAGGGAGCAAGTGTAATCCCCACTAAGAAAGACAAGATATCTATTGCTCCCTATTGCCAATGGAATAAAATGTAAAATTCTTGCTTGTCCTTCATACTCAAAAACGAGGACCAAAGACATCCCAAGTTGAGGGGTTAAAAGTACAGCGTTTCTGACAGTGACTGGCCAGACCAATATCAGACATAGATAGTCTGAGTGAACATCTGGGATGGAGAGGTCTCTAGATAGGCACATCTCATGTTTCCTTTGTGCTACTGCAATTCTGCTTTGCTCGTGGAGCACAGTGCTGGGCAGTCCCCAAGAATTTAACAGGACAACAGGACAGCCTCTAACAAGTTGAATAGTTCTTCCAGGAAGGATGTATGGAAAAATATAGGAAAGAATCATTCACTTGTAAGAACAGTAGGGGGGATTATAAGAGTAATGACATTGGCCAATCTAGCAGTGTCAAATGGCCCCATCAAGCAGCCGAACAGAGACCTAAACTCACAAGTTTTTTAATTTTTGCACCTAGACTATCTGACTGTTACTTACAACAACATCTGCACACATTACTATGAAACATTTTGCCCTGGCATTCTTACAAAAAAAAATCATTACTTTGTAAGGTGGTTATGGGTGAATACTATAAATTATGCATCTTTACAAAAATGCCAGGGTAAAATGTTCCATAGAAACATCTGTGCAAACAGAGCTAGATAGAGATACAAAGATATAATATGTATAGGCAATCTGGCTACTAATTAATTGCTAATAGTTTAGTAAGAATTCAAGCTAAACAATTTTTTTCTTTTCACACGTCAATGTTTCTCATTTTTCCAAATCTATGTTCTTCTGACACAGCTATATAACCTTTTAGAAGAAGAAAGATTTTCATCTCCACTTTTTTTTTAATCCTTGTGGACAACATAGAAGCCAATGTAATGACTGTACCAAGGAAGTCATCTCTCACTCTGCCTCATCCCATCCCCCAATTTAGACCAATCTTTCCAAATAACAACCCAATTAATGTTCAGCTGAGACAATGCTCCAACATTTCACGAAAAATAAAACATAGATTATCCCACAGTGCCCAGACCTTTAAAAAAAAAAAAGCCCACTGGAGGAGTCTAAGAAAAACTAACGGGTGCAAGGCGGAGAACACTGAATAACAAAAACATAGACAAGAACAAAATAGGATTTTTTTTAATGGTTGCTTTGTGTGACAGACCCACAAGTTGAATGAAGAACAGATATCTTGACAGGTAACCTCTCCCCAGGGCTTGTTCCATGACAGCTCAATACTGATTCCTCAGTTGGTTGCTCATGTCTTGGAGTTCTGTTATCAAGGTGTCCATGGTGGCCATTTCCTCAGCTAATTCAGGGGAAATCTCACCGCTCGCCAAATCCACAAAAAGCTGCTGCAATGTTTGAAAAAGAACACACAAGGTTTCATATAAACCACCTGGACAATCCCTTACCCCTGCCCCCCTTTTACCCCTTCCAAAATAACTTTACATTCATTTACACAGTACCCGCAAATGGTGTGGGGAGTTTGAGGAGAGAAAAGGTTTGGAAAAGACACTTTGAGAAGTGTGATAGAGAGCCAATCAGGGAAGAAAAAAGGATTGTTTAATAGACTGTCTGTGAAGATCCAATTAAGATCAAATAATGTGAACTTGTGCTTTTCCCAATCCGCCCAGCTGTCAGTGCTCTCTTAACCTCCTCAAATTATACTGTATTTACATTTAGCTATGGACATGTCTCCTACTATCCCCTCAAAAATGGAATATAAATTCTTGAAGGGCAGATACTGTTTCCTTTTTATATCTGTATGCCTAGAGCCCACCAGAGTCTTGGACTACTTAATAAATGTCTACTGAATTGAAAACTAGTATAGCTATGTGACCTTCTTTAGCAGCATTCAGTACTACAGAGGTTGCAGACAAGGTGGGAAGTGAGCAGAACACACTGCTAGAGCCTAACAAGGTATGATCAGGGATTCAAGGGTAGAGGAGAGTATATGGATGAACTGATCAATCAGAGGTTTAAGATGGAGAAGGGGGGAAAGTGATGCCAAAACAAGAGTGAGTGGGAGAGCAGGAAGGAAATTAAGGATTAGAGGTTGTCATTAGGATTAAAAAAAAGGTGTGAGGCAGAAAGAAGGTTGGAAAGACAGACTGTGATCAAAGAGAGGAGTTTCAGTGTTCAATATGAAGAAGAGAATATCATCTTGGAAGGTGGTGAGATGTAATAAGTGACTGAGGTATAGCGGCAATATGGGTCATGGGAGTTGAAAAATCTGCTAAGTTGGAAAGCTGGGATATCCAAAGGGTCACCAACTTAAAGAATGAAGTACCCACATGCCAGAGTAAGTTTAGGGACAGATGGGAAAATGAAGTCAGGTACTAAATTCCTAGAGAAAAGTGGAGTGCTCCCAGAAGTGGGTAGATAGATGACAGCCAGGAAGAACCAGACAGATGATACAGATGGGTATAATGAACCTCAGAGAAAAAGTTAGGGAGGGATGAAACAGAGAAAAGGGCAGGAAATCAAAGAAGAGAACAAGGAATATACACATTCCTCCCCTCCCCCCCAAGCTCCATGTGGTTTGGGGGCATAATTCAATCCAACAAGCATTTAAGCGCCTAATATGTGCTAAGACCTATGTGGTAAGTGCTAAGGACACAAGACAAAAAATGCAAACAGTTCAATGCATACAAAGACAAATTTAAAAATAGGAAAAGTAAATACAATACAATTCCAGTGAGAAGTAGGAAAGCAGAGCTCTAACAATTGGGCACATCAGGAAAGGATTTTTTTGTAAGAGTTGGCATTTGAGCCTAGCCTTGAAGGAAGCTAGGAGTTTGTAAGAGGCATATTTGCTTCTAATAACACCTTAGAATTAAGTAGCATTCTACCTAATTATAATATAAAGAGCTTTCACATGTGTTCTTGGGGAATCTGTACCATATCTTGCTAGGCTAGGGAAGAGTTGCAGAACAGCAAGAGAAAACAGTGTCAGAAAGGTTAAGGGAACTGCTAATAGTCACAGGGTTGGTCAAGAGCAAATTCAAGCCCGCCTTCTAGGTTCAAAGATCCTCCTGCCTCTTCTGCTGTCCCAATCAATAACAATATTTTGCTGATGGCATTTAAATTCATCAAGCACTGAGTGAGGAATAAGTAGACAGTAGTTGGCTCTGCTGTGTCTCTCGGGTTTGATTTCCCTATAGTTTCTCAAATGGCTGCCAGACTAAGTCTATCCAGGCTGCGGTACATCCAGGCAGCCATCCTAATTTCATTTCTATAAAATGCACAAAAACGGGCTCCTCTTTTTAGGTGCCTCTCACTTTACAAGTGAGTTTGGCATCTCAATTTATATGGGAAAGGAAAAGAGGCATGTGTCTATTATTAAGTCACACAATTGAAAACCTCAAACTAAAATGCCAGGAGGGACTTTTTTCCCCTTTCTTCAAATGATTCGATGAGACTGAATGAGAGCAAAAATCTAACCCACAGTCATTCCAGGCCTCACATCCCATGTTTGGCAATTCCATCATCACAAAGCAAGACTATGCGACCAAATGAGAAAATTCATATAAATATAGGGTTATGCTAAAATAGGTGTTCAAGACTTTAGATGTATAAAGTAGAAGTTTTACACAGAATGAAGAATGGCACTTCCACTGGAAGGTAGAAAATAAGTGAGATTTTAAAAATATGCATATAAAAATACAGCTGTTTTTAAGCTCATTTGGAAGTTCTTACTGTTCATAATATTAATATTAATTCACTATCAGTAAGACTGTTACCAATTAACAAATTAATCTTGGGAGAAATTATACTGGTTTAATAAAAATCAAAACTTATTTTAATTATTTATCAGTCTGTTCAGATTGTTTTTAACAATGAAGAGAGAAAAAAACAAATTTTCAACTTTCAGACAATGAATATTTTTTTTCAAAAGCCCAAATTCTTGTTTTTAAATTCAGTTAATTCTATTTCTGCAGTGCTAAACATATGCTAAATATGTTTTTTAAAAGACAGTCAAAAATTTTTTCAATTTGGAAGTTAAATGTAATACCTTAATTCCTCAGAGCAAAATCTTCAAAGAAAATTTTTATTAATTATCCATTATATGTCATGGTCTTGAAAAGAATATTCACACACCATGGATTGCAGGACATATCACAGACATGGTTGCACAATCAAATACTTAAAGATGGTTTACAGACATTTTGAGTTCTTGTTTTTATTTTCCATTATTTAATGTAATACCATTGATGTGAATATAAGGAAGGATGAACATTATGACCTATCACAGGTCAAAAACTCAGAAATACTCCCTGATAACAAAGGAGGTGAGTAAGGGATAAGAAAAGATAATAAAAGGAAGTGAGAATAACTAAGAGGTCTGGCTCAGCATGATAATTAAAGAAAAGATGAAGACTTTGCTTAAAATTTTTTTTCCATGTCAGATGGTTTTGAAATTTTTCTGTAAGAAAAGAACGGGGTCTTTAAGAAGAGTTTGCACAAGGAACATTTACTAACAGCAAGGCTAAATGGTAAAAATTCTGAAGACTCCAGATACCACTGAGGGGAGTTAAGGAATAATCTTTAGAATTATATATATATTTTTAATGACACCCAAATTCCACCTTCTACCCAAATGATGAGTTTCAAAGGAAGATGAGGGTGTATCTTAAAACTGTTGCCTATAAAAGCAAATTCTGACTAGAAGAATCAACTACCAAGTGGCTTCTGGTTGCCAAATGTACCTAAAATAAACTGATCATCAAATTGATTAGAAAAATCTGATGGGGGTAAAACTAGGTGCAGCCTTGCTCTTTGAAGGTTGTGGAGGAAACAAAAGGAATACAGGGGCTATGTGGAGAAAGTGGGTAAAAAAAGGTCTTTTTTCTGTAAATATTTCAGGTATCTGCTTCTGTGAAGGGTAAAGACAGGGTACTAAGTAGAATAGCTATGCCAGCTATTTATCAGTGCTAAAGAGTAAAGTGGATTTTAGTGTGTGTGAAGTAGATTTTTGTTATTATTTTCCTTAAAATCCAGTTTCCCAGATCCACAGCCCTAACAATCTCTTGTTCCCAGGAATTAGATATGAGTTCTCATAATTATGGTTCAAAACATCTCCACCATGCTTGCACAGCATTATATAATGATAAATAATAGAAACATTTGTGCTTAAATTGTAAATATCCACTACAACTGCACAGTGAGATACAGGAATGAGGTAATGTAAAATTGGAGGCTAATGCTGTCGATATGCCTTCTTTGTTTGTTGCACTATAAAGCAGGTGGGCACTGATCAAGGAGTGGGGAACACAGGGTTGAAAGCACAAGCTGGAATGCTGTGTGTGCCTTGATTGGCCCCCATCAAGGCTTGGGGAGGATCTGTGTTTGCCTCAGCCAGGCCCCACTGAGGCTTGAGGGGATTTAGGGGAATGCACATGCTGTGGCCCACGAGTAACCAACTGGCATCAAAAGGACATTTCCCAAAAAATCCCAATGTATTTCAGTGATAGAAAGCTCTCCCAGATTCCACATAGGTCCCCAATTTGGAAAAGGAAGGGTTTAAAAGCAATCATGTGAGGGCAGCTAAGTGACACAGTGGACAGAGCATGGCCCTGGAGTCAGACGACTGGAGTACAAATCTAGCCTCAAAAACTTATTATCTGTGTAACCCTGCAAGTCACAACCTTGAATGCCTCCAAAAAAAAACCAACAAAAAATGCAATAACGCAGATTTAAGGCAAATTCATAGACGGTGCTTCTAAGAAATAAACTCCAGTCTCACCTTTGCTTTAGATGACAAGCCACGTAGGTTGAGTCGAGCTGATGAAAGCACCTGTACTGCTTCTTGGGGATCTGACTTGTTCTTACTGCAGTTCAATGCCACTGGATGTTAAATATGAGGAGGATAGTCAATCAAAATTGAATAAGGAGCACATGTGCTATCAACAGTGATTTTCAATAACATTATATCCAAAAGCCCTCAGAGTATTTCAACATGAAAGCACAATTGAAACTATGGGAAAATTACTATAATTGACTGCATAATTTCCTCCATATTTTCAAAGACAATTTACTGCTACAATGTGAATTCTGAAGAAATTGAACATCAGTGAGCCCCCATCCCCTTCCCAGGAGGCAGCTACACACATAATTTTCTCTACCAGGCTGAAGGATCATACATTTACAGGTGAAAGGGTCCTCAGAGGTCATTTGTTTAACCCTCTCATATTAAAGAGGAAGGAATTGAAACCCAGAGAAGTTAAGTGGTGTAGCCAAAGTCTCCAAGTAGTAGGCGGCAGAGCCAGGATTCAAAACCAGGTGAACTGACTCAAAATGCACTGCTCTTTCTATAGCACTGAGTTGCCTGCAGGCAGGAGGAGAAGGGCAAGTAAAAAGGTGTGAAAAACAGGAAAGCTAGAAATTTTTTCTATGATTATTTTTGTTCCCCTTTAAATATCATATCACTAAGAACTCAACTAGGGCAAGAGGCAAGTTTTTATTTTCTAAAAATACTTTAGACAAACAATGAAGTATGCCTAGCACTCTGCAGTTTTAATCAGACCTCAACAAGTACTAAAGGGATTCAGAGTAATGAAGAGGACCATGATTTTTTTTAATGTGATAAACAGACAAATGTAATAGAACAATATAATGTATTCTACAGCACCGTGCTGACCTACCCTAGCTAAAGTATTTGGGCTTTTTAAATCTCTAGGAACATTGCATCAGAAAGAACTGTGATTTTCATAATTTATTTTCATTCCTCCAAAAATGAGAAAATCAAATCCTCTAAGATAGAAGCAAAACTACAAAGTACTCTACCTGTCTCATTTCTAAATCAGGTTATAAGTACACACATAAAAGCATTGAAAAAATATTCCAAATAAGACACTAGTTGTATTTCAGGAATGCCAATAGAATACTGTACTTTCATACCGACTATTATGAAAATATATACCCATTGTGAAATAGCATGCAAAAATATGATGCACCCCCTCCACCCAAAATTGTAAAGAAAGGCTCAAAACAATAAAAATGAGTGAACACTGTCAGACCCTTGTGCAAAAATGTCCAAATCCCACAGGCTAGATTGTCCTTACCAAGTCTTCTGATGGTTAGAGCTGCCTGCTTAGGGTGCATTATGCACAAGAGAAACATGTTTTTTCTCTTCAAAACAGGTGATTTGCTAGATAAATAGAAGGATGGTCAAGTAAAAACAGTCATGGAGGAACAATTCTTATTTTCTACTGGGAAATGACCCAAGAAAATATTTATGGAAAAGTTAAGATCATAAATCCAGATTTCTATAATTCCAAAGTGGTCCATTTGATTCTGCTTCAAAGACCAAGTATCTTTTTTCCACCTATTATCTTCTTCACTAAGGCTGCTGCAACTCATACTGAAGACACACTAAAGCCTACAATGAAATCAGAAAAAGAAGCCCTTGTTTTTCCCCTGGTACTAAAACTGAGCCTTGGGGAACACTGAAATATTTGCGAATTATAGCCAATAATAAATAGCTGATAGGGACTAAGGTTAGGTACTGGGTTCATGATTTCTCTGTTGTAAGAAACTTCCAGATGAAGGAACTATAACCAGTGCAGGTGGGTACCTTCTCTATAACTTAAAGAGTTTTAGACAGATCACCAAGGTCAGAGAGTCAGGATACACCAAAATTTGCACTTGAATCCAGGCATTCCTAACTCCAAGGCCAGATCTCTATCTACTATGCCATGGTGCCTCTCACTACTAAACTGGACTTACTTCTAGGGTATTTCATTAAACCTGTACATTTACATCTATAGGGTTTTAAAAGTCAGTTGCCTAGTGATGACAAAGACATCCTGAGCTGCTGTTGTCAGAGATTTCCTTAAAGAATCTTTCCTTACTGATTAGCTGAAGGAAAGAATACTTCATAAAAGATATCCACTCAGTTATTCAAATCTGCATTGTATCATTTTCTCAAGAACTTCATAATAATCTATCCATTTGCATAAGCAGAGAACTGTTTTGCAAGGAGTGTTGGATGGATGTTGTACAGAGAATTTCTGAAAAGATATGCACAAGGTAAGAAGGCAGGAATGGGCTGCGATTTGCTTGGTGAAGGAAGTGCCTATATGGAAGGACCAGAAAATCTTCTTAATCGGTATGTCAGAAACTACTACATTTTCTCTGGAGTTGAACTAACTACCTAGGCCCCATCTGCTTAATTACAAGATTTAAAGAGGTTTATACAAGTCATCAGATTTAGTTGAGAGGTCAACAGATACTTCATTATCTCCCTGGTTCAGGAAAGGTCTGAAAAAGAAAACTAATCTCAGGTAAAATAGACAGCCAGGAGGAGTTTGGCAACAATCTCAGACAGGGCATCTGGACAGCTTCCTAATCTGCTGATTCAGGTCTTTAAAATGTGACTTCGTTTTATTTTTTAAAGCGGATTCCCAGGACATCAGATACACCCATACTGAAATACAAGTAAAAATACATATTACTGAGCTCAAAGTACAGACTTTTGGGATATCCATTTTTTGTCCCCACCCATTAGTATATAATAAAACGTTGACAATCTGGGATTCACTGGTAATACAGACAGACTTGCACTAAACAATGTAAGCTCCTAGGGAGTATGTTTTCTTCTTTTGAATACCTTACAACAGTCAATAAGCTGCCATGACTACAGTAGTCTGTAAATTCTCATAAAATAAATATTCCTTTTAAGTGAATAAAAGGAGGCAGAAAGTAACAAAACTGCTTGCTTAATATTTCTATTTAAGGGGAGCCATGTAAACTGGTCCTCTACATAAGAAGCCAAATTCAATTTAGAAAAATGGCTATCAATGAAAACAAATGTTAATAGCAATTTACACTGAATGGCATTCTAGAATTAAAAGGCATTTTCTCATTTGATTCTTCCAGCAACCCCATGAGATAAGCAGATGAAATACTACAGATGAATAAACAGGCTTTAAAGAAGTAAAATAATTTGCCCAAGATCACCCAGGGCAAGTGCTGGAAAGCCAGATTTAAATTGAGGTCTTCTCATTCTGAATTCATTCAATACAGGAAAATCTCTGGCCAAAAAATCACATGACAACAAATTAAGTTATAAAACTAACTAGTAAGTAGTATAATTTTTTTTTAAGCAGCTAGGTGGTACAGTGAGTAGATCAAGGGACTTGGAGTCAGGAAGACCTGAGTTCAAATCTTGCCTCAGATACTTACTGGATATATGACCTGGACAAGTCTCTTAACCTCTCTATGCTTCAGTTTCTTTACTGGCAAACTGGGGATAACAGTAGCATCTACCTCCTACAGTTGTTGGAGGTTAGGTGAGTTAACACATACAAAGTGCTTTGCAAAGCTTAAATTACTATATAAAAATTAGCTTTTATTATTATCAGTGAAGTTCATGAAAGCAAGAAATGAATATAAAATGTTGTAATACATGAAAAATATACCATGTGCAAGTTCTACGGCCCCTTTAACGATTTCCTTGAATGAAGCAATGTCTTTCTCCCAAGAACTAGACTGTGTATCGCACTTATATGCCTTAGTGAGATACTGGAGGACCTGGAGAAAGAAAAGATGGAATATTATCAGCAAAACAAAAATTTCTACTTCAATCTTTGTATTACCTGGAATCACATGGAACTAATTCCAACCTGAAAAACTGCATTTGTGCAATACTGTCTGTTCTCTGTTGTTCATCACAATGCAGGGTAGCATATACAATAGAAAATAGTTATTAACACATGGAACCATCCAAGTATACTCAGAGAGACCCTCCTTTCTGGAAAACAAAGAAGGGGACTTGGCACCAAAAGATTACATAATCAACCAATAGTCAGAAATGGGATTCACAGAAAATTCTGATGCTATTGATTGGTTTCTGGCCTCCTTGATTTTATATTACTCAACAGCAGTCTCTCTCTTTCTCTGTCTGACCTATAGTTAGGTCAAAATTAAGGCATGTAAGAGGTCATCCAGACAAACACCTTCACTTCACACATGACAAAACTAGGGGCCAAAGAAATTAAGTGATAGAGTCAGAGGACTTAGGTTTGGATCTTGGCTTGGCCTTACTAATATGTGACCTTAGGAAAGTCATTTTGCTGGCCTCAGTTTCCTCATCTGTAATATGGGGACCATAGGATAAGACATTTAGAGCTGGAAGGAATCTCAGAGATCATCTAATCCAATCCCTTCATTTTAGAGATGTGAAAAATGAGGCCAAGAGAGGTGAAGACATCAGCCCACAGGTGTACAGGGAGGAAGTGGCTGAGTGAGGATATGATCATGGTAAGGTCCCCCTTACCAAGTCCAGTGCTCATCTCACACTCTCATGCTACCCCTACAGTCACAGAGAGAAAAAAAAGTCTTTACATCAAGTTTCTCCAATAAAGTTCTGATATACAAGATATATGATAGACTGAACCAAACTGAAAGTTGGTAAGAGGATCAAAAGAGAGTTTATGGGCAGCACTTATAGACCTTAAAGAGTGATATAAATGACAGCTATTGTCATCTAGGATGACATTTATGATGATGATGAATACCCAAGGCCAGACAGGGGCACGGAGAGAACTTGGATGTACTTCATTTAACTCATCTGTTACAAAAATCTGTTACAGATTTTTGAAACCTGGTGTTCTGGGATGCTCCTGAATGAACATTTTTGTCCATCCTTTCCCCCAAGATATGCTTACATTCCTTGGATAAAGGAACAAGAGTGTGTGTGCATGTGTGTGTGTGTGTGTGTGTGTGTGTGTGTGTGTGTGTGTGTTTCAGTCTTCTCTGGAAAGCAGGACAGTGAGAAAAGTCATGTAGACAGAAAGAGGAAGAGGGAATTAGTTCAGGACATAGAGAGAAAGCATTCTAATGTTAAGGTCTAACCCACATAATAGTAAGGTAGTAATGCATTGTATCATGAGTGCTTTGCAAAGAGATGTTTTGAAGCAAACATACAGTAAAGTAGAAAGAGCACTTGCCTTAAAAGTGGAAGAACTGTCTTTAAGTACTAGCTTTGATTTACTAGGACTGTCAAGTAAACTCAATTCAACGAGTATTAATAAAGCACTCACTGTGGGCCAGTCACTATGCTAAGTGTTGGGGATACAAAAAAAAGTCAAGTCAATAAAGCCTCTGAGGCTGTTTTCTTATATAGAAAATGGAGACAATTTTGCTACACTTTTCACAGGTGTGTTTTAAGGGGAGAACTTTTCAAATCCACAGCAGGAGACAGAACTTGAGCTGAACTTTTGATGATGGGCAAGTATTTAATAAGACAAATAAGGAGAGACAAGGCATGGGAAGTACAGAACAGCATGAGCTGAGGAGGCCCAGAGGCATGGCAATTTTAGTGAATGTTTTTGTGGTTGTCCAGACAATGGTTCAGATTGGCTGGAATTTCAAATTCATGGGAAGAAGTCATATGAGAACTCTGAGAAGATAAGACCTGAAGCATCAGACAAAGAAGACCATAAACCAGGTTCTAACTTCACTGGAAAGCTGAGAAAATGGTCAAGAAGTTGGCTGTTGAGACAGCAAAAAGAAAAGGGAGAAAACCATACAAGCTCACCACAATTCCTCTGAAAAAGCAAAAGCTCAAGGGATGGCAGTACAGGAATAACCGCGAAGCATCAGTGAGGAGGAAAGGATAACTGCTGAACCTTTTCTTGGGTCTCTGGGAGAGAATGAAAGAAACAGTGGCTACCAGTGGAGATAGTTGCAAAGGATGTGGTGTTCTGAAGAGTTAGGGTTTTTTGGTTAAGTCAAGAAGTAGAAAGAATGTTTGTTGAAAAGTTCATGGATATGAAGGAGTTTTCTCACAATAGTGTAGGGATTACAAAGAAAACAGTGGAATGAAGTAAATAACAGGCAAAGTAGGTTGAAGTAAGAGTAGGGAGGAGTGGGGATGATTGTGGAGGGTTCAGGAGGATGCTACCTAGCCAGCAAGATTTGATGACTACGATTTGGAGTCCCATACAACCAAAGGAATACTGCTGCAGTACGATCCATGTGCAGAATTTAAAAGAAGACTAGGAAAGTTCATTTGGCCCACAGTTTGAGACAGATTTTTGAAACCTAGAATTCTGGGATGTTCCTGAATGAATATTTTTGTCCATCCTTTTCCCCAAGATATGCTTATGTTCCTTGGATAAAGGAACAAGGTCTCCCAATCTGGGCTCTAGGTCTGTAGGTAAGATAAGGACCAGACAGCTAGGAATAGGATGTTGAGTCTCCTCACTGATTCTCTTCTATCTATGGTTCAAACCCTTGACAGACCATCAATATTTTATTCTGCTCATGAGGACAGGAATAAGATAAATTCTACTGTCATCATAGAGCATAACTCTCTATTCACACCCTTTATTTATTTTCAGGCATTCCTATGTGTTACTTTCCTCCATCTCTTTGCTGTTTGAAATCCTTCATCTTTACAAATGTACTTTCTGTCTCTGCATCCAATTTACCCTCTCTTCAGAACAGGGGGAATGGAATGGGGAAAAAAAGGAGGGAGATAAATCAAAGGCATTCATTTGTAATACCATGTGATAGAAAAAACTCTTTGCCCCAGGAAACAGACCACTACTTCAAAAGCAGGGTTCATTGAAGGGAAAATGGATGGGAAGTCTTAACCCACTCAAGATCTATTTCATTGAAAATGCTGAATTGTGACTAAAATATTGGACAAACTATTCCTAATTAAGGCAGCCTGATGATATGGTGAAAAAATGTTGGCTCTGCCACACACTAATGGAACTTTTAACAAATTAGTGGATCTCTCAGGGTCTGAGTTTCCCCCACTGTAAAATGAAGTTGTTTTTCCACAAATAAAATGAGAAGGGAAATAGTTAATTGAGAAAAAAATTTAAGAAAAAAAGTCTTTACATCAAGTTTCTCCAATAAAGGTCTGATACACAAGATACATAATAAACTGAATTAAAATACTCACGCATAAAAGTCATTTCCCAATAAATAAGTGGTCAAAAAAGATTAAAAGGCAGTTCTCAAAGGAGGAAACTCAAGCAATCAACAACTATATAGAAAAACTGCTCCAAATAACTATTAGGGAGATTCAAATTAAACCATACCCAAGGTCCTCTTTCACAGATTGGCAAAGATTACAAAAAAGATAACAATTGCTGAAAGGACCATAGGAAGACAGGCACATTGCACACTTCTGGTGTAGCTGTGAATTGATCTAGTCATTCTGGAAAGGAATTTGGAATGATTCCCCAGCAAAGTCACTACACTGTGCCTGTCCTTTGAACCAGTGCTATCACTAGACACATACTCCAAAGAAAGAGAAAATGGCCTTCATGTGTACAAAAAAAAAAAACATAGCAGCTCATTTTGTTGTGACAAAGAACTAAAAACAAAGGAAGCTCCCATCAACTTGGAAAATGGTTAAAAAATATATATGAAAACATTAGAACAGATTATGCCATAAGCAATGACAAGAGATGGCTTCAGACAAGCCTGGAAACTTATATGAACTGATGCAGAGTGAAGCAAGCAGAACTAAAAGAATAAATTTATACAATAACAGCAACACTGTAATGAAAAACAACTTTAAGAAACTTAAGAACTCTGATCAATGTAATGACTAATCACAATTCATGATTCAGGAGCATCAGTAATGAAGCATGACACACCTCCTGAAAGTGAGATGATGAACCCAAAAAGTGGAATTTTATATTCTCTCTCTCACATGCATGCACACACACACACACACACACACACACACACACACACACACACACATACAGAGTATATGTATATACGTATATACACACATATAGCATCTATTCTGTTGTTTGTCCTTCATTCTTGATGAGGATGACGACATTGGAAACATGATTTGCACATACAGATACAGAAAGATATGAATATATATAGATATACGGATGTATATATGTATGTGTATATGACTATGGATATACACAGACATATAGATACAGATATAGATAGATATAGGATATAGTAAATGTGTGGATTTGTTTTGTTTTACTGCACTTATTTGTTATAAACAATGTGTTTTTCCCTTCTTATTTGTGGGAGGGGACTTTGGATGAAGAGAAGAGTTAATGTTGTCAAAAAACTTTTTTAAAAGTGAGTCAGCAAAGCACCTTTGAAATGTATAGAAAGGGAAAGAACAGGCAAGCAGGACAACTTAAAAAGTTATAAGTTGAATTTATTACATACTGCTTTAAAAAGCAAGCTGTAGGGGCGGCCAGGTAGCACAGCGAGTAAGAGCACCAGCCCCAGTGTTGGGATGACCTGGGGATCAAATCCGGGCTCAGATACTTAGCACCACACCCAGAAATAACTGGCCGTGTAACCTTGAGCAAGTTACTTAACCCCAATTGCTTTAAAAAAAAAAAAAAAGCAAGCTGTATACAGTAGAAACTAGCAGTTCCCATGTAGTCCTTTTTGCTGTTCTAATTTGTAAATAAAAATATTCTTTTTCTGGTGTATATTAAATTAATTTTTTTTAATAAAATGAAGGTGTTGGACTAAATGACTTCTAAGTTATCTTACAGCTCTGTATCAATGATATTAACAAGATCTTTATTCTCAAACAAACTCTCCCTTTGCCCAAACAAGAAAACAGATCAATGTTTGTGTAATATATTACATTTTAGATTGTGAAAAAGTACCCAGGAGAGTTTTAAAAGTTACCTTTTCATTTTCCTCAGGATTATCACTCTGACCATTCCCATATATTTGTGCATACAATCTCCAGATCTCACCATCACTTGTTACTCTTGAAGTCACTCTGCCAAATAATTCCCGGAGTTTCCCTTTTAGGCCAGTTGCAATATCTCCACTACGATCAGCCATCCCATCAGTGACTGCCCTGACCAGAATTTTCAGAACCTTATGAAAAAATGCATATAAGTAAGCAAATTAGTAAATTACAAAAGCATCTTGTAATTTTTTGCATAAACAGGCTCTAATAAGTTTATTTTTAAAAGTTCCTTTCTAGAATATACATTAACTGAGGTTGGAAATCAAGCCTTCTATATTCAACAGATTATTACGTGCAAAGCTTTAAAGCAGTTTTTATAGAGTATATATATACGGACAAGAGGACAATGACTGGTTCTTCGTGTGGGTGGATGCCCAAGGATCTGTCCCCAAGTTTAAGCATCATGTGGGGAGCTAAGAGGAACAAAGGCATACACACATATGCCTTGATGCAGTATAGATTTCCTATCTTGAATCTTGTGTTGGGGGAGAGAGGCAGTCCCATAGAAGGATAAAACTGGTATTAAAAATGTCAAAGAGTAGCCACAGGATATGTGGCCATACACAAATCAATTAACCATCTGAGCCTCAGATACCTCGTCCATAAATTGGAGACAGCAACACCTGTGGTAACTACTTTAGAGGGATGTCAAAGTAAGACAATGTACATAAAATATGTGGCAAGTTTTAAAATGCTATTGAAGCATCAACTGCTACATATTTTTTTCCAATAAAATATAAGCTACTTGAAGGCAGGGGTGATTTTTTTTAGGGGGGAGAGGTCACTGTATCCCCATGGCCTAGTACACTGCCTGGAACATAGAAGGTATTTAATAATTACAGTACTGAGCTGTAGTAACCCTTTTAAAACCTTAAAATGCTATAGAAATATGAGCTATTATTAAATCAAATTCCTACGCTGTAATATTTAGAGAAAAAACTGTACAGATACCCAGTCTCTCTGAAATGGACAGCAAATGTTATGGATCATAGGATTTAAAGCTAGAAAGGACCTCAGAGATCACGCAGGCCAACCACCCCTTTATATCTGAAGTTAAGTGAAGGCCACACAACTGGCAATGGCATGCTATTAAAGCACTGTGATTTGATAGCCAGTCACTGGGGTCACTAAAATAACTTTGTTAGGGAAAAAAATATTTAGATGTTGGGCAAACTACATACTCAAGGCAGCAGGGTAACACAGGGAAAATATGGCTAATTTGGAGCCAGAGGACCTGGAAATGAATTTGTGAATTTAACCTATATTTCCTATTTCTCAGATTCAGGAAGAATCTGTCAAAGTCCTTGCTTTGGCCTTTAAATAAAATCAGCTATTGGAAGAAAGGCAACATAGTCTCTGCAAGAGGAAACCATATCTAATTTGCAGAGGGGTAGAAGACTGATCAATTGTGAGAAACCTATATTTAAATTTTTCCAAAGTGTTTCACAATGTTCCACACCAAAGGCTATTAAATTAATGTAGCTTTCTTGGAATTGGAAGTGATCTTTTATCAAAAAGAAGAAAGGAATTGGCTTAGAAATAAGGTACAAAGAATACGAATAAAAGCAAGTTTTCCTGGAGATTGTGCTGGGATCTGCCAATTAACATTCAGAAATCAGAAGGAATGAAAAGTGAAATTTCCAAATTTGAAAATTACATGAGATTCTTTTAGGTAGTAAAGATGAAGTCCAGTGAAGATAGACACTTGTTGCTTTTGCTACTTGAGGCCAACTACCCACAGGTCTCCATTTATCACTTGCCATAAAACTACTGACACTTTGCCCAGACATTTAATCACCCTCATATTCCACATGGTCAAAGCTCTATTGCTACCTTTGCCCATCCCCATAGATCTGCGTGTTGTTCTGAGTCTTTACTCTGACTTAGCTCACTGTCCTTCCAAACTCTGACACTAACAGGAAAGTAGAATTACAGATTTGATGCTAAAAAGCACATTAGGGTGAGAGGATTAGAGATTATTTAGTTTAACTCCATCATTTTACAGACAAGGAAAATGAAGTTCAGAGATGTTTAAAAGCATAAAAAAGCAATTATGTCATGTTCAATTCTCTGATTTCAGTAATATTAGAGCAGAATTTAATTTCACCTTTTAATCTAACATCCCAAAAGTAATCACTTTCTTCACTAAAACTGAAAACCTAGGGAAGAAGTAGCCATTCCCAGAGCTTATAATAGGTAAGGAGAATAAAGCCAGACATAGTCTGATATACACTCTAGATGTTCAGAGAATAGATTTTTTAAAGTAACAGTAGTACATGCATTTATATAGTACTTTGAAGTTTGCAAAATACTCTGCAGTAAGTAGAAGTATGAAGCAATGGGTAGAATCCTAGACATAGACTCAGGAAGAGCCAAGTTTGATTCCAGTCCCTCCCTTGATATTTACTATCTGTATGACACTGGGCAAATCACTTACCCTCTCAGAGACAGTTTCTTTCTCTGTGATATAAAGGAGTTAGCCTGGATAGCCCCTAAGGTCCCTTCCAGATCCATATCTTTTGACCCTCGCAGCTCTCTTCCACGAGGTAGGTATTATTTAACCTGTAATTACTCTTGCTGAGAAAATTCCCTCTCCCAACTGTTTTTTATAACTTAAAATGTTAGAGAACTGTCTGGAGTACTTAAGCAGTTAAGTGATTTGTCCAGGGCTATAGTCAGCATGTGTGAGGCAAGACCCAAGCCAAGGTTGTCTAATTCCAAGGTGAGCCTTCTGTCTTCTATGCCTCGTTGCGTCTCTCTTACAAATATGATTATCTCTACTTTACAGATGAGGAAACTGAATTCTGAAAGGCTAAGTGACTTGCCCATGGTCATATAGGTCTCTCCTGACTTCAAATCCAATGCTCTTTTCATTATATCACAATGCTTATTTGAAAAATTTGGGAGAAATAGGTAGGACCCCACTTCTTAAAATTCAATAATATAAGTTGGCCCCAGGGAAATAGCAGCTGCTCAAAACTGATGTTCTAACAACATGAGGACAAATGATTCCAGTGAGGAAGAAAAAGGGGAAGGCACGTCAAAGGAGTCAAAGTGGATACACAGGGAACTCATTGACAAATTTAAGATTTTAAAAAGACATACATAAAAGATGGAAGCCAGGACATGTGACTGAGGATGAACACAAGCGATAGATAGGCATGGTCCTGTAAAAACAATGTTAGAGGGGAGCTATAGGTCAGAATGAACTAAAGTTGGTGATGAATTAAAAAAAAAAAAAATATATATATATATATATATATAGATGGCAAGAGAAAGATTAAATAAGGGATGAATAAGACTGGCTTAAATTGGATTGAACATTGATGATGGCTAATAGGGAAAAGGCAGAATTGCTCGACACTTATCATACTATTACACCTTAAGACTGGGAAGTAAGGAACAAAAATGAATCACAAGCTAAAATCTAAGACCAAAAGTACATGGTAAGAAAGGACTGAGATGTCCTCAATAAATTCATGGGACAAGGCCCAAAATAACAGGATCTTGAAAGAATTGTAAAGTGTTATTGATAAGCTGCTGTTAATAATAATCTGTTAATAATTTCTTGTTGAAAAACTGGAGAGTGGAAGAAATATCGCAGGACTGAGGACAAGTAGCAAATGTTCTGATTTTCCCCTCAAAATGGAAGTGAGTAGAATCTTCACACTTCTGATGAATGAACTTGACTTTGATTCTTGACAAAAACCTAGATCACATCATTATTGGGAGGCACTGTGATTATTTAGAAAGAGAAAGAATGGCTAACAGCATCTTCATATATAGATGATGGGGGGATGGGGGGGTCTAGACAACAATTTGAGTAGAAAAAGAAGCTGGAATTCTTGGGAGTCGAAAAACTCATTAGGAGTCAGTCAGGTTCATGAGAATCAGTGCCAAACTAAATTCATTTCCTATTTTGCTAGGGTTACTAGAGCAATTGGAACAATTTCACTAAGCTTCTCATGATATCTTCATGACTAAGACAGGCAGATAGGAGAATATGGAACAGGTTAAATAACTGAATCCAAAGAGATGTTATTTAATGGATGTTACATTAGGAGTTCTCTAGCATTCTAGCTATGTATCACTGGCCTTATGATATTCATTTTTATCAATGAACTGTATCATGTAACCCATGTCAAATGAAGAAAGGACCAGGTTCAATCACAGGGATATTAGTAATAATACAATGTGGCTTCTGCCCCCAAAGCTGATAATATGAATTTGGCTGACTTCTAGGATATTTTACTTAACTCACTTGATACAAAGTAAATCACTGAGCACATTATATACGAACACATTTTTCAAAAAAGAAAAAATGTGAGTGGGACTTGGTCCCAAGTTGACTGACAAAAAACAAATCCATAACCTCAAAGAAGAAGTCCCAAGAAGATACACTACTTCTTCAGTGAAGACTGTCCCCTCTTGGTCTTGGACCCTCGCCTCCCCCCGCCACCCTTGCTTCTAGATTCTCCGTAGAGTCTCACCCCACTTTCTTGGTTCTGAAATCTGGCATGGTCCAGCCCCTATTCTGCTACTGTGCCACTGCTAGCACTTGAGACCTGCTTGACCCTGGCTTAGGAAGTGCCAGTGCTATGAGCAGAGAAAGCCATTGCCCATGTTTTTCATTCTTCTACAAACCTGTGTTTTGCTTTGTTTTGTTTTTCCCTACATCCTCTGCTTGATTATCTTTAAGCAAATGCTTTCTGTTTATAGCATTCTGGGAAATAAAGTCCTTTCCTACTGATACCATGCTTGATATCTATATCTATCTGTATCTATGTATATGTATGTATATATCTTTTGTATACATATATACATATCTTTTGGTAGATAGCATACATACATACACATCTATCCGTTAAACATGCTCATTAAATTTACAGAAGATACAAAACTGGGAGAGAAAACTAAAAACATCTCAATAGACTAGAATGATGGAACAGAACTAATAAGATTTCATTCAATAGGGATGAATATAAAGTCTAGCACTTAGAATGAAAAAAATATCTTCATATATAGATGATGGGGGAGGTGTGTCTAGACAACAATTTGAGTAGAAAAAAAGGCTGGAACTCTTGGGTGTCTAAAAACTCATTAGGAGTCAGCCATATGACATGACAACCCCAAAAGCTAATGGCAACTCAGACTGCACGAATAGAGACATAATTTCCAATTGTCTCTCATGACTGGATGGAGCTTCGTCTTCATTTGATCCTCAGCTAAAGCATTGCTTTCTACATGAAGCCTGTCCTTCTTCCATACCTAGTATTCTCCCTCCCAAACTTCCTTTTATTTATTGGTTCTATTTTTTTTTTGGGAGGGGGAAAGGCAAGGCAGTTGGGGTTAAGTGACTTGCCCAAGGTCACACAGCTAGGTGCCAAGGGTTTGAGGCTAGATTTGAACTCAGGTCCTCCTGATTCTAGGACTGGTGCTCTATTCACTGTGCCACCTAGATGCCCCGTTCTATTTTTTTGTATATACATATATATATATATGTATACTTATTGTGTCTTTCATTAAAATGTAAACTCATAAGTAAAGACTGTTTCTTTCTATTTATATCTCTAGTGCCTAGTAGTAGCCAACACATAATGAGCATTTAACAAATGCTTACCAATGATCCTGATGTTCTCTTCCCTAATCAGACTACCTACGGAGTACTGTGTTCAGTTTGGGGTATCACATTTTAGGGAGAACATTAACAGTCTGGCATGTGAATTACGAGAGACCACAAAATAAAAGGAACCAAAGAAGTTAAGAAGGAGAAGAGAAGACCTGAAAGTGCCTCCGACAGCTCTCTTCAAGGATTTTGAAGGTTGTTATGCAGAGGACGGATCAGAGTTTGCTAGGCTTGACCCTAGAAGACAGACTTAGACGCAGACAGTAGAGGCTGCAATGAGGCAAGCTTTGGCTCAGTGTGAGGAAAAACTTGTTAAAATGTAGAGTTGTCCGGAACAAATGAAAAGGGCTCCCCCAGGTTACAGCATGTTCCCCATTACTGGAGGTGGTCAAGTAGAGACTTTAAGGAACGTGTGTCATTCTTGGTGAGGTCCAGGTGACACTCATTGTCTTCTAACTATGAGCTTCTGAGATACTGCGAAACTGGAAATGTTTACTCCAGCTTTGCAATGAACTATTTAAACGTGTTGTTTAGCCTGTGAAATGACCTATGGCTCAGAATTGGTACGCACCCAATGTTTCAATAACAATATTCCATTACATCAGCACTGTACTTTTTTATGGTGTGGAAGAACTAATTCTGACATAAAGCAGTCACTTAAAAGAGGTTACTTTTCACAATGGAAGTCAGATAAACATCTTATTGACTTGTACTAGCGATGTTATTGCATCTCTGGTCTGCATTTGCCAGTTACAGAGTCCCTGCTATTTATTATCTGGGGGAATGACCACAGAGAGTAATATACAAGCCAGTGTGTATTGGCTCTTTTCATGCAGTATATGTCATGGATATCTGTAACTAAATAAGAAACTATTTCAATGCAACAAGGAAAGGTTTCTCAGACCTTTCCATATGGGAGAGTCTTTAATTGAGGGGTAACCTGAATCCCACAGTCTTCAGAGTTACAGTCATCTAGTCTGTACCGCTGCACAGGCCCTTATCAGCTCACATTGGGACTACTGTAATAACCTGCTGGTTGGCCTCCCTGCCCCAAGGCTCTCCTCCACTCTAGTCCATCCTCCACTCAGCTGTCAAAATGCCCTTTCTAAAGCACAGGTCTGTCCATGTAAACTCCAGTGGCTCCCTACCAACTCTAAGAGTCAATATAAAATCCTCTGTCCTTTAAAACCCTTCATAACCTGGCCTCCTCTTACCTGTCCAGTCTCCTTATATTTTATTTCTTGCCCCCAACCCCCAGCTTACTCTCTGATCCAGTGATACCAGACTTCTCACTGTGTCTTGCACTGCGTACTTTATCTGCTGGCTCCATGCTTTCGAACTGGCTGTCCCCCATGCCTGGAATTCTCTACCGCCTCATTTCCCTTAGCTTCCCTTCAAGGCTCAGCTCTAATCCTATCTTCTATCCTATCCTTTCCTGACCCTATAAAATTGCTGCTAAAAATTCCTAATTCTAGAACTGTCCTTTTATCGATTGTCTCCAATTTATCCTGCACATGTCGTGTTTGCATAGAGTTATGTTCATATTGTCTCTCTCGTTAGACCGCGAGTTCCCTGACAGCAGAGACTGTCTTGCTTTTCTGTTTCTCCAGGGATTAGCGCAGTGCCAAGGACATATAAGCACTAAGTAAATGCTTTTGTTGATTTGACTTGGTTTCCAACTCACGCTCAATGCTTCACGGAAGAAGGGGGGGGGGGGGAAGAGGAATGTTACTCTGGAATTCCTCCACTTCCTCAGGTCCAGGAAGAACATCCTTTTTTCTCTACATCACCTTCAGGTCCAATCAGGCGATTAGACTAGGATCAAAAAGAGTTCATATATGCAAGGATTGGGAAGAAGTAAAAGAAAACAAGGCTGTACCAGGCATAAGTGCACAGTTTTTAACCCAATGGGACTCTAGCTCATTCCTGCCCTTCTCCTTATTTTAACTTTGGATATCTAGAAAGATATCCAACTTAGACAAGGTTAACTCAACAAACCTTTACTAAATGTCTACCATGAACTGGGCACTGTATTAAGTCCTGGAGATATAAAGGCACCCTATAGAATTCCTAGAGCAGTACTCTTTCCAATGTACCACACCTCTTCATCTGAAAGATCAGGAAACCGAGGTCTTAGGAGGGATGATAGGCTGAACACAGCCATACACGACAGTAGTCCTTACAACTGTGGAAGTTGAGGCTAAGGTGATCATAGAAAAAGTGAAAATTGAGCTCAGTTCTGAAGAATGAGAGGAAGAGATGGGTTAACAGGTAGAAGAAGAAGTTTAAGCACAGAAACCCTTTAACATTCCCATACACACATCTGTGACATGACAGCAGCTGACATCATCTTAATACTTTAAAGCTTACAACACATTTTACACATATTATCTCATTTAATCTCCACAACAACCTAGTTATGCTATGAGGTGGGTGCTAAAAATTACTTCTCCCTCTTTTTGTTGGGGTGGGATCTGTGATTTCAACAATACTGGTAAATCCTTATGTGTAAACTTAATCCACTTGTGCAGATCAGCAATTAGTCTGTAATTTGTATTCTGAAAAAATCCCTGAGAGATTGAGTTACCTGCTCATAGTCTCAGCTAAAATATGAGAGGTAAAACTTGAATCTAGGTCTTCCTGACTCCAAGGCTGGCCCTGGCCCTGCTACCACTCATACCCCCATTTTATAGAACACTGAGGCTCAGAGGATTTAGATGATTAGCCCCTGATCACAGAGCTAATAAATATAAGTGGCAGAATATGAACCCAGGTCTCTCCTGACTCCATGTCTAGAAGTTTTTGTACTATCCCATCCTAATGAGGAGACTGACCTGGCAGGAGTGGAAGGTTCAGCATACAAATCAGTTAAAAAAAAAAAGGTTTAAGATATTGTGGACTTTTTATGGTGGCCTAGGAAAGCAGTCTGTAGCATCTAGACTTTGTGCTATGGGCAATAAATGTTGCCTGAAAGTTCCTGGGGTTGTTTAACCTGGAAAAAAGAGGGCAGAGGGAACACTCAATGAGCTATCCTGTAGAGGAGGGAAAACACATTATCTGTTTGATTAAATGAAGTTATAAAGAAGCACATTTTAGGATTTCCCACCACCTGGCACTTATCCACAAGTGGAGTGAGCAGACACTGGAGGTAGAGGATAACCTATCCTTCCCCCAATGCCACCACCACACACCAGATGTCTTCAAGCAATGGCCAAATGACTGCTTGAGGAGGATATTACAGTAGAGATTGTTGGAAAAGACTGGATGAATGGAAACTGCTCAGCCCCTTAGGGGAGCTAACTAAATTCTACTAGGGAATTCACCTATGGTCCTGACAGCTGCAGTCTACTAGCTAATAGTGCTTATGAAGGTAGAAAAGCCTCACTGATTAGAGTTCTTCCTCAGGTACATTTAGCTTGTTATGCCTTTTCTATATGAACATAAAGCACAGGTAGAAACAGTGAGATTGTGAGATCCATTTTGAAGAATAGTAACAAAGAAGTTAGCCATAACAATGACAACAGTAAGAATGTCACAAAGATTGAAAAGGAGAATGTTGATACACTATTGAAATACTAGATATTTCAATAGTCAAAAACTTTTATGAAAAGGAAAGTCTTCCAGATAATTCTAGATTCCAACATGGAGAGAGTTTTATGTCTAAGGAACAAGAATGAATCCAAGAAAGGAATGTATTGGCATACTTGGAGATTAAGATACTCTTGGTTAATAAAGTATATGACTCTGGGAAGCTATTTAAAAGTGTGATTTTATAATCTGATAATTAATTATTCAAATAATTTAATAATCTTTAAAATTACTTGAATAATTTAACAAAATGTAATTCAATTTAAATAATTATCTAATGAGTATGTAGCTAATACTTTCATTGCATTTTAAGATTTGAAAATATACATAATTTAATTTCTTCTTCACCTAAACCCTATGAAGTAGGTGCTATTATTATCTCCATTTTGCAGATGAGAAAAATGACTCTGAGAGAGGCTAAATGACTAAGTAGCTGTTGCTTGTCCTTCGTTTTCAAAGAGGACCACGACATCAGGAAGGTGATGTCATGACTTTCAAGTAAATCGGATTTAACTGAGGCAGGGCTGTGCAAAGTCACCAGCCTCACTCTCTCCTCTGGAGCCATCTGGGTCCAGAGGCAAGATAGAGAACAGGAGGACTGAAGATAGCTCTGGTTGCAAAGAGAGGCCTTGGCCTTTTTAAAGCTAAGGTCTTTCCCAAGTCTTAGTTTGTCTAAGGCAATGCCCATTCAGTGGATTAAGGTTAGATAAGAAATGAGGCAAAGAATGACTTCTTTCATCTAGTCAAAGTAGACTCAGCCTCTAAGAGAGGATTCAAACCCAGGTCTTTCTGATTCCAACCTTAGCATTCCATCTACTCCACCCAGCTTTTCTCTAATCACTAAGGCACCTGAGACAAACTCCACCACCAATGCTCCATGATCAATTCTATACAGCTATATAGCTTTATAGCTCTTTATGGTAAGCTAATAAGAGAATGTCTAATCAGCTATCTCTACAGTCAAATGCCTGAAATCTGCCTCTAAATTGAAAAATATCACAATTTAATCCAGTAGAGTAATTTAATCAATTTGCCCACAGCCTCAGTTATCATGTATCAGGGGCAGGGCTTGAACCTATATCTTCAGGACTCTAAGGCTGGCCCTCCATCTGCAATACCATACTGCTTTTCAATCATCTATCGAGCTCCCATCTGGAGTAATAGTTTCCAAAAATGTCAGCATTCACAGAAAACTATGATTCTTTTTAGGGTCCCTGAAAAAATGTCTACTTTTATTCCTTTGAATGCTATGTATTTATTAGACTAGTGTTTAATTTCAGAATTCTTTGGAAATATTATTCCCAAATGAAATGAAAATTCCAATTTGAAAAATGAAGCTGGTCCTATGTTATTAAGTGGAGTGGAAGTGGAAAGATAAAGGAAATGTAACTGACCAAGGATTTAAAATATGGCCTGGCTTCTCTAGATATTAACTAAATTTCTACTACCTTCTGACCAAAACACAAGCAATTCTGTGTCAGACAGGGTACAGGAATAAAAAAAATAATAAAAATGATAATAAAAACCAACATCTAGGAAGTCATTTAAAGTTTGCAAAAACACTTTTCATACATTAGGTCATTTGGAACTCACAATAACCGGGTTACTTACTATAAATGCTATGAGAGTGGGAACCTAAATTCAATTATGTTGCTTATGACTTGCATTCTAAGTTTGTCCCAAGACAGAGCTATAATAAAATTTACCAATATCCAACATTTGTCTGACATCAAGGAGAAATAATAAAGAACAAAAACAATGCATCATGTCCTGGCTAAAAAATGCCCTCATCTCTAATGTGGAAATATGTTTAACATGATTATACATGTATAACCCATGCTTGCTATCCTGGGAGGTAGGGGGCGGAGAAAGGAAGGGAGAAAAAGTTGGAACTCAAAATCCTACAAAAATGAATGCTGAAAACTCTCTTTACATGTAATTGGAATAAATACTATTAAATGTTAAAAAGAAAAAAAAAAAAGAAAAGAAATCTTAAAAAATTCCGTAGTCTTTCTCATGTGCACTCAGGACAGGCATGCCAGAGCATAATGGGCCCCTCTATGACAAGGTGTTCTTTACCTTTGTTCAGCAGCACTACTTTCTCTCCTGTAACTCAAACCCATTGAGAAAAGAAATACTTGTTCTTCCCTTCAGACTGATTTCATTCATTCTCCCCTTTGCTCTGCGGAAGGTATGTGCACAGAGTGAGCAATTGTGCACAAAAAAGAGTCCCGGCTTGGGGTTCCCAAAACATTTCTAAGGACCGGTTCTTAGAGGGCCATTGAAGTTCAGACAGTATTCAACACAGCTAAGCCACAAATGAAGTTGGGTCTTTAGTTGTCTCTAGGAGACTAACAATCAGAGGCTGTTTCTGCCAAGGCAACTCTCAAAGAAGTGAAGAGATTCTGCTGCCACCTCTTCTCACCCATCTCACAGTCCTTGAATGCAGTTCAGCTCTCTACAGCTTTCAAAGAAAGCTTCCATCCTGATTAGAGCTTATTTCAGTTTCAGGGAGGCTTAGAGCGAGACCCTTAGGAAGAGTCTACATGAGATGTGATAACTGGAGTCATGCATACATTCAAAAGGATTATGATCATTATCTATCACATATTTATGCTGTTCTTAATTCTCTCTTGGCATATATATCTCCCAATTGTAAATTAGCTAATAGATTTAGTGTTTACATTGTCCTAGTTTAAGGGATCAATAAATTAATTCCAATTGTAAGATTACAATATTAAGGATTTCAAATTGGCTGGTAGTATTGGGGAGACACTATCCCCTAAATTATAGAATGTAGCCCTTTGTCCCAAGGAATGTGTTATTATAGTAACAAGTTATTCTGAGGAGAAATAGATGAAGACAAGAGAAAGGTGTGGCACCGTAGAGAGAGCAGTGTGCTGGGACTAAGGAAGACCTGAGCACAGTTATTACCTGTGTGACCCTGTGCAAGTCACTTAACCTGTTTGCCTTGGTTTGCTCATCTGTAAAATGAGATGGAGTAAATTTTGAGTTTGAAAATACTAAATGAGGACTTTCTTGATCTCCTATTGGTATGCCCTTCCTCCCAGTTATTAGCATTCTCCCTCCTAAAATGAAAGAAAAAGTGTTTATTAAGAACCTACCATGTATCATGCACTGTGCAAGGCACTGGGGATTCAAATACCAAAGTATTTGAAAGTATATTTCAGTGCCCACCTTCAAGGGACTTGCATTCTAATAAAAGGACATTATAAAGCAACAACAAAGTGAATTTTGGTCTGGGGAGTCTAAGAGTTTCTGAATGGAGCCAGATTACTGTGCTCTTTTTTAGTTGCAATGATCATAATAATTTGATTACTGCTTCATAATAAGACCTGGAAGCTAGGGTAGGGAGTGGGAGAGAGGGCAATGCAATGTGAGGAGGGTAGATGGATGAATGTGAATCATGGTTTCTAGAGATAGAGAGCTCAGTGAGTTTGTACTCACTCACCAATCAGAACACCTCATTTCTAGGACAAAGGCTAGAAATTCCATAAGTGAGTAAATTAACTCTCCAGGTAAGGAGAGATGGGGAAATGGGTTATAAGAAAGATAGGATGTCTGGGTAGATGGAAATTACAGTGTATCATTTTGTAAATACTTTATATTCACTTATTTGTTTCCACTGTATCTTCCCCTCTCCGCCCTCCACAATATAAGCTCTATGAAAATGGTTTTATTTTTGTCTTATAGCCGCAATACTTTGCACATAGCAGATACATAATATATGTTGATGGAACCAAATTCTTGAATGGAAAATTAAATTGCTCCATATGAACCCAGTTCTTTGCAAGTTTTTCAAAGAGATGTCTGAACAGCAATAAAACATATAATATTATTAATTGGATGGATCAATGACTACAATGATATGGGTCCTTCCCCCTTCAGTGTATATTACATACCTCTAACATCAGTAAGATTCTTGTCAATATCCTTCCAGGAGTTTCCCACAAGGGACATATTAGATGCATTACAGAAGAGACTTGACTTTTGGCCTTTTATTTTATGGACACCAATATAGAGTTGCAGCTTTCTATCAGTTATGACTTCCTCGAAAAATGTGACTAGCCTTCTCATCATACGTGTCCTTCATGATGACCTTTATACCATTTCCTGAACAAACATGAAGGTAATGATAATACTACAGCAACATGGCAATGTGTTGAAAAAAAATCTATGGAGGGGCGGCTAGGTGGCGCAGTGAGTAGAGCACTGGCCCCAGAATCAGGAGGACCTGAGATCAGATCCAGCCTCAGACACAACACACACACAACAAACTAGCCGTGTGACCTTGGGCAAGTTACTTAATCCCGATTGCCCTCCAAAAAAGCAAAAAAAAAAAAAGTTAACTGAACTATCTTGTGGGGCGGCCAGGTGGCTCAGCGAGTAAGAGCACCGGCTCCAATGTTGGGATGACCTGGAGATTGAATCCCGGGCTCAGACACTCAGCACCACACCCAGAAATAACTGGCCGTGTAACCTTGAGCAAGTTACTTAACCCCGATTGCTTAAAAAAATAAATAAATAAAAAATCTATGCCACCATGAACTCTTTCATTATTCAATGGATGACCTGATATTTTGAAACTTATGAGATCATGATGTACTATGACTGGTAGCCACAATCACAAGAATACTGGTATTTAAATAATTGAGCTTTTCAATAGTGAGCAATTTGGGATTATTTAATTTGTTGTATTATTTCCTAAATGCATACAATCGAATTTCCTCCTAAAACATTTTGGAAACAGGCCAGGCTCATTTTCCATCTCTTGTCAAAGACTCACACACTAATGCAATGACTGTCTAATTGCATATTTTACTCTGGCCAATATGCATTCTTCACCCACTGGGTTTTTTCCCTATAGATAAGTACACTGATCTCATTTGAGGATCTTACTCAAAACCCTTATAGGGTTGATATCAGCAAAATATTATTTGTGAACAGGAGTATATGGAGAACTTCACTGTCAACAGGAAATCCCTCTTCCATTGAAGACCATTTAGGGATTTCAATAAGACACCGGTAAACAACTCTGGCAAAACGTCATTCTGTTTTATGTCTTGCTTAAGGCTGGTATTCAATGACTCTTTGGATAATAATAATATTCATAGGTAACATTTATACAGGCTTATGGTATGTCAGACACTGTCTTAAGTGCTTTACAATTATTATGTCATTTGATCCTCACAACAATCATGGGAGGTAGGTGCTATTATTATCCTCATTTTACAAATGAGGAAACTGAGGATAACAGATGATATGTGACTTATCCAGGCTCACCCAGCTAGTAAGTGTCTAGGGTCAGATCTAGGGTCAGATCAATACAATGATCCAAGATAATGCCAAAGGACCCATGATGAAAAATGCTATCCACCTCCAGAGAGGGAACGGATGACCTCTGAGTGCAGACTGAAGTATACTCTTTTTCATATTTGTTGTTTTTTTTGGGGGGGGGGGGTTTGTAGAGGGGCGGGGGTCACATGGTGGCAACATGACTAATATGCAAACATGTTTTGCCTGACTTCACATGTATAACTGATATCATATTGCTTCTCAATGAGTGGGGGAGGGCAGGAAGGAGGGAAAATTTGGATAACTGAAATTAGGTCTTTATGACTCCAGGACCAGCTCTTTTTCCATTTTGCTACTATCCAAGATGTTCTGTTATAGGGATATAGGCTAAATTTAAATTCAACAAATCCATATCTGTCAGAGCAATGCCAATGAGCTCAAGAGGTGCAAGGGAAAAGTAGGTGCTGGATGGGAATGAATAACTGAAAAAAATGTATCAGAGAGAGACGGAAAAGTCTATCTACCTTACATGATGGAAAAGGTGATGCGATCATTATAAATGTGATCATTATAAATAAATCATTATAAATAAATAAATCATTACTCTAACTTCCTTGTTAGCAGCCTTTACCACTTAAAGGTCCCTCCTTTTCCAGTTTCTCGTCATATATTTTCTTCTCTCATTAGAAGTAAGCTCTGAGGTCTGAACTGTCTTGTTTGCTTATATTGTGTGTTCAGGACTTAGCACAGTGCTTGCACACAGTGAGTTCTTAATAAATGCTTCGTTTCTCTCTCCTCTCTTCCTTCTTCCTCTCTTTTGCTTTCTCTCTCTCTCCTTTTGAACAAGCTGCATGACCCTTTCCCGTTCATGGAAATGTTTTCCCTCCTCACTTCTGCAGCAAGCTTCTCAAGATAAAGTCCTCATTTCTCAAACACATAGGATACTGAGCCAGATTTATAAAATAAGAGCCATTCTCCAAATGATAAACAGTCAAAAGTTATTAACAGGCAGTTTTCAGAAGAAATAAAAACTATCAACAGTCACATCAAAAAAAAAAAAGCTTTAAACCACTACAGATTAGAGAAATGCAAATTAAAACAACTCTTGAGATAACACCTCCTAACTATCAGATTGGCTAACATGACAGAAAAGGAAAATTATAAATTTGGGGGAGAGGGGTGTAGAAAAACAAGCACACTAATGCGGTGTTGGTAGACTTGTGAACTGATCCAACCATTCTGAAGAACAATTTTGAACCATAGCCAAAGGGCTATAAAACTATGCATACCCTTTAATCCAGCAATATCACTACTAGGTCTATATCCCAAAGAGATCAAAGAAAGTGAGAAAGGACTTATATATATGCAAAAATATTTATAGAATATCTTTTTGTGGGGGCAAAGAAATGGAAATTGAGGACATGCCCATCAGTTGGGGAATGGCTGAACAAACTGTGGCATATGATTGTGATGATGATAGAATACTATTGTGCTATAAGAAATGACGGTTTCAGAAAAACCTGGGAAGTCTTATATGAACTAATACAAAGTGAAGTGAACAGAACCAAAGAACATTGCACACTAATAGCAATACTGTAAATGATGATCCCAACTGTGAGATACTCTGATCAATACAATGATCCAAGATAATGCCAAAGAACCCATGATGAAAAATACTATCTACCTCCAGAGAAGAAACTGATGACCTCTGAGTGCAGACTGAAGTATACTCTTTTTCATTGTTTTATGTTTCTTGTTTTGTTTTTTTTTTTCGGGTGGGGGTAGGAGAGGGGGTCACATGGTAGCAACATGGCTAATATGCAAAAATGTTTTGCCTGACTTTGCATGTCTAACTGATATATTGCTTCTCAATGGGGGGGGGGGGGCAGGAAGGAGGGAAAATTTGGAACTCAAATTTTTTTTAAAAAATGAATGCTAAAAATAAATAAGAATTTAAAAAGGCAAACATACACCCACTCTTGATTTATAGCCACCATAATTACACTGATTATTTTACCACTGGAAACAGGTGCCCCATACCCAGGCTTTTATGTTCTTTGTAAACAAATTGTCTCCCAAAATATTATATGCACATGATAGAAGTTCAAATGATCTGTAACAGAATTCCCTAGAAGGTCAGAAAGTCAGTCTGGCTAATCATTAGTAATCCTCAGAAAAATCTATGGGGGTGGGGAGAGACTAAGGTATATGAAAAATTACTTGAGAAGGAAAAGAAGCAGAAAACCCAAACTTAAGACAATGAGTAAAGACCAATAAACTGGCATAATCAGTCTGGTCTGGTTCAACTGATTGGTGATCCGCACCTGAGGAAGCAGTTTCCAAAGGCAGCACAGAGAAACACCACCTAGAGAGGTCTAGATTCCTATTTCCTGTTCCTCCCAGGCAGGAAAGGCGGCTAAAAGACAGGAGAAGCTGCCCTCAGCTGACTTAGCAGAACACAGAGACTCTGCCTGCAGGAGAAAAAGTGGGCCAAGCTTCACACTTCTATTTGACAATGCATTCTTCTGAGGAGGGTGTGACCCAGCAACAGGTAACTACCTACTGGGGGTAGTTTCTCAGATGGCAAGTGGACAATTCCAGAACTGTAGACTTCAAAGAAAGCTTTGAAACTTCTAAAAGCCAAAGCAGTTCCATCTATTACAGCTAAAGCTACTAGCCTTAAAGGACAAACTGTGAGTAGTCACAATCATGGTTGTGAGACAAGTCAAGTTAAACTCAACTTTAGTAATGACATAAGTACACATAAGTGATTTAGGAACAGAGATATTATCACAGATAACAATGTAGAGGCTTTTTTTTTAAATTCATGTGCCTTTTCAATTTTTTTAGTTTATCCTTTCTCAAATATACATAATTGACTAATTCGTTATAAGTAAAAAATTCTTCAATACAATGTTGATTAACAAAAAGAAATGTTTTCCTAAATAAGTGATTGAATTATTAACTGTTAGCCTATTGAGGTATCCATATTAGACAGAGCTTTTCAATTAGTATATATAACCTAACAAAGCAACCAACTCAAATTGTAGATGATGTTCCCAGATGGTGCTTTTGTTTGGACCTGACCTATGATTTCATTGGTATAAAAACTCTCAGGAGACCCCCTCTACCAATGGAGATAGGCATACAAAGGGAGGAAAATTTCAAAGGGTAATCCAAATACTATTCAACTGGCTAGGCGTACAATTAAAAAATATATATTTTTGCAGCAATGGAATATAAATCAGGAACTGCGATCTCTAGCCTTGGCTCTGTCACTTACTAGCTATGTGACCTTAGCCAAATCACTTCATCACTGGATTTCAGTTTCCTCAGTGTAAAATGAAGGAATTCGACATCATCATCTCTCAGGTCACTGAGTTCTATCATTCTATGACTCGGTTTGGTTATGACAATAACTCACAAAAACATTTTACATTTGTTTAAGGTTTTTCTCACAACAAACCTGGAAGGTAAGCAATGCTATTGTTCAGTCATGTCTGACTCTTCATGACCCCATTTCAGGGTTTCTTGGCAAAGATACAGAAATAGTTTGCTGTTTCCTTCTCCAGGTCATTTTACAGATAACACTGAGACAAACGGGGTTAAGTAACTTGCCCGTGGTCACATAGCTGGTAAGTGTCTGAGGCCAGATTTGAACTCAGGAAGATGAGTCTTCCTGACTGCAAGCCCAGTATTCTATCCACTGTACCACCTAGCTGTCCCACAGTAAGCAGTGCAAATGTTATTATCCTGATTTTACAGATTAGAAACTAAGGGTTAGAGTGATGAAGAAATGACTTATCTATGGCCACATAGTGAGAAACTTCCAGAGAGCCTGGATTAGTGCCCTGTTCTCCTGACTTCCAGTTCAGCATTCTTTTTGCTCAATTACAGATTCCCCTCCCAGAGTACAATTAGAGATCTCCAATGTAATAGCAACAGGAATACCATTTGTGTAGGTTCTGTACCATGACGGAATGTATATCAATTTTCAAGCCACTGATTCAGAGGCTTATTCAAAATAGAGATAAAATCCCAGATTTATTATTACCTTAAAATATCTGGCATTATAGTTCTAGGGAAAAGAGAACCAAGCTTCCTAATTTGGAGGATATTTCCTCAGGAAGAATTATTTTTTTACTTTTCCCTTGTAAAATATACCAAGTTTCATTTCAATCAAATTTGAAAGAATTTTTTATTATTACATTACAGTTTGTTAACTACAGTATATTATGTTACATCCCATTCCATTATGTTAGGTATTATATTGTTATTATATTATTATGCATTATTATATTACATTATATTGTATATTTAAGGATCAACTTCACCTGCAGAATTGAGTGAGACAATCTCTCTCTTACCTGAACATCTTTGTATTTATCTCGTAAATCCATGAGTCGATGATAAGCTTTAATGGCTTCTGAAAATTCACCAACATCAGTGCTGGTGAGAATATAGTTTTCCCAGATCTGCCAATGTTCATAATTACATTTAAGAGCTTCCTGCAGTGTTCGAAAAGCTTTGATTCTGTGGAAGGTGAAATAAAGAAGGGGATACACATAAACATAAGAACATATATACCTATGTGATATTATATATGCTGTTAGTTAAAATGAGTATAAAATTCAAGCTTCTGAATAAGATATATATTTTTAGACATGTAGGAAACTAAGATTTTTTTTTGTAAGCATATTTGTTACAATAGCTTGTTTCTGCTTTGATTTATTTTGGTTTTGGTTTTCAGTTGGAGGGCAGAAGAAAAAGGGGGATAGTGACAGGGTAGCCAAAAAGAAAAGAAAGATAAAGAAATGAAAAAGAGGGAAACTGAAGTATTTTTTAAATGCACAAAAGAGAATAGCAAAAATCCCATAAGGACTCAGTCACATAAGACAATTTTGAAAGCTGCATGTTAAGTTCAACATATAAGGTATTCCAAAGGCCTTGGAGCAGTTTTAAGCCATTAGAGCTCTTGTATCGCCCTACATATTTAAAAAGAAAAGCTAATTTTACATAATAAAGATTTATAGATTCAAGTATAATAAAATGAGTCAAAACTGTATATAAATAATGAATTCAGTAAGTTAGGATTATGTTAGATTTACTGACAAGTCTTGATAAAAGCTCATATGAGCTAAAACACTGCATATTTCAAAAATCATTTGTAGATGAGTTTGAAATTCACTGGGCACACTCAAATATACAGAGATATCTACCACTCTATGACAGTAACCTGAAATCCAGGATGGCAGTAGTAGTAGTAGTAGTAGTTTTATAACTACTGGAAGGTTGTATAGTAAATAAGTTTATAATTCAGAAGTCACTATCAAATCACTTTTTAAAATAATTCATGGCTATTTTATGTCAGAGTCTCAAAAGTTAGAAAGGACTTTGAAGGGCACCTGGTCTAATAGTCAACCATTTTTTGCTTCAAGAATTCCACTGGGGGCAGCTAGGTGGCATACTGAGTAGAGCGCTGGCCCTGGATTCAGGAGGACCTGAGTTCAAATCCAGCCGCAGACACTCAACACAAAAACTAGCTGTGTGACCTTGGGCAAGTCACTTAAACCTTTCCCCTCCAAAAAAAAAGCAAAAATAAAAATTTCACTGAAGGAAAACCTACTATATTCTAAAATGACCCTCCACCCCCTCAGCTTTTAGATGTCTAACTGTTTGGAAGTTTTCCTTATATCAAGCCTAAATTTGCTTCTCTTCAATTTCTACTCTTTGCACCTACCTAGTTCTGCTGTCTTGGGTTCAAAAGAACAAGCCTAACCTCTCATCTATAGTACCACCCTTCAAATACTTGAAGATGGTTATCATGGCCCTCAGTTCCACCTGACCCTCCAAATCTTCTCTTCTTGATGAGAAACATCCCTAGTTGTTCCAAATGACCCATACATAGCATGATCTCCAGCTCATCAATTTCCTTCCTAAAATTTTGTCAGTAACGCAATGTGGTTATTATAATACCAAGGAATTATTGCATCCCAAGTCCTGTACAGCCTTATCCTCTTAATGTAGCTTAATGCAGCTACATAGCTCTGTTAAGCCAAACTGAATATACAGCTCATTAAAACCTTAGATCTTTTACAGAAGGACTGCTAAGAGTTGTGTTTCCCCTACATTGTTCTTGGTAGAGCGGAGTTGTTTTTTTTACCTCAATTGAAAAATTTGACATTTATTCCTATTAAATTTCATCACCTTAAATTCAGTTTCATGTTCTAGTCTGTCAAGATCATTTTAAATCCTGATTCTGCCATTTAGTTCACTGGCTATCTCTCTCAAATCTCTTTCAGTTGAAAATGTAATAATTATGATCTCTATAGCTTTATTAAGTCATTAATAAAACAAAAATTTTGGAAAATTCCTACAAACTATTTAGGTATAATGAGTAGGAACTGAAGAGAAACAATTTAGGCTTGATGTAAGGAAAAATTCTAAATAATTAGGCACACCCAAAAGCTGACAGGACAGTAGGTTCAGCAGAGACCTGTGAAGGACACTACTAGAGACAGTTCTTTATAATTTGACATTATATCCTCTATTAGGATATACAGGACATTATATCCTATCATAGGATATAATAGGACATTAAAAGAAATGTAAAAACAACAACAAAATTGAAAACAAAAAAAGCTCTTTGTGCAAAGACTGAGGATTGGTAGAAAAAAAACACTATACATAATTGAAATGAAATAGCTTTTTTCCATTCAAAAGGATGAATATGAAATATATAAAGAATTTCATTAAGACATACAAAATAATGTAAAGCTTATAAAGCAGAAACAAAGTGGCCTACTATGCACTTTTGGCCAAAGGAAAGAAACAAATATTTATCAAGTGCCTACACTGTGCTAATAAGGACTTTACAACTACAATTTCACTTGATCCTCACAATAATCCTGGGAGACAGTGCTATTATTATCCCCTTTTTACATCTGAGGAAACTGAGCCAAACAAGGTGAAGTGACTCATCCAGAGTCACACATTTAGTGTGGATGGCTAGATTTCAACTCGTCTTTCTGACTCTAGGTCCTGTGCTCTATCCACTGCACTACCTAGCTGTCTATAAAAAACCAACAATGAAACTGCCGGAAAGTATGGGTTGCGTTTTTACATAATACGTATATATATTTATATATATACACATATGTGTGTATATATACACACATATATAATATAATAACTATTTTTGTTAAATGTCTTTTTTAAAGGAAAAAAATAAAATAAATTCAGTTCTAGTTCAAACTGGACCCCTAGTTTTTAATTTAGTTAAAGTATTTCTCATTTGAAAAAAGTGAGGTCATTTCAGTTTCAGCAAGTTAATGGAATTCACTACAGACTTGGTTCAATTTGGTTTAAAGATCTTCTAGTTATAATAAAACTACTTTAAATGTGTTCAGAAAACCATGTTTATATTTTAAGTGGCTTACGATAAGAGCAATATAAGTTCTATCGGGAAAATAAAATTTTTTAAAACTTGTAAAAGTTATAGCTATTACTAGGAAATCATTATATTTAAATCTGAACACCTACACAGTTGATATTACCGACATGTCCTTTGGAAAGGAAGCTGTTTTTCTCTTTAAAGGCAGAAGTTTACTCCTGATCACCATGATGAAAAAGGTGGGGTGTGCCACTGGGGCTTTGGTGATTTCAAGGTAGAGATACCTTGCATGGTTCTTTTGTTCTCCTTCTTAGGTGGCATGGAGGAGAACAAACACTAGGGGAAATTTGCCTCAATGATCATAAAGAAGCCTAAAACCACTGGAAATATTCTTTCAGTTCCATTATAGTCGGTGGCTATGAAAAGCTGGAAAAGCTACTTTATGCTGTACAGCAGAATACTTAAGGACAAATCACTGGAAAGGGCTTTTGATCTTCAGTTGAAATGTCTAGCTATATATCAGTCCTAAGTACAGAATTACTCTTAAGAGGGAATCCTCTGTGAATTAGAATATATGGTTTAACAGAAATTAAGGAAGGTATTAGCAATGGGGGAAAAAATAACAGCTAACAATTATATACCATGTTAACATCGTCAGGATGCTTTACATATCGTCACAACCCTACCCTAGGGGTAGATTTTGCACCTATTCTGAGGATGAAGAAAATGAGGTTTACAGAGATCTAGAGGCCTGTCTGAGGTCACACAGCCAAGTGTCTAGCAAAGCCAAGGCTAGAACCCAAGAATCTTGATTTCTCAGGTATGTGTTTCCCATTACAAATTATATTGTTTAACTTGCCCTTAAAATGGGATGCATAAACATTTATTAAGTACTTCCTATGGCCCAAGCACTGTGCTTGAGGATACAAGTAAAGAAGTGAGACAGTCTCAGGGGCAGCTAGGTGGCGCCGTGAGCAAAGCGCCGACCCCGGAGTCAGGAGGACCCGAGTTCAGTTCTGGCCTCAGACACTTAACAACCACACAAAAAAACTAGCCATGTAACCTTGGGCAAGTTACTTAACCCCAACTGCCCTCCAAAAGGCAAAAAAAAAAAAAGTGAGACAGTCTCTCCTCTCAAAGACAATACACAAATGAGGGTTAAGCTCATGGCAGATGGAAAGGTCAGGAAGTACTTAGCAGGAAAAATGGCAAGGTCAGAAGGAAGTGAGCTCAGGGATGCCTCTAGCAGAGGTGAGCACTGGAATTTGGGCATGGGGGAAAGAGTCAGCCAATCAACTGAGAGTGGGCTGGGTAGGGGAAGGGAAAAGTCCATGGTTCTCAGTGTCCAGAGGTCTAGTCACTGGCCTGCCCATTGGCAGTCTGGAGTGGGAAAGGAAAAGATCCTTGCAATTGCTTTTCATGTATTAAAGAAATATAGAATAATGCCTTCTTGTGCTCAGTCACTGATTAAATAAGATTGGGGGGGGGGGGAAGTCAGTGTTTTGATGTCTATCTTGTTTTTCTGTATTAAGAATATGCCAAGGCACAGCACAGATGTTTTCAACATAAGATGAAATCATCCCCAGTTTATGTGAAATTGTGACCTACTTAACTTCCTCCAGTTTTGAGACTTGCTCAGCCTACTGACTTAAATATTGATCACAAGTCAGCGGGCCCCCCCATTACAATCACTCAGAAGCCCTTGAGTGGATCCCTATAGAAAAGTAGTAAGAATGGCAGGCCCCATCACTTGCTGACCAAGTTAGTGAAGCCCAGATTTGTAGTAGAGATACTTTCCCACCATAAGCACACACTAGCCTTGTGCCTCACTGCTTATGAAGCCAGAGGGCATGGTGGCTCTCTGTACCTTGTCATTTCAAATTCCAATAGTGCATACATAGGAAGGAGGATATGACAGTTAATTTTGCCTGCTCTGCAGCACACACACAACATAACCATCTTTTAAATCCATTTCCCCATTTCCCTTCCCTCTACTACCATCATAGTACTAAAATATGGGCCAAAATGACATCTCACCTGAATATCACAGTAGCTTCCTAACTTGTTTCCCTAACTTGTCTCTTGAATCCTTCTTACCCAACACAGTCATAGTATGGATATGACTTTCATGTCACTGCCCTCTTCAAAAATTATCAATGGGGGGCAGCCAGGTAGCACAGCGAGTAAGAGCACCGGCTCCAGTGTCAGGATGACGTGGGGATCAAATCTAGGCTCAGACACTTATTACCCACCCAGAAACACCTGGCTGTGTAACCTTGAGCAAGTTACTTAACCCCAATTGCTTAGGAGCGGCCAGGTGGCTCAGCGAGTAAGATCACCCCCTCCAGTGTCGGGATGACCTGCAGATCAAATCCGGGCTCAGATACTTAGCACCACACCCAGAAATAACTGGCCATGTAACCTTGAGCAAGTTACTTAACCCCAATTGTTTTAAAAAAAAATTATCAATGGTTCCCCACTGTCAATTACATAAAGTTCAAACTCCTTAGCTTCAAATTTAAGGTTTTCTGTAATCTTCAAACTGACTGACTCATTGCTCCCATGAGTTAGTCCACTCTTTCCAATTCCTAGTAATCTCTCATCTTTGGGAGGTCCCTAGACACACACTACTTCCTAGTAATCTCTAATACTATCTTTTGAAATTCCATCTATCCTTCAAGACCCTGCTCAAATGCTATGTACTTCATGAAGCCCTTCCTGGTTCTCCTACCCAGAAGTAACCTCTCTGTTCAGATTTCTCCCAGTATCAATTCTCTGTCTCTCCTATTACCTGTATATCAGTATACTCTTTCATCTGCCAGATTTTCAACTCACAGAGGACACGAACTTTGTCTTATTCACCTTCATATCCCTAATGGTGTAGCACTGGGCTGTACACACAGTAGGTACAAAATGCTTACTTATAAAATACTAAACTACCATATAAACTCCCTAGAATAAAATGAAAATTCCTCAGCTTAGCTTTTAAAGCCCTCCACAATCTGGCTCCAACCTGCCTTTCCTGACCCATTTCATTATTCTCCTTCATGCACTTTATGTCAGTCAAATTGGCTTACTTTCCTTCAAGGCTCATTTCAGGCCCTATCCCTACAGGTCCTTCCTGGTCTCCCTTTGTTAAAGCTCCCTCCCTTCTCAAACTCCCTTAAATTGACCATTCTGTTTATGTGTTATATTCCCCAGTGGAACATAAGTTTCTTGAAGGTAGACTTCTTGTTTTCAGTCTTTGTATTCCCATACCTAGCACAGAGAAAGTAAAGCGCTTAATGAATGGTTTAAAAGAAGTGAATCACAACATTGATAGACCTGAGAACTCTGATCAAAGTGATGACCAACCATGATTCCAGAGAATCAATGAAGAAAGATGCTACCCATCTCCTGACAGAGAAATCATAAATAGACTAAGAGTATAGAAGGAGAAAGATATTTTTAAACATGATCAGTGTGGGAATTTGTTTTTCTTGAGAAGCAGACTTGTTACAAGGGTTTGGTTTAGTTTTATATTTTTCCCTCAAAGTCAGAATGAATGAGGTAGGAGCAAGAGAAAACGTTTACTTTAATTTCAAAAAAAAAAAAAAAAGAAGTGAATTACTATAAGAAGGTTGAGCATTCCTAACCCAGACTTTGTAAGTAGATAGAGGTTAAAAAAAAAAAAAGGTAGATGTAATCAAGATTATGAAAGTCCATCAGTGCTAAAGAAAATTGGAACTAAGATATGAATGGAATAAAGTGCAAACATTCTCTGGAACTAAACAAGATAAAACGAGACCCAATTTTCTTTCAGTGAATTCCTCTTCAAACCAAAACCATCCCTTGGGGACAATAATATAAAATCTTCACTCTAACTTAAATTTTAATTCTATATGAAGATGCCTTCCAGCTAGCTCCTCAATATAGATTTCTACTAAACCTATGATTTTCTTTTCTTGTCTTTTTTTTCCCCTGAGCAGGGAGTCAGAAAAATATTTGTATTGCCAAGTTTAAAAACATCTAAAGAATAGGGATCAATTTCTGAGGGTAATTATCACCTCCAATTCGAGCACTGTGCTTAGCCATGACCGATGTCTGTAAAAGAGAATTAAGGCTTAGGGGGGAAGGAAAGAGAAGGGAAGAAACAGAATAACACATTGTCTGGGCAGCTACTAAACAAGTATGAATCAGAATGCTTGAGAAGGAATCTAAAGAGTTATTGATCCCTAAACAGCAATGAAGGAATCCCCAACAGACTTTCAATAAAGAGTAAACCCACATAAACTGAATGAAGATCTTTCCAAACTTTCAGGCAACTTTAGAAGTTATTTTGGAACTCTGCATTTTAGAGACTCATTATTATTATTAATGATAAATAGGCTTTATCAATATCACAGTTATTATAACCCCCATTTTAAGGGCAGGGAATTCACTTATAGAGAAGTGAATTTACTTGGTTATAGAGTTCACACAACCACTAAGTACCTGAGGTGAAATTCAAACCTAGGTCTTCCTATCTTCAGATTCACATTCTACCCACTATTGCAAAGCTCTCTCTCTAGACTCCATATGGAATCACAGTAAAATCAAAACACAAGATTAAAAAAAAATCGAGTAGAGGTGGAAGATTCCCAACAGCTGGTGAGTCTACAAACACTTATTAAGCACTTAATGTTTACCAGCACTACGCTACGCAGTATGGATACATGGAAAGGCAACAAACAATCTACAGTGCCTGCTCTTACAGAAGGAGAATATGCAACCTTGTAACCATGTAAGGGCTCCTTATTTTACTTAGATTTTAACCATCCAAAGAACAAATGGCCATTTCTGATAGAAATCTTCATGGAAAATACCTTTGGATATACCAACCTTTCTATAATCTGCTTCATGAGAAGTTACCTCTTTGGGTTCTCAGCTCACAAGGTAGATAAAGATAATTGACTGCACCGAGGAAAGAGCAGGGTCAGCAAAGAACTTGCTATGTAACCCTGGGCAGATCACTGATCCACTCTAGGTCTCCAGTTTCCCTATTTTTCAGATAGGGTGTCTTCTTGTCCTGGAATTCTACAGCTTCTATAACTTCAGGTTAAAGATGGGAGAAAAATTCGGGTCCTTGTTCTCATTTACTGACTATGCCAATTTTGTGACAATACTATGATGTGAAATGAACAAAGCTGACATAACCTGGTTTCCACTCTATTTGGCTTTTAAAACCCTTTGTAACCTGGCTCCTTCCTACCTTTCCAGTCTTCTTCCACCTTACTCCCCTCCACATACCCTGTGACACTGGCCTCTCTGAGGTTCGTTGCACCAGACAATCTATCTCCTGACTCAAAGTGTTTTCACTGGCTATGCCCCATGCCTGGAATGCTTTCTCTTCTCATCTCTGCCTCTGGGCATCTCTGGCTCCTGCCATGTCTTAGCTAAAGTGCCACCTTCTACCAGTGCTCCTTAATTTTAGTGCCTTCCCTCTGAGACTTCCCCAATCTGTTGTCTATGTTGTTTGTACATAATTGTTTACATGTTGTCTCCTTTATTTGCTCTGTGAGTTTCTTGAGAGCAGGAATTTTATTTCTCTATTCTCTTTTTTTTTCCTTTCTTTGTATCCTTAGCTTTCTTCACAGTGCTGGGCACACAGCAGCCATTTTATAAATGCGAGATGACTGATCAACTTTTTCCCTATGGAAAACAATATAACGTGCCTAAATAATACAAATGGCCCACAGACTGAATCAAGAAATTCAATACAAGGTGGGTCTAAATGACTGACATTTCTCTGTGTAGTCTCCCTCTATATTTTAATGTCTTTAATTGGGAAGCAATTTAAGAGAATAAGAAGTAACTCATAAAATATTATAAGCAGTGTATTTTGTTCACAATTATAAAAGGAACTCTTGGCATGACTGTCCTTTTTCCTCTCGAAAGAAGATGTCTCCTCTTATCACAGACATAACAATTTAAAAACCACAGGGAACAGCGGGTATTTTAGTCCCACCATGTTTTTTTCCAAATACTGCAGTTATCATCTTTATGAAAACAAGTCTAGAAATACTGAATTACAAAGACATACACACACCCACACACAAACCCACACACATGTAAGTCTACTTCCTTGAAAAGATCTGTAAAATGTCAAAAACCGTAGGAGCCTGGTAACTTGGCCACAATCTTTTCTGAAATACTATTTCTATAGTGTTAGTATTGCTGGGACACTAAATTACACCAATTTGAAATACCCACCTAAAGAAGAGTATTTTGGGGAAGGGCAGAAACAGCTCTGTTGAAATTTTTAACTTTACTGAGCTATTTTAATATTGTTATCAATGACTTCAATAACGGTATTGATGGCATGCTTATCAGATTTGCAGATGTCACAAAGCTGAGAAGGAAAACTATTACTGCAGATGACAGATTCAGGACTTAGAAACAATACTGGGCTGAATTTACTATTAATTCAATAAAGGTAAATGATATATATATATATATATATATAAAATTATATACTTATACTTGAATCCAGAAAAATCAGCATCATATGTACAAAACAGGAGAGTCATAGCTAGATGGTAGAGAATGTTTAAAAAAAAAAAGACCTGTGGATTTCAGGTGGCTAAAAGTCCAATAATGTGATATGGCATCCAAGGAAGCTAATGTAATCTGGGGGTACATTAAAAAAGGTATGGTGTCCAGTACTGGGAAAGGCAATAAGTCACTGGTATGACTATATCTTGAGAATTATGTTTAATTTGGGGCACTACATTTTAGTATGGATATTGTCAAACAGTAGAGTGTCCAGAGACAGATAAGCAAGACTATCTGATAATCAGGTAAAGGAAATGGAGTGGGAGTGAACAGAGGGAGAGCTTCTAAGAGAAGAGAAGACTTAGTAACTGTTAGCTGTCTTAAACTATTCAAATGACTGAAAAATAGTAGAGATTAGACATTATGATTGGCCCCAGTGGGAAGTACTAGGTCCATAATGCTTGGTACAGGGTAAGCACTTAATAAATATGTGTTGACTGACAGAATGATGCAAAGAACTAAATTTAGACCTGACATAAGAAAAACTTTCTAACAATAAGAGCTCTCCAAAATTGGAATGGGATTGCTAGAGGTCTTGAGGAAAAAAGTGGATGACCACTTGTCAAGTATTTTGTAGCAAGGATTCTTGTTTGGGTAGGGATTGGACCTTCCAATACTGATTGTCTGGTTCCTTTAGGATTTCATTTGAATATATACTAAGCACAATCTACAAATTTCAGGATTCCTTTAAACTGCAAGTTACAGAGAAGGCATCAATCTGTGTGGACAGAAGGAGTTGTTTAATTCACCAGGGAGTTCTTTATGCCAGTGTAATGACAGGTCCAGTCCCTATCCCCACCTTTTCAAGCTTGAGAATATCCCCATCATATATCATGAATGAAAGAAGCTCTCACAACTCAATCAGCAAGGATTTATTAAGTGAAGACTATTTATTTACCAGGCATTGTACTAAGGTACAAGGAATCTAAAAGCAAGAAAGTCCCTACCCTCAATGAGATCATTAAAGGGACTGATATTTAATTGAGATGAAAGAAGCTCCTTTTAAAGGCATTGTAATTTACATATTATTTGTGAAGTTTGCACCAAAGACTTTTTTTTTAAGTGTATCAGCTATTTCTAAAGAAACAATTCCTAGGAAATACATACATATATATATATATATATATATATATGTGTGTGTGTGTGTGTGTGTGTGTGTGTGTGTGTGTGTGTGTGTGTGAAATAGCAGCCCTCAAATGCAATTACCAAATGTAATATGGCAAGTCTCAGCCCACTGCCCTCCCCCCAGCATAAAGGTTAAGCTAGTCCTCTACATAAAAGACAAAGGAGCCATCCCCAAAACTTGATTGGCCCAGGGGACTAAGGCAAGCCACCTAGCTGTTGACTCATCTGCCCAATAGTCTCAGTCCAGATTGACTTGGCTCCTGTTCACCTAAGGGCAGAAAACATCATCCCTTGAGGAGTCTGGGCCCTTCAGACTTGGTAGATGAGTCATAGTAACCTGTCCCGTGTGACCAGTTAAGTTTGCATATGGAGGTAAGGGGGCCATGTCTAATTAAAATGAGTGCTGTATTCTTTTTCATATCCTTTCTATGAAATGACTAAGTAAACCTCCTTTGGCTCACTGTTGAATGACCTAGGAATGTTTCATTTCACTCCAATACCAGACATAAATTACTAGGAGACTTTCCTGAGTCAGGCTCAGTCCATTACATCTAATAACTTTTCCCAACTTTCTGATGACATCATTATTATCATCATCTATAAATATTTTCTGAGCACAAGCCAAAGTATAGGACATTATGCTAGGTACTGGGATAAAAGGCTAAATATAAACTCCCTGCCTTGAAGAAATTTATAATCTAGATGTTTGTGGTTTTTTTTTGAAGGGGCTGGACATATGAATCTATACTTGTACATGCCCATGAAAGCATTTATATATGTATGGTAAACAATAATACAAAGTACCACATGCTTAGTGAATGGCAGACAAAGATAAATCATATAGGAGTTCAAAAGGCAATTCAGCACACAAAAATGGTGTGATCTGGACTCACTCTACTATCCCTACCCTAAAGTAATGTGCTTGACCTGATTATTACAGCTCATTAAATATTGCTGTTCTTACATAAAAGGAAGACTAAACACTCCATTCTAATTAGCTGATAAGTTTAATGGAAAGTTCAGAATTCAAATGAATTCAACTTGACACATTCAGTAAGTGACTACTATATTCAAGGCTTGTTGTTGTTCAGTATTGGCAATCATGTCTGACTTTTCACGGCCTCATTTGGGGTTTCTGGCAAAAGTAATGGCGAAGTTTGCCATTTCCTTCTCCAGCTTGTTTTACAGATAAGGAAACTGAGGCAAACAGGGTTAAGTGACTTGCCCAGGGTCACAAAGTAGGTGTCTGAGGCCAGAACTGAACACAGAAAAATAAGTCTTCCTGACTTGGGGCCTGGCACTCTACCCACGGAGCCACCTAGCTGCCCAAGTATAAGGCACTGAATTTTAAAATATAAGTTTTAGACATAACCTCCTACAGCCAGAGAGCTTTTGACCCTTCTTAACTGTCTTTTGGGGCCACTAACCCCTCCGGCACAATCTAGGGAATCCCGTGGATCTCTTTCCAGAATGTTGGTTTTTATATAAAATAAATCCACATAAATCCTCAGCATTTCTATATATTACTAACAAAGCCCAACATCAAGAGACAGAAAGATAAATTCCATTTAAAGTTACTGTAGATATTATAAAATATTTGGAAGTCTACCTGCCAAAACAAACCCGGCAAATATCTGAACAATTACAAAACAGTTTTTGCACAAATAAAGTCAGATCTAAATAATTAGAAAAACAGTGGCTTGTGGGTAGACTGAGCTAATATAATAAAAATGACAATTCTACCTAAATTAATTTACTTATTCAGTGCCATACCAATTAAACTACCAAAAGATTGACATAGCTAGAAAAAATAACAACAAAATTCATCTGGAAGAACAAAAGGTCCAGAATATCAGGGGAGTTAATGAAAAGAAATGCTAGGGAAGGTAGCCTTGCCATACTAGATCTTACATTGTATTATAGATCAGCAATCATTAAAACTACTTGGTACTGGCTAAGAAATAGTGGTGGATCAGTGGAACAGATTAGGAACACATGACACAGTAGTCAATGATTATAGTAATCTACTGTTTGATAAACCCAAAGTCTCTCATTTCTGGGATAAGAAGTTACTATTTGACAAAAACTGCTGGGAAAATTGGAAAATAGTATAGCAGAAACTGGGCATATCTTACACAATATACCAAAATAAAGTCAAATGGGTACACCATTTAGAAGTAAAGGCTGATACTATAAGCAAACTGGAGGAGTAAGGAATAGTTTACCTGTCAGATTTATGGAGAACAGAAGAATTTATGACCACACAAGATAGAGAACATTATGAAATGCAAAATAGATTATTTTGATTACACTAAATTGAAAAGGTTTTATACAAACAAAGCCAATGCAACCAAGATTAGGAGGGAAACAGAAAACTGGGAAAGAAATATTACAACCAGTGTCTCTGATAAAAATCTCATTTCTAAAATATATAGATAATTGTGCCAAATTTAAGTCATTCCCCAATTGATAGTCAAAGGATATGAACAGGAAGTTTTCAGATGAAGAATTAAAGATATCTATAGACATGAAAAAATGTTCTAAATCACTATTGATTAGAGAAATGCAAATCAAAACAACTCTTAGGTTCCATGCTGCGTTTTGGATTTTTTTTAATGCGTGAAGAAAAATGGATTACAAAGGAAACCAATTATACTGAGTCACTCAAATATCTTAAACATAAATTCAAGGACCCCCAAGTTAAGAACTCCTGTCCTAGAGCTGAGTTATTTATTATGGTAACTTCAAACTATAGTTATCTCTTCCCTCATACATCACAAGGATTAAGGGCACAGTGTCCCCACATTCTGGAAAATCTATATAAAATGTTTTGGCCTTTCCTTCATATCAGAGAAGTCTGAAATTACTATGGTATTAAAATATAAAACATGTTGATATTATACAATACTCTCTCTGTCTCTGTCTCTCTCTGTCTCTCTCTCTCTCTACACACACACACACACACACACACATTCACACATACACACACATATGTGTTAATGCATTTCTGAGTTTCTAAGTTTTCTCTGTACCTGCTGGCTTTTGCATATCATCTGTGGCTTCTGCAAAACTCCCCCCAAATTCCTATTTAATTTATTATGCCAACCTGTTGATACATCACAACCACAGTGGGGAAAGTCATGATGTGGAAGAGATAACTGTAGACCCTAAGTTCTGTCAACAATGCTCCTGAGTTCAAAAGCAAAACAAAAAAGATCACAGTTTTAAGAGAAGCAGGTTTGTGACTTCTAGACAGAACAGCTGATTTATCATACAGAACTTTGCTAACAGCTGAACCAAGCACACACCCAGCCCTGCTCATTTATCTTGCAAATCCATGCTATTAGTCAAAACTTTTTACAAGAGTAAGAATAAGACAAGAAAAAGGGTTTTCCCCTTCCTCCCAACCCAATCCTTCTTACTGACTCCCAAGGTTAAGATCCAAAACCTTTCATGCCATTTGTCTACTACAACTACCTTGTACATGCAGTTCACTAAACCCAAGCTACTACTTGCAGCTGATTAAGCATATGCACCTCTGCCTTGTTTAAATCCAATTCAGGTACAAGTCAAGACATCACCCATGATATGTCATTGGTTCTCTTTGAAAATGAAGTATGAACAACAATATTAAGTTGCTGTAAATCTTTGCAAAATTAGGGAAATGGAGAAAGTGTGATGAAAAGGACCAGGTAGTGGGATCCCTGGATTCTAGTCTCATGTCTGCCACTAACTGATTAAACTTGGTTTAGTTAACTTACTACTCTGAGCCTCATTTTTCTCATCTAGAATCTGGGAGTTGGATTAGATGACTCCTAAGTTTTCTAACTGCCCTAATTCTGGTTTTATGATTCACTATAGTGCAATTTTCATTATGACACATTATGACAATCAAAACATCTTCGAGGCAAAACGATTTCTTAATGACCCTGCTATTTCAAAGCAGTATTTGCTATAACAGTCAGAAAGCTCTGACCCCAACACATACTGGCTGCATGAAAGTCACTTGACTACAAAGTGTACCAGGTGACTCTTTAAGACTATAAAATTATCCATTTGCATTAGTGGAAGGAGTTCCTTGCACTTACAACTAGTTCTCACCCCTTCCCCTCCCCCAATGGTTATGACAGTAATTCCACCAAGGCAAAATAATTTGGATAGTTCTATCAAGCTCATAATAAATGAATGTTACCATCATAATCTTTCCTTAACAAAGGAATAAAGGGAAAAAGGTATGCAATTAAGCAAAATAAAACTGTACACTGACAATGGCAAAAATGAGGAAAGAATCTCTAACTCCCAAATCTCTGTGTTATAAGCCAAATCTCATTTCTGCTACAGGTTTCTGAACTGGTTCTAACTGAGACTTCTGACTAAATCACAAGAAGACTTACTATTACAAAATTGTTTCAAGGAGAAAAAAGGATTATAGGATCATAGAGTTGGAGCCAGAAGAGACCCCAGAGGTTATTTTATAGATGAGGAAACCAGGAACCAAAGAGGGAAAGGCTTATTCACAAAGGTAGCAGGACTGAGATTTGAACACAGGTCTCCCATCTCCAAGTCCAGCACTCTTTCCAAAAATACAAATATAAATCAAATTGTGTAATATAACCAGCAAATAAAGAAGCAGTATTGTTTTTGCCAGAAATAGAAATTTGAGCTAACTTAGTTACTATTAGTTCTTTATTTTTTTTAAAGCAATTGGGGTTAAGTAACTTGCTCAAGGTTACACGGCCAGTTATTTCTGGGTGTGGTGCTAAGTGTCTGAACCCGGATTCGATCCCCCAGGTCATCCCGACACTGGGGCCGGTGCTCTTACTCGTTGAGCCACCTGGCCACCCCTAAGCAATTGGGGTTAAGTAACTTGCTCAAGGTTACTATTAGTTCTTATTTCTATTTATTGGTTTTCAAATGTACTTGTGAATGATTATTTTCCAAAAAGTACAATAAACAAAATGTATCATTATTTTGCTGTATCTTCTCTCTACCACAAAATCACATATCAACTTCCTCCACACACAAAAAAAATTCTAACATGAAATTTTCGAAAATAGGCTGCTCTAAGAGAATATCATTTTTTCTTTTAATTTTATAAGTTAACTTAGGCTTTCTATGTTGCAAAGAAACTCTAAACCCACTATATAAATTTCAGTGTGATATTTTTAAAGTTTAATTCTTTGTAGTAAAAATTAAACAGATAAAGGCCAAGTATAGGTCAGTATTTTCTATATAAGCTAATCTCACTGTTTTTTCCCTCATGGCATCTTCACTATGACTGCCACTCAGCTTTGGAATTCTTACCCTTGAGTCAAGCTGTCCTAATCTTTGAATGCATGGACACAAATTCACATAGCAGATTATATCAAGTGGGCCTCAGTCCAGACCCTCCAGACTAATGGCTCTCCAAGTGTGGTCCAAGGATTCCTGAGGACTCCTGAGACCTTTCCCAGGGGTCCACAAAGTCAAAAACTATTTTCATAAAACTAAGATGTTTTAATTTCTAATATATTAAATACTAATATAACCCACATAAACAAAAGCTCTTAGGGAGGTCCTCAATTATTTTTTAAGGGTATAAAGGGTCCTGAGACCAAAAAGTTTGAGAACCTCTGCTCTAGACCATACTTCTTTGATGGGTATAGTATGTACCTATCTAGCAGTAACCAATCAATACTACCACTACTTCTGGAAAGGATAATCAATCAATTGCCCTAAGGCTCTCTACTCACCATCTCTGTAATCTACAAATTTTCCCTCCCTAAATGCCAGTCCTCTATCAATGTCATTTCCCCTTATGAAAATCTTGAAGGAATGGAAATCCAGTTTTTATATTTCTATGTCCCAGCATTTAGTAAAAGAGTAAAGGCTTAATAAATGCTTTTTCATTCATTTATTTGTTCAATAAGGAAACTGCTCCTCTCTCTCCCATCATCCTCTCTGGCTGCAAAATCACAGCTCCATCTTTCTGGTTCTCAATGACTGCTCTTAAAGAAAGAAGGGGGGCAGTTAGGTGGCCCAGTGAATTGGTCACCAGTTAGGTAACCCAGTGAATTGAGCCTGGAGTCAGGAGGACCTGAGTTCAAATCTGACCTCAGAAACTTGAACCTTACTAGCTGTGTGACCTTGGGCAAGTCATTTAACCCCAACTGCCTTTCCCCTCTCCAAAAAAGAAAAAAAAACACTAAAAAAAAAGAAAAGAAAGAAGAAAGGACAGGGGAAAAAACTCAGTCATTAGGCACACATAATATATAAAAATAAACATAAAAGGGCGGTTAGGTGGCACAGTGAATAGAGCACCAGCCCTGGAGTCAGGCAGACCTGAGTTCAAATCCAACCTCAGACACTTAACACAAAACTAGCTGTGTGACCTTGGGCAAGTCACTTAACCCCAATTGCCCCCTCCAAAAAGCAACAAATAAATGAATGAATGAATGAATGTAAAAACACTTATATAACACAAAAAATAAAGAAGTAATCATTCTGAAACACTAAAAGAATAGATTTCTCTAAGTGTATCTACATAGAGAATATGAAAAATTAAACCATTCAGCAGGATATACAGTATTCAAGAAAACTATTATATTACATTGACATAGCACTTTTCAGAAGCTTTTCCATATAGATTGCCTCATTTAATCTTCATAACAACTTTGTAAGGTAATGAGTACTACTAATATGTTACTGATCTCGTTTTAGACAACAAAATTCATTTTCAAAGAGGTGAAAAAGCCTTGTCTAACACCCAGCAGGGCCACCACAACCCAGGGGTGAGTCCCAGAACTTCCTAATTTCGTCTTCTCAATAGACTAGGCTCTGTGGCTGCAAAATCACAGCTCCATCTTTCTGGTTCTCAATGACTGCTCTTAAAGAAAGAAGGGGGGCAGTTAGGTGGTCCAGTGAATTGGTCACCAGTTAGGTAACCCAGTGAATTGAGCCTGGAGTCAGGAGGACCTGAGTTCAAACTAGGCTTCTTAGGCTCCCAAAATTGCAAAACATTTCCTTAAAAACAAAAACAAAACAAAAACCACAACCACAGCTGACTTCTTCAAAAAGGGGGTTTCATTTCCAGAAGACCCATTAATCAAGGTATCCCTCTACTAGAGAAGCCTAATGTGGAAAGCTAACAAGACAAGGAAAATTTCCCAAGGGAACTTTGGAAACCATCACTGAAGATATTTAAAGCTGTACTAAACAGAACAGTTGGAAAATACTATATAGTAAAAAATGCTGCAGTGGTGGGGAGAACAAGATGATTTAAGAGACCATAATCATCTCTAACATTTTTTTGAAAGAAGCAACAGTGATTTACTCCTGATGTCACCATCTCATGAGTCTAACATGAGCTATGTGTTGTGTAGCAGCAAGGAGAAGAGGGAAGAAGGAATGGAAGGAGGCTTGCCTCTGACGTTACAACTTTACTTCTATATAATGAGCTAATTCAGAGAAGCTGCTACAAGGCAAGGGGCAGAAACTCCTAGGAAAGAGCTGTGCTCACAAGACTGATGGGCTGAAAGAAAAACAAGGAGCACCAAGAGCCTAGTAACTCAAAATTATCAGAGTTACTAGAAAATGTGGCTGAGATCATCCTGCAAGCATGCCAGGCCCGCCTCCCCTTCGGTCCCTTCACCTCTTTTAAAACTTATTTTGGCTGTCTTCTGGTTTAATACAATCAGTTGCTATCAGAAACCTAATATTAATGATTTACTGAAAGAATGAAGGAAGAACAAGCTGTGTGTTATTCACAGAGACTGTTAGCTTATGCCAGAGGAAGCATTTCAGGATCTCAAAGAGATAAGGGAAAAAATTCCCTTCCCCTTAAACTACTGCAAACTAACTCAAGGGAAATGAAATAAGTAGGCATGAGACAAAAGGCCCTTGCGCCTCCTCTCTCTTCATTAGTATTGGACCTAATGGTGTGGGGTGCCACACCATTAATTTTAATTCAAGGGCCTATGTTTAGAGGATCTCTCACCCCAGAACCCACAACATGTGAAGGCTGTACCTATTCTACTGTATACTGTGTCATCAAACCATCTAAGAAAAGAATGTTTCAGTTTCCATGACAAAGTCAAGTAGGAATGCTGCTGTCATTCAAGGACATAACCCTTCCTCACCCCCTTTACAATCAGTGAATCTGGATATATGAGGTAAATGAATCAAGAATGACTCCTAGGCTGAAAACCAGCATGATACCCTCAAAAGAAGGAGAGAAGTCTGGAAGACAGCTAGATTAGCCAAGGAAAGATAACAAGCTTTATCTGGAGCACGATGAGTTTGAGACTATGGGAAATCCAGTTCAAAGTGCTCAATAGTTAGTTAGTGATTATAGGATCACAGAATCCTAGTTCTATAACTGAAAGGAATCCTGGAAGCCATCTAATCTAACCCCTCTCATTTTATATATAAGGGAACTGGGGTCTATGGAGTTAAAGTTACTTTTCCAAGGTCACACAGCTAGTAAGCTTCATAAGCAGAATAAGAATCCAGGTCTTCTAAATCCGGAGCACATTCCTTGATGTAGGACTAAAGCCTGTGCAATTAAGGTAGGAGATAGATGGATGGATGGATGGATGGATGGATGATGCAATATACAAATGAATATACAGATATATGAATATGCATATTTACTTTAATGAAAATAAATTAAACACACAGGAGCTGGTGAGGTCACTAAGTGAGAGAATGTAGAAAGAAAAAGATAGCTAGGACAAAGTCTTGGATATACACCCAAAATGAGAAGGTATGACATGGATGATGATCCAGCAAAGGAGACTGGGAAGATGTCAGAAAGTTAAAAGGAGAATCAAGCAAGAGCAATGTCATGAAAAGCCAAAGTTATATGTAGAGGAGTTGGTGAACTAAAAGGGCACATCCTCTTCATCAGAGACCATCAAAGGAGAAAAGAGTACAAAACAGTGTTGAGGAATTATGAGATGAGGAGGAAGAGGAAAAAAAGATGAACTCATGGCAAATGGCCTCAATATTCTCAGTCAAGTATTAAGTGAGGCCCTTGGCCAAGAAAGGATGATGTCGAATAGATCTTGTAATGTGTGAGATAAATTAGGTTTCAAAGAACCGGAAACAAAGTAGGTGAGTGATCAACATCACTCTCTTTAGACAATTCCTCCTTCTTCTCTTTCCCTGAGTTGTTTTTCTACATTACTTCAGAATTTCCTGGGTGGATTTACAATGCAAAACTTTAGGTCATGAAATACTAACCTATCCTTGAACCCTCTGAAATCTGTTCCCTGAAGTGAAAAGTCAGGGTGCACAAAAGGCTATGTCTGATTTTCCTTTCCTTCTGTATCACAAATTCTAGGATGCTAGGATCACCTTCCCAAGGCTTATATCAATGCGCTAAGGCATTTCTACCTTGCAGGCAAGAATCAGATCAGATCTATCTGAGGGAGATGGAGGGAAAGGAAGCAGAAGTGATGAGCTCCTGTTTCTAAGGAACCAAGGCTAGGATACAATTAGTCACGAGGAAGGCACAAGTAGCAAGACTCCTCTTCTGTATAAGGCAGCACTAGGACCAGATCCAGATAGAAACATGTGCCTAAGCCTATGGAGAAGTTGTTGCTAACAGGAAGTCCAGTGATCCGGAAGCCTTGTCTGTATTAATAACAGAATGATTACAGGTGACTTTTAGAAAAGTTTCAGTAATTATTTTAATTAAATACACATACTTAACATCAGTGGGCATACTATCACAAGAAATAAGAACATAGTACTATAGGGAGGCTAGGTGACACAGTGAATGGAGCACTGGCCCTGGAGTCAGGAGGACATAAGTTCAAATCCAGCCTCAGACACTCGACATACTTACTAGCCGTGTGACTTTGGGCAAGTCCCTTAACCCCAATTGCCCTCCAAAAAGCAAAAAGCAAAAAAAAAAAAAAAAAAAAAGAAAGAAAGAAACATAGTACTACATGAAACTTTATTTTAGTGCAGAGCAGGGGGAAAACTGAAATGTCTATTTTTAATACATTCTATTGGAGAGGGACCTATATTCACTGAGACACAGTAAATATTTGTTGATTAAAAGAAATAGTTTAAATTTATTGACTTGCCCTTGTAGATTTAATATTCAAAAATAAAAGATTGACATTTTTATTACATAATTGGTGTTTTTCACATATAAAACCCAAAATGTGTATAGGTGTGTGTGTGTGTGCATGTGTGTATTTGCTACATTAAAAAACAAACCCCAGACCAAACTAATGTGGGAGAAAACTTAAAATCAGAGAATGGGAAAAAGTCAAAGAGTAATAAAAACTGTGGGAGCGGTAGGCTCAGTGCTGAGATAGAAGGAAATCTGATTTGTTTACTTTGGAAGCAATGCTCTTTTTATTTGTTTGAAGTACTTACTTTTGTTTTAGTCTGATATAAGCAGTAGATAAATTGTTCCAGGCCTCAGCATTCTATAATGATTAAAAAAAGAATGTAATTAACAAAACCAAGTATTTCTAATTTGGTGGGAAAAAATGTTTGTATCTAAAATATGGCATCTTTAATATCTTTTTATGTTTCATACCCCAGAAAATAAAAAGAAAGTAAATTTAATTTTATGATAATAATTATGATAAACTTTAAAATTTTAATCTTCAAAATGCTGTAAGTATAATCAATTTGAAAAAGCACTTTTATAGTAACAGCATCTTATACATAGTAGGGGATTAATAAATGATTGTTGGGTTGGACTGAGATATTTCGAATTTCTTTTCCATAGAAAGTTGTGGGGATACTGTTTTTATGCCTTAACATTGTATTTTTGAGAAGGCCAATCATGAATTTAATTTTCTAACTTTTCACCAAAGAAGATTTTTAATAACTGATTTAATTAAACATGTATTGTTAATATAGACAGTACATGATATCACCTGAGAATAAGAACTTAGTGACTAGGAAACTTTCTTTTACTGTAAAGGGTACATAAAATGGAAACTTCTTTTTAAAGAAACAGCTGTAAATAACAGTAACAAGAGTTAAACAAATAATGATCCTCACAACAAACCTGGGTGGTAGGTACTATATCTACTCAAAATTTTTCCTTCATTCAAATGAAAAGACAGTCTGCTTAGTCCCCAGATTTCAGGGTAACACTGTCTTCAGCTATACTGTACTTCTTTCTGTTCCTGCCTCCCTTCAGGGATAGTTTTCCTCCCAGTATCACAGCCCTCTGTTGAACTGGTACACAGCCTAAATGACTGATTAGGAACAATCATTTGTAGTTGTAACAGAGAAAGAAAATCAATAAAATAAAACATACATCAGGCTCCAATGTCACACAGCGCTGAAAGGCCTTGGCTGAACCTCCCCAGTCTTCCAGTGCTATATAAGCACAGCCTAGGGAAAACCATACTCCCAGCTGAAAAGAGAAAAAAATACAGTCAAAGTCATTCTAGCATAAAGATAAAAAATTAAATAAACATTTCCAAGGGGCAATACTTAACAATATTTATAAAAGTATGGACAGGTCTTACTTCACATTTAATTTCTCTTTTAAGCAGATGGCTTAGAAACACTAACTTGTCTTAATTTTTATTTTGCAATTTGGTATTCCTGAAACATAATAAGGTCTGTATCTGAATAGTGGAAAGAACACTAGCTTCAGATTCGATGATGTGTGTTCAAATCTTAGTTACATGACCTAAGGCATGTCACAATCTTTCTGGACCTCAGTTTCCTCCTCTGGAAAATGAGGGCATTCAAACACAGATAGTCTCTGAAGTGCCTACCAGCTTCTAGAGCTATGATTCTATGAAGTGAGTTTTATGTATCTTTGGGTATTTTCATAGTTAACAGAAAAGATGGTAAGATGCCCAATCTATCTTTCCTAAACATAAAAACTTTAATATTTTAAAACTTTAAAAGAGAAATTCCTAGTCAAAGCATCACAGAATTGTTTAGTATTTTTAAAGAATCACAAGGCATTAGAGCATTAGATCCAAACATTTCACTTTACAAATGAGGAAATTGAGGCTGAAAGAGATTAAAAGACTTCCCTAAGAACATTTGCTGAATCAGTGGCAGAACTGAGAGCAGAACCCAGGTTTCAGACTCCCACTTAAATTCTCTTTTCACTAAAGCATCCTAATCCCTCTTGAAGCCACAGTTAATGTAATTGTGTGGAATGCTAAACATACAAAAAGAAATGAAATGTCAACTCATTTTAAGTAGTCTCCATTAGTCCAGTACAGATTTCTATTTACAAATCTTTCCACTAAAGCCTCTCCAAAAACAAATCAAGTCAACAGTTCTATATATAAGCATATACAAACACATACATACATATATGTGTATGTATGAGAATAGCCAATTTCTAAAAGCATGATTATCATGATCATGCCTTATACATAGGAGGGGATTAATAAATGATGGTTGGATTGGACTGCACTATTTAATATTTATATTCCAGAGAAAGTTGCTAGCTTTGGGGGGTTACTGATGGAGTACTTTCAAGAAACAATCCACATGTCTCTCCTGCCTGTCTTAAAAAAGAAAAAGTTTCAATACATTCAAAAGTATACCCTGAAGCTGAACAGAAGTAGCTTTGTAGTTTAACTAAGAACTACACTATACCAGGGACATTCTGTCATTCACCAAAGGAAGGCTTAGCTCAAGGTCTACGTCCTACATGAAGCCCATCCTGAACCTCTCAGTTGTTACTGCCCTCCCACTAGAATTACTTTGTCTATGGGTTGTGTTTCATTTTCTAAACATGTGTTGTTTCTCCAAAACCAAAAGCAAGTTCAAGAGAAGACGTTTTCTCTGCCTACCTAGCACAAGAATCTGTGCCTTGGAAGCATTTAACAAATGCTAAATGAATTATATGGGCTCAAAGTGTGAATTACCAAGCATTTATCCATATTCTAATATAAATGTCTCTCAGAATAGACAAAAAAATGCCCCTTCTTTTAAAAAAAATGAAGAAAATAAAATAAATTAAAACTTGTACATAAAATAATTTAAGGTGTCATTATTCAAGTTTACAAAAGGACTCTTTTTAAATAAGATTCATGGGATGGTGACGTGGTGCAGTGAATAGAGCACCGGCCCTGGAGTCAGGAGGACCTCAGTTCAAATGCGGCCTCGGACACTTAACACAAAAAGCTAGCCATGTGACCTTGGGTAAGTCACTTAACCCCAATTGCCCTACCGTACCCCCTCCAAAAAGCCAATCAATCAATCAATCAATCAATAAGATTTATCACATGGCACCTCGAATAAAGAGTTCTTATAAAAATATTATTTATTATTATCAATAATGACAGTTATCATGGTACAGTGTTGAGAGGGCCAACACTGGAGATGAGAAAGACTTGTGTTTAAGTCCTGACTATGATCCATACTGTGTAACCATGGGCAAGGTATTAACTTCTCCATACCATGGAATTCTCTAAAATGGTAGGTAATTATATGCTAAAAAATTATACATGCCTGAACTACTGTATAGAAAAAACAAATCCCATGATTTGTGAATAATCACACTCCTACAAACTAAGTACTAGAAAGGAAACATGAAGGCAAAAGCAAACAAATCAAATTATCTCATCATGTGATATTTTTTTTTAAATCGTATTATGTAAGACTAAGTATTAAATGTAGAGGAATAGGGCAGTACTTCTCAAGAAGACATGAGTAGAAGCAAGAACAAGAAAAACAGAGAAAAGAGAATGACTCTTCAGATGTTTTCGTGAAAGATCATAAAATACCACTAAGACCCTTACCCCACAACATACACATATACATACACATACCAAAGCAATAACAATTAAGGTGCTAATGTGCATTGATAGGGGTGCTCACTTTGATACTTTCTCAATGAAATCACAGGTTAGACTAATGATAATTACCCAACAACAAACATTGACTACATGTATGTGTGTATACATATATATGTATACACACATATACATATATATCACTTGATACTACAAAATTTTAAAAGAAGCTCCTACTAAAATTATCACAGAATTTTTGAGCATTCAAAAGTATCACAAGACAGACCATCTAATCCAACTCTCTACCCTCAAATACTTCACATATGTTTTCCTCTAACAGCACTGTGAATTAGGCTACTCTCGGCAAAAATCTGCATATTTTTCAGAAATACTATAATTATACAAAACTGAGGTAGTTTTAAGATACATTCAATTTAAGTCAACATAAAAGGAATCCTACTTTTCCCTTGACTTTTATTATAAAGTAAATAGATACATTTTTTTTTTTTACCAGAGGGAAAACATTCTCCAAATAACAGTGGGAAAAACATTTAGATGAGAGAAGAGGAAAGGTAGTGGCCAGTCCCATGACTTCTGGCACTGGTACATCCCAGCAGATACACCTGTTAAGATATACTTGCATTTTAAGTCTGAGCTCTAATTGTGAAATGGAAGGGTTCTTTGTTCAAGAAATTTCAGGCAGACCTTCTTCTAGTACCAAAATAAAAATGACAGGAATTATCCTCAAGGGACTCAAATCCACCAAGTGCTCTATTTGCTATTTTGGTGGCAGCAAAGGACAAACTATTCCCATAATAACATGGGCACATATTGGTATAACCCACCAATGAATGAAAGCTCAAGCTATAAATAAAGGTTGTTTGTTTCAAATTCACTTAAAAAAGACCTAACAATGGTCATAAATAACCAGAATGGTTTTTTTTTTCCTATCTTACTGTCTTTTTTTTCCTTTTCAAACTGAGGGATGGATTCAACTTTGTCCAGGATAACAAATTTTATTACATATGCAAGATAAGCCCTTATAAACTAGTGTTTTAAAGAATTCAAAAGTACTGTAAAAAGGAAAAGCAGAAAGGGAAAATGAGATAGGAGGAAAAGAAAAGAAATAAAAGGAGAAAGGTAAGAGAATTGGTCGAATAGCCTAATTCAATATACCAAGCTTTTACTATTTTTTTCCTGGCTACTACTATTATTGACATTGTGATCTTAAGAATTTTGGTCTATATACTAATAATAGACATTTATGGATAAAAATAAAACTGTGGAATTAAGAAAAATGGTTATGGAAATGCTATATAGTTTCTATTGTCTGAAATCATGTTGTAGATGTTTTGCAACCCAAAATATCTAATATTTATTTATTTGGAAGCTAATTGTACATGTCTGAACTACTCTATAGAAATAACAATTCCCAATGTTTGTGAATAATCACATTACTGCAAAATAAGTACTAGAAAGGAAAACTTAAACCAAAAACAAATAAATCCAATGATCTTATCACATGATTAAAAAAGCCAGTATGTGTGCAAAATTAAATATTAAGTATAGAGGAATAAGGTAGTATTTCTCAAGAAGACATGAGTAAAAAAACAGATTGAGAGAAGAAAAGAATGATTCCCCAGACATTTCCTTGAAAACAATCATAAAATATCACCAATACCCTTACCTCATAAGCACATACATATACAAACACACATCAAAGGAACAACAAACAAAAACCCACCAACTTTGGTCAAGACATCAATTTCCCCTTTTCTAGCCTATCTATGGTTGTTCCTACATCCTAAGACATATGGCAGTAGCATCTTCATTTTTCGTGCAATAAAATCAAGAAAATGACATTGACTTGACATTTAAGCAATAAGTAATGACTTTTTTAAAAAGTAAATTAATGACAATATTCAATTCAAAAACACAACTTAAGGGACGGCCAGGTGGCTCAGCAAGTAAGAGCACTGGCTCCAGTGTTGGGATGATCTAGGGATCGAATCCAGGCTCCGACACTTAGCACCACACCCAGAAATAACTGGCCATGTAACCTTGAGCAAGTTATTTAACCCCGATTGCTCAAAAAAAAAAAAAAAACCCAACTTAGTATCAAATTGGCTAAGTGGGGAAAGAAGGAAAATAGCTTGGTTCTACTTGTTTTCTCATAAGATATCTCACTGGAAAAGAGCTGCCCATTATATGATGTTTCAATCAATCAACAAGCATTTATTAAAGACTAACTATATACAGATATATGCTAAGCATCAGAAATACAAAGGCAAAAGTAAAACATGCCTACTTTTAAAGAGCTTCCATTCTAACAAGGGAGGTGACATATACGTATGTTAGGTATGCATAAGATATATATAGATCAAATACAAAATGATCTTGGAAGGTAAAGCAATAGGGGATGCTTTGGTGAGGGAGGAGGGTGCAGATCAGATCAGGAGAGGCACGTGAGCTGAATTTTAAAGAAAAACAGGGAGTCTAGGAGGCAGAGGTGAAGAGAGAGCATTCCAGGGATAGAGAGGATAACCAGTACAAAGACATGGGAGATAGATCGTAATGTGTGAGGAACAGTGAGTAGGCCGATTGGCCTTCACCACAGTGTGTATGTGGGGGGGGGGGGGGGGAGAAGAAGAGAGTGGAAGTAATGCACAGGAAGATTGGGAAGATAAGAAAGAACCATGTTGTAAAGAGCTTTAAAATTATAAACAGAGGAATTTACATTGGGATCCTAGGGGAAATGGAGGAACAGGTGAATTTTAACAGATGGGGAAATGACTTGGTAGGACCTGCTTCACTTTAAGAAAATCACTGGCTGGGTGGAAGATGAACTGGAGTAAGGAGATCTGAGGCAGGGAAACCACCAAATAGGAGGCTCTTGCAATACAGTCCAGGTGAAAGGTGATGAGGTCCTCAACTAAAGTGGTGGTTAGGATATATATGAGATGTTGTGGAGATAAAAATGACAAGACCTGGCAAATGAATGTATGTATGGATGTAAGAAAGAAGAGCCAAAAGATGACACCAAGCATTCAAACCTGGGTAACTGGTAGTATGGTGATGCCAGTAATAGGGAAAATCAGAGGAGGGATGGATTTGGTGGGAAAAAAGATGATGAGACATCTTGATCTGGAGACACATATGGGCCATCCAGTTCAAAAAAGTCTAAAAAGCAGCTTGTGACATGAAATTGGAGCTTAGGAGAAAGACAGGATGAATACTCTCACAATTTATGGCTTTGATAAATCAGTGAGTGCCAGAAAAATAAGTAGGAGGCCAGCATCCAGAAGGAACTAAAGTTTCTAACAATCTATTGCATAAGAAAATGCACAGCTCGGGGCAGCCAGGTAGCACAACGAGTAAGAGCACCAGCCCCAGAGTCGGGATGACCTGGGGATCGAATCCAGGCTCAGACACTTAGCACCCACCCAGAAACACCTGGCCGTGTAACCTTGAGCATACTTAACCCCAATTGCTTAGGGGCGCCAGGTGGCACAGCGAGTAAGAGCACCGGCTCCAGTATCAGGATGACCTGGAGATCAAATCCGGGCTCAGATACTTAGCACCACACCCAGAAATAACTGGCCGTGTAATCTTGAGCAAGTTACTTAACCCCAATTGCTTTAAAAAAAAAAAAAAGAAAAGAAAATTCACAGCTAAAGTATATCCTGAGTAAACCTAGAAAAATCCAAGTTTTTAGAGTTTTACTTAAAACCTCTCCTGAGTCTGCAGACCACTCTGGCAAAGAGGAAGCAAGAGAATAGTTTTACTTTACATTTAGCAAAGAACCAAAAGTACATTAAAAGTACCAAAAGTACATAAAAGGGACAGTCAATTTGACCTCATCACCCCTAAATAAGGGCAGCCATGTTTGATGAACAAGGACAAATAAGTGAAAGAATGCTCAAGCCACAATGTACAAAGAATTCATCTTCAAAGAAAAATGTGAAGCTTCGCTAAGCATTCAAGGTCAAGATCAAAATTCCTGAGCACAACAATTGTCCTGGAAGATCCAAAAAACTGAGGTCTCCCAACTCCAAAGGTACATTAGAGAATTTTAGAGAGTCTTGACCAGGGGCTCTTAACTTAGGTGCCAGAGGGGTACATTGATAAATTTCAGGGAATTCATTAACTTAGATGGGAGAAAAAAACTGTCTTTTATTTTCACTAGCTTTTGGTTGCCTTGGTAATCCTATGTATTTTAGTTTATGCATTTAAAAACATTATTCTGAGATGGGGTCCATGACACCAAAAAGGTTAAGGATTTCTGACTAGACAGAAAAGGTTTTATTATGCCTTTAATACCTCTACAACTCTAAACGTGTACTACATATATATGTTATGTATACTAAATGTATACTATCAAACCTTTAACGAAGCACACAACTTTCAGGAGGCATCATGGCAGAGTGGATAGAGAGCTGGCCTCAGAACCAGGAATACTTGGCTTTAAGTCCTGGCTCTGACATCTTCTAGGCAAGTCATTGAACCTCTAGGAAATTCTCTAAGACTGTAAGTTTTAGAGAAGTTGCTGACCAGCATGGAAGCGATTCCACATCTTGAAGTTCACTGCATCCATGAAATTACAGGTTCAGTCCATACCCATATATATCCCTACATATAACTGTGTTCTTAATGGAAGAATCTGACTAGTTGAAACCTGATATGATCTCATTTAAAACTTTCTTTGGAAGTAGGTATTGTGATAATCTTTGTTGACTGACTGACTGACTGACTGATTGAACCTAAAAAATGCCACTATTTTTTTAAAAGGCACAAGTGCCCCCTAGTGACAAAATAAGCACATTACAGGCAGAATATAGCACATCAGAGTAGTCTAATGCAGAAAACACACACGCATGCACGCGCGCGCGTGCACACACACACACATACACACAGCCCAAAACTGTAAATGGAACCCAATATAGACCCTGACACTTAATATTTGTGTTCCAGTTTAAAAGAAGATGTTTGGGGGCATTGGTTGGTTTGTTCTTGTCCTTTGCAGTCAAAGAGGACCAAAATGGTATTATGTCAGGGTCAGCATATAGTGTATGATCAAACCCATAGGAGCTCAGAAGGCTCTAAAAGTCAGGCACAAATAGTCCATGTGAATATCTGGAGTGGGAGATGTCCAGAAATGTGCACATCTCATGTTTCTTTTGAACTACTGCAATTCTGCTTTGCTCATAGAGCACAGCACCTTCTTTGATTCAGGTACACCATGTTGAATGATCCTATGTCAGTGTCTTCCATATCTCACTACTAATTCCAAAGTTCTTTGGAGAGACTTTGAAAGTAGAGTTTCTCTCTCTGCAGTACAGTTTGAATGCTTGGCAGTTCAACTCAAGAAAGGATCTCAGTATTCAGTACCTTATCTTGTCAGGTGATCTTCAGAATCTTTCTAAGATAATTCAAATGGGAGCAATTCAATTTCCTGACATAGCACTGGTAGAGTGTCCAGGTTTCACGTACTTACAACAATGAGGTCGGCAAAACCGTATGGCAGACAAGCCTAATACCTCTTCTCTCCCACGCTTTCCTTCCCAAACATTGAGCCAGCTCTGGCAATGCATGCATCAACTTCATCATCTATGTGTGTACCCTTGGAAAGTATAATGCTAAGGAAGGTGAATTTATCCACAGCATTAAAAATTTCTCCAGGTACTGTAACTGATGGTTCCATGTAGGGATAGCATAGTGTTAGCTGATGGACAACCTTCTGTTTTCTTGGTGTTCATTATCAGGACAAAATTAGCACAAGTAGCAGAGAATCAATTTAAACTCTGTTTCATCTCACCTCAGAGGCCGCACTGAATGCACAATAATCTGTGAACAAAAAGGCATCCACCAACTCTCCCTCCACTTTGGTTTTGGCTTGTAGCCTTTTCAAATTAAATAATTTATTGACATTGAAGTAGCAGACCTTGATGTCATTTTCATCCTCATTGAAAGCATCCAACAACATTACTGAAAATATGATGTTAAAAAAGCATGGGAAGTAGCACACGGTCCTACTTCACTCCGCTGATGACTGGGAAAGTGCAAGAGCATTTTCCATTAACCAGAACCCTCGCAAGCACGCCATCATGGGAACGGTGTACAATACTGATTAAGTTCTCTGATCTTCCACAAGCCTTCACAACTGACAGTATCAAAGTACTTGGTCAGAACAATGAACATTTTGTTCAAGACTTTGTTCTGCTCCTGTTGTTTCTTTTGAAGTTGTCAGGCAGCAAACAACACATTAATTGTTCCTCAGCCCTTTCTGAAGCCACATTGGCTCTCAGGTAAATAACTATATTCCAGGTGAAGGTTATCTGTCAAGGAGGACTCTGGCAAGAATCCTGTCAGCAGTGACGGAGAGATTCCCAGTAATTGTCACAGGACAACCTATTTCCTTTTCTTTTATACAGATGGACAATGGAGGCAGCCTTAAACTCCTATGGGATAACCTCCTCTTGCCATATAACCTGGAAGATTTCAATCAGTTTTTGTATGAGCAATGGAGCCCCTGACTTGTAAGCCTCTGCTAGAACAGAATCAGCATCAGGTATTTTACCAAATCAGAAGAGCCTAAAGGCTTTCAAAACCTCTTCTTCAGTTGGAAGTTCAGTTAGAAAGGGATTGACTTCAACCTGAGATATACAGTCAATGGCTTCAGCATTGGTTGATGACAGTCTGTTGAGAACACTATGGAAGTATTCAGCCCAGCTCTCCAGGATTATGTCCTTATGACTAATCAATGTGTCTCCATCAGCACTGAGTAGATATGTACTGTAGGTCTTCAGCCTATAAATAGACTACAAAATTCCTATAAATAGAAATCATAAAAATCATAAAAGCACTTTGGACTGTTACTATCAGCATAAAACTGAATTTCATCTGCCTTCTTAGTAATACAAGAATCCCCTGTATTTTTTTTTAAAAGCAAATCCCCTGTATTTCTTAAAGTTTTGCTTGCACTTTACTTTTATTGGAGTTAAATGCTCCTTCTCAGAGATGGACAAATTATCCTGATAATAAACCCTGCGGAATTCTTTTTGTTTTCTTTTTGGAGGGGGGAAGGCAGAGCAATTGGGGTTAAGTGACTTGCCCAAGGTCATACGGCTAGTAAGTGTTAAGTGTATGAGGCCGAATTTGAACTCAGGTTCTCCTGACTCCAGGGCCAGTGCTCTATTCACTGTGTCACTTAGCCGCCCCAACCCTGTGGAATTCTTATTTTTCCTTTACTAACTTCTGAATTTTCCTATCATTTCATCAAACCAATCCCGATGTTTGTGAGTATTCTGGCCCAAATGATTAAATGTGATGCTGCACACCAAATCTCTGAAAGCTGCCCACTGCTTTTCTGCTCCACTGCTGTAAACCATGTGTTGGCTCAGCTTTCCTTCCAAGTTAGCAACAAACTGTTCACCCATGGAGACACACTCTAATCTGCTGACATTAAATCTTCTGGTAGTCGTCTTGCCTTGGGACCACCACTTTTTTTGAATGCAAATATTTAGCTTGAAGAGGATAAGTCCATGATCAGTCCAGCACTCTGCACCACACATTGTCTTTGTCACTCTCATATCCTGTCTCTTCTCCTTACAATGACAGTTTATTAAATGTCGATGTTTGCTGTGAGCATGCATCCATGAAGTTTCATAGCATTTAGGTAAACAGAAGACAGAATTGGTGATGGGAATGTCATGAGATAAGTCTTCAGGAGTAAGGGATCATTGCTGTTTCTGTTTCTGACACCATTCCTCCCAAGAGCTCCCTGCCATGCTTCATAGTCTATAACTACTATGGTGTTAAAGTCACCCAGAATTACAAACTTATCCTCTTTGGCACATTGATGATGAGAGTCTCCAGATCTTCATAAAATTTTCCCTTTGACCCCATCACGGTTTGCCAGGGTGGGAACATATGTACTAATGATGATGGTGTGGCACTTTACTACAAGTGGCAACCACAATGTTGTGAACCTATCATTCACTTCTTTTGGGAGGCATATGAGCTTGTTAACTAGATTAGATCTGACTGCAAAATCTATGCCAGCTTCACAGTCTTCCTCATCATAGTGACCACTCCAGAAAAATGTCTATCTAGTCCAGACTTCATCAAGCTGGCCTTCATCTGCCAGTTTTGTTTCACTTAAGGCTGCTATTTAGATGCAATATTTGCTGAGTTCTCTTGCAACAACATCTGTTTGTTTTTCAGGTCTACTGAGTTTTGTGTTGCCCATTAAGTGTGCATACATTCCATGTACCAAAGGTAAGCAGAATCATTTTAACAAAAGTTTTTGTTCCTTTTTTTGTGTGTTTCTACTACAGGGTGGGATCCCCAGCTGCTGTTCTAAGCAGGTCAGGGTTCGGTTTGATGAAGCAGAGAATTTTTAGGGTACCTTTTCTAGCCCCTTCCTCATGCCAGGAGGTGAGCAATTGGGCCCTTCAAAAAGGTTGCTCAAATAATCATGGGGCTACTGATTCCCACTGTTGCTTTAGTTCTAGTAAGAAGACAACCCTGGGCCACCTATGTGCAGGACTGTGATCACAGATCTCAGTGGATCTGCACCAGCTGCTTCATCATTTGTCCATCACCACAGGACTTTGAGGTAGGTAAAACAGCATGGGTGATGTCTTTTGACTCGTGCTTAATTTGTATTTAAGTGAAGTAGGACTGCATGAAGTCATCAGCCTTTCTCTTCCAGAATCAACAGAGTCCAGTGGCAAAACAAACGTCAAGACGACTGGCAGTGGATAGCCTTGGCATCTTCAATGTCTAACCAAGCTCCAAGCACTCCACAGCAACTGCTTCTGCCACCTTCATGGCCTGTTAGACCAACTGTTCACAACCTCCCATTCCACCAAGGAAGTCTTCACACACTTGGGATAGACATCCCCCTAATTCACTGATGGGGTTATCCTCAACCTGGGTTAGCCCATCTGCCAAAATAGTCTTACAAGGGTGTGGTCACTGCATGGTACAGCTTTTTGGAGGTACAGGTGAGAACTGGTTGGCAGGTGGACATCAAAAGTGGAAAGCAGCCCTAAAAGGCTTGGCAGCCCTCACACCAGAGATACCAGTCTTCCCTTAACACTCTATACACCCTTCAGAGATTCTATGTGACTCACAAAGACCAAGAATCATTAGAAACACAGACGAAGGTAATTTATTTATAAAACAGATGTCTCTTTTCTAACTTTTGGGTTCAACAGACAAACTTTCTGTCTGAACAGCTGTCATCACATTTCACAAAGTTTACAAAGGATGAACAAACAGGAGTACTCATTTTCCTCACTTCTCTTGATGAATCACTCAAAAAAAATAAACATGCTCTAGGGAACAATTGCCTTGGACTTTTATTTTCAAAGTGAGGAAAGAATGGGATTTTTAAAATTAGTCATATGCAATGAAGCTTAAAATATTACCCCCTGCCTTGAACCAACACATATTCCACCCGATTATCCAACAAGGTCAAAATATAGGTGATTCCATCAAAAAATATTCCCAACGTCAAATCATACAATGAGATCAATTTGCTTCAAAATAAAAAAAAAACAAATGAGCACACAGTACTTTCTGAAGAGGAAGAGTCCATCAACTATAAATAATAATTAAAATATTATCTTACTACATCTAAATTTTTTTTTTATGTCCTAAGGAAGCAGAAGTCTCACAGAGATTATCCTTCTCCAAAGGATTTTTCTCTATTTCAAATGGTTTCCATAAGTACTTGCCTCACTTGGCCCTTGGTTTTGGTTTCCTTTTCTCTGGTCAGTCATTATTTGATGGCTTTCTCTTACTTTCCTGACCAAGAAGTAATCAACACAAGTTCTTTTTCCTCATCCTGGAAATACCTCTATTTTTCCTACACAGTCTCACACCTGCCATTATTCTGTTCCAAAATTTTCAGTGGCTCCCTTTTCTTTAGAGAGTAAGGTCCAAAAACCTTTCTTTGGTATTCAAGGCCCTCCACAATCTCATCTACCTCCTACATTTCCAGCCTTAACCTGTGTTACTCCCCTTTAGGTATTCTGTTCCAGCTAAACTAGAGTATTCTCTTCTTCTTGGACAGGTAGTACATTTCTCCACTGGTAGATCTTTGCTCACACTTTCCTGCACTTGAAATGTGCTTCTAATTCCTCCTTTCCACTGCTGAATTCCTACACAATTTTGAAAACCTAACACAAATGCCACCTCTTCCATGAATAGGCTACAAAAGAGATCGTATATCCTGGTGGAAAAAGTATTGGAATTAAGAGTCCAGAGATACTTAGGTTTAAACCCAATGCTGATAACTTACTAGCTATGTGAGCTGAGCAAATGATGTCTTTTCTGAGGTTGTTTCCTCACCTGTAAAATGGGGATAATATTACCTGCAATGCTTATTAGTTGATGGGGCTTTGTAATTTGCAGTACTATAAGAAATGTGAGCTACTACATAAAAATCCTCTCTGATTCCTTTAGTGAACAATAAACTTAAATAGCCCATTAAAAAAAAGAAGTTCTCTAAAGTACTGGTCATAGAATACTACAAATTATAGCTATCATTATTATATTATGTAACTATATTAGTTCTCCCCTTTCTCCTTACCCTCAACCCCCAGATTCTAAGATTCATGAGGTTAGGGAATTATGTGCTACCGATCTTCTGCCTAGCCCTTGTAAACTCTCCATCAGTGTGGGGCATTATATTTTGCAATGTCTTTAAAAAAGAGGAAAATGCTAACTGAAGCAAGCAGAACCAAGAGAACAACACGCAATGAACATGATAATTTAACTGGGATAAAAAAATGAAGCCCAATGCTGAGTGATTCTATAATCAATCTTATCTCAAGAGGAAGAGATGAGGAAATTCCTCCATCCTGTGATATTGCAATCCTTTATAATACTATTTTTTTCTTAAAATTAATTTCTATCAGGGCAGCTAGGTAGCACAGTAAATAGAGCACTGACCCTGTAGTCAGGGGGACCTGAGTTCAAATATGACCTCAGACACTTGACACTTACGAGCTGTGTGACCTTGGGCAAGTCACTTAACCCCAACTGTCTTGCTTTCCCCTCTCCAAAAAAAAAAAATTATATCAGTAAAATTATATGCACAATTACTATCAATGAAACATCAAATAAACAGATATATTTTAAACAACAGTGTTATCAAATTCAAAGAGAAATGGATCCTTGCGAGCTGCATTTTGACTTAGAAAGTGATAAATTAACATTATATTACAATGTATTTTTAATTATTCTGTTAAACATTCACCAATGACACTTTGATCTAGTACAGCACCACTCAGATGTATTACAGACAGCTTTGGTCAGACGGTGACACCTCTGCTAGAATACTTAACATTGTTTAACTTAAAACTGTTAAGCTATTTTGTTTAAGCAGTAGACCCTTATTTGTAATTATTCAAATGTGATTACTATACACAGGGCTTTACAGTCACATATTTTATGTCAAATAGATAGAAGCAAGAACACCATCAGGGTTTGGGGAATAAACCCTTCAAAAATCTAAATAGTATCTTATTTTTTGTTTCATTCTCTAAAATTAAACAAATTAATGAAGGTTCTGGGTATTCATTTCATACCTCCTGCCAACCCCAAAGATGAATTTAAAATGCTAAAAGAAAAAGGTGCTTTTAATTGGAACCATACAACACAGTGGTCTTTATGTGAACTTTAAATCCCTCCCTCCTACTACAGCAAGGCAAGTGAATACTATGCTGGTGATACATGTACTGACACAAATGTAAAAGCTTAGAGTTTGATTAGGAACTTGCTGGATAGTCTGTCCTTCATTCACCCTAGTAGTATACCATGATCCTTTAGGAAGAGGGTGATGGGACTTTGATTATGGAATGCTGCATTCACTGGCATGCACAATCACTTGGGTGGTTGGTTTTGTTTAGCTGTTTGTCTTTGTTATTTGTCTTCTTTGTTCGTTTTTGTCACTGAGTGGTAGAGATGTCTGGACGTGGTTATGATGTAAAAGGCATAAAACTTAAAAGAAAAAAGGAAGAAAGGATTACTTACCTAGTTTCTATCTAAGGCATTGTGTAAACCTGGGACTATTCTGGGACCTGTTTTCTGCATTTATAAAAAATAGCAAGAAGTTAAGGAGAAGATTAAGAAAGAATATGGAAAGGGAAAAAAGTACTTAGCCTGGGAAAGACCAGAGATAAGAGGAAAAGGTTGTGAGTTGGATATTCATCATATCAGTCTGTTTCATGTATATTTGTTGGGGTTATTTGCATAATGATAATGTGGCTCATATGTTTTCCTTAGAGAAGTAAATAAAGGAAATGATGGAAGTTGATTTCATCAGGTATCCAAAGGTAATAAGAAACATAGACAGGACTGCTGGTTATCTAATCCTGTAACCCTCATGATAAGCAGAAGCAAAAAAGACTACAAACTGCCAAATGCCAGCAAGCATTTATTGCTTACTATCTGTCAGGTACCATGCTAAAATCTGAGGATACAAAGGTAAAGAATTCCTGCCCTCAGTGGGTTTGTATTCTAATGGAGGAGATAACATAGACAAAAATGACAGAAATAGCATGTATGTAAGATACAGAGAGGATAGATGGAAAGTTAGTAGTTGAGGTTCTAGAAGCTGGGACAACCAGGATATTTACAGTTAGTGGATTAACAACTGTTGGAGAGAATAAAAGAAAAAAAAATTCTACCAAAAAACTCTAAATTATGTCAACATATCAATTTACACTTGGTTACTTCAATGTGTTGGTATGAAGACAACAGAAAAAACATTTTGGAAAACATGGCTCAGGACTAGGAAAGAACAAATGTTTGTGCATCATTCAAAAGCTGCATATTTATATATCATGAATAATTTCTTCCAGAAGACCGTCAGAAGGTCCTAGACATTAGAAGCCCTGAAAAACATCACAAAATGAAATTGAGTATATTTTAAAAGACAGAAAATGAAAGGTTACCCATAAAGAAGTTATTTCTGGCTCAGTTTTCAGTGGACAGTCAAACCATGAACGAGTTTGAACAATGGTCAAAATCAACACCAAACTAGAAGAAAGAAATATGAGAAAACAGCGTTGCATGCAATTATAACAGCTAAAACCTAACTGAGCTATTAAACTACTGAAGAAAGGAAAATGGATAAAAGAAAAAGAGACTTTGATTATCATACTTTCCAACAGAAATTTAAATCATGCAAAGGGATTATCCCAACAGGAGTCCAAAAGATTTAAGAAATTGCACTGACTGACCAACAAACCTTTTAACTCCTTGAGAAACATGGCAGTCACAGGCCACACACATTAAAAATATAAATTAATTTTTAAAACCTCACAGAGAAGAAACGAGTGCTACCTTATAAAAGCACAAAGAATGCTAGAGGAGAAAAGAAGTCTGTAAAAAGTTTAGCCTGAAACTCAAGTAAGTCAGAATATCCCAAGAGTATTTGTGAAACTGGGAGGACAACAAATGGATGAAAGATAGAACCCCTGTTGGCAGGTGTTTCTGTAGCAACTTATTCTCAACAATCAGGCAGGCAACAAACACTTATTGAGGGCCCACTAGGTGCAAGGCACTGTGCTAAGGGTACAAAGAAAAGCGAAAGGAAAGCATGCGACCTCTGCATTTAGACTATTGCCTCAGTCCCCATGGGTGGTAGAATGTGAACATGGCCCTATCACACCTCCTGACCCCACACAAACACACAGATCTGGACCAGATCAGGACACAGAAAAAAAAATCCACACTCTTGGTTTTTAAAGCAATGAAAGATAAGATTTCCCAGATACTGAAATGTGGAAGAGATTAAAAAAAAAACTGAGAAAAGTCACAGACTTGTATTATAAAAACTGGTGATCCAAAAGACATTAAAAACTACCATTCCACACTTATATTCTAATCTCTAAAATGTCTTTATGAAAGTAATCTATACTTGCATCAAAATTATCTTTGAAGAAAATAGAAGAGAATAAACGTGCATGCACAATTTTCTAAAAGGGTCTTCATCTTCACAGATACGCAACTGAAAGTCTTAGGACAACTTACAGAAAGGTAAAAGGAGCATAACCTTTTATGTGGCTTATTATTTGCTGATTTTTTTAAGCACCTGACTTAGCAAAATGTAACTTCAGAAACTCTCCTTGTTCAATGGGTCTTCTATGCCTATGTCACACTCATATGAGATTCCCTGATTGAGGCAGAGAGATAACTTTGTTCAACAATCCTCTGATTATCAATATTAGCAAAGCATAGACAAGAAAGACTACATATTCACCAAAGTGTCACCAAGACAAAGGATGTACTTTGCAAAATCCCAAGGGAAGAGGGAGCATACAATCTCACCTTGGAGAAAATCTAGTCAAGCTCTCCCATGTTATAGATGGGAAAACTGAAGCCCAGAGTGGTGAAGTGATTTGCCCAAGGTCACACAGAGGCAGCATATGGCAGTGCCGGAATTCAAATCGAGATCTTCTGGTTCCAAATACTGAGGTACTGCATTATGGCAAGGATCTCTTAGGGTGGGGGTGGGGGCCAGGAAAGGTATTCTGTAATATTCTGATGCTTGGTACTATCATCACAATATTGCCTATAACAAGAGGCAACTGGATTAGATTATCACTGAGGTCCCTTCCATCTCTAAAGCTATGATCCTGGAGCCACTCAAAAGAAACTGACTTAATAATCTATATAGGGAAAAAAATGGAAGAAGAATCCATCTAGACCATAACATGCAGCTGGACTGGCCACCCATTGAGACAGAACATCAGTATATCTGTCTTGGACAAGGATTCAAGGTAGACAATGAGCTGAGCCCAGAATCAAACAGCAAGAAGAGGATAAGCCTGGATTGTATCTGAGAAACTATGCAATGTCTTCGATGACTCCAAGCTGCTCTATGTTTAAAAAAAAAAAACAGACCAACTATCTTTTTCACATCAGTATTCTGGTGAGACTGTAGAGCTGCAAGTCATAGAACATGACTATCTCAAAAGAATGAGAATTATGAGGGGTGACTCGAAGGACAATGGTGACACACACTACGGGCATATGCAAGATGCAGCACACATGGCTTGAGCACAAGAATCGGAATGAAAGATGTCCAGGAAATGCATAATTGGAAAAGAAGGTAGATTGTGGAGCACAAGCAAGTAATAACAGATGAGCATACCAAGTACTGCACTGTACCCACATAATGCTTTAAGACCTAAAAGGAAAGTCTACAGCACATTGGGCAGATCCTCGATGGAGGATTCCTCCTGTGGAGATCACAGGAGGGCATAGATGCTTTACAATCTATATCACTGGAGAAAGTACCCACATTACTGAGAACACATAAGCATTTCGGTATAAGGAATATTTGCACAGAGAGATTTAGGTAATATAGGTTCAATGACTACGTGAAATTAGGAGACAAGGTAAAAAAGTTTTAGTCATCTGTTGTGAAAACATCTGGTGTGGAAAATACTCATAACTTCCCAAGCACTTTCTCTAATGTGTTTCTTCACACTAATTATAAAAAACTGAAGATGGAAACTTCAGTAACTTTGGCAGTAGTGACTTCTAAAGTCACAATTTGTGGACAAGGAGGAACTATGAAAGAATGAAAATTGGTGGGTTAAAAAAAAAGTGGAATTTCCAGTATGAAATTTACAGCATGAAAGTGTAAGAATCAGATAGGTCTTATGGCTCTCAAACTTCAGAAGAGAAATATATGCAACTTGGACAATTAGTAAACGTTGCTACAAATCTTTGCAATGTATCTAAATATGCTTATTTTGGTCTTTTGTGAGGTAGTAATATTATGAACAGGGACTCTAAATACCATTTGAAAATAAATGAATAGGAAAAACATTGTATTCATTATCAATGCATGTTACTTAACAGTAACATGAACAAAGGGGGGGCGGGGTTAAAACCACATAAATTATTCAAAGAGTGCTTCATTCTGCCCTCATTTTGTTTTCAAAAGAGCATGGCATAGTACCAAATTAACTGGAAATACCTGAAACTGACAACAGTGTATCCCCTGAAAGATAGATTTTTCTATTTTGATTTAAATTTATCTTCTTTCCTAAGATTTCAAAAAGAATTTTTTAAAAACCCATGTTCTATATTAACCCTTCATCTCTTGGGAGAGTTTAGATTTGGATCAAAAGTGTATTTCCATCTTTGTCTTGTGTTAGTACCATACATCCTCTGAACTGTCTACTGTGACATGACTTAGAGCCTGTCTGAATTGGATTCACATGTGGTGATACAGGAAAATCTTCTAAAACATCTGCTTACATTGTGTCTGGTTTTTAACAATTATCATTCCTTTTGTTTCCCTGGAATAATTAGTCCCTAATTATATTACTCTCACATAACATCTCTCACATCTGTACCTTTCTTTCCATTCCTGCTGGCACTAGCCTTAACCCTTCATATATCGACTGGATTATTTTATGACAACGGCCTCCTAATTAGCTAACTTTTCTTCCCAGTCTCTTTAAGCTCTAAGACCCTCCAACCAAGTCAAAGTTGAGAGCCAGATTATTGTTCCTAAAACACTTCCTTTGCACATACTGCCTCTCTACCTTCTCAAACCTAACTTTTTCATGATTACCTGCAGAATGAAATCCAAACTTTAATTTGGCACTTTACAGCAATTCACTCTGCTCCCAACTGTAATTTCCTGCTGTTTTTCTAATTTCACTCCCACATAAAGCCTCTGTTTTGACCAAACTAGTCTAGTCATTCATTTGCCATCTTCCCCTCTCCCCTCCTCACCCCACATACATGACCTTTCCCACTTCTTAAAAAAAAAAGGCTTTTGTCTGTCTCTCTTCTTCCCCAAACTTACAGAAAAAAACATCAGGTCATTAAAAAATCATGATTGTGAATTATTGAAAAACACCCCAATTCTATGATAATGTAGTAAATATTCAAATCCCATTTCCTCTACTGGAGGGGACATGATTCTTTATGGGTACATGGGTACCCTTTGTTCTTTTTCTATGTACTTCTTTATCTATTAACAAAAGATACAGGAGCTAAAACATGATATGAATAAAAACAAACTCTATCTCTGATGCTAAATTCAACTGTCACTAAGTTCTGTGACAGAAACCTTTGGTTTTTATGTCATTTTTCTCACTCACTTGTCACCTCAGGGCTTCTTCATCATTCTTTCCTCTCTGTTCCAGCCAACTTTAAAAAGCTGCCTGTCATTGCTTTGTATTCACTTCTTGCATTTACTCATCTTTGCAGATCTTCCTACAATAAAATGTACATTTCTACTTCGAACACCAGTTAGTGATTGCAGCAACTATTTGCAGAGCCACTTGTATTGTGTTGGTTCTTATTCATGATTCTCATTCTTCCAAAAATCTTTGCTTTAAAAAGTCATTCCCACCCTCTATACCACACCTCAAAGTGAATTCTTTCAGCTGAAGTCTGGGATGGGATAAATGAGGTTCAGAGATAAACAGTGATGTGGGAAATGGAACAATTTGTAGTACACAAAGGAAACCCATATTATCTCTGCACTGTTTGGGGTAAGGTCTGTGTACCATTATCTTAAAGAAACTTTAGTCATTCAGTAGAGGAGAATGGCACTTACTCACTAAGAGTAAAAGAGGGGTGAGGGTGGGGAAGGAAGGGGAGTGAGCATAAATCCACCAAAAAAGCAAGTGGGATTCTATCCATTTTCTGACCTGCATGGGATTAATCTTCACTGAACGTTCAAAGCACTCCACACATTCTTTAAACTCTTTGTTGCGAAGATGAAGGAGCCCCTTGGAACGCTGGGCACGAGCACTCCGATGATTGGACAGCTCCCAGGCCTTGTCATAGTAATGGTGGTCTCGAAGCACATCTCCAAGCAAACAATATAAAGATGGTGTTTCTTTCTTCTCTAATTCTTGTCTTAAGATTTCTTCTGCCTAATAATAACACAGAAATAATTCAATTGCTTCATAAAGAAAACCAATGGCCAATCTAAAGCATGCAATACATTACTCAATGATAGAGTGATCCCACATGTTCCCAAACTTTTATTAGTTTCTTAGGAATACCTATCTAACTGAATAAGACATAGTGGACACAGACTGAATTAGAGATGAACAAAAGAAAGGATCTACCCTTCCAAGTATACTTAAAGGTAAGGAAAAAAGAAAAAATAAGTCAATTCTACTGTTTGGGTTTTATGTGCCTGCTTTGACTATAAGTTGTAATACCAGACAGGCAACTTCACAGCCAGTGAAAAGAGATGTGTGAAATATATGCATTATTGCTGACCAATCACAGAATCTCAGCATAGGTGGGGACGTCAAAGACTACATACAAGGCAGTGAGGGGGTACAGAAGAGAACATGCGGGGCCTGGAATCAAGAAGACAAGAGTTCAGATCTAGCCTCAGACAACAGCTGTGTGATCTTAGGCAAGCAACTTACCTGCTGTTTGCCTCAGTTTCCTCAATTTCAAAATGGGGGTAATAATAATAACACCTCCCTTGAAAGGTTGATGTGAGGGTCAAATGAGATATTATATACATAAAACTCTTAGCAGAGTACCTGGCACATGTTAGCTATTGTTGTTGTTACTGTGGTATATTCCAACATATAATGTTCCAACAGAACAGGATTTTCCTCTAAATCATTTTCACCACCAGCACATGGTTCTCCACTTCTGCCTGAACACTTCCAGTAAAGGTACAGAAATAATAATACTAGCTTACATTTTTAGAGCGGAGTTAGAGTTTGCTTGGCAACTGTTCAGTGAGGTGGTTAGTACAAGCTTTTCTAAGACCATTTCACAGATGACAAAACAAAATTAGAGAAATGAAAGGTAGAGCTAACAGATTCTTTACTCCTATGGGAGTGATGGTCAGTTGAATGAGAGTGAATGGTTAATTTCTCTATGTAGAAGGTAGGGAGATAGAGAAATCAAAGTAGGGGCTAAGGAAAAGTAGGAGAATTCTGAGAAGGAATAAAGAATGAAGGAAAGCAACAATTTCTTATGCGTGTATAGCTCCAAAGTGTTTTACAAGAGGTTAACAGAGAGTAGGTGTTAATGCAGAGGTGTCAAACTCACAGTCCAATGTTTGAACCAGATTAAATGTAATTGGGAAATGTTTAATAAACTAAATAAAACACTACATAAAATAGATATTGATAACTTGTGTTTTTCCAAGTAGATATGCAGCCCAGAGGGATCCATTTCTGCTGTGGTAGATTGAACTCAAGACTAAGAATTAAAAGACCAAAAGCTGTCAGACATAAAGCCAAGTACATAGTCCTGGGCAAAATATTTCACCTCTTGAGGTCTCATTTATAAAATGATGGTATTGGACTAGATAATTTCCAAGGTGCTTTCCAACTCTAATATTCAGTGATTCAGTCTCAACTGTGTCTTACAACAGCTCTATAAAGCAGGTAGATGCAAACCTGATGCATGTACTAGATTCCTGCTCAATACTGCGTACTTGATCATTATTTGCCAGAATTCTAAGAGAGACACCAGTCGATGACAGCTCTGTCCACAGGGCAGGTTAGTCAGGATAGTGAGGTGACTGAGAACTATGAAGGCTAGTGGCAGGCCCTGGAGGTGTTTAGTCTGAAGAGCAGTTTAAAGGCCTGTTTCTAACCTTTCTTTGTAACCCCAGCACTAAACAAGGTGCCTGAGCCTTGTCGTGATTGTTGTTATTCAATCATGTCCAACCCTTTGTGAGCCTGTGGAACAAAGCACACCAATAATTTCCAGGAGGGTTTTCTTAGCAATGATACCAGAGTGGTTTTTTGTTTGTTTGTTTTGCTTTTTGGAGGGGGGGAGGGGGAGGCAAGGCACTTGGGGTTAAGTGACTTGCCCAAGGTAACATGGCTAGTAAGTGTTAAGTGTCTGAGGTCAAATTTGAACTCAGGTCCTCCTGACTCCAGGTCCAGTGCTCTATTCACTGTGCTATTTTCACTATTCAGCTGCCCCGATATGAGAGTGTTTTGCCGGGCACTCAGTAAATGCTTAATAAATGCTTGTTGAGAAAGACGGTTGCTGTGTTCAAGTATCTGAATACCTGTAATGTAAAAGAAGGATTTATACTTGTTTTGCTTGGCTAATGAGGACTAATAGGCAGAAGCTAAAGAGGTTATTTTCAGCTCAAATTAAGAATGAACTTGATAACATTTAGAATAATTCCAAACTGGGATGGACTATCTTAAGAGAGAGTGTCAGTCCCACTCTTAGAGGTCTTCAGGTGGAGGACAGAAGAATCCCCGTCAGGGAAATTGGCATGAAAGAAGGAGAACTCTAAGGTCCCCTCCAACTCTGAAATTCTATGATTTCTTGAGGAGAATAATGGCTACTTTTGATACTATATAACAAATGGCATGCGATGTGATTGATAATTGATTTGATATATGATACACAATACATGGAATGTATTATATATATAATTTGTACTACAATATATTTATATATTTTCTATATTTAATATCTATGCATTTATTGTGTATTATATATTTTATGTGAAATGCACTTATATATACACACACACAATACACAAATCATCTCAAAAGGAATTCTATTCAACAAGCATTTATTAAGCACCTCCTATTTGTAAAGCATAATGACAACAATGAATCACTCCTTGCCCCTCAAGGAGCTAATATTCTGTTGGGGCAATACAACATAAATATGCCTAAACAAACATGGAATAATTGAAGAAGGTTCCAAATAATAACAACTGAGGCTAGCAGAAAAGTCTCCATGGGAACAGGAGACACCTGAGACAAGCCTTGAAAGAAGATAGGGATTCAGAGGGGCAAAGAGAAGGAGTAACTCATTCCAGGTATGTGAGGACAGCACGTAAGCACACACACAGGGTACTAAAGAGAGATTCATCTCTATGATGTCTCGTGTGTGTGCTATGGGTTTTTGTGTGTGGTGCTGTATTGTGCTATGTTAAGTTACATTATGCCTCATACTTGTTTTGACTTCTCAGTTTCATAACTCCTGTTGCCACCATTATGGGCTCTATGTGTCTACTGCCTACTGGGAGTACAGGCTAGGGCAACCCTTTCAAATCAGTTTTAAAAAACGAGAGAGAGCGAGCGAGAGCAAGCGAGAGAGAGAGAGAGAGAGAGAGAGAGAGAGAGAGAGAGTATGTGTGGACAAAATAATAGTGTCAGCCTTAAAAAGCCTTTCCAAAAACAATTGCCTCCTCTTACAAACTTGTATTAAATTTGACCTTATCTATGAAGTCTTCCTAACTTTTGTCCCACTTGGCTCCACTCTCTTTGAGAACTAAAGGCCAAAATGTAATCATAGGTTTAGATACAGATTTTTCAAATTAACTTGCCCAAGGAAATTTTCACATGTTCAATAACTTAGAGCCAACTTGTGACCCAAACTAATTTTGTCCATATCTCCTGCCCCAATGCACTTCTCCCCTAGAATCCACAATACCCTCTTCTTTGAAAACCACTTACCCACAAATGAGCGACATGACCCTAGAGCCTCATGGTGGCCACAGTCAAACCGGGAGTCATTTTAACTCTCAGCCTGGTTCTAAGTATTTCACAGGGATGTGAACCTCTAAACAAAGCTTCCCAAAGCACAAATGGAATAGTATTGTATATTCTGTCATTCATGTTTTGTGAGTTTATGTTTCAGGATAAGAGCAGGGTTCATCATCATTTCAAAGCTAGGCTAGATAACTGCAGAATTTGAGTACACAGTACCTGTCCCTCCAAAGACTTACACTTTATTCATGGAAAAGAGAACATTTACATATGAAAAATTAATTTAGGAAATTTGGGTGGCTTCAATTTATCCCACAGAGCAACCCCCATTCTCTCCTTGACTATTTTACTTTGATGGGGGTAAGGGAGGAGGAGGAATAAATCACATGCAAAGGTGAGGAGGTATTGTTGACATTATGCAGCTGTATACTATTAACCAATGCTAATTCCAGGTATTTCACTCTCTGCCAGACAAGCTGTAGGGTGTTAAGAATGTTGAGTTTTGTGGTGGAAAGAGGAGGGGTAGCTGGTGGAGAGGCAAAAAGCATGAGAAGGCCCCTCCTTAGGGTAAAATGTCCTATTTTTAATTTTTTCAATGTTCCTAGGTCCAAATTTATGTGTTGGATAAATTAATTTGTTTTTCCTTGAAACACTGACACCTCTCCCTCTTGCCAAAAGAATGATCTTTCCCAAGGGCAACATTCACATGTAATATGTTTCCTCTATCCCCTAGTCACATTTCACTCCTCAGCCTATGCCATCTCCTTTCCAAAAGACTCTCTTCTCTCTATTTACTCATTCATTTTCAAGCAGTGGCCTTCAAAAAACATATCTCTCATAGCACAGTGTTTTTCCCCTATTAGGAATATTATCCAAAAATGTTCCTTTTGCATTGGCTGACCGCACTATGGCAAAGTAAAGGCACCACAAAGGGCTATGTTGAGCTTCTGCCAAGTCTCAGGTGTGGGTGGCAGGAAACCTTCAGGGCATGCAAAAGATATATCATTCCTAACTGTAGGCTGCTACGTGATCAATGAGAAAATAGAAAAGTAAATTTTTGAGTATGTAAGAGGTTATTCAGATAAAACTCTATTCGTTAAAGTAAAAAAAAAAACTGATCAAAACACGCAAAAAAAAAATATAATAAAGAACTGCCTGCAAAGTTTCTGGAGCACATTTGCAGAAAATTTATCAGGTTTTTAAATCCTAGAAGTTATGCCACCACCCCAAAATGGACTGTTTTTGCAATATATTTATTGAAACTTGTCCCCTGACTCTAATTTTTGTTCTTAGTTCACTTTTAGAGAGATGAGTAAACACAGACAACGGATCTCAATATAAAATTAAGCATGTTAAAAAGTCTCAAGGACGGCCTATAGACATCAGTGGAAAATACGAAGGAATTGGACTAAATGAGATATGACTAAGAGAATCTCATTCAATACTTGGCATGATCTGTGATTGCATTGGTGTGGTTACTTCCTCTACCAACAAAATGCACAATGCTGCCTCATTTCATAAGTTTGCTATGAAGCTTGGACTCAGAGAAGAGAAAAAGACAATGGACCTCCTTTCTTTGAGTTTCTACAGATTGGAACATCTGCATATACTGTCAGACTCCATTGATGTTTTGGATAGCTTAGCTGAACTGCTTTTTTCCTTCTTTTTTATTCTTGGTGACAAGTGAAGTTTCAATAGGTAGGGAAGGACTAGGCAGGGGAAAGGGGTAGCGTATCTTAAAATGAAGGTGACGTAAAAACATAAGGCATCAATAAATATTTAATAAAAAACAAGCTGAACAAAAAAACTCATCAGTGTAGTAGCAAAACTTTGTTAATGAGCTTCTTTGTATTTAATTAGGCTGGTCTCCTGATAACCACATGGTCCATTGTCAGATTTTCTAGCTTATAATGACAAAATCACTAATTTAGGACCATGGAAGAGACTTGAGAGGTCATCTCCTCACAGAATAGATGAAGAACTAAAGCCCAGAGATAAAGTAACTTGCTTAAGAAGGTGACACAGGTAGTTCCAGGCTTTGAACCCAAGACCTCTGACTCTAGATGTAGAATTCATTCCACTTCACCACACTGTTTGACAAAAGCTCCTGGAACTTGTGCTCCACTGGTATATAATTCAGGAACCCAGGATTACGTCCATACAACAAAGAAGCATCAAATTACAACTCTAATAAAGGCTGCTGCTTACTAATTTCTTCAAAGACCTATCATCTTCTTGGAAGAATGAGTCTCCTGCACTCCCTTATTCTATTAGGACAGAAAATCAGCAGCAGGAGATCATTCCAATCTTTCTGATCTCACTTGAGGATCAAAGAGGCAACCAAAATGTGAGAGAATGACTTGGCTGAGACTTTTTCTCAAGGAGGTGGGATGGTCTCAACAGTTTGTTTGGGGGGAAAAATCTTTTTGGTAACTAACTGGAGTTTCTCAAAAAAACAAAAATTTTACTGTCTTTATCAACTGTCATAAAAAGATGATTATGTAGCTGGATGACCAGAGATAGGTCAAAGTTAGCACTATCTACTTTAGGACCACAAGAATGAACTGAAATTTCTGGCAAGAAGTTAGGTCCAAAATAAACCTAGATCCTTTACTTAAAGAGGTGGAGGACTATGGGTACAGGATGCTGCATAGGATGTCACATGAGGCCCCTATGTCAGTTTGACTTAGGTGTTTTTTCTTGTTACACTACAAGTGGAAATTAATTGACAGCATGGGGGAGAGAGAGGCAGTGGAGAATATCTTAAAATGAATGATGAAAACATACCAATAAAGTTTTGTTTTGTTTTTTAAAGTAGGCTAGGTTTAAGCAATGGTGGCTTTAGGGTTAGTTTTGTTTTTGTTTTTAAATACAACTGAGTATGAAGGAGTAGACAGATACCTTATACATCTCTGAGGTAGAAAAAAAGTCCTTCAGAACTATAGCTAAAACTGCCCTGCTCCCAAATAAACAGGTCATAACTTTAGGGAAGCAGGGGAAGCCTGGCTCCTTTTAACATAAGGAAATAGAATCTGCTGGCCAGATGGAAAGGGCTCTTTTGTAAAAATGATTGGCCCACAAAGTCAATGCCAAAGGAAGCAAAGAACAGTTGGTGTTGTCTGATCTTCTTAAGGCTTTTTGGTGAAAACAAAGCTCTCCTCATAGCCAGAACACAGAGCTAGAGCTGTGTCAGGGGATGATTTCTTGATTGATATAGATCTAGACACATGACTTGAAGATGAAATTGGGAGAGAAAGAGAAACAGTTATTTTCCTAGGCTATTCTAATGAGCAAAGAAACTGTGTCCCTGAGTCTACAGTCTATTAACTATTCTGGTCATAATGACCACTACTGGAGGAAGAGTCTTATGATAAAAGTGCCAGAAAGGTTCAGACCACATTAATGACTGGAGGGTAAGAAGGTTCAATAATCTTGGTAAGAAATGAGAAATTGAGGATATTTTGTAACTGAAAGAGTTCCTTGTCATGGGCTATATTTAAAAAGAAATAATCAAACCTTAAGATCAGATGGTACAAGGACACCTAAGGATATCACCTTCTCTGGCTATAATAGCTCTAACATTGTCTAACACACTAGATTGTGAATTATCTCTGCTTATAGGGACAGAACTTTTTGACCACTTCTTTGGCCTTAGAATCTCAAGGAGAGAATAGAGATTAAGTTCTCAGTCTGAATGATGGGAACCTGAAACACAGAACAGAGAATAAGAACTTTTAGAGCTACAAGTCCTCCCTTAGAGGTCATCTAGTTTTTCTTCCCTTGTTTACAGTAGAGGAAACTGAGACCCTGGAGTGATGTGACTTACTTAAGGTCACATAATCAAGAAGTGGGAGAACCAGAGTTTAAACCCACATCTTTTGACTACAGGCCCAATGTTCTTTCTATTCCCTCATAGTAGCTGCTTGAGCCGATATGGGACCTCTCTTAAGCTGGAGAAAGAGGGGTCCAATGGAAAGATCACTACTCTGGAGTTCCAGGACCTGGATTCATTACCTGGCTCTGCCGCTTGCTATCTGTATGACATTAGGCACTCTCTTCCTTGGAGTTCACTTTTCTCCTCTCTAAATAAGACAGTTTTATAAGATGACCTGTGAGATCCTTCCCAGCTCTATATCTGTGATATACCTAACACTAGCTATTTGCCTAGACCCCGTGAATTAGATGAAGGAAGAGAAAAGCACACCACCTCAGAACCTGAGACTGTCACTGACCACCAGTTGGCCAGTCATTTAACATCTCTGGGTCCCAAGGTTTTTTTTGTGGTTTCTTAAAAAATTTTATGAAATTATTTATTTTAAAGGCGGCCAGGTAGCTCAGCGAGTAAGAGCACCGGCTCCAGTGTCGGGATGACCTGGATCAAATCCAGGCTCAGATACTCAGCACCACACCCAGAAATAATAACTGGCCGTGTAACCTTGAGCAAGTTGCTTAACCCCAATTGCTTTAAAAAAAAAAATTATTTATTTTTATTTTTCAACATTTACTTCATGGGTCTCAAGTTCTTACTCAATACTGCCATAACCACCCCATTGGTCTCCCTGTCTCTAATCTTACCCCTTTCCAATCCATCCTCCATCTAGCTGCCAAACTGACTTTCCTAAAGGACAGGTCTTTCTATGGCACTGCTCTGCTTGAGAAACCTTAGAGTGACCTATTAACTCTAGAATAAAATAAAAGCACCCATGAATGGCATTTAAAGATCTTCACAGTCTGGTTCTAGCCTATTTTTTCATGCTTATTGAACATTACTCTTTTAGACCTGGACAAATCAGTCTACTTGAAGGTTACTCATTTAAGCATTCCATCTGTGATCAATGTGCTTATGCACTGGGCATTCCCCATGCCTAGAAGGCACTCATTCCTCACCTTGGCTGCTCCCAATCCCTAGATAGGTCTTTTCAAAGTCTGGCTCAAGTGCCACCTCCTACAAGAAGCCACACTTGATCCCTCTAGGTTAGTAGCCTCCCCTCATCCCTTTTATATTACTTTGTATATATTTTGTCTCGACTTATCTGTATACATCTTCTTTCTCTGTAGTGAAATGTAAGTTCCTTAAGGGTATGGGCAGTTTCAAAAGAAGAGAAAAGTTGATCCATCCCTATCTAGTATAGTGCCTTGCACACAGAAGACAATAGGGTGATGAGCGAAAAGAGAATGGGCTGTGAATACCAAGGCCCAGTCTGCCACTAAATCCTTTGAAGCACAGTGCATTGCAGAAAACTGCTTTCTTAGAAGAGTATTCTAGACAAGAACAGCATAGTTTGTAGCTGGCTTAGGGGTGGAGGGTTCTATCTTCAGCAACTGCTATTTCCCATAGATACTGTTGTATGGTTCATGAACTACTCAATGAACCTACAGCTGGACAGTACAAGAGGCTTGCTAGACCACTCTCAACTTCTGATAAGGGAAATCACTAATCGATGCCCTAGTGTGAGATCTCTATGACCTAAATAATGAAAGGGAAACACATGGGAGTCCCCTTGCTTGTTGATATAGACAGAGAAGAGGAAACACTAGAAACCACATGTTGATGTCCCTAACATAAACAGTGAGACAGGACATATCCTCCCAGCAAGTCACTCGATTAGGGACACTCCGATGAGGCTAAAACTCTTGGAAAGACTCCATGCAGTGAGAGAACAGCTCTCCCTTCTAACAGCTGCCAGACACAACCCTTTCATCTTTGGAAAGAAGCAAGCTCTTCCTGGACTGAATTCTTGCTGTATGAGCAACAACTGAGAGGTGAAAAGTGCAAGGCACACAGGCCCCTTCACCTCACCCCACAGTCACTCCCAATCACCGCTCTTGTTGTGTGGTAGTTCCTAGCACTAATCTTTGTCCCAGTAAGTAAAATGTTCACTCACAGCACTCTACACTTAGGTGCCTTACAGGAGTTTGTGCTGGCCTGGTTTTAGGAGGACAAACTGCCAACACAAATATTACGGGTCCAAAATATATTAGAATAATTAGAAATGTTGCTTTGGGTAGGTTGTTCATTTGATCAGCTAACTAATCACCTCCTGTTTTTTGCATTATAAAACAACATAGTATTTTCCATTTTTGGCCCATTTCTCCTATTTGAAGGAAATACAATTAAACTTACTGATTTAATTCATGTTTTAAAAACTATTAAGCAGTGACCACCACAAGAAAGAAAAATCCCCCAAAGCTTTGAGCACTCACGGCCCTGGATACTTAAATCTGGTTGCTTCTCTTTTTCATTCATTCAAGAGAGATGAGATTTGAAGGAAGGGAATAAAACAATCTCCAAAGTGTTGCCTTCTCTGTCGGTATGAGTGCAACAAAGGCTAGAGAGATGTTTCTCCCCCTTGTCATTAAATTTTTGGTAAATAGCACTAACAGCAAGAATCTTCCCCTAAGTCAGAAATGACAATAAGCACTTGACCTTCAGACTTGGGCCAAATTTACTCTATGAAATGTGAGGAAGACAGAGTTTTGTGAGTCAAATGAGTTCAAGGGAATACTGCTGACAAATGAGAAACAGTTCCAACACCTACTTTATCAGTCTGTATTCAAACATGTGATGGCCCCCTTATGTAGTCTATGCCTGATTAAAAGAATTTGAGAAAGTCTCAAAAGTAGGTGGGTACTCACACAAATACTTCTAGATCATGAAAATTGTGCTTCTCTGAATCTTCCATTTAAAAGAATATTATGCCATTAACTAGGATTGAAATTTCACAAAACCGCAAATTAAATCAAAATGTAGTATCAACTAATGGTTGAGATCTGTTCAATTATAAGGGGTGATATTTTAGGAATAAAATATTTGCTAACCTCTTAGGGGAGAGGTAATATTGTATAGTACAACTCCAAAGGACTTATAATGGAAAATTTTATCCACATCCAGTGAAAGAACCCTGGGGTCTGAATACAAATGGAAGCATACTATTTGCTCTCGTTTTCTTTTGTTGTTTTGTTGGGGATTTTTTCTTCTTTTTCGTGGCTCTTCCTATTAGTTCTAATTCTTCTTTACATCATGACTAATGTGAAAATATGTTTAATATGAATGTATAAGTAGACCCTATATCAGACTGAATGTCATCTTGGGGAGGGGGAGAAGGTAGGGAAGAAAATTCAAAACTCAAAATCTTATGGAAGTGAATGTTAAAAACTAAAAATTAATTAATTAATTTAAAAATGTTTGGATTTCATTTCTTGACACATATGGGTTGTGTGACTTTGGGCAAGTCACTTAACCTGACTGTTCCAAGCAATTCTCTAAAACTATAAATTGCATTGTAGTTGAGAACCAACATTGGCACAGGAAGTTTTCCCACCCTGAGGTTCCTTGTATCAATGAAATGATCAGCTGAGTTCCTATATTTTCCTGAGGAAAAAACTTCAGTTCCCATATAAGCTTCTCTGCAAACGCAATATAACAAAAACGGGTGACATAAGTATTTATGTTTGATAAATCCTGAAATACATAGGACGTTTCACTGTAATTAACAAAAGATGCATAATAATAAGTCCCAGCAAATCTCACCCTCTCAAGGGACCTCTCCTCATATTTCACTGAAAAAATTGGAACCATTCACAGACAGCTCCCTTTTCTTCCCTGTTTCTCATTTCACATCTTCAGCACAGAAGATGGCTTCTGCCACTATCTCCATCTTCACTCCATCTCACAGGAGAGTTCTTCTTGCAAAGCAAACTGATCTACATACACAAGTGATCCATTATTATCCCATCTTCTCCAAAAGATTGCCCCCTCTATCATCCCTACTCTCACTAATCTTCCATCTCTCCCTGTCTACTGGCTGCTCCCCTACTGCCTACAAACATTCCCATGTCTCCCTCATCCTTAAAAAAAAAAAAACACAATCCTCTTTTGAGTCATCCATCCCTAGACATATTGCTATACCCCTTTATGGCTAAATTCCTTCAGAAATCATCTCTAATAAGTGCCTCCACTTCCTTTTCTCTCACTATCTTCTTAATTTTCTACAGTCTGGCTTCTGACCTCATCATACAACTAAAACTATTCTTTCTGAAGTTACCAATATCCTTTTAATTGCCAAATCTCATGGCATCTTTCTTTTTTTTCCCTTTTTGGAGAGAAGGTAGGGCAATTGGGGTTAAGTGACTTGCCCAAGGTCACATGGCAAGTTTTTGTGTTAAGTGTCTGAGGCCAAATTTGAACTTGGGTCCTCCTGACTCCAGGGCCAGTGCTCTATTTACTGCACCACCTACACCCTCATGGCATCTTTCAATCCTCATCCTTCTTGACCTTACTACACTGTTAATTATCCTCTTCTCCTTGATACTCTCTTCTATATTTTTGTTTGTTTTGCTTTTTGGAAGGCAATTGGAGTTAAGTGACTTGCCCAGGGTCACACGGCTAGTTTTTTGTGTTAAGTGTCTGAGGCCGGATTTGAACTCAGGTCCTCCTGACTCCAGTGCCAGTGCTCTATTCACTGCGCCACCTAGCCGCCCCTCTCTTCTATATTTTTGTGACACTATTCACCTTTCTGGTCACTCTTTAGTCTTCTTTTCTCAATCTTCATTCAAGTCACACCCACTAATCATGGGTGTCCCTAGGGCTCTGTCCTGGTCCCTCTTCTCTTCTCACTCTATGTTATTTCACTTGGTGATCTTATCTGCTCTCACTGGTTCAATTATCAACTCTATGCTTATGCTTCTCAAATCTATTTATGCTGCCCTAAACTTTACTCTGATGATTTTGATCTCTTATCTCTAACAACTCCAAATGGATGTTCCATAGACATCTTAAACTCAACATGTACAATATTGAACTCATTGACTTTCCCCACAAACCCTCTGTTCTTCCTAATTTTCTTTTTATTGCCGAGGATACCATCATCCTCCCAAACAGTCATGCTCACAATTCCTTACTCTCTCATGCCCATATCCAATCTGTTACCAAGGCACGTATGCTTTACTTTCAAAACTTCTCTCACAAACAACCTCTTCTCTCCTCTGATACTGCTACCACTCCAGTGCAGGCCCATATAATCTTAGGCCTGAACTATCACAGTAGCCTGCTGGTCAATCTCCCTAACTCAAGTCTCTTCCCATCTGTCGAAATGATCTTTCTAAAGCTCAGATCTGACCATATTAACCTTCTACTCAGTTACCTCCAATAACTCCCCATTTTCTCTAGGATCAAATAGAAAACTTCTGTTTGGCATCTAAAACTCTTCATAATCTGACCCATTCCTACCTCTCCAGTCTTCTTACACTTCAACTCCCTCACAACCCTGCATCTACACTCTCTTTGTCTCCTTCTCTCTCTGTCTCTCCCTCTCTGCAATCTAGTGACACTGGCTTCTTGGTCATAAGAAACCCCATCTCCTAGTTCTAAGCATTTGCACTATATATCTTCCCAGCCTTTAAGTCTCAGCTAAAATTCTACCTAAGTCTTCCCCACCCTCTCTTAACTCTGCTGCCTTCGTTCTGTGGACTAGCTCCTGCGTATGGCTTGTCGGTTTATACGTAGCGGGTTTACATGCCGGCTCTCTCACGCTACTGTGGGTCTCGCGTCTTGCCTTTTTTTGCATCCCCAGCCCTTAGCACAGATCCTCTATTACAGGCACTTAGTAAATGTTTAATGATCAACTACAAATAACCGTACATTCATAAAATATATGCGTTTCACAAACATTAAAATAATTTACTTTTTACAGAACCGTTTTCAACTTTTTAAAAAGCAATTGGGGAGGGAGGACAGAGAAGGGTACCAGAATATAGTAAAACCCTTCCCTAAGGAGAGAGTAAGGCGATTAGATTCTATTCAACAAACATTTATAAAGCATGTACTACATCCAAGGAAATGTACAAAAATGAATATTCAGAATTTGCTGCTTCAGTGTCAAGTGAATGCATATACGGAAAGAGGAAACTTTACTATGTTTCTAAGTCAGTGACTCCAGATTCTTTTTTTGAGGTCATACTCTTAACATTATTTATCTAAAACGTTCACTGAGGCTTTTATATCGCTAATTTTTGATTAACCAAGGTAGATGGTCTACTTAGGGGAGAAAGGCAGTGTGATATAGTGAAAAGAGTATCAGAAAGAATTAGATTCAATAAGAGACCATGGATAAATCTTTTAACCTCTCTTGAGGTTCAATTTCTTCATTATTAAATGAGGTGAACTAGAAAGGAATCTCATGCTACTGTTTCAAAAATCTAAAATTCTATGATTCTATAGTATCCCAGGGCAAATTTTTAAGTCTAGATTGGCTTTGCCATAATACATCATTCACTTAATTCAACTGCCCTAAAAAAAAAAAATTGGTCATGCCCAGGTAATAGAAATGAATTTTGCTATTAAACTAAATAAAATATACTAAAGAAGATATATATATACATGCCCATTTCATAGACAAGTTATTTTTCATTATCTACTATTTTAGGTCTACTTTCTTGCTTTAGTGTAGCCAAGAAAGAGTTGACTATAAGGTAAATGTAAATTGCTGAACAAGCAGGCTTTCTCCAATCTCTCTGCTGAGACCCTTACCTTACATACTTCACTGAAAAAAATGAGACCGTTCATAGATAGCTCCCTTTTCTCCCCTGTTCTTCATTTCACATCTCCCAGGTGGCTTCTGTCACTATTTCCACCTTTACCCCATCTCACATAAGATAGTTCTTCTTGCCAAGGCAAACTCCTCTACATACACAATTCTATCCCATTTCCTCCAGAAGACTGTCCCCTCTTTCATCCCTGCTCTCAACTGATCTTCCCTCTCTACTGTTTCCCTACTGCCTATAAACATGTCTATGTCTCTCTTGTCCTTAAAAAAAACCTCTCACTTGATCCACATGTCCCCAGTAACTATCATCCTATATCTCTCCTTCCTTTTGTGGCTATAACTCCTTGAGAAGCCCATCTACAATAAGTGCCTCCACTCCCTTTCCCCTACATCTATTCTTAACTCTTTACATTCTGGTTTCTGAGTTCATTATTCAATTGAAACTACTCTTCCTAAAGTTACTAATGATCTACTTGCCAAATCTTATGACTTTTCTTAATCCTCATCCTTCTTGACTTCTCTGCAGACTTTAACATTGTCATTCATTGTCTTCTACTTAACATTCTCTTCTTTCTAGGTTTTCCTAGACAATGCTTTCCCTGGTTCTCCTCCCATCTATCTTACTGCTTCTCTTTATTCTTTGTTAGATGTTCATCCACATCTTGCAAGTCAAGGGCTCTGGCCTGAGCCCCTTCTCTTCTCCATCTAGCTTATTTAACTCGGTGATCTCATCAGCTCCCATCATTTCAAGTATAACCTCTGTACAGGTCTCTTCAGATCTACTTGTCCAGTCCTAACTTCTTTCCTAACCTCTAGTCTTGTATCTCCAACAATCTATTAGACATCTTGAACTGGATTTCCCACTGACATCTTAAATTCAACATGTCATATTTTTTCCCCAAAACCCTCTGCTTTTTCTAATTTCTCTATTACTGTCCAAAATACCACTCTCCTCCCAATGACCCAGGTGCACAACCTAAGTGTTATCCTGAAATCCTCTCTCTCACTCTCCATATCTAATCTGTTGCCAATGCCTGTCATTTCATAACATCTCTCATATATATCCCCTTCTCTCCTCTGACTGCCATCAGTAGGTGCAAGTCCCCATAACCTCATGCCGGCAGTAATGCAACAGCTGACGGGTTGGTCAGCCATTCCATCCTTCATTCAACTGCTGAAGTGATCTTTCTAAAACCTAGATTTGGCTATGTCATCCTTCTATTCAATCAACTCCAGTGGTTTTGTGTTGTCTCCAGGATCAAATATAAAATCTTGTTTGCCTTTTAAAGCCCTTCATAATCAAGCTCTTTCCTACCTTTCCAGTGTTCTTATCCCTTAGTGCCCTCTCCATGTACTCTGACACAGTGTCACCAGCCTCCTTGTTGTTGCATACACAAGACATTCCATCTCCCAACTCAGTACATATTCATGTCTGGAACTCTCTTCCTCCTCATCTCCACCTCCTGGCTTTCCTGGTTTCCTTCAAGTCTCAGCTACAGCCCCACTTCTGTGAGGGGCCTCTTCTAGTTTCCCTCAGTGCTGGCACCCTCCCTCTGTTGACTAGCTTCGATTCATTCCATCCACACGCGGTCTGTATATCGTTGTTCGCATGCTGCCTCTCTCGTTAGACTGGGAGCCCCTAAAGAGCAGGAACTGCCTTCTGCTTTTCTGCACATCCCTAGCACTTAGCACAGTGCCTGGCACAAAATACGAGCCTAGTAAAAGTTAGCTAACTTACTATTTTATATTATATTTGCAACAACCTTTTATCCATTTTAAATTTCAACCCACAATGTTATTTGATTTCAATATGTCCACTTAGTTGGACAGTTATAATTTAACACTTTACAGCCTTTAAAACTATGTTCATTGGGGCGGCTAGCTGGCTCAGTGAATAGAGCACCAGCCCTGGAGTCAGGAGGACCTGAGTTCAAATCCAGCCTCAGACACTTGACACAATTACTAGCCATGTGACTTTGGGCAAGTCACTTAACCCCAATTGCCCTTTAAAAAAAAAAGCCAAAAAAAACTGTGTTCATTTTGGGGAAAGATGGGGAAAACAACAACACTAGCAACAAATAGAAATATTGCAACATTTTCCTTATTACACAACATAAGGGTGGAATTCAATATGCATTACATATTTGACAATTTGTCCTCCTCAAGAGGGACTGTCACACCCTTTGGATCTTCCTGAATAGGACTTGCCAGCTAGCTGTTCTCCCTCTTAGTTACCTCCCTTCTCTGTCCCACAGCTGACTACACAATAGGGAACCTAGAGACATCAAGAAGGAATTGTCTAATTTTTTGCATCTTGCACTTGAAGTTTCCATCTGTTGTTCTACACAAAACTGATCGAAGAACAGTTAGAAAGAAAAATAAAATAAAATGTAGTGGGTTCTAATAGTTCACTGTTCTTCCTGAAACTTTCAATATCTATTACGCACACACACTATGAATGGAATGAAGTGGGAGTATACTGAAAAAAAGGGTGGGAAGAGAATATTAAATAAGCACTTAAAGGAATGATGGGCAATTGTACAGAACATAAACAGACATACCACATGGTAAAAAACAAACTGTTTAGAAGAGGCACAATAAATGAAGTCACATCAGTACAGATGGTTTTGGGTTACATACCTTCCCGTGATGTCCAGCTCGTTCATGACAAATGACAACATCTTCCCACATTTCTAGTTTCTCAAAGATCTGAAGGGCTGAACTAGTGCATCCTAATTCAAATAGCAAAGCTGCAAGCTGACGCTAGGAAAAGCAAATTAATATAAGTTAATATTTCTTAATACATACAAAAAGACATATACATGGGATGCCACGTATGGAACATTATGTATGTATGCATATGGAATGCTCTGTGTATATGCAAATGCACACACACGAGCACACATAAAAGCTTTAAATTGCACTAAGATTTCTGGACACCTCTCTTTCACACACACACACACACACACACACACACACACACACACACACCCATCATGGTTTGACTAGGATGCTTGAGAAAGACTTATGATAAGTGTTATTTTTGAGTCAAGTTAATATTAGTTGACATTTCCTCATACATATGCTAAGCTATAGACACATACCAGTATATATACAGACACACATGTGCATATATGAATGTCTGTCTGCATGTATATGTACACACATATACATACCCCATAATGATTTAGCAATAGTCTACTTGAGAGACTTATCTAGTATTTAAAAACTGTTAGCATTTATACAGCACTTTAAAGACTATCAAGTACCTCACAAATATTTCAGCTTATCATCACAACTAACCTGGGAGGTAGGTGCTATTCCCCAGACTGACAGATGAGGAGACTGAAGCAGGCAAAGATTAAGGATGCCCAGGATAACACAGCTAGGAAGCTTCTGAGGCTGAATTTAAACTCAGGTCTTCCTGACTCCAGGCCAATACTCTTCTGTCTGTCTTTTCCTTTTAAAAAGATCCCATTTTAGGGATAAGGCCTACACTGAGACCAGCACAGTATCATAATCACTCTCCTTAGAGAGGCTGATCATCTCATAAACAGAAAGTCTCTTCATTAGAATTCTATGGAATCTGACCTTTGTTTAACAAGCTCTTACTCCATAAAGAGAGAAGATGGATGTACATGAGAAAACCGGCGGGAGGAAGGAAGATTGGGGGCTAGGGGAAAGGGGTGGGGCAGTGAGAAGGGCGAGGGTTGTCTCTTAAAATATTTAAGAGAACAAAGGAGTATCAAATGCCCACGAGCACTTATATACAGAGTGCTCCAAAAGTCTTAGTGGACTTCTAGCTATAGAATTGATATATACTGCTGGCAAGTGGTAATACTATACTCATTACTAATCAGATCACTCTTCATGTCAACTCAAGTTAGAATTCTAGTCAAGAAGCAAGCAAAAAAGGACCTCTTGGAAATCAGAATTGTCACATCCAGAGATGACTAGAACAGGAAAGCTTAAATGCTTTATTCATATAAGAGGAAGGCTGTCAACCAGCCTCCTTCAATCACAAAAGCCAGTTGCATTTTACTAATGTGGCCTGTTAGGGATAACTTTTTTAAAGATGTGATTTTGCATTGAGATGCTGATTAGTTTTTCTGAAGTTTTTAATTCTTTTTTTTTATTTTGTTATAATGGATGGCTCTCCAGATGGGGATAGGAATACGTTAGGGAAATGACAATCTAAAAACAAAAGATGCCAATAATTAATATTTTAAAAGGTTGTGAATTTTAATAACCTGATATATAAACTACACAGGCTCTCATTCAGAACCAATTTACTCTTAACTTAGAGGTAATCCCAACAAACTTAGCTCATCAACTTACTCCTAACAAGTTAGAAAGGGTAAAACATAGTGTGCAATGAGAAGGGATAGAGTCCAAAAGCAAGGGAAGAGAAATAGGAAGCTATATAAAAAGAAAAGAAGCTCAAAAAACAAAGCTACTTGGGGCTGGTTAATATGTCAAATTCTGTACTACGCCATATGTTATAAACTTTCCATCCCCAATGGTGAAAATAAATAAATTGGTGTTCTGAGGTATAAACTGAAGCTGACAAGAAGATGCAATATAGGTAAACTACTGTATTTCCTGAAGATGTTAGCTAAATGAGCTCACCACCCACTAATGACAAATTGATATTATCTATACATTTAATAAAACAAACTGTCCTAATAAAACAAATATTGGGACATCTGCAATGAACTTTTAGCCCTCTTTGAAAATAATAAACTTTTAATTTTAAATAATAATAAAGGTTTAGTACTTTTACCTACTTCAGTCTAACCTTCTCTAACCCAAATCAATGAGTTTTTACTACATTATTCCCACAATATTTTAAATTCACCCAATTAACAGTATTTCTCCCAGATATACATCATAAACAATTTGAAAGAAACAAGTTTTACAAAGTATTTTTCAAATATACTCCAGAAATATTCCTGAAGAACATCAACTTACTTAACATTACAAATTCATTCTCATGTTGGAGGACTACTTTTAAATTCTGGTGGCTAATAAGTGGGCCTAAAAATGGAAGGAAAAAGGAAAGACAGGAGAGTAGGTGAGGTTCCTGAATAAGACACTCCTTCATCTTAGTGAGACCAGGATAATTGACTTTTCTCTTCCATCATCACACTCTGCCACTTAAAGCCCCTTCCTCATTATGGTGAGACAATAACCTGAGGTCTTCAAAGGTTCTATCAGTGTTTCACAGACTTGGATAGGTATTACAGCAAGTTAGAAAGGCTCGGAGTGGCCTGCAACAATAAAGAGGTATGATGGACTATACCTCTGTCTTCCAAGATAAACCCCTAGCTAAGTTTTGAGTAATCCATCACCAGGCTAGCTAGAGAAGGAAGGATTTTTCAGCCACAGCAACTCTGGAAATTCATCTTAAGGAGTAGAGGCCTTGCAGTCTGTCAGTACTCACATTGATGGCTGGATCCCTAAAGTTTCATTAAATGACTTTGTGGATTAGTATAATGACAGGGTTTCAAATTTTTTTAACAAAAATTTAACAAGAAGAAACCATTGTCTAGCCTCAGATACTCGGCACCTAACTGGCTGTGTAACCTTGAGCAAGTTACTTAACCCCAATTGCTTAAAAAAAGAAGAAGGAGAAACAATTGTCCCAAAATTGACAAAGTGATAAAAAGAGAGAAATCTGAAAGTGTACCATTAAGATAAAATAAAAATTACTCTCTCTGTATGAATATAGATATACAGATTTTGTGTGTGTGTGTGATACACATATATAAAAGGCTTAAGCTGCACTAACACTTTTGGGATACCTTGTATATTACAATATTACTGTTTCTTTATCTCTCTCATCTCATACATACCACACACACTCATTTATATATGTGTATGACATTTTATTTTTCACGCATATATAACATACAATACTTATTATATATAAATTTAGAAATAAATCTGTGTATACATACACAGATATTCACACACACATATACACACACTTGATTGTAGGAGTGTAGGTGGCAACTCATCTAAAGTTTATAGTCTTAGAGAGTTACCTTGGGATCAGAGGGGTTTATCGATACATTCATGGCCTATAGCCAGTGTGTAACAAAAGTGGAATTTGAACTCAGGTCTTCTCTATTTTCAAGTCCAGTCCTCTATTCACTACACTATGGTGCCTCTCAAAGGTAAATATGGACTATCAAACACAATGCACCATATGGAACAGCCAGAAGAAACAATAAATTATCCTTTTATGTAATATAAAGATGAAATATTGGGAGAAATCACAGTATTTTAAGAAGATATTTTCAAAACCTGAATAATGAAAACTGAGAACTAAAGTATTCATTTGAGAATGTGTTCTAAACAGATGATATAAATGGGTATCTGAGTAAAAATGACAGCTACTGTTCACCATGAAATCATATCAATTATTCAGTGAAAAAGGGAGCATCAGAGATCTCTCCTGAATGATGCCGCACAATGGCCAGAGCCATGAAGGTAGGAATAACTTGGAGTAATGCCTGATTGTTCTAGACAGATTCCAAAGAAAAGATGGACATTCAACAGACATAAGCTTTATAGTACTTTTACAGATTTTGATCTTTTTATCCTACAAGCCGCATGGGTCCAAAGCATTTAACAAATTATGTAGTTCAGAATCATAAAGATGCCAAAAATCTTTCAGCTGCTAACTTAACACCTTCCCGATGAAAAGGATTACTTTGTGAATGATGTATTAAAGCCTTTCACTTTCCAATATTTTTTGCCGACTACCTCAAAATATAAAAGGACCTCCATCAAGGAAGCACCCAGACCTACTAATGTGTCAATGGACATTAAAAATATAATCCATATTATAAGTCTACATTAAAATAAAGTGAACTGTCTAAACACATAGTGATTTCATCACAAAGAAGCTATTGCCTGAATTCTAATGTATCTCTTTTTCTCCTAAGACAGCAATGGTCTGAAATTATTATTTTGATTAAACGTAGATGAGAACTGTAGAATCACTTTGGGCATTTCTAGACTGCCTCTGCTGGAGTTGGAAAATATATCACTCCATTTTTTGGAAGGAGGGGAGGAACTCACAGAATTTAACCTAGGAAAGTGATAAATGAGAAGAAAACAGGATTAGGAAAGAGGAAACTGAAGTTCCAATCCTAGCTCCTTTACTAAACTGTGTGTTCTAGGAAAAGTAGACTTACCTTGAGAGACCTTAGATTTCTCAGGGGAAAATTGAAGAAGGTGGACTAAAGGGACCAAGTCCCTTTCAGTTCTATCATTCTATTTCATTAAGTCAGTGGAAACCAATGACTACCATCCTCATTCAGGGTTTCTCAAATTGTACCCGGTATTCATACAGTTCTACATATGAGGTCCACGCCAGGATGATCTCTATATTGAACTCAGCTACAAGTATCATATACAAAAGTCCCATTCTCTTTTTTTCCTAGTTATTCCTCATGCTCATTTGTCTATGTGATGGTTTGTTATTAATATTATGGTAAACACTTATTATGCTGTGATCTTACAAATAAACTTCCCCTCTTTCTTTAAAGGAAAAAAAAACCTTTTTGATACCTTGGAAATAGCATAACTGAAATTTGATTTAAGAATTAAACCTTAAAAGTATGATGTTATTTGGAAAATAAATGCTTATACCAGAACAGCTATATAATTTTCAGGATTAATATGAGAATAGGTTTTTTTTAACTCACTTCACATTTACTTCACTTTTGCAGACTGTGATTTTACAGAAAACATTAATTGGGAGTAATAGTTCTTCTGTTCTTCAGGGTAGATGTCCAATTGCTTTAATTAAAACTTTAAAAATTCAAACATGATAAATTCTAAATAGTAATTCAAATTAATAATTCACAGCATCAGAGACCAGTGATTTCTAGTGAAATTTAAGAAACCCCTTAAAAGTAATAAAAAAAAAAAAGACATAGTATTGAAATTAACCTGTATAGCCCAGCGTGTTGGCACCTGGCAGCAATAGAAAATCTTCAGACGATCCAATATAGAAGTATTCTTATTCTCAAACTGGTCTGCAAGAGCCTGCAAACAAAATAATAATGATGCAAGTGTAAGTAATTTGTACACAGAAAAGACTGCTCTAATAACATGTGACTTAAAATTTTTAAAGCAATTTAACAAAACCACAAATAAAAACCTGACTAGGAAAAATAGTTTTATTTAACCACAAAAATCCAGTTCTCCACAGGCATATATTCTGGATATTTAAAGAACATCTATTTTCATATATGTTAATACAAACAAATTCTAATTAGCATTTCCATTACAATTCTAATGAGTACTGGAATAAGTAAAATCCCACTGACCAATTAAAGACTTAATTGCTTAAGAATACTTTCCTCTTTATTGATCATAAAGAAAAGCACATTATCCTGACTATAAAGTTTTCCTCAATATTACTGAAATATAGCTTTGATTAAAGCAATTATCATATTTGTAGTTGGAGTGGAAAAACTGGATGACAGATGAGCAGAGGACTCATGTGTAGCATACTCTAGAATAACACATGGCCATGGAACATTAGGAAACTATACCAACAAACAGAACAGCATGGCACTGAAGCAGTCTTCTTTGAAAAAGCACTGCACCTCTACAATGCCCTAAGGGCTAATAAGTAATGCAAACAGTGACCAGTTATCTAAACAGCAGCTACAGATGTAACAGTTTTGACATAATCTGTGTTATTAAAATTAATATAGAAATTCTCTTTCACAAGCACACAAACACAGAACAACATCACCAGGATCACAAAAGAGCTTAGATCCAGCTTCACAAGGATATTGGAAAAGTGACATTTTCTTTTCACCTCCAAATTCCTACAGATCTTTACTCAACTCTGAATCGTCATGACCTTCTTTGCATAAATCACATCTTTTTATATGGCTTGATTGGTTTAATTTGCTGCATGGCTACAAGGATTTAGTCTCTAATGAATTAAAAGTCATTCAAAGAGAGGTGCTTGGTGGGTGTAAGGAGACTGACTCGTTACCTCCTATCCTCCAGAAAATGGAATTTGCAAAAAGAAAGTAAAGGATGTCAAGAAAGAGCTGTATAAGTGAAAAAAACAAAACAAAACCATACAACCATGCTAGTCACGTGGCAAGAAAAAGTGATAACCTTTAGACAGTCAACATGTTCCACTGGTATCCTTTCAAAAGAATGCAAGGAAGACCCTGAATATGTTGGCTGGACTGACCTGTACAAATTTATAGGAGAGCATGGACAGGGGCAGCCACAGATGGATTATAAACGGCATTACCAGAGGGAACATAATAGCTCCACTGGAATACTGAAGATTATAGGACGATGGATTTAGAGCTCAAAGAAACCTTAGAGGCCATTAAGTCTAACTCTTTCATTTTATAGATGAGGAAACAGATGCTGATTTGAATTAGTACTTTCACAAAAGGTGTTTGGAGTGAACTCCTAACAAAAGTCTTAAGTGACATATTCATTTCAACACACCTTCAAGATGTCTTCTAAAATGTAAAAGGTTAAACAAAGTAATAAATCCTTCCTGGATTGAATACTCACACTAATTTTAGAGTTGTAAAGAACCACAATGGGACAGTTAGGTGGCGGATGGAGCACCAGGCCTGAAATCAGGAAAAGTCATCTTCCTGAGTTCAAATACAGCCTCAGACACTTTACTAGCTGTTTGACCCTGGGCAAGTCATTTAACCCTATCTCCCTCACTTTCCCCATATCTAAAATGACCTGGAGAAGGAAATGGCAAACCACTCCAGTATCTTTGCCAAGAAGACCTCATATGGGGTCATGAAGAGTATGTAATGAAGAGTTAGACACAACTGAACAACAACAAGGTGAGATATGTTTTTAGGAAGCTAGGTGGCTCAGTGGATAGAGAGCTCAGTCTGGAGTCAGGAAGAGCCGATTTCAAACCCGTCCTTAGATACTCGTTTGCTGTATGGCCCTGGACAAGGTACTTTTTCCCTTAATTCACTCAAAAAGGAAATGGCAAACCACTGCAGTCTCATTGCCAAGATATAGGGCCACAAAGAGTTGGACTCAACTGAACAACTAGATTTTCTAGTCTTATACACATTTGATAACTGAAGAAGTTGAAGGCCCTCTCTTCCACAAGTCCCCTCCTTTTCTCATCCCTTTCCCCTCCTACTTCCCTGTAGAATAAGATATATTCTATACCCAGGTGAGTGGGTATGTTATTCCCTCTTTGTGCCAGTCCTGATGAGAGTAAGGTTCTGTAATGGTAAGGGAATTTGAAGATCTTGCCTGCCCTTTAATGGGCCTCAGAGCCCAACAAGAGAAGCTTGCTTATGGGGAGGCTTGTTTTTTAGGAAGGTACACCTTTTGTTACTTTGTAATTGGGCAGTGGGTCATGAGGGTTGTGATGTCTTCTGACCCTAGAGAAAACTATATACATAAACCCTGGCTTGATGTTTTGCTTTGTGGCTTCCTTATGGGAAGAGTTGTGTGATTTGGCTAGACAAGACTCTGGACAGTCATTGAGCCCTATGGCTTTGAAAACCCAGATGTTGGTGCTTCTCTCTCTAGTAACTAACATTGTATGTATGTAGTGGTCAGACAACTAGAAGCCCTGTCTGTTGTTCTGTTGAATTGTGTTATTTCCTCTATATTTTTTTGTCTGCTTATAATTTCTGTTTGTATTGTCTGAAGTTCGGGGTGCTGACTTTTTCCCCTGAACTGAGTGAATGATATATGCTTAATTAAAGTAAGATTGTTAACCCCTTTTGAGTTGCTTTCCTTTAGAAAAGCAAATCAAAGAACTTGTGCTAGCAGCCATCCTGGGTAAGATAGGGTGCTTGCTATTACAAATTCAAGCACTACACCCTCTCCCCTTCTTCCCCTTCATCATAAAAGCTCTTTTGACCTTCTTTTATATAAGGTAATTTACCCTATTCTACCTCTCTCTTTCTCCTCCCAGTACATTCCTCTTTCTCACCTCTTAATTTTATTTTTTTAGATATTGTTCCATCATATTCAATTTGCACCCAAGCTCTCTGTGTATGCTCTTTCTAAGTGCCTTAATGAAAAAGTTCTTAGGAGTTACAAGTATCATCTTCCTACATCTAGGAATGTAAACAGTTTAACTCTGTTGTTGAATCCCTTATGATTTCTCTTTCCTGTTTACCTTTATGCTTCTCTTAAATCTTGTATTTGAAAGTCAAATTTTCTAGTCAGCTCTGGTCTTTTCATCAGGAATGATTGAATGTCCTCTATTTCATTAAAGAGCCACCATTCAGTTTGGCTGAATAGGTGATTCTTGGTTGTAAAACGACGCCTTTGCCCTTCGGAATATCATACTCCAAGCCCCTGATCTTTTCATGTAGAAGCTGTTAAATCTTGTGCTCTGCAGAATGTAGCTCCACTATATTTCAATTGTTTCTTTCTGGCTGCTTTCTATTTGACCTGGGAGCTCTGGAATTTGGCTATAATATTCCTGGACATTTTCATCTTGGGGTCTCTTTCTGGAGGTGAATGGTGGATTCTTTTCATTTCTATTTCATTGTCTAGTTCTAAACCATCAGGGCAGTTTTCCTTGATAATTTCTTGAAAGATGATGTCTAGACTCTTTTTTTAATTTAGTCTAATAATTCTTAGATCATCTCTCCTTGATCTATTTTCCAGGTCAGCCATTTTTCCGATTGGAAATTTCAATTTCCTTCCCCCCCCCCCCATTCTTTTGATTTTGTTTGTTTCTTGAAATCTCATGGAATCATTAGCTTCTACCTACCCAATTCTAACTTTTAGGACTTATTTTCTTCAATGAGCTTTTGTATCTCTTTTTCCATTTTGACCAATTCTAATTTTTAAGGAGTTCTCTTCAGTGACCTTTTGTACTTTTCTATTTGGTCAGTTCTGCTTTTTAAGGCATTTTTCTCTTCAGTGGATTTTCATGTCTCTTTTATCATCTGGCCTATTCTGTTTTTTGGGGTGTTATTTTCTTCATTTGTTTATTCCTCTTTGATTCTCTGATTTAAGCTGTTGATTCTTTTTTCATGATTTTCTTACATCACTCTCATGTCTTTTCCCAATTTTTCCTCTACTTTTCTTATCTGATTTTTAAAATCTTTTTTGAGCTTTTACATGGAATGAGACCAATTCACAATTTTGGGGGGGCTTTGAATATACCAGTTTTAACCTTGTTGTCTTCTTCTGTCTTTGTTTTGATCTTCCCTGTTAGCACAGTCACTTTTTATGGTCAGCTTCTTTTTGTTGTTGTTTGTTCATTTTTCCAGTCTATTTCTTGACATTTAACTTATTAAAATGGGGCTCTGCTTCCACAGTGGAGGGGCAAGCTTCAGGTTTTTCATACAGCTATTTTCAGAGCTAGTTCTGGGAGTCTGTAAGTTTTCAGTTCTTCTGAGGTGCAATGATCTAAGGAGAGGTGTGTTTACTAGTCTCCCAGCCTATGCTTTAGTCTATGAGCAATCACAAGCATTCTTTTCCACCCTGAAACTGGGACCAGAGTCCCCAGTTTCCAGTGGCCCCAAATTCTGGTGCACTAGTGCTCCACTTTGCCCTGGGACTGCAACCTAGGACTACAACACAAATTCGCATATAGGCAATGCAAGAGAGTCCTACACCTTGTGCAATAAAGTGACCTCTATATTCTCCTTCTGACCAGTTGTATAGTCCCCTTACTCTCTGTGGACTGAAAGGTGTGAAAGGTGCCACTGCTGTCACTGATTCAGTTACTAATCAAGGCCTGCTGCTGGTTTGCTGGGGCTGAGTCTGTTATTATGCAGTTTGTGCTGGAACTGGTCTGTGTTCCACTCTCAACCTGGTGTGACAGACCTTTCCTGTCATCCATCTAAGCCCTCTTGGGCTGCAAAATTGTTTTACCCCATACTTTTATGGATTCTACCACTTCAGAATTCATTTTGAGCTATTATTTAAAATTCTTTGGAGAGGAATTTGGGAGAGCTCAGACAAGTCCTTGCCTTTTCTCCACCATCTTGGCTCTACCCCCCCAGAAATGCTTTTAATTATATAAATCCTATTGCAGCATACATACAAAATCTAGTAACTACTTATTGTTCTATGTAAGGTACTGCCTTAAAACAGTTTTGCTGCTAATAGGATAAGAAGCAGTATTTTGTTATAAAGGGAAAAAAAAATTAGTCATCTTGGGAAAAAAATATAAGGTAATGTTCCTTACATAGGTGAACAGTTTCATAGCTGAAATCTGTGTGTAAAAAACCCCCAGTTTTCAAGTAGGATGTGAGCACTCTGGTTTCCAAGAGGGGCAGAAAATAAATTTTTTGCATAAATAAAAGACTTTAGTCATCTTATTAATTTTGTATATGAACAGTCTGGTTGAACAGAACAGAGAAAGAACTTTTATTTGCTAAAAACTCATAAAATGTGAGTGTGAAGAAGCACAAATTTCATAAGGACAAAATGTTAAGAAGACAGGTTGAGGCTCCACCAAGAACAAAGAGAATGAGGAATCCCAGAAGCTGAAATGAGAGAGATGAGTACCTGACCAGTCTAAACATTCATACTTAAGTGATATTTGTGAGAGGGCTGGGAGCTGCCTATACCATAATTGAATTTATGTACCACTTCCACCATAAAACATTGTGTACATTCTCAGTGTGAGACAACACTGATTACCTCACTCTTTTGTCCATCCAAGAAGACTTTCAGTTCTTTCGTCAAATACATTCAGAACAAATTAAGACATAATGATACTTTTAAACCATCTTGGTCAAAATATTTTGAAAGTTTTTTGGCTTTCCTTCATAGAAACTAAACAAAAGGGTTTCATAGTTCTGTCCAGTGTTCTTTAGCTGGAGGAATAAGAAAAAAGAAAGGGAGAATGACTTCTAGTTTCAAACATATGGTTACAATACTGGAATAAAGAAATCATTGAATGATTTCATGAAAAAGAAAAAAAAATTATCTCATACCTTCCAACATACAGTTCTCCAGTAGAAGAACTTTGCTTACTCTTTATTCCTCACTACTCTCCACACTCTCCCTCTGCCACCACGAGGCATGCCTTTGATTAGATTAGCCCAAGTAGATTCTTTCTGCTATTAGTTGATTCAGCTATTAGTAGATTCTTTCTTACCTCTCCATCTACAGGTCACTCACTCTCCCTACTTCCACAATGACTTCAGCATTTGCCTCACAGTAGTATTCCTCAAGAGCTGACTAACATTTTTGATAATTTCAGTAGTCCCATTGATGCCCCCTCTCGCACTCTGGTTTGACAATATCCTCGGTGATCCAAAACCTTCATCTCTGCCCTACCTCAACCACCAATGGAGGGACACCTTAAATTATGAATTAAAATGACTACCTCCTAGCTGATTACAATGTCTCATCTTTCCCAATCCAATCCAATAAGCACTTATTAAGTGCCTACTATGTACAGAGCACTTTATTAGGCATTAGGAATACAAAGAAAAAGTGAAAAATAATCTCGGCTCCAAGGACCATTCTACTGGAAGTACATTCTACTGGAAAGTAATCTGTTCCCACTGTCACCCTCCAGAACTTGTTCTTAGCCCTCAATTTCAAGTTTCCATGCTTCTCCTATCCTATAGTGATCCACTTTCCTAAAGCACTGTCCTTCCCTCTTGGATTCCTAATCCTCTTTGTCTTCAAGCTCCCTGTCTTTGTCCCCAAGTTTAAATCCTTTTTTTCAATAAAGATTTAGTTCCTCTGGTACTTCCTCTGCTTCCCATCTATTCCTGTTGAAAGCACTCTACTTCCTCAAACTTTTCTAGAGCAGTTTGTATCTCTCCTTTCACTTTTACCTCCAACCAAGTATATTATGCTAATTTGTGTACATGCACTCCACAAAAGTCCTATTCTAGGATCTCATGACCCTGGACTCTCAAAGGATAAAGACCCAAGAATAGACTATGCCTGCTGCCTAAGGACATGCCAAGCTAAGTAAAGAGATATTGTACATCACCAGAAGAATGGCCATGAGATGATGAATTCTCTGATTATGAAAACTCATGAAACAGAATGAATACAAAACAGCCTCAGGCTTGTGTGGTCCCTTATAATTTCCAGAGTTGCAACTGGAAGAATGGACAAAAAATAAAAATAGGAATCAAAGGAATTTGAGGATACCAATAATTTTCCTGATTTTAAATCATTCATAACCAATATATTAAAACTTAGAGAAGCCTAGAACTCCCATAAACACCACGGTAAAGGTCTAAAAATTCACCAGATGAAAGAATGAAGAGAATCTGCTATAAACTACACAAAAAGACAGCAAGAATCCTGTTGAATTTCAGAGCAAAGACAAGCCAGGGTAGGGGGAAGGGAAAGTGAAACAACCCAATTTCACAGGAGAAGATCAGGATAGCATGCTCAGTGCAACCAAATCAAGGATTCCATCCTCATCTGCAACAAAAGATGTCCAGACTGACATGATGACCAAACATGGAGCAACAAAGTAGGCCAATCTGTTCCAGAGTAGTAACCAGAATAGGATCACACATTGTACAGAGGTACAATCATCATCAAGAAACAGGGCCAGACCAGCACCAGGCTCAGTGCAGGGTAACTAAGAGCTCCATTTTCATCAATGGCAAGAGACAAGGTCAGTTAAACCAGCACCCCGGCCAGAGTTGTCATTTGAGGCAGGAGACAAGACCAAATGATTCTTGCAGAAAGTGGGGACTATACTTAGCCATCAAACTGATAATCTAGCAGTACCTACCCACTCTACCTAGGAATAGAGGAGTGAAGTTGTATCCATGAGCAGAAGCCTACAATCCAAAAACTGAGGCTGAAGATATGAATGAAGAGAATAAAAACAACATATATAATGATGAAATATCTTGGACTGAGAGGAACCTAAGAAGTAAATTCTGAAGAGAATAATGCTACAACATGTCCAAGTAAACTCTCAGAGAAAAGAATCTCCTGGCCACAAAGACTAAAAGAGCAACTGGAAGAAATAAAACAGATGAAAATGGCAAGTGAAAAAAAAGTGAAATGGGAAGGAGAATTAATACATTAGAAGAGGTAATAGTAAACCTTACTCAAGAATATAACTGTTCATGTGAGATCATCATTTAATGAACAAAGGTGATGCCTACTAAAAGAAATTAACTTTGTCCTTCCTAAAGAGAAACAGTACTTTCTTAATAAATCCTTGTTATAAATGAAACCAGAATGTCATGAACTTGAAACCACATCAGAGCATTAAGAATTAGATAACACTTCAGTAGGTCTCTAGTACAGCCCATACTCAAAAATGAATCCCCACTATAACACATATATCCAATGAGTGGTCAAAACAACCTCTATCCAAAGACTTCAATGAGGGCAAAATCAGGAATTACCAAGATAACCCATTCAATTTTGGAATAGCTTTTAACTGGTAAGAATTTTTGCTGAAAGCACCCTAATTTGCCTCTTTACAATTTACAATCACTGCTGCTGGTTTTGTTCTAGGCAACCAAATAGAACATATCTAATCCCTCTTCCACGTGGCAGAACTTAAAATATTTTAACATAGCTACAATCCCCCACCCATACAAGTCACCTCTTCATCAATTATAAAAGCATTCCCAGTTTCTTCAACCAGTTCTTATATATTATGTGGCATGGCTCCAGTATTGGGGAGGCTACAAAGGAAAGTATGGCAGAGAAAAGGTATTAGACTTACTACCAATCTGAAGGTCTACAGGACCACTGTGCTGACCTCATTGTTGTATGCCTGTGAAACCTGGACAGTCTACCAGCACCTGTAATGTTAATGGGAAATAAGATCTTCCTTACCCATTAATAGGCTTCATGTGGAGCCCATTATGGAAAGCTTGCTTAGGGGAAGTTTGCTTGTAGGAAGGCTTTCACACCTTTTGTTAATTTCTAATCAGGAGGGTTGGGATGCCTTCTGGCTCTAAAAAGGGTATACATACTCTGAGGTTTGGTGCTCACTCACTGGAAGTGTTCTTGTGATTTTTCCAGATGAGATTCTGGGTAGCGGTTAAGGAGCCCTCCTAGCTTTGAAAAACCCAGATGTTGGTGCTCCTCTCTCTGGTAACTATGTATGTAATGCCTTGGTCAGACAGTGGGATCTGTCTGTTGATCTGTGTTAATTTCTCAGACAGAAGCCCTGTCTATTGGTCTTTATTTCTCTATTTTCTTTTTTGATTTTCTCTGAAGTTCAGGGTGCTGACTTTTCCCCTGAACTAATGAATGTAATTAAAAAAGACTGTTGATCCCTTGAACAGCTATCTTTCCTAGTAAAGCAGACATAAGAACCTGTGCTAGCAGCCATCCTAGTGTGATAGTAATGGAATATAAAGATTCCCCTGTATTGGCTTGGTTTTCAAATTGATTGTGTTAAAACCCAGAGCTTGTTAATCCCACCTGTGGGATGGACTTGTTGATGTGAAAAGAGAGTCCTGAACTGGGAGGAGCTGGTGATGTAGATTTGGAGAGACAAGGGAGAGGCAGAAGAATTTTTTGGAAGCAGCACCCTCGTGGAGGCAGAGAGAGACTGAGAGGATTGCTGAGGGCCACTTTGAATTGCCCTGGACTTTTGAGACCTGCCCCCGGAGCTGCCAAGGACTGAGGAGACATGGCTGCTTTGTTGGTACTTTGTCTGTTTTGATGTTGTTTTGCCAGATTTGTCCACTGGTGAAAGACAGTCCTGTT